>NC_061063.1:1885361-2485361 GCF_021917145.1 Hypomesus transpacificus
CACACACACGCATGCCGGCATACAAGCACACACATGTACACAAGCACATGCACACACACACACAAATGAAAGTCTATATGCACACACACACGACACGCAGACAAACACAAAAAACGCAGGCACAAAAATACACACACACAGACAGGCACAGACACACACACGCTAAACCACAAACAAAACACACCAACTCATCTTCAAATGTTTATAAAATGACCACAAAATGAGAACTTTAGCCCTTTGGTTTGATGACTCATGTTTTGCTGGACACCAGAGTGCCCCAGGCGACCCGGAGCGAACATTAACAGGGTTTCATATGGCCTCGACATGACATACTATAAACATGCTCGTCTCAGTCTGTCTGGGCTAACAGATGACTTCATGAAGCACGGAGGCAGAGTGTGAGATCCCCAGGCTGACAACGCCTCACAGTTGTCTGGCATCCAAACCAGTGTGTGTATGTGTGTGCGTGTCTGTTTTGTCGTTGATGGGAATGCTTTTTGGATTGATGAGTCATTCTCTCTATCGATGAGTGTAAAGGGTGAGATTGCGTGTGTGTGTGTGCCCAAAGAAGAAAACTTGAGCACAGAAATGGACCCTAGGCTGAAAGCAGGGCTGCAAGGACACCTGATGGAACAAATGAATGCCCTCAAAAGACAAACACGCACACACACACTCACAAACACACACAAACACACACCCATTCTTACACCCACACGCACACATACACACACACACACACCAGTCAGTTAATTTCCTCTCCAGCTCTTTTTCAACAAGCCTGGCTCACACATCCTAACAACCTTCATACACTGTCTAGAGTCTGAGAGAGAGCTCCATACATCATCCTGTCTGCTCTGGGTGCTGTGTGTGTGTGTATGCGTGTGTGTGTGATGGTGAGTCCAGTTGTTGGGGTGTGTGTAGGTGAATGTGTGTAACTGTTTGTGTATAATTGTGTGTGTGTGGATTTGAGAGGTGTGTCATTATGATTCCATTCATCAGCCTAAGGGTCCTGCCATGTTAGCCCATCGCAACCCTGTCTGTTCCCTTCTCACTCTCTCTTTCTCTCTGTTTCTCTCTCTCTGTCTTTTTCCCTCTTTCTCTCCCTCTCTGTCTCTACCTTGCTATCCCTCTCCCTCTCTCTCCCTTTCTGTCATTCCCTCCCTGTCCCCCTTTCTCTCTCTTTCCTCCCGTTTCCCTCATTTGCTAATTTCTCCTTTTCTCCCTGGCCCTCTCTCTCTTTTCTCTCTCCCTCTCTCATTTTCTGTCTGCCCTCGGTTCAGCTGGTATAATGGAGGTGTGGAGTGCCATCATTCAATTACACACTCAGCCCATACCTCACCAAGAGTAACTCTTTCTCCTCTCTATCCACTCACTCTCTCTATCTCTCTCTTTCTCTCTCACTCTCTCTATGTGTACAAATATAGTGTGCCGGGCCATTCTCTCCTCTCCACAGCAATTCTTCCCCTCCTTTCTCTTCTTCTATCTCTCCCTCTCTCTCACCTCTCCCTGAGTCTCTTCGTCGTAATGGGATTCTGTAAATAGGGCCATTCCGGGTTGAACAAGCGGCAGGATAAATTACCCAGAATTCCCAGTCAACGAGTTGAGGCATCCGGCAAATGGATTTCTGGTCTTCTTTTGGGGGGGGGTAAATGTCGCTGCCATGTTATGTATTGTGTTGACCAACGCGTGTACTGTGTGAGGAGGAGATGAGGGAAGGGAGGGTGAGCAGGTGAGGAAACGGGTTTGGAAGCTAATAAAGTCCATGTTTTCGTTTGAGAAGGGAGAGAGGAGAGATAACTTTGTCCTTGGCTCGCTCATAACCTCATCCGAATCGCTCAATGAATCACCCAACTCCATAACTCAGACCTGGCTGTCCATGATACTGTTACCCTTGGAGAGAGGCGCTTCACGTGTAACTGGGTAAAAATGAAACCTACACTCACACGAACCTTCACACACACACGCACACACACAAGCACTCTCACCCGGGACACACATTTCGCACCCGCGCCTACCCACACAGAAACACACACACCTGTTTACTCAGCGTTGATCAAAGGCATGCTCACAAGGACTTAGAATCACAGTTGTGCAAACACGCGCGCACACACATGCCAGACATACAACACACACACACACCTTACACACACACACACACACACAAACAAACAGAAACCCGTGTGCCAGACTCGTTTGTTCGGTGCTGTCGTGTGTTGCCGGGTCCCAACTCCATCTGCGTGTTTAGCATGAGAGCAGAGCAGCAAGCAGACTTACATTGTGAATTAGCAGGATTAGAGTGAGTAAGAGGCTTGTCAGGTAAAACCTGACTGACTGAGTCGGAGGAGGACTTACACTCGGCTACTTTGAAGTCTTGTCTGCCGCCGCGGTCTTACACAGACTTTGCGCCGCACGCGCTTGGAAGCCCTGTGACGGGCCACAGGTGAACACGTGCGCGCATACGCCAAGCACGCGGTCTCCAAGTCCTCAGGCAAGCCGGGAGCTTCTCGGGTGTAATGCACACAGACACACACAGACACATGCACACACACAAAGAGAGCCGCTGGGATTTACATCAAGGGTGTGACTCTTTATGCGTCTGTCTCTCACTGACGCAAACACACCGCCCGGCCATGAGTTCAGATGGTTGACAGGACCACCTCTGGGACAGTACAGTAACACTCCCCTCCTCCCGACTTTAACTGTGACACATTCGCTCCCTATACACCCCGATCGGCCATCTATTATTAATGCCTGGCTCAGGGAGGGCGCTAGACATCAGCTGGTATGTGAGCAATTACAGAGCAGCTCTCATTTATTGATAAGACGTCTTCACGATCACATCAACCACTGCACATGTCATCCACAGAGGAGGGAATCTCTGTATCTCTGTGTTTCATTTCTGTTTTCCTGCACTCTCTCTCTCCCCTCTCTCTCTTTCTCTCTGCTCTCCCTCTCTCTTTCTCTCTTTCTCTCTCTCTCTCTCTCTCTCTCTCTCTCTCTGTCTCTCTCTCTCTCTCTCTCTCTCTCTCTCTCTCTCTCTGTCTCTCTCTCTATGTTTATGTGTCATCCATCTCTTCAGTTGTCAGTAGCGAAAAACAACAACAGAGGGAATCTTTCTTTCTCACTGAGAGGGCGGCAGACCTGGGGTCACTCCACTACCATCCTGAACGTGTGTCTGTGAGTGCGCCAGTATGACTGTATGTGTGTGTGTGCGTATGCATGCCTGTCTGTGATCATACCTATGTTTCCCTGTGTGTATGTGTGCGAGCATGCGTTTGTGTGTGTGCCTGTGTGTGTGAATGTGTGTGTCTGAGTGTTTGCTTGCCCCCCCCCCCCCCTAGGCCTGTTTTTGAGTGTAACCTAGCTGGATTTGATGATGATAGACAGAACCTCCAACTACTGCCCATTCTTCCTCTGAGTGCAGACTAGATGTCTGGTGGTAAGGAGGTCGTTCTGTTCTGAGTGAGCACTGTATGTGTGTGTGTGTGTGCACATGTGTGTGAGGAGGAAGGGCGTCCTCATTTTAAAGTAACCACAGGAGGCAAATCACAGCACCAAGCAATGGGTTCTAAAATTGCCAGCCATTTCACAGAGTACAAAATGGCGGACCATTTTCAAAGTGTTCCTGTCTTTGTGTGTGATGAGTGTAAGCGAAAGGAGGAGAGTGAAACCAAGGCTGAGCTGCCGGTGATCCAGGATATCAGAGTATTTTCAACGACCTCGTTACGTACTCTGAAGTAGCCTTGGCCTGCACTCTCGGCCACCTTAGTATGGAAGAACCTTTTAGTACCAACCTATTAGTAAGTAACAACCAAATGAGTATGTACTCATTAGTAGCCTTGATTAGGACTGTAACTTCAGCTGTTCTCCACAGTACCGTCCTCTCTAATGAAACACAGCAACACCGTCTATATGTCTGGAGACTAAAACACAGATCATATATTTAACAACATTTGATCAAATAAGGACTGTTTCTTGTTCATTTGGAGTTAAGTTGGAATCGGTCTGTGAGGGCAAGAATCCACATTACAAAGTCGTGTCGAGGGATTTCTGCTGGTGCGCTGCAGATTGCCATGCTGTGAGATACCAGACCTACCCTGCAGAGGACAATGTGTGGCCATGCCTGTGACACACACACAAGTGGGTGCTTAGGGCACTGAAGTGTCCAAAAAGGCATATGTTCTCCCCAGTCACCCCACCAAAGGAAAAGGCGAGACCAAAAAAAAGACGAAAAAAGAAGGGAAGAGAAGAAAGGGGGGAGAAGCCAAACGAAGAACAGACAGAAAAAAAGACGAGGGAAGAAGCCAAGCGAGGGGAACAGCACCCCCAGCCACATGAAGGACAGCATTATTAGTCTGCAGTCACACAGAGAGACTGAAGAGCTCTGGCGACTGTTATCTCTCTCCCCCAATCACTCCTCTCGTCGCTCTTCCTCTCTCTTCCCCTCTCGCTCTCTCTCTCTCTCATCTTTCTCTCTCTCTCCTCTCTCTCCCTTACTGCATTCTCTCTTTACATCTCTGTTTCTCTCTCTCTCCTTCCTCCTCTCTATGGAGTCTTCCATCCATCCCGCCCCCCTCCTTCCTCTCTCTCCACTCTAGGATCTTGTTATCTAAGAGAGGTATTTGCTCTTCTGGAAACAAAAGCAAGGGATCGGTTGTGGTGTGTGTGTTTGTGTGTGTATTTGCGTGTGTGTGTGTGTGTGTGATTGAGGTGATTGGAAAGGGAACCAGTAAAGAAATGGGGCCTGCAAGCATTCACAAAGCCATGAAGGGCACAAGGCAGAGAGATTTGGGAAGAGACAAAACAAAACAGAGAGAGATACAAAGAGAGAAAGCTTCTTAGGTGGTTTCTTTTCTTTCTTAGTTTCTTTCCCTTTCTTCCTGCTCACCAAAACCAAGACAACTGAGCCCTGAGTTCTTAAAAGTCCTACATTGGCTTCAGTTGGCTACAGAACTGAGTTTAAAGTACTTTGTCTTGTGAACAAATCACTCAAGGGCTCAGACGTGCTTCTAGAACATCAGCCAAGCAGCCTGCTTTAGATCAACAGTAGGGCCAACTAGTAGAGCCATGAACTGGTTCAAACAGGGCGAGGGAGCTTTTAGCTTCCATGCCACCCACTGCTAGAACCAGAACCCAGAAGCAATCACGCTCCCCTACTGGTGCCATTTTTAAATGAAAAGCAGTTGTCCTGTGCCTTTGACTGACAAAGCATTGCACTTTGCACTGTACTTTCACCTCTGTTTTATCATCTCTGTTTCTCTTCTGTTGATTTAACGTCGTCCAATTTATTTTCCATGGTCTCCTGTACCTCTGTACAGCACTTTGAATTGCCATTGTGTGTGAAATGTTTTATACAAATAACCACGCCTCACCTTCCTCCCTCTCTCCATCCCTCCTTCTCTCTCCTCTAACAGGAGGAACCACGGGGTGGAACAACACCAGGCCACTGTAACCCCTCGTAAGTACAAGGGGACTCCCAAAGCCAGAGGAAGCATAAAGGAGATTAAATTCCCATTAAAATCTTGGCTGGCTTGTTGTTATTGATACAGCAGCCATGGTGGCCAAGAGAAAACAGACTGACTGGGACACAGCAGTTGGTACACTTGTGTTTCTCATTCTCTACACACACACGCGCTTATCCACACAAGCAAGGGTGAGCATACACACACAGCTGCACCTCTCCCCGACACGCACACACTCACACACACTCACAGTTTCTCTCAGTTTGTACAATTCAGCGTGAAATGGAAGTCTCGCTGCTGGAATGCCCGTGCCACTTCCTCCTAGTGTTACCAAAGGACCCTGATCCTCTTCAGCACTGTGTGTGCGTGTGTGTGCATGGGTGTGTGTATGTGAATGTGCATTGGTATGTCTGTGGGTTGTGTGTGTGTGTGTCCACAAGTGGAGAGGAGAAGCTCTTTACAGTGGGAAAGAGACCAAATCACAACAAGCGGTGTAAAATGTGTCTGTGTGTTTCCTCTGGATGGCTGAAAGACCCCATGACGGCTTCTCTGTTTCCCGAGTAAGTGGAGTTGGGTATGGCTGCAGCCTGGAGCCTCCAGTGTCACGGCCTCCCGTCAAATGCCCAGGCTGTCCAACGGTAAGTTCAGAGGGTCAAAAATACGAAATTGCGAATTATTTTCCAGGTGGAGTCCCGGGTACGCTTGTGAGCACGTTTGTTGCAATCAATTGAAAAAGGTTTAAACTGTTAAATTGACTATTTTAGCCATACATATAGTTTGCTGATTTCTGGATGTTATTGTTGTGTCCCTGATGTTAACGTTTATCTGATGAAACCTGCGATGACTTCCGTTTAAAATAGCATCAGTGTTTTGTTAACATTTGTTATCGAATATTAGCTAACGTTACCTAGAGCAATTTATGGTTGCAGACTTTGATGGTTTCTTTCTGTGATTTTCTTAGGTACACATCAGTGTACCGCAGGTGACACGATGTAGGGTGTGCTGTACCAACCATCACTGTCCCCTTTGCCCCACTTCAGTACAACCCCGGTGTAGGTAAAAGGTTTTGCAGCACATGAAGGTGCATGTAAAAAATGCCATTCAACATGAAGGTTAGATCCCTCAATCAGCTTTGTGCTATGCCATTCTCATTTGTCTGTTTGTAATTACTGCTACTTTGTAAGCTTACCGATAGTAACTTTACATACTAGTTACGAGTCAGATGGCTGAGCGGTGAGGGAGTCGGGCTAGTAATCAGAAGGTTACCGGGTTGATTCCCCACCGTGCCAATTGACGTTGTGTCCTTGGGCAAGGCTCTTCACCCTACCTTCCTTGGGGGAATGGCCCTGTACTTACTGTAAGTCGCTCTGGATAAGAGCGTCTCTGCAGCAGGATCTGTGATCCTACCTCGTCTCAGCACTGGCAAACTGCCTGTATCGGTGAGTATGTGTGTCTGTTCGTAAAGAAAACGTATCTGTGTGTGAATGTTTTCTGTGTTTTTCACATGTGCATATTAAATGTGTGTGTGCGTGTGAATGTTTCTCAGGTACATGATAGTGAAATGCAAGGACAAAGAGACCCAGCAGAGAGACCCCCAAGACCCACCGCCAGAATCCTTCTTGCTATTCAGTCCTGACCTGGACAACCCTCTCTGCAGAGTGCGCCGTGCAAAGTTGCCAAATGTACTTTGTCCTCACTGTAATGTGCAGTTCCAAAGAAAAAATATCAAGAAGCACTTTGACAGACAACACAACGATAAAGCTGTCAGACATCACTGCAAATTCCCATCTGAATGCTCGGGATAAAGAGGATCTACACACACAAGAATAACAAAAATAAACACGTTACACTCTTTCCAAGACTTATTTTTATATTCTATATTGTTTTCACACTTTACTGGGAAATTGCTGCAATACAAATGCTTATCAGCAAGGCAAGAGAGCATGACATGGGAGGCTCCAGGCTGCAGCCATACAGTCTTGAGTAAGTGTACACACACACACACACACAAGCACATGCTCGCACACACACACACACACACATACTCACACTGTGGCATCACGAGAGGACGTGTGATAGAGGGCCGTTATGTTCCTCTACGGGAGTGGCTACCACACCACAAGATGGCTGCCGGGAACACTACATCTCCCAGAATGCACTCCTCAGAAGGGTGCAGATGCCTCAGCCCTCTGATTAACGAGGGAGCTCAGGTGTGGGAGGGAGAGAGAAGAAAGGAGTGGGCACACACACCAGGCAGGCGGGCTGGTAAATGGAACAAACTTTGTTCGGCTTTGGAGGAACTTCCAGGTTCCAGTTAGGAGGACGTTTATGAAGCCTATGTTTTTGCCTTCAAAAACCTCTTATGTTTGCTTCCGGAAAGACTTTTGTTGTTATAGAATAAAGCGGATTCTTTGTTTAAAAGCATTTTTTGCTTGCTCTGTCCTGTGGTGACGCACTGCCCTACACCCCGCTTATGCTGGGTACACACCAAAATATTTTTTTAATCTTGTGCGATTTTCAAACTGTGAGAGACCACAAACATGACAAAAAAAAATAGATTTCACTGTTTTGCTCCTACAGTCTATGGTGTGCCAGGATGTGACAAAGAAACCCACCTCACACAAACAGATTTTCAACCAGTGTCCCGACTGTGAACACAAGAAACTCTAAAAAACTCTTGAGACTTCAGAATAAGCATGGCGGACGATATGCAGGAAGAAATTGCGATGATAGTGTTTGGAATGATTTTCACAGAAAATTCACGAAAAAAAAGAAAAGGCTTTGCTTTTTCTAAAAGCTGATCCTCCATCTCTGCTGTCCAAATCCATTTGTGCTGCGCTATGACTGCGTTTGTTATGCTTCCGTCTTCTCTCAGCTTGCTTTCTGATATTGTTTACTGGATATTGTTTCGTTTCACGTGATAATTTCGAGGTTTGTCCTCGGGGTTTCCCCCACATATAAGGATTTCTGATCGTAAATATCGCGATCGGGGCGCCGCCGACGTCCTTACGAGCAAATTATCATCGTGATAATCGGGACATTACCGAGGATTGTCGAAAGGGGCGAAATCGGCCCGATTTTCTTATGGTGTGTATTCAGCAATAGTGGTCAAGACTCTCATGCTACCACAACACACCCTGTGTTCCAGCAACACCACAAACACGTCACCTGAAGTCGTTGCATCCCCAGTCACAGCAACTTTTAAAGCATCTGGCAAGCTGGGGATTTGTATTTTTTTTTATGATTGCCCCCTGTGTAGCCAGTTACCTACAGAGCCTGGCTTTGACCCTGGTGAATCTTTAATCACCCAAACGATAAAACAACATCACCTGCTACCTGCGTTATACAACACCTTTCAAAGCCGTAATTAACCCAGATTTAACATCTGCTGATTACGACATTCATCTCGTCGATGCGAGCTGGAAAACGTGGAGCTCACTAAACAGAAAAAGGGTAATCATGGGATATGAGCACTTTCAGCGCTCCCTCAAAGTTGGAACAGTTACTTTTCATTCCAGGAGTGCTGCCACCAACTAAATGTGCCGTGGGTATGCAAAATGTATTCAAATGATTTAGATCTAATTGCAATAAGCACTTGGAGCTGAGATTGCAATAACTTAACGGACCATTAATTCCGACACAGCTGACCAGAATATAAATTCAGCGAAACTTGGAGGATGTTACCCGGCTGAAGACCTATGACAAGACCTGGAGATGGTCTTCTGTGGTTTTTTAGATGTTAGGACCTATCAGAGTCTCCAGCAACAATGCCAGCTAGTGACAGCGCCAAAAAGATAATTCCTCATCATTTTGAAATCCATTATTCCATTTGAATAACTCCTGCAGATTTCTACTAAGTGAGTCGGTCTTTGTGTTTGTGTGTTCGTGTGAACGTGCTTTTGTCCATGCTGCAAGTCCGCTCTGTGTCCAGACTGGGGGCTTCTTGACTGCTTCCTTCTCTGTCCCAGAGGTGAGGGGGATGTGGAAGGGTGAGAGGTGTGGGCGAGCGGTGAGAGTAAGGTGGGAGGGTTGAGGGCTGGAGGTGAGGGGATATGGAAGGGAGAGGGGTGGAAGTGAGGGTGATGTGGAATGGAGAGGGGTGGAGGTGAGCGGTGAGAGGTGGAGGTGTGGGGGATGTGGGTGCGTGAGGGGTGGAGGTGAAGGGTAAAGGTTGAGGGGTAGAGGTGAAGGACCAGAGACAGTGATACATACCCAGGGCTCCTCCTGGGCTTCCAAACCCATTTAGAGGTCCTGAGGGACCAATCAGGTGTCTCTTATCTGCTTTTCATCACAGCACACTGGACCTGCCCTTCACTATGACACTGTGACCAGGCACAGGGGACAGATTGTGCCTGCATGTGTGTGTGTGAATGCGCACGTGTGTGTAGTGTGGATATGCCTGTTATGTGCAGTGTCATGTGTGTATGTCTGCGCGTGTGTGCGGTGCGGAGATGCCTATATGTCTGGGGCGTGCATGTGTGGTGTGCATGTGTGTTTCTGTGTGTGTGTGTGTGGTGAGAAGACGTGTCTGTGTTTGTGTGTGTTTGTATATTTTGTGATATCCAAGGAGTGAGAGGGGAGAAACATACATGTAGCACCACATATAGAGATGGGAGTCCCACCACGCCCCCCCCCCCCCCAACTCCCCCCACCCACCCCCCAGACAATTCCCTCGGCGGAGGAGGAATTTCAGTTGGCATTTTTGCCTTTTGGTAAAATTTTCTATTTTGTTGTTGTAATGAATGCACTTTCATGCTAGAAACTGCCTCTGGTGTCTCCCAGTGGTTGTCACAACATGTGGTGTGTGTGTGTGTGTGTTGCAGGGCCAATGCAGGATGGGGATGGGTCAGTCAATCTTCATTACATTTTAAATTCTCTTTCAGCGCTTCTATGTGGAAGTCTGTGTTGTTTAAAGATTGAGACAGTATCCAAATAAAATATAAACAGATTTCGACACCTGTGCGTCACTGATTTAGTTTGTGTGTGTGCATGATTTTTTCTCTCCCAAGGACAGCAGAGATGAAAATCCTGAGATCAGATTTAGATTGGAGAGATGTGTTCACTGGTGTGTGTCCTTTCACTGAATAAACAAACAATAGGATACCACCTGACTGAGACACACTTGAAACCAAACACATTCAAAATATGTCACTGGTCTGTCAAACTCTTTGAATAAATGTGTCACATGAAACATCTCCCTTTGTCGCATTTATTCTGCTTTTACTTCACTGCCTATCGTTCTCCCTCTCTCTTCTCTCTCCCTCGCCGTCCCTCACTCTTTCCCTCGCTCTCTCTCTCTCTCTCCATCACTCTCTCTGTCCCCCTTGATCTCTCCCTCTTTCTCTCTTCCTAGCTCCACAGCCTCCTCTGTCTCTAAAAGTCTGGGCTTCAGGTCTGGAGAGTATCCTAATCCAGAAGGCATCGATTTGTGCGGTCTTGTCGCTGAGGCGACGCTTCCTCGGGATTAAACCGGATTACCCACAATCCCAACTCATTTCCTATCTCATAAAACCAAAGGAGCAGGAGCAGGAAGTCCCATAGGAAATACAGTGGCATTCAGAAAGGTTAGGATGCCATGTATTTCTGTTCTTCATGAAGTGAACATTAAAGTAAAAATGCATCAAATTAATATTGTGTGTGTATATGTACACACATGCTCAAACACTCATTGTTGGGATGTAAAAAAAGGTTTTAGAGAAAGAGGAACTCCATAGGTCTGTGTACTTTTGCGTCCATTCCATTTTTCCTTTTTTCAACCATGAACAAAAAAAAGAATTTGTTGTATTTTTTTTATGCAATACTGAAATGCTGGCACACTGATAATAAGAACTTAGTCATGTCTTTGGAACCTGACAGAGAGAGGATTTGTGTTGGTGACATAATAATAAAACACAAAATGCACATGGAAATTGCTGATCAAGTTGCAGTCTCTACTTGGTCTTGGTTATTCGTCAAGGAGTTTCAGAGGATTTTGTGCCAGTCACAGTCTGAGACGGGAGGTTTCAGACGCTCAGCTGGACACAGCTAGATCGACAGCAGTACAAGAAGTAAATCGATATTATAGGCTGTTTATACAGTAAATATAGATGTCTGATATATTCTCTGTAAAGGCATCTTGGGAAAAGTATTTTGGCGTGCCTCATCCACCCCTCGCAGTGTTCAGCTGTGGTGTCTTGGTTTGCAGCATCCATTGCATCCAGGAGGGACATTTGGTGGTGTGGACGATGGTCAAGAACCTTCCATCTCCAGGCTGAGAACAACTCCTCAATGGGGTTGAGGAGAGGGGAGTAAGGGGCAAGGAAAAGGGACATCGTCCTCGGATGGGCGTCAAACCAGGCTGTGACTGCACGTGAATGGTTTATGACATGGTCTATGATAGTAGCTCTTATTTCGTCAGTTACCCTAGCTCTGGCCCTTCTTTGAGCTCCACCACGCATTCTAACTCCTCTCCCTCTTCCTTGCCCTTGTCCCACTCCTCTCCCTTGTCCCACTCCTGGTCCTGGTACTTGTCTTCCTCTCCATCGTGCAGGCATTTTTCTTACTTTATTGTTCTTTGCTCTATATTGTTCTTTTTCCACTACTGTAAAAGCATTGTCATTGTCAAAAAATTGACATTGCGATTGTAAAATACTGTAACACACACTGCCAGACTCGTTCAGAGGGTGAATGGTCTATTTGTGTCTGGGTTAGGCTATCTTCACCAATCTAAAAACAAATAAAAAGAATGCTAATTCTTCGTTTTTCATTTAGGGGTTTTTCATTTATGGGTTTATGGGTAAAAAGGATGGACGTAAAAGTACACTGACCTCCACATCACAGCGCCTCTAGTCTCTCAGTATAAGTGCAGATGTTGTTGTAGTGGTCTACAACACAAGCTAGTTGTTAGACTGAATGGTCGTGCCACTGTCTGTGTCCCTGTGTCTGTGTAATTACCCACCCCTTCTCCTGACTCCACACAACCACACAACACTGTTAGATTGATGTGGCACTCTGAAGCTCCATCCCAAACCACAAGCAATCTCTGTCTATTCATCACCCTCCCTCTCTTCCCCCCTCCTTTCCTTCTTTCTCTTCTCCTTTCCTTGCTCTTTCCCCCTCCCTCTCTCTCTCTCTCTGGTCCCCTCTGGTCCCCCCCTCTCTGTATCTTACCCTCCATCTTGCTCCTTCCCTCTCACCTTCCTCAAATCCATCCCAACTTCTCTCTCTCTCTCTCCCACACTACTTTATCTCCTCCTCGCTCTCCCCCTCTCTCCAACCCTCCTCCCCTCCTCCTCTCTATCTCCGTCCACCTGCTCTCCCCGACGTGATCAAACGAGGGCCTCCACAGTTTAGTCCGTGACCTGCACTCTCTGTGGACCCCGCTCCATCACCCCACCACTCACACTCCCACGCTCTCCCCGCAAACACCTCCATCTCTCAACCCCCTCCATCACCCCGCATCCTCCTCTCCATCAGCCCCCATCCCTCTGTCTCCTCGAAGAGGAGCGTTTCCAAATAATTCACCTTTATGAGATCGCCCACGCCAATCCCACCCACCTCCCCCCTTCTTTCCCGCACCCGCCACCTCCCCACCCCGTCCCTGTCACACCGCCGCGTCTCTCTGTGAGGGGGCATGGGGGGGGGGGGGGGGAACGGGTGGTCGTAACCATGACATGGAGACAGGGTTGATCCACAGAGAGAGATGTATTCCTGGAGGAGAGCCAGAAGAAGGCTGGGAGAGGGGTCGAAGCGACCTGGAGATGTAGAGATGGTTCTCCCCCTCCCCCTGCTGCCTCTGTGCTCCAGAGAGAGATGTGTGAAGGATACAGTAGAACCAGTGGGACAAACGGTCACGGTGTCCTTGGAGTGTGAGGCAGATTCAACTGACATGTTTGTGAAGGAGATCCCAGAATAAACCCAACCAGAAACATGGACACTGGTAGTGAGTTTCCATGTCATGATTCTTCTTCGACTTCCTGGGAGTGCTTTTTCAAACACACAGGCATACACCAACTCAGTATCAGGCTGTTTCCTTCTCATAGGCATTAAAAACTGGTGTCAATTGAAATGTTTCCCAGTGAGATTTTTCAACATTTTGTGTGCTACACACAACAAAATACAGTTTTTAACAATTGTTAAAACACATTCCTTCACCCATTTTCTCAAGACTTTTAACACCGAGCCATATCTTCAAAACGATATCCACAAAACCTCTGACTCTTCTGGCAAACTCAAACACTCGCCTCCAAACTATCTTATCTGTGCTCAAAATCAAACAATGCTTTCAGATCAAACACAGCCAATCCAGGGCATGTAGTTTCAGAAAAATATGTTAACAGTTTTTTTTTTTTGCTTACACCTAAAAGTTTAAAAGAACACATAAATAGTGAAACCTCACACTCAATGAGCAAAACCACAGCCCAGATCTGCACAACTATAGGCAGATTTTCAACATCCCACATTTTGCAAAACACTAAACACACTTCTCCACATTAAGTCCCGTCACACCTTAACGTTCTGGTCAACGCTCTATGACGTTAGAGGAAACGTCGTTAGTCAGTCGTTACCCTAGCGTTACTTGGTTGCTGTTACACGCCCCTCATGCGTCAGTCCCACACTAGTCATGCTTTAATCACACATTAGTCAGACACCAGATGTGTCCACCTCGCTCTAGGAAACTTGAAATTGAATAATTAGAACGTTCAGAGAACGTTGATCAAAACGTTAGGGTGTGACGGGGCCTTTAGATACAGAAATTGAACTTTTCACTTCTTTGCCATTCAAGACACTCCCTTTCAAAATACCACACCTAAGAACCAATTGATCAAACACGCCCGTTAGGTGTACAGACACTTAGGTGCTTACTGTAATTGAAAACTCTCCAATCAGGTGTAAGCACAATAACAGGTGAGTGTACCTGTCTTCAGCAAAAAACGGAAGGCAATGTTTCAGTCAGAGGAAAAGGAAGCGAGTATTAGAAGGGGGGGAGGAGGAGGGTGGAAGGGAGAGGAACAGGGAGAGGTAGACCTGGAGGAGGACGAGGACGTGGACAAAGAAGACGAGGATCATCAGATAAGATTCGAGCAACATTTGTTGACCCTGGGTTGACATTGAGAGAGGCTGGACAGAGAGTTGAGAGTTTTTTATGCTTTCTTTTTTGTCTTTACAAATGTTTTCGCTGTGGGTATGTACTATATTCTGTAGTAGTAGTATGTTCTGTTTCGGTTTTCAGTTCAAAATGCAACCTTTGGAAATGCATGGATATATTGATGATTTCATGATGTGGAGAAAGATTCACATTTTCATCTGTGTGCAGTATTGGTATAAGCATAAGATATATCATTAGAAAAGTAGAAAGCGTGCAACTGGCTTAAACGGAATCATATCGTATGAACCACGTGTGTACCAAACGGTGACAAAATTGTTTTTTTATCAATTATTATTTTTTCCGATTGCTTAAGCACAATTTTGAAAACAGGGTTCACTTTGTCCAAACACACCACACGATTCACACAACCAGACACACAAGTAACAGAATACCTCCAATCTTTTGCAAAATGATACCCTTATTTCAAAACTATACAATCATGTATAAAAAAAACATTTCTGTCGCCGTATACCTCACACATGGTTCATAAAATTGGACTTGGACTGGTTTTTAACCAGTTATACTGTACACTGTAGTGCAAAATGTAAAACACTTTTACACTAACTATTCTTTTCTAATGATATAACCTGCTTGATTTTGTCAGAGATATTGTTACAGTAGAGTACGTAAAAGTACATGAATATGTTTACCAAACTCAACACACAAGACCAGTACTGCACACTGCTGAACATTTTTACTGTATTTCTCCACATTGTCGACGTAAAGGTTGCATTTTGTGCAGAAAATCAAATTGAACATATTTCAAATTGAATACTGTATAGTAGGCTACATACTGTAAACACAACAAATACATTTGTGAAGACAAATGAAAGTATTCAGCAAATGAAATACAGAACATTGTTTCAATCATGGACTGCCGTGAATGTGTACAAAAAAGTACTGATGTAATGCATATACTAGGCTAGATTTTACTGTATTGTACTGGAGACAGTAGAAAATAGTAGTTTTCAGCTGTGCTCTTGTCAAAATATCCAATTACTTTTAGAAGAGTTGATCTGTTGAGGTTGGGCTGAACTCTCTGTCCAGCCTCTCTCAATGTTGCCCCATGGTTCACAACATGGTCAACCAATGCTGTTCGAATTTCATTCGATACTTTAAATTTGGCCCTATTCTTCCACGGCCTCCAGGTCTACCTCTCACTCTCCCTACCGCTCTTCCTCCACGGGCTCCCCCTCTCATCCTCACTGTCCCTCTCTCTTTTCCTCTTCCTGCAACATTGCCTTCCATTTTTGATGAGGACAGGTACACTGACCTGTTTCTCTTTTATAGTGCTTCCACTTGATTACGTAGTATGTTTACAATGATGCACTTTAGAGCTTGTACACCTGACGCCCGTGTTTGATGCTTTCGTTCACGTGTGGCATTTTACAAGGCAGTGTCTAAAAAAGGCAATTACTGTAAGTGACGTCATCTTACATTTCTGTGTCCAATGTAGAAAAGTGTGTTTAGTGATTTGCAAAACACTGTGTGTAGTATTTTGCAAATAGTGTGTTGCTGAGAATGTGCTTATTGTTGTGCAGATATGGGCTGCTGTTCAGTTCCTTGAGTGTCAGGTTTCTCTAACTTTGAAATTGTTGTGTCCAAGGAATTGGAAAAAACGGAATTGTATAGTTTTGAATGAAGTTTCCTTTTGCAAAAGCTCTGAGGTGTTCCACTACGTCTGTGTGGTCATGTGAATTGTGTTTCGTGTTTTGACCAAATGAGACCTGTTTTCTAAGTTGACCTTAAGTAATCGAGAGAAAAAAACTGTACTGTATGAATGCCTTTATATTCAACATGTGCTTATAAACATAGCAGTCCAACTGCAGAAGCCCAAAGAAAGCTGAGCGAAAAGCATTTTACATTATTATTACATTATTATTATTATTAGTGACAATTGTGGGTCAGTGTCCATGGCAACTGACTGTAAACCTAACCTGCTCTCTAGCAGGTTTTCCATAACAAACTCTGCATTTCTACCAATCCCCTACCACTTTCTGAGCCTGATGTTGGCAGACATGGGGTGTCCTTTCTTGCTTCAGCCGACCAATCTTGGACAAATTTGCTTATAGCCATGTCGGGAGAGGATTATAAGACAGCAATTAGATGTGCTTTAATTCCCTGATGAATACCTAAGTGAACGTTACCATTTTATGTCACACTCCATAATTTATGTTTGCCACATTCTCAGCCCTTAGGCCTACATCGCTAATGTTAGGCCACACTCCATGGACGAGCACAACCAAATGCTTTTTGGCACTGAAATAAAGATAAATCATTGACATTTAATTTGGTGTTCTTTATTGCCTACAAATAGAAATCCGACATGAGTATTTATATACTGTTCCAACGATTAACATTCACCTGTGACCGTGCACCCACCTGTAACTGGTGTTCCACAAAATGTATTTCAAGATCAGCCTTACTAATCTTCTTCCCTAAGTACACCATCTATTGGTCATTTGTTTTGCACTTGCTTCATGAGATGCAGTTTGTACAACTCCTTCACTGGTAACTGGGAATACATTTTCAAATTCCACAGTTCCACATGCAGCAGTCAATGTCTCTTCGTCATCATAATCATCATCCTCCTATGATGAAAAGCATTCTGTTGGGGGTTACTGCTAGTTTAAATCAGCACTAACTAATATTTACTTTGTATCATGGCAAATATAAGTAAAACCAAGGTGATGTATAGGCTACAATCACGAGCTTATAGGCCTAAGCAAAATATGCCTAACCTGTTTGTAGTATGTTTATATATTTCATTTCAAGCTGCTGCCAAGTGCGCTTTGAGCCTGTGGGATGCCATTTTATTCCACCACATTTCCACCTGTAAAATTAACCAACAGTATGGTTCCATGTTTAATGTATGGACTGGGTACTGCATTCAAATGTATATGCATTGACTTGGCCAGCAATCATCTCCCATGCCAATTGTCTCCCCTTTCCTGCTACAGCCACGTCGATTTTTTCCGGAATATGTGCTCAGATTCACCATAAACACGTATTAACACTCCTAGTTGAAGTGGGGTGAAGTAGGAGGATGTGTTTGTCTCCGGATGCTATTGTGGATCCTAGTTTTGGCGTTCCATTGATGTTGGCTTTTTATAGTCCTCACGCCTCTTCCCTGCTCCTTGCCCTGGCCAGCTTTTAAGCAGTTGCACGCCCTGATTGGCTGTCGAGGTGCAGTTGTGGTTCTCGTCAGCCGGCCGGGCAAGGGGAACCTGCATTACTTCCCGAGGATCACCTGGCCCCCGAGCTCCAGGGTTTCCACACTGGCTAACCCAAGACAAAATCCTGACCCTAACCCAGCAGCAAAAAAAAGGCTAACAAAATGCTTGTGTTTAAAATGCATGGGTTTACATTTCGTTTTTTGTGTAGCATGGAAAAAGTCAGACAAACACACAACAGCATGATCCCAGGTTGCATACTGTACTCTACATTCATATCTCAGTTCCTCACACGTGAGTGACAGTTCCAACCAAGCTGCAACATGTCAAAGTGGGCGTTTACTAATGATGTGAACACCCTATTTGTGATTGTTAACTTTAATCTAGGATATATAACATCGCTCCATTTCAGAACGGAGCACAGTGGAAAATACAGACGCCTACGCAGAAGAAATACAGGAACATTTCTACCATTAGCGCCTGTGAGATCCTGCATAATATATACGTCTCACATCTTCACCGCACACCCTCCACTCCCACGGATGGCTTAACACTGCCTGATTCATTTCATGTCATTATTCCATATGTGCACAAATTGTAATCAAAGTTCATGACATGCTGTATGTTGCCATGGACTAACAATCTAAATGAATTATGATTATGATGAATCTAGTTTGTGCAGGTCCATCAAGGCTAAACTCTTAAACAACTCTCCATAATATTTAAACAGAACAAGCTAAGGAGAAACGAACCGACATACAGCAGACACATCGGGATGATCTTCTTCACGTTTATCCTCCGTGAGCTTGTAAACAGCTCTGACAACAGGCGGCCCTGGTGAACACTGGTATTTACAGCAAGGCAAATGAACAATGAATGTTTTGGTTTTTACGGTGCGGCGTGGAGCCCAGTGTTTAATGACACCACACATATGGGGATGGCCTCATTCAAACGCCTCGGAGCACATATGGCGGTTGGTTTGAGGCCCTCTACCCCCCGCTGCCTCCCCCCCCCCAGTTACGACCCTCTTGGTGACCGGCAAAAGCGAGGATGACAGAGAGGGTAGCAAGGAGGAGGAGTAAATGAATGGTCCGGTGTGTGCAGTAAAAAACATATTTACTGTAAATCGTGGGCAGACGCAGGAACGATAAACATTGCAAACACAATCAGCTGACATTTTACTGTGGTCTTCACATCTGTTCCCACAGAGAGGGAAAGACAGTGGGAGAGAGAGGGAGAGAGAAAAAGGATGAGAGACAGGGAGAAAGAAAGAGAGAGAGAGAGAAAGAAAGTGAGAGAAAGTGAAGAGGGGGAGAGCTAGAAGAGATAGGGATAGATGGGAGAGAGGGGGAGAAAAGAGAGTGAGTGACAGAAGAGCGAGGGAGAGAAAGTGAGAGGAGATGTGGAGAGAGATAGAGGAACAAGGGAGAGAGGGGAAGAGGTAGAGAGTGAGAGACAGCTCAGGGAGGGAGGGAGGGAGGAAGACACAGAGGAGAAAGTCATCATGAAACAAGAGTCTGTCTGTTTTTACCGTCTGTCTTTACCCCCAACACACACAAAAATGCTGGGATATTTTATCTGGGTTGAGCCTGTTGGGTCATTTTTTGGGGTTATTTCCATGATGCTGGGAAGTTCATGCGCAGCCCAGCCACTGGGTTAGTGGCTGGGTCATTCTCGGTGACAGGTGAAACAATGCAGATTGTCTTCCTCTCTTCCACCACCACGTCACATGGTACCTTACCCAGCGGCTAGCTCACTTTCACCCAGCTGCTGGTGTATCTACGGCATTTAAACATAACTTTGCCAAAGGTGTTTTCAACTGCTCTTAAGTTTTGTACTGTCAGAAGGGCCCAGTGCACAACGGCAGGGACAAATTGTGTTAATTTACTAAAGGTTTCTTTCCTCTGTTGTACCTACCAAGTCCAGGGACAGCAACTATACCACATTATACCATAGAGTTTCCAGCAAAGTTGTATTTTCTCAATGTTTGTATAATTCCGATTTAAATAGTTTAATGTGCTAAGTCTACTTCTGTGCAGCTTGTTCAGGCTAGCTGAATAAGCATTGCTGAAGTGTTCAAAGAGCATTATTTCAACTGTAAGGAAATAAAAATAACCCATGTATGGAGTCAAATTAATCCAGCCTTTGAATGATCAATCCAACGTGCTGGGTTGAAAGATAAATACATCTTGTTGGGTTAGTTTAACCCTTTGTGTATTCTGTCCTACATTTAACCAGCATTTTTTGGGATATTGTTTAAACAATACCCCTCTGTTTATAAGGGGCACAACATCTCATAACTGGAGACACACACTGTCCCCTTTTACACAGCCTGTTCAAGGGGAGAACATTGCTCCTTCATGCTGCCTCACAGTTCTGTGTAAAAGGTTTGGAACACAGAACAAAGGCTAGTTGTTGTACCCGCATGAAGCTGGCAGGGGGGTAAGCGGAGGTACAAAGCTAAATCTACGTCTGTATAAAAGGGAGAGCCGGCATGATGGGACTACACACATTAGCAACGCCGTCACACTCCAGATTCTCCAACACCGGCATGCAATCTAAAATCATATACAGGGCGGCATTGTTCCGGCTTTGTTTGGTTCAGCGGAAACAAACTAAGTGTGGAGAAGTGTAGTGTAATGACCACTCTTCAGTGCAGCAATATTGCGTGATCTTTGTATAAAAGAGGCTACTTGCTGGAGCTAGAACACAGCTCACTCTGTGTGAATCGGTTGTCAGCGGCGACAATCTCCTCCCATTCCTTCTGAACCCCTTCCTCCACCCCTCACACCCTCCACACCTCCCCTCACACACACACACACACCCTCCGTCCCCCCTCACACACACCCTCTACCCCGACTCAATTCCCCCCCCATCCCCCTACACACACATCCCCAATCCACTTGCCCCCCCCCCACACACCCTTAGCCCTCATCCTTACATCCATCCCCCTCTCCCCCCCATCCCACCAAACCCTCCACCCCCCAACACACACCCACCCCGCCTCACACAACCAAGCCAACAGAACCCCACCACCCCCACCCACCCACCCCTCCCAGCCAGTCGGCGTGGGGGTGTTAGATGCGCCCCGTACGAAGGACACGTTAAGTAGGCCGTGTTAAGTGGCGTAAGCGCCTCAGAAGATGGATGACAGGGCACCCTGATGAAGGTGACAGTGGGCCATCTGCTGGGCTCAATTTCTCACCTCACTGATGCACAACATGTCTACTTTATTTCTCTCTCTTTCTTTACTTTCTTTCTCTCTCTCTCTCTTTCTCTCAATTTCTCTCTGTCTTTCTCTCTTTTATTCTGTCTCTCTCTCACTCTGTCTTTCTGTGTTTTGTCTTTTAGTCTGTCTATATATCTATCTCTCTCTTTCTCTCTTTCCTTCTTTCTTTCGCTCACTCACTCTGAATCTTTTGATTTCTTGTTTATTTTTTCTCTCTTTTAGATAACAGTTTAAGACTAAAATCTCAAACAATGGGTGCAGCCAAATGTCCTACCTTGCTTACGTAACCGTCTGTCAGTCACTGTCTATTTTTATTGTGCTTGTTCTGTCTTTGGGGCCAGTGTTATTTTTCCTTTTCCTTACGCTCATTTGAAATGGTCTCAGTGTGTTTTCATCATTGGAACCTTGTCATATAGAGTCCATTGAAACATTGTTAGCGTGGGTTTGCAATAACAATACTTGTACCCGTTGAACACCCATTGCCATATACTCATGACTCGCTGTAACCTTACTGGAAAAAAATGACTTTCAATTTATTGTACATAGAGAAAGACAGAGATAGATAGAGAGATAGATAGAGATAGATAGAGAATTTGAGAATAAGAAAGAGCAAGAGACAGGGCAAGCGAGAGACAGAGCAAGACAAAAACAGAAGTTGAGAAAGAAATAGAGAAATACAGTGAGAGAGAGAAAGAGAGAGAGAGACAGACAGACAGAGACAGAGAGAGAGAGTGATGAAGACGGGGAGTGGGTGGATGACCCCTGGCACCCTGCTATCACTGATAAGCATCAGTCAGAGCGATGGAGAGCTCCGCTCCTGCACTTTGGAGGGAGATCTTATCTTCTGGATAAAACTGTCCGGGAAGACATTACAGCTTCCTGTACACCGCTCCATTTACCAGCAGCACTGAGAGATTGGAGAGAGAGATGGAGAGAAAGAAGACAGAAAGATAGGCACAGAGAGAAAGATACGGAAAGAGAGAGAGAAAGAGAGAGCGATGGAGAGAAGACAGAGATAAACAGGAAGAGAAAGATATGGAAAGAGAGAGAAAGAGAGAGACAGACAGAGATGGAGGGGATACAACACTGTATACATCTTACATCCCACTCAGCTGAGAAATGACCCCCCTCGGTGTACTTCCTCTGGGCCCTTTTCACTGTGCCTGACCTTTAGAGAACACACCACAGAGCTACTGTAGTCATACTGCATCAGGCCTCTCTTGTGGGGGAGAGGTGTAAGTAAGAGGTAGTAAATCACCAGAGCCAAAAGAACAGTTGTACTCCTAAGAAGTTCACTGAGGCTCTGGAGAAGTACACCACACTACAAATCCCATCAGCCACCTCATCTATGCACCTGATTAGAATGTAAATAAGAATAATAAAAACACCTGACAGTTAATTCCATGTTTAACTCAAGATAGTCAGTAGCCTACCCTGAATACAACCTGGCCATATCAGCCTCTCATGTGTCTCCACTCTGTATCCCTCTCCCTCCCTACTGTATCTTCTCCTGAAGTCTCCTGCTGCTATCCAGGCATCTCAAAGGGGGATAGGCTGACCTCAGAGAAACCTAGCTGACTTTAGGACTCGTCCGGCATGTCTGCGAGTAAGGAGAGTCTGTTTCCTAGACAACTCTCATTAACACTCCATTCATTCATTCATGTATTTGTAATTGTTGTCCCTTCAAGTAAATAAAAAAAACATGTTTTTTTTACCCTGTTGTTGGTGTGGTCTTTGAACTTGTGAATACTGTGTTAACTTGAGGGTCTGGAACAGTTCCTGTACCTGAGTGAATTTACTTTAAGCAAACTTGCATGGAAACAAACATTCCAGGGCAGTTTGGAGAAGGCCATCTTTTAACTGAAAGCTTGTTGTTTTAGCTCATCTGAATGTTCTGCTAAAACCAAAATCTTTAAACTATTTAGTTCCATCTACTGTAGTTCTCAATGATTTAATCGAGGCATTTTGCAGAGAATTTCCCCCCAAAAGAGCCTCCAGCCTTAAATTATATAAATATTTCAAGTTGGGGTCGATACAAAGTGGAAATCAGCTTCAGATCATGCTGCGCAATTATTTAAATCTCTGTCTTTCCCCTTTTATGTTCAGAAAAAATGTGACGTTAACTTCACAGGATGTTATTTTTGTCTCCCTTGGTTAGCCACGCTACAGCACGACACGGTCATAATCTGGAAGGCCTCCACAGCCGTTGAACGCCAGGCAGACGCTGGATCGGGGATTATTTGATCATGATATCAAATAAAACACACTGTGATAACAACCACATCAGCAAACCCTCTGCCATCCCCCCCTTCCTCCTCTTATATACTTTAAGCCCAACTAAATATTTATGATGTGAGTAGTGTAATTGCTGAGGGACGAGACTGAGGCCTGTGTTGACTCTAGGCTTCTGCACTGGAGCTTGTTAAGTTGGGTCTGTGTTCCTCTGAAGTTGCTTGCGGCCTAGAGCAACCCAATTACAGTCAGGGACCTTTAGCCTGCTCGGCATGCAAGTTCAAATGACGCCAATGTACCTAACAAACAGCCCAGTCCGCAGTGCTGTTTCACCAAGACCCTCTTTTCACAAGGCAGCAATTACCCACATCCTGATGCTGTGGAACAAAAGACAAGAAAGCAGAATGGATAAAAAAAGGAAAAGAAGACAAAATAATGGAAGAAAGATTCCAGAAGATTTCTGACTGCAGCACACGGCTCAAACGAGAATTACATACTAAAAAGGGTGACAGGCTTTGTGGTGCTGACGACGCCAAATCAGCAGGAACTGGCATGGTAATGAGAAACACACATCGTTCTTTTAGAATCATTACGGACGTCCTACGAGGGGCATTAAGAGCAAAACAATGTGAACCCACACGCCAAATCAAAACAAGTCCGACACAATAGCACCTCAGGTTAACACATGATCAAAAAATATATATATTTTGACACTCACATAAATGACTCAGAGCTGGCCTAAAGCTCGGCTCCCAGGGGGCGTCTGTTCTTTGCTGAGTCATCTACAGCAAACCACGACGGGGTCCAGACAAACGTTTTGTACAATTCCCAGTGGAGCTTCCTGAAGTGTACTTCCCACCCACCCCACCCCACCCTCCAACCCCCTCCAGTCTTCAAGGTTATTGCCTGGCCATTTGTTGCGCGTTAGATAATTGACTCTTAGATGAGGGATAACCGTGATTTATGGAGAAAGTGGATACATATTCCTCCATATCTTGGTGCCATGATTTATGACGCTACAGAGCTGGAGCGATGGCCGTTCTATCTGATTGTACATCAAGCAAAGTAGTCGATCAAGGCGGAACCATCGCTCAGCTTCTCGTCCCTGGGGGATGACAAGGCAGGGCGCGCCACTCCTGGCCTGCCATTCACATCACTTCTGGAGTCTTTATATGCAGAGTTAGGTAAACTGTGGACATCTACTATAAATCAGCGCCTTGCCGAATGGCCGGTGGGCTGTGGGAGGGGATTTATGGTACCTGTGACGAACATGGTCGGTCGTAGCCCAGGAGGGGTGTTCCTCGCAGGGGGGAATGTCCTGTAGGTGGACGGCCATCTTGGTTCAAAGGTTCCCTTGGTTCCCTTCTTTAAGGCCTTGTCTTGAGGTTTGCACTGTACTCAGCAACTTTTGCATGAATTCACTTTTGGCGGGTTTGTGTGGGGGTGTTCTCTTTGTCTGGGAACACCTTGTCTAGGTGTAGAAGAGAATAAAAGAAAACATAAGAATGGAAGAGAAGGAAAAAGGTTTTAAAAAAAAGGTTTAAAAAAAGGGAAGAGAAAGAGGGAAGAGAAAGTAGAGAAAGAAGAGAAGTGCAAAAGAATAGGGAGAGAAGAAAAGAAAAGACAATATAAAAGAAAGAAAGAGAAAACCAGGGAGGACAGGATCCCAGGTCACTGTTGACATGAGCTGAACTCCCACTGTTTCTACAGTTTAAACAGGTTGTGCTTGGCAGCCGATCTACAGCACAGCCCTGGACTTTATGACCTGCAGCCCTCGCATTTGATTCAATTTAATAAGCAACGTGTGTGAATGTGCTTCCCTCCAATTATTTGTCACATTACCCCCCCCACCCATCACCATCAACCTCCTCTCCTTGCTCTCTCTCTCTCTCTTTCTCTCTCTCTCTCTCTCTCTCTCTCTCTCTCTCTCTCTCTATTCTTCTGTGTTAGCAAGCCATTGCCTGTTTAAATCCCAACACAACAGTCACACACACATACGCTGTTGTGGGGTGAACAGGATATCTTCCAGCCTGCAGCGATACACACACACACACACACACACACAAGCTATTACACACACACAGTTACACATCCCCACAACCCCTTCCCAAAATCTGATTTATTTATAATTCATTTCAAACCTCATAAGCTCTCTCTCTCTCTCTCTCTCTCTTGCTGAGATCTTCTAGCTGATTTGCATCCAGAACCTTCCTGCTGAAAATTATCATAATAAATCATTTTGTTTGGCTTTTCAAAAGCCCATACACGCACTCTGTCTTGAAAGTACAGAGAGGTAGTGAATAGGTAAGGGTGTTTTACTGTAAATAGTAGTGTTTTGATGCTCGACTCTCTTTAGATGTAGACCCTTCAATAGACAGACAATCCTAAATTGTAGGTGTAAAGACAACTTGATCAGCAGAATTTCATTGTGTTTAGGTAATTACTCAAGGCAGTGGTTCCAAGTAGAGTCCAACCTTCAATGGATTTCCCCTGGAACCTACATCTAAGCTTAACCCTTGTCTTGAAGCATTTCATGTTTGAATGGCTCCATTAATTATGATTCTGCAAACTGAGAAACACAGATAATGATAATCCAGATGAAGAGACATGAGGATTAGAGTGGACCCAGAAGGCACCAAAACCGATGACCAAAGGTAGCAAAGATCTACTAGTGGCTCAGTTTTATAAACATCAAACTTTGAACAGGGAAACTGGGAGTATTGGGTAGGTATTTCTGAAAGTCTTGTCCCAGAGGTTTGGTGTTTATCACCTGTTTCACAAGTCATCGTTCCATTTAGGAGACATAACTTATCTCAAGTCAAGAGGACTGGCTTTATCCATACCATACACCACACATCATTTGTCATAGTTATCTAATTGTGTACCTGTACCCTTTATTTTCCCCTGAAAACTTCAAAACCTGTTTACCAAAATGGTGACAAGAGTCTGAGGTCTTGGACCGCACACTTTAAAGTAAACTCAATTGTTTCATCCTTTATTTGTGTGGCTGGATCAGATTTAGAGAAAACAGACTGACAGGCTCTTGATAAACTGAACTACACAATTTTTTCCCTTTTTAGAAAATCAAAGTCAGAATTCTCCAGAACCTCTTGAAGTATGTGCCTGTGTCTGGGTGGCAGACAGCGCCCTGCTACAGTAGTTCAACCATTAACTTCACATTTAACCATGAAATGAGAACTCTACAGGAGGCATCACTGCATCACGGCTCTCAGAGTTTTCTGTCCCTCTCTCTCCCTCTCTCTTACACTCTTTTTCTCTGTATCTCTCACTTTCACTCCTCGCTCTCTCATTCTGACCGACCTCCCGTTCTCTCGTCCACATTCTCTCCTTCTGATACCTCAAGTCTGTCTGTGTACTGTAAGCACTTTAGGAACCTTCTGGAAGATCATGTAAATGGCTGTCACAGTCCAGTTAGTCTGGAACAGCAGAACTCCCGGGCCAAGAGAGTGTTCACACTTAATTATAACTCCGCCATTTGACTGACCAATAAACACTGATATTGTCAGTCACACCAGCACACACGCACACACACTCAGCAGAAAACAACAAACCAACAACGGGGTTTGTCAGTCAACTGACTCTTTGCAGGTTGACATCCCACATCTGAGTCCACCCCCTGACCCACCACCGCTCACCTCCAACCCCCAAATGAGACAGGGCTCTGCTCTAGGTGCCCGCCTGAGCACCATGTGCCAGTGCAGCCTCTTGTCACACCTTTCTACTTAAAGATGGCAGTGCCAACCTGCCACTTAGGCCCTTGCAGCTGCACTTCCTGTGTGGAGCCTGATCAAAACCTCGCCCACGCTGTGCTGCTTGACAGAACCCTAGCGCTGGAGCCAAGCCCGTTCCCCCGTTCCCCACCTGAGCCGCGCGCAGCAAACGAGCATGGAGAGGGACCGTAGGCGCTAGCACGCTACGCTAGCACATCTGTCAACGGGGCCCAGGCTGGTCATTTAAAATCACACCCAGAGACTGTGATTTGTTTGTTTGTTTTTCCTTTCTTTTTTTTTTTTTTTTTTCTCCTCCTCTCCTTCTCTTCCTCTCTCTCTCTCTCTCTCTCTCTCTCTCTTTCTTTCTCTCTCTCTCTCTCTCTCTCTCTCTCTCTCTCTCTCTCTCTCTCTCTCTCTGCTTCTGTATCTTTCTGCAGCTTTCTGTCTATCTCTGTCTCTCTCTCTCTCGCTCTCTCTTTCTCTCAGCCGCAAAGGCTGTTTCCCTGGTTGTTGTCTCCATGGCAATGGAGTGACAGACTAGTGTGTCTCGCATATGTGGACAATGTCTAACTACGTAGGGGGTGGGGTTGTGGGGTGGGTTACGGGTGGAGAGGGTGTACAGTTGGTGGGGTGAGGCAAACATAATTTGCTGCCACAGGGACACTTGCCACATGTGGAAGACACTCATCAAGACTTGGCGTTTATACAGGACACACATGAACAACCTGAAAAGGCAGCCTTTGTGAAGATGTGAAGTGTGACTCAAGCTCACCCTTTACATTCCTGATCTCTCGCTTTGTGACTGCCCTCACAATGGTACATTTTCGCAACCATTTCTACCCTCAAAGACCTTCCTCTGCTCCCCGGCTCATAGGTTAGAGAGCTGGAGTCAGGGCTTGTCATTTAAAAGAAGAGCTACAGGATGATATGAAGGGAACTGCAGGGCTCAGCTGTGGGCTACTAGAATGAAGGCCTGACAAGAAAAGTATTTTATGAATACAAGAGCTGTAGCTGGAAGAGTTCAGAGGTACAAGGTTTAGTGTTGCCCTGTGCGGGGATGTGGTCCAATAGTGTTGATGACGTATTTCGTCAACACTGACCCTCCCACTGTGACACAGTTCACTGCTTATCAGTAACCCAGGAGTTCTATAACCCATCCAAGCTAGGAGCAATCAGCATGTCTACAGTTTTCAATTACACAGTTTAAACAGTTATTGGATTTGAGTATGTTACACATCCACTTTGCATGTGATCCTAACTACAGTGTTTGCATTTTGAGGTGTTGTTAGCATGTTGAGGTGCAGTACAGAGATATGACGGGTGAATGTGGTACTGTATGTCTTTGCTGAGGTGAAATCAAAGCCCAGATTTAAGAAAACACAGCTAGGTAACGGAGGCCATGTTGGATCATGCCTAGCTACTCCTGAACGCAGCATGGTAAGAACTAATTACAAACCTCCACCAGATGGTGATTTTACACTGTTGCAGAGTGACTTGGCAAGCGAGTATTATCATTAACTTATTATTGGCTCAGGGGGTCAAGTTTTTCATTTAGTGAGAACAGGCATCCCTTTGGCTGCTTCTCAACGTGGCAAGGATCTGGCTGAAAGTGTTTGAGGTGACAGAAGTGTGGATATTTATTACCACACAACAGAGGACGTTGGGAGATTACCGCCGACTTACTGAGTTTAACATGCTGAGTTTACAGCTGTACACCACAATGTGTTTGGCATGAAGTGCACTTTCTTTAAGGTGAGTATGATAATGATAATCTGACCTGAAGTGGAACCTGAATGCACAGTGGGAAAATGCGGGTGGTACAGTGGTATAGGGGGCTGGGAGTGTGGGGTTTATCCTACAGTAGTGAGGGCTGTAGGGGCTGGGAGTGTGTGGTTTATCCTACAGTAGTGAGGGCTGTAGGGGCTGGGAGTGTGTGGTTTATCCTACAGTAGTGAGGGCTGTAGGGGGCTGGGGGTGTGTGGTTTATCCTACAGTAGTGAGGGCTGTAGGGGCTGGGAGTGTGTGGTTTATCCTACAGTAGTGAGGGCTGTAGGGGCTGGGAGTGTGTGGTTTATCCTACAGTAGTGAGGGGCTGTAGGGGCTGGGAGTGTGTGGTTTATCCTACAGTAGTGAGGGCTGTAGGGGCTGGGAGTGTGGGGTTTATCCTACAGTAGTGAGGGCTGTAGGGGGCTGGGGGTGTGTGGTTTATCCTACAGTAGTGAGGGCTGTAGGGGCTGGGAGTGTGTGGTTTATCCTACAGTAGTGAGGGCTGTAGGGGCTGGGAGTGTGTGGTTTATCCTACAGTAGTGAGGGCTGTAGGGGGCTGGGAGTGTGTGGTTTATCCTACAGTAGTGAGGGCTGTAGGGGGCTGGGGGTGTGTGGTTTATCCTACAGTAGTGAGGGCTGTAGGGGCTGGGAGTGCCCTTTGCTGTCCAGGTAGTGGATCCTGCTAGCCTGGCGGCCCTCCAAATGATCCTGTCAACTGCTCCTTGTGACACAGGTCCAGGATTATCAGTATCGCCGCGGGAGAGTCAGACCCCCCCCCCCCCCCAAACCCCCAGTCATTGGTGATAGACATCAGTCATGGTCGGGTACATTGTGTGTATGTGTGTGTAGTACAGCATTTGTTCGGAGATGCCAAAAATACTATGTGTATGTGTATTCTGTAGTAGCATGTCTGTGTGTGTGTTTAGAGAAAGAGAAATAGAATAGTACTGTATGTGTGTGTTTATGTGTGAACTGTAACCATGTTTATGTTTCTGTAAGACTAAATACAAATATGTGTGAATATGTCTGTGTGTTAAGAGGGATAGGAAGATCAGATATTCTGTGTGTATATGTGTGTGTCTGCGGCTGAGTCTGTATTCAGTGCCAGTGTCACTAGTAGACACTGGTCCTGTGGCAAGCTATGGAAGATTCCTGAAGAAGAAGGCTGACATTTATTTCTGCCCCAACGGCCACCTGGGACATCAGAGACTGCTCGGACATTTCACACAACGGACGCCATAACGCGTCAGCATTTCAGGTCCATTTTACACATCCTAGACAGGAGTTTAATGTTGGAGATAAGACATGAAAGTCTAATTGAAAACGAGGGAGTCGTTTTTCCACAGGTTAACGTCAAGCACAAAATGAACGAGTCTTTCTTCCAGACATAGCATTTAATGAAATATTAAATGGAGGATGTATAATTGATCAATCAAATGCTGAGATACATCTCTGGCCACGCTGAATCAATTTCAGATTTTTGTGAGGCCAATTCCATGGCCTACTTCTGCTCTTTCTTTCTCTTTCTCCATCTCTCACTGCTCATTTTCTTTCCTCTCTTTTGAAAGGAGATGAGCAGGGGGACTTAGCGACACGGAATGAAGTTACTGGGTGTTAGCACACATTTTGAATTGTACCTTCCTGCCAAAGGGCTAAGTTAAGTGTGTGCACTACAGTCTGGTGATGTTGCTACCGTATTTACAGTCATACGAATTCTTTCGAATGATGTATGAGATGTTGTCATGGTACAGATAATGGTTTATGAATAGGTGAATGAGGTGAAAAAGGGATATTTCCTGAAAGACCCCCCATGCATAAGACATTGTCGCCTGCATGTGACGATTTCGAAAAGGTGCAGTCTGTTTGGAAATCCTAACCCTTAATAACCTCATTCCACTTCGGGTCCTGGCCGTGTTCTCAGCTCCGAGGTTTATTGCCGAGAATATACGATGCTCATGACAAGCCAGAGAAGTATTTCTCCCCAAGCAGAAACTTTCGTTCACCCCCGGCCCCCCCTCCCTTATTCTTCATTATGTGGTGTGCGTAGCCCTCATGTCTCATATCTGTGATGCGTCGCTCAGGAAACCAACCAACCCCAAGGCCTCCCACCCTGCACGGATAAAGAAGAAACCACCATGAGAGTGATGAGGCATTTTTCTTCTTCATCTTTTTTTCTGGACTTGCAGAGTAAACACATTTAAAGATTTATGGGAGTTAAAAGAGGTGGCAGAAACCAGAGTGTGACCCCCGTCTGTTATAATTGGCCTGTCCGTGCCCATGCCAACAGCCCAGCTCCAGGGCTGGGTTCAGGTTGGTACATTAGAATGCTGCTGGCTCATTAGCCTGGCTGGGAGAAGACAACACTAACAAGCCAAGGAGGCAGAAGACACCTTTGAACTCTAGATCTCTCTATCTATCTATCTATCTCTCTGCCTCCCTTTCAGGTTTCACTCTTTGGCTCTATATTTCAAACTTTAGTGTTCTCTCTTAATATGACCAACCATTTTTTCTCCCTCTTCCAATCGCTCTCTATTTCCTCTATCTGCAATCTACATCATTCTCTCTCCCCACTATCTCTCTCTCTCTCTCTTTCTCTCTCCTTACTTTCTATTGCACATCGTGATTCAAACCAGCCAGGTAATCCGAGCAAAGTTCCTTCAGTTTCTTCGTTTTCAGAGAGCTCACACTTCCACATCCGTAGTCGAAAGTGGAGCTAGCTGTCTGCAGTCAGGGTGGAGGTGTCTGAGACTGCCCAGGTCCTCAGAGTACCACTTCTCCTTCCCCCCTCGTCCTCTGGGCCAATGTTGATACGGAGCCATCAATTCCATTAAGCCCTGGCTGGCCGTACGAAGCAGAAACCCTTCTGGGTCTAAGAAGAAGGGGAGGAGGGCACGATGGAGGCGCAGTTGTTATTCATGGTCTGTCATCGCTGTAAAAGTTTGAACTCTCCTTCCTAAAGAGAGCTAACTTCTGAAGAGCAAAGAACTTTCTCGTTTAATTACACTCTTCTAGAATGGCCTATAGAGGTGAACATGTCTTGGTTTGAGGGTAACTACCGATCCTATTCTTAGCTAACTTCAGGAGACAGACACCTTTGATGTAGGGCAAGCATACTCTGTGTACTGATGTAGGCTACAGTACAATTATCATGATCAGCAACGCAAAGAACGTTTTTGATTATAAATGTGCTTTGTACTGGAAACAGGCTTAGGATATACATATTGGCCTTGAGTACGTAATTAGAGACAACCGACAAATTATTGTTGTGGGTGATGCCAACGAATAAACATTCACTCCAAATTGAATTTACACGTGTGTTTTCGCTTTAAAATAAATCTTGATGTAGTATTCCCCTATTGGTCACTCGCTACTCTTTTATAACAAAGAAAACATTACATTTGAGAAAAAAAAGTATATTCAGAAACTGCAAGAGTAGGCTACTGTGTATAGTTGCATACAGCTCTTCAAATTAGCCCTCTGTCTGGCTGAAAGGGCGCGCACTGCACAGAAACAGAGGCTGATAAATGTCTGCCTTCTGTGAAACTAGCAACCAGATGCAAATGCAGAGCTGATATTTACTCGGGGACCAGGCTTGGCCCTCGTCTTCCCTGTCTCTCCCCGGGCCACGTCTCAGCTGCAGAGCATCGTTATTTTTAATGAAGGTTCAGCGCTGTTAGCCGAGCGTGTTCGCACCAGCGCGGAGCACTAACACTTTCATCTCCTCGTTTCCGCGACTCAACCATTATAAAGCCTCCTGATCATATGTAACACGAGGTTATTATATCTTTATTATTATTACTACACTCGGTTGTTGATCTCTCTTTACGGGGTCGGAGAAAAAGGTCTAAATAAGCGAGTTGACATCAGCTATCCGTGTTCCCAGCAGAATAGGTATGCTTGATTCGACATACTCACAGTAATGACGTTAATCATGGATAATGGAACTGAAGGTTCTGTATCTCAGCTCAGTAGATAAGCCCCGGGTGCGCTGTGTGTGTCTGTGTGAGTGTGTGGCATAGCCTACGACTATTTGTATAATGTTAAGATCGACATCTATGTTGGCATTGGCCAGGATGGACAGATTACCACAAAAAAGTGTGCTGTGCTCTACTTCCTGTGTTTCTGGCGTGTCACCACACCTCACAAGTAGGCTAATGAAGGTAGTAACAAAAACAACATGTAAAGAACTTCTCCCTTCAGGATAAATATAGCTGTTCTTAAATATAAATGCCAGGTCTCCCAGACTACTGTCCCCTAACACGTCAGTCTCCCAGTTAGAGTTTTTGGGTCAGGCTCTTTTTCAGCACTTTTGCAGATGGAGATTAAATCTTTAATCGTCAGGGGGGAGGGAGGGAGGGTGGGAGGCAAAACTGGCAAACAGATTTTTAATTATGGCCAACTAAATTAAGATTCCCAGATTCAGTCCCATGCCCCTGACTGATCTATCTATTTCACTCCTTCTCCTTCCCTCCCTCCCTTCCCACCATCTCTCTATCCCTCCATACCATTGCCCCGAAGCTCTAATTGTATTACTCAATCAGAGAGATCATCTGTCAAGACCAGTCACTGAGCTCCATGGCTTCACATCCCACCAAAGGGGGGTGGTGGTGGTGGTGGTGTTGGGGGGGGGGGGGGTACAGAGAGAGAGAGAGGGTAGAGAAAAGGTAGCGATATAAAGAAAGATGGTGGAGGCAGGGTAGAGAGGGAATAGAGAAAGTGAGAGGTAGGGAGACAGAGAGATCGAGAAAGAGGTAAAGGGAGAGGGGCAGAGGCAGATTAAAGGGAGGGTAGCGAGAGAAGGGTAGAGGGAAGGTAGAGAGAGACAGAGACAGGGTAGAATAAGGGATAGACAGAGGGTAACAAGAGGCAGAGAGATCAAGAGTGATGTAGAGAGAGAGAGGCTAGAGAGAGGGAGAAAATTAGAGATTGGAAGAACTCGGAATCTTCTAGAATCGTCTTGGGGAGCACGGACAAGGGCGAACAGAGGAGAAAGAGAACACACTGGTCTGAGAGTCCCCAGTCACCCTCCTCCTTCCTCTTCCTCCCTCCTTGTCCTCCTTCCTCTTTATCCCTCCTTGTCCTCCTTCCTATCCTGAGAACAGTCTCCCAGATAAGCACAGTCGTGTCTGACGAGAACATTTAACTGTCTGTGAATAAGGACCTCCTACCTAGCATGCTCATGCAGAGCCTCAAAACACCAGCCATCATACAAATAGTACTTCTGCATATAGCTTTAGCATGTGTGGGTAATGGTATACGTGTGATTATGCGTGTGGACGCCATTGTGTGTGCAGCACGATGGATGAACTGCATCTTTAAGAAAATGCTGATAATACATTGTGTGTAGTTTGTGTGTGTGTGTGTGTTAATGTTTGCCCGGTCAAGTCAATCCTCAGGGACATCAGAGCAGCATCTTCAATGTGTTCTGAGCCCTCTGACCATCTCCCTCCCCTTCCCCCCCCCCCCCCCCGGCCTCCCCCCCCCCCCCCCCCCCCCCCCCCCCCCCCCCCCCCCTCCTCCCAGAACCCCCCAGGTCGTCCAGCAGCTGTCTGAGTACCTCCTGCCAAGGTACCATTGATCTCCCTGAGACTCCCAGCTCTCTCTCTCACACACACACACACACACACACACACACACACTGGCAGGTGACCAGATGTCCATGCCGATGTGTGTATGTGTGACTATGTGTGTGTATATGATGAGTTAGTGTGTGCATGCCTACGCATGTGTCTGTACGTGTGTCTGTGTGTGTGTATGCATGTGTATGTGTGTGTGTATGCATGTGTCTGTGTGTGTGTATGCATGTGTCTGTGTGTGTGTATGCATGTGCGTGCCTGGGATGCCAGATGCCCGGTGCCTCCCAGTTTAAAGTCCCTCTGCATTCAAGCGACATCTGGTTGGATGTAAAAGTCAACATACTCTGTAAGCGGTCATTCTCTCTGACAGGGATGATTAGAGCATGAATGAGTGAGCATCAGGTCGTCAAGTCTAAGGTGCCCCCGACTCGCCTCCAGAACAAACGCGATACAAACTTTTGTTTTGGTTCGTCTGTGGCATTAAAAGGAATTATCCTTACAATGGTGTCAATTTCATTATTTTCTTTTTATTTATAAAATGTACTGACATTATGTAATTGTAAATTGTGATATATTTATACAAATTCATGATATATGTATCAATAAATCAACCAATTGTAGTGGGAGTAAGTTTAAAAGAGCACATACCAACATGATACTTATTAAACTTCCATAATCCAACGTCAATATCTCCACAAACATGATGAAAACAGACAGCACAAACCTTCTTCAGGTACACTATAAAAAGTTCAGAGTACTTGTGGAAACTGATTACATCAACCTATTTAAGTTGTACAAACCCTAAGCAATCTCTTTACGTAAATAATACTTTCTGCAATATATTTAATTGATTCAGCTAATAGTCTTTTTTATTATTTACACTGTAAGTCACATTGAAACTTCAATTGAAGTTTGAAGGACATTTTATGAAAAAGAAACTCACTTCCATAAACAATTATTTATAATGAAACAGGTGGCACCCTTATATTTAATGCTTTGTACAACCTCCCTTTGACAGTAAAACCATCTATTAAGGTTGGAGAATACAGAGCAAGGAGTCTGAGAGCATTCCTCTCCAGATCTCCCAAGGTCCTAGGTCCTATCTTGTGCGCTCTCCTCTTAAACTCAGCCTACAGGTTTTCAAAGGGGTTTAGATCAGAGGACTGAGATGGCTATGGCAGAAAACAGATTTTGTGTTCAGTTAACCATTTGTGTATTGACTTGGACATGTATTTAGGATCAATGTCCAACTGAAAGATCCAACGACAATCCAGTTTTAGTTTCCTGTCATAGACAGCCAGATTCAGATTTATAATATAATAGTATTTCATGGTGCCATTTACCCTATTCCCAGGGCCTTTGGGGGAAAAACAGACACACCACATCACTTAACCTTCTCCATACTTAACCGAGAGATCAGGTTATTTTTGTTTTAGCCATCCTTCTTTTTATGCCAAAGTTTGCATAAAAAGAAGTGACCTTGAGTGTTTGTTGTGAAAAAGCTCCATTTTGTTTTGTCACCGAACACCATTCAAGTCAAAGTTCCAGTAGTGTGCAGCAAACTCAGCATTTACGTTTGTGGCGAGATGACGAGAAAGGCTTTTTTTCTGGCTTGCCTTACAAATCATTTGTTTGCATGGAGATGGCATTTAAAGGCAGTTTTGGAGACTTGGTGAACACAAAATTCTACTTTGTCATGAAATTCTCCTACAGTGATCCATGGGGATTTTTGGCCTCTCTCACCAGTCGCCTCACTGTGTGTGGGGCCAAAATCAACATGGATCCTCTCCCAGGCAAGTCTGTAACCTTTTCAGATGCTTCGAGCTTTTTAGGTATTGCCTAGCAATGGCATTTTCAGGTGAGTAACTTTTTTTCTGACAATTTTTAGACTCATGAAGCTTAACACACTTTTTACTCATTAGATTTGTCTCTTCTCTTATCTTTCCCATGTTGATGTATGAATAAGTGAATATTGCCTGTGTTGCCTCATCTTTATATGCCTTAATCCTGGATTAATGCTTATATGTTCCTAAAACACTCCACACTGATCCACTTTAAAAAGTCCATTATAAATGGAAAATGCTTTCGTTACATGTTGTTGATAAGAATGTCTAGGGTTGCCAATAATTATGGCACACATAGTTAAAAAAAAAAAAAAAAGTTATTTTGTGATGACAGATTTTTTTTTCTCAAAATAAATTCACTTCATTTGAAGGTTGGATTGTAAAAATAATTTTTGAATGTGACATTAAGCTAAATTATAACACCTTTTATTAATGTTTGCCAGGAGTGGCGATAATTCTGGAGATTACTTACAGTACTTATTCAACACCTCAGGATCTCTCTCACTATCTCTGCTGTCATGGCAGTCACAGGTCCTCAATTCATTAACATAACCCTCCTACATTTTGTGATTGAGCTCCATCTCTCTGCGCATCTTCCCTCCTTTCCTCCTTTTTTTTCCTACTTCTCTTAGCTCCTCCTTCCCAAATCTTCTCCCTCCTTCCTGTCGTCCCTCCCCTATATTCTCCTTCGCTTTTTACTTCTTTTGTCTCTTTTCCTTCCCCCTCCTCTGCTCTCTTCTTTCTCCTCCTCCCTCCCATCCTTCTTTACTTCTCTTCTCTTTCCCTTCTCTCTGTCTATTCTCTCCTCCTTCCCTTCTCTCTTTCCTTCCTCCTCTCCTTCCTTCCTCTCTTTTCCTCTCCTCCCTCCCTTCTGTTCACCCTCCATACTCTCCTCCATCCCTTCTCCTCAGCCTCCTTCCTCACCTCCCTCCATCCTTACCCTTCCTACTCTTTTCCTCCCTTCTCCTCTCCTCTCTCCCTTCTCCTCACCTTCCCTCCTCACCTCCCTCCGTCCTCACCCGTCCTCACCCTTCCTCCTCCTCTCATCCCCCCCCATGTGGAGGGAAACATTTGAAAAAGAAAGCCCAGTTGTTTGAAACGTGTGGGGTTGGGGCTAGCCAGGGTGAGAGTCTGGGTGGTGATGGTGGTTAAGTGCTCTCTAATGATCCGTGGGAGGTGGTTCTGCTCTGGCGTGCGGACAGACGACCTGTGGATCGGACCATTATGAGCCCGGCGGATCGCGCCATTATCCCCTCGATGAGGGGGAACTCTGGACACATTCCGGAGTAGAAGGAGAGATGGGAGAGACAGGGTTGTGGTAGAAAAATACTGTAGCACACACACACAAACACATACACACACACACACAAGCTTCAACTCTCTCTCTTTCACACACTTTCTCTCTCGCCCATGCACACATACACTAATATGTGGGGATGGAATTGTGCTCATAAATCATCTAACTTCCATGTGAATACCCATGAGTGTGTAAGCGCTTATATGTCAAAATCCATGAACTTGCAGGTTACACAACTGCATGTTTGTCTATGAAAGATAGAGAATAAGAGTGTGTGTGTGTGTGTGGCACGTGTGTGTGAGTGTATATGGACAGCTGCTTACCTGAATAATATTGCAGGTAAACCTCCCACCTGCTCCTCCTGTTCATGCTTGGCTGCATGCACAAGTCTGTGTGAATCTCACGCTAGCATAGCACTCAATAGTACCAGCAACCTTATCAGCTCACGGCCATGATCTTGTCACAACGGTTAGACTGCGATAAACATTACATATTCAGCCGACATAAAGATTTCAGCGCTTACGTTTCTGACACATCATTTATTATAAATTGATAGATACAATAGGAATGATGGAGCAGTAGTCTCTTTATCAACAGTCACGCTGCACAGATGGCATTGTTTTCAGAGAGCATTCAATATTATTTCTCCTCCCGCCTATTTAGGTTTTATATGAGCGAGCTAAATGTCACTGCCATCTGCATGCTGCTTAGACAGGTATGTGTTGATGGAAGGATTAGATCGAGAAAGAAAGATGCACTTTGTGAAGCTCTCTCTTGGAAGTCGCTTTGGATAAAAGCGTCTGCTAAATGAATAAATGTAAATGTAATGTAAAGAAAGAAAGTGAAAGTAAATAAGATGGTGAGAGAAAGAGAGATAGTGGAGAGAAAGAAATGGAGGAAGAAAGAGAGAAGGAAAGGGAGAAAGAAAGATCAAATGTATGTATAACCTGTATCAACACTAATCTCAGTAAATGTCACCTAGGCCAGACAATTCTGCCACTTACTTCCTTATTTATGTCATTACCTGCTGGAGGGATGTCTGTCCCAATGACTTCCTCAAGGAATGAACTGTGTTTGTCATGCTGAGGATGGGGCTGCCTTCTTAGCAACCACTTTCAGGGAAGTAGGAGTGGAAGAGGTGTGTGAATGTGTGCGTGGAGTAGAATAGACATGAGGGTATGTGTGTGTGGAGCGGTACGGAGGTGGATGGGGTGTGGGGGTGTGTGGGGGCTGAGAGTTAAAGTAAAGGAAAAGCATTCCCCAGAAACAGTATCACATTAGCTTTATGTTACCGTTGGCATCCATACTGATTACATTTCCTAGAGTTCATTACTTCTTCAACATTACTTCCTGTGGTGTATGAATGGTGGAGAACGAGGAAGGGAAATGATCTCTTAATCTTTCAGAGATGGAGCTAGACATGTTCTTTTCTTGGTGACAAACCATGTTTCAACATCTAAGACGTCTTTGATCTATGCATGGGATATAACTAAGTTTAGTCAATCGATGTCCATCTCCATGTATGCCCCTCTAATACGGATGAGTTATTTCTCTGAAGTGTTGTACTGCAGCCATAAGAAACAGAAAATGTAACACTGTACCTAACCAATACAACATTAGTTCCCCTAAAAATGAGACAATTCCTTCTGCTTACCGTCTGAGATCCAAAAACACTTTGGTCTGGTGCTAGCTAGAGAGTTTGCCCTCTCATTCATCTTTGGAGTGGCTTTCTTGGCTGGAGTCAGGGACTTGTAGCTCTGTCTGTCTTTACGTGTAGCAAGTGTTTGTTACCACTTCCCGCCAGCTAGACAACAACTGAGCTGTGGAGCTGCACAAAGGACCCAGTCCCAGAGGAGAGATACAGAGAGAGAGAGAGTTTCAGCCCTAGGACAACATCCACCACCATGCAGCTAGCTGAGGCCTGGCCCTACATACTGAATGACTCAGACACTGGCCCCCCAATGCAGTGAAGGGCTGGCTGTTTGAGCTCACAGCTCGTGCTTTGAATTCCTGTCTCGCTCTCGGGGCTCTCTCTCATGTTTCACTCACCACTGTGACTGTAAGCTCTCCAAGAAATTCTGGGGGTTTTGAGGGAGAGGGGAAGAGATGAAGGAGAGAGAGAGAGGGAGAGGAAGAGAGAGTGATACATGAGCTGTGTATTACCTGCAGAGGTTGAAATGAAAAACAAGTTGTGGCAGTCCTGAACTCTTATCTTGACAGGACTGGAAGTCGTACCTCTCGTCTCTTTGGCCTGTCTTCTAGTCCCTTCTCTCTGCTCCCCAGCAGGAAAAGGAAGAAAAAAAGAAATTATTTGAACAAACTCCACATTAGTCTTTACTCACTCAACTAGCCAACCAGAAAACAGCGATGGCAGAAGCCCCCCTGGCAAAAAGGGCGATGCCAAGTCCTCAGCTGGTCGCCCGCGGCAACCAGATGAGCTTTGTAAGGTGCTCATGGCAACGCCAGCAAGCTCCACGTGTGGGCATGCAATCTCTATGGAGATGTGGAATAAAACATGCTGGGATTGTTTGGATGAGTGGACTGAATGATGTATGTCGTTTTATATGTAGTCAAGCTCCTTGGAAAATGTGTTTGGACTCTTAATATTGTTGTGTATGCCTCTAAAGAATAAAAACACGCATTTATATATATTTCTTCTTTCGAATAAATATAGCTGGTCTTAAGTATGAATACAGGCCTACTTCTCTCACCAATGTCTATTGGAAAATGTCTGCCTGCACAAACAGTGACTAACGAGGGTTGAATCTAGGCCGTCATCATTTCTAAACATTATTTACACTTTTTTTTATATATATCTGTTCAGAGTCCTGTCAGCCGTAGACCCACATGTGGTGTGTCTTGGCGTTCACTCACACTGATTTATTTGCATGTCGGCTGCCGAGGACCTTCTGAGGTGAACTGCCCTCTTCCCCCGTGTGATCCCACAATGCCCTTGTGCTCCGACCTCTTGGCCGGTCCATCTATTACGACCTGCCTTTCACACATCTACTCAGACAGTGTTGAATGACCGGGGGAATCACAGCACACACACATACAGACAAACACACACACACTCACACACACAAACTCGCACATACCCATTAGTGATTAATGTCCAGGCTTTGCAAAGTCCTCTGAAAGTAACCGTTCCACATGGACAGCGATCCTACACATACACACACTGACGCACAGCACGCAGACACACGCACACTTTGCCCGATGTCCAGTTGTAATACCATAACTCTTCAGAATTAAATATGCTACAATAACTTTACGACTCTTAGATGATTTGATATAGTCATTAACAATGAATGGTGGGAATGACAGAGAGCTTTTAAATGGGATTTACAGGTTAAGTGTACGTTGGAGCGATCGTTTGCCATTTCTCCACTTCTAGAGGTATAAAGTAAAAAAAATGGTTTGTTTCAGCATTTCATTCGTAGAACAATGGCACAAACTGTATCCTTCACTCCCAGGTCAAATACAGCCATTCAAAACTCATTTAAGACAAAGATAAGTATTAAAAATAAGTAACTTTTTTAATTTGATACTTTTTCAAATGAATTAATTTGATAGTTTGCCTTTTTGGGACTCTTTCACTGGTTGGACTTGATGGTACTATAGAAAATGAAGTTCTAGAATTTGAAGTGATGGAACTGTAAACAGTGCTTTCAGCTAAGCCAGAGTCCGAATGTATCACTGTATCGAGTTCCATAGACCACTTAGAAGAATCTGGTGCATGATACAACATTGTCATCTAAGATGTCAGTTTGTTACTATGCCACCGGTGTCATTGTCTTACTGTCTGTTATGAACCCTGAGAACACCCCGGCTTCACTATGTAAAGAGACGCATGCCCCTGGAAACATATTTGATGTTTGATGACATTAAACTACTGGTGTCTTCAGCCATTTGTAATGCAATATGTCAGTATACATCCATATAAGCTATAATCTTTTAATAATTGAAGATTGCCTTATGTTGTTTACTGACTCAGAAACGTGCTTCATGATTCATACTTTTGACGGATAATTATTGAGATATTATTGAAAATGTCAAAAACCATTACAGAGAGAGCTTTTATAACTCAGTGTGAGCTCTGCTAGAAGACACAGTTCACTTCCAGGTCATGAGCTTCTCTATAAATGCTTCTCCTCAAGTGGGAATGTATCATGGAGATGACATCATAATCACCCTGGTCACACATTCATGAATCTAAACCGTGTTCAGCAGCAAAATTCTATTTTCCATGTTTCGCGTTGAAGATGGTGTAGGCAATGTTGTTGAGAAGCACTTCTTTTGTCATATTTGACGAAATAAACTTCACATCTTGATAGCAACAAACACATCTAAAGGTTTGACGGTAACATGAATCAATGACGACATCTGTGGGCGTCGCAGGACTGTAATCAACACAACAAATCATGAAGACCGTTCTGAGACTAATGATTGGACGGGCTACCTGTCTGTCTACCTACCAACCTACACGCACTCTACCCCTGCACTTAATCTGTGTTACTGTAGTTTTCAACCAGGCTAGGCAGAGGTATTCTAAACAACCAGGCTAGAGGCAAAAGAATGGTATCCTAGACAAGGATATTATGGTTTGAATTGTTTGGAATAGAAGCTCAAATAGATTTAGAATTTCCCTACAACAGCTTTAAGATAAACAGGACTTTATATGTGAAGGACACTCAATTTACATATCTGAAGATGGCATGATTTAAATGACTGCCCACATCATGAGGTTGAATTGTTAAATGACCTTCATCTGATAACACAACATTACTTTAAGTATAGAGCTACACGCAGAAGTCATAAAATAAATAATAAATAAATACATGAAACCATTTCACGTACAACGACTAACCTACAAAGTATAATGAACCTTTGCAGTGGACTCGTCAAGAAACCCATTAAGTTGCTTCAGATGACTGTCGCCTTACGCTTGATCAATGCCCAGATTTTAAAGGCCCGTTTTAAAATGTCACATCTACTAAATATCACATTATTCACTCTATAGGGTCTGGGCCGGCTGGCGTTTTATTCCTCCTGAAGCGATGAATTTCTCCCTCCACGCTGCGCTGTTCACCTCGATGGATGGTAATTTTTGTATTGAGCACAATGCTGAAGGAGATGCCATTTTAGATGTTTCAGTTCTGCAGCGAATTACAATTTCTGTTGAGTAAAGGCCGGAGAAAACGTAGTTGTGCCATGAAAAGCTATGTTTTAACAAATTGCAGTTGAAGGTAAACATTTTACATTATCATCAATCACAGACTCAAAAGACTAGAGGCCATGTTCCTCCAGATTAAACCTTCCACCAGATTTAAAGTAGACATTTTCAAACTGACCATCTCGACTGACATGTTTTCTGGTTCTGGAATCTGGATACATGTGTGTTCATCAACGAAACAGAAACATAGTCAAGATGACCTGAGATCTGTTGACACACATTTGTTATGAGTGACTACAGAGAAAGAGAGAGAGAGCACTAGGAAAGGGTGAGACAAAAGAGAAAGAGAGAGTTTACTTGTGAGAGAGAGAAAGAAGGAGAAAAAGATGAGAGGAAAATTATCTGTGTGCACTTTGTAGGAATCAGATATTGTGTAACACTAGAGGGCTCACATGTATTGTCTGAGAAACACTTTGTGTCTACAGGCCAGAGCAGGGATAAAAAAGCATTGAAGTGATCTCAGGAAAGCAGCACATTGAAGATTGCCTATTTATTATGGATGGTGGTTCCTTGTAGCAAAACATCTCCTTTATAACTTTGCAGGCCTGCTTTGTCCTCTGACGAGACACAGTGAAACAATGACACTTATTTATAACATTCACTGCAATTTTTTTTCACTGCACAAGGCTGCAAAATGGAGGATATGTTTAATACATAGAAATTTTAAGGAAGAGAAGAATAATTCATTGCGAGTGCATGATGTTCTTTCTTGAGTTGGGGATGTGTGTGTGCGTTCCTACACTATTGTTTGTGTCTACAGTGTGTGTCTAGTGTGTATTCTAAGCTAAGCAGTAACTGTGTGTGTGTGTGTGTTTGTGTGTAGAACAGCTGGCTTACCCTGTGCGAGTCATTAGGAGTGAAGCTCATCCCTTTGTCACACACTCTCGAGTCTAAGGCCAGGCCTTCAACCCCACCGTGAGTCCAACACACACACACACACACACACGCACACACACACACACCTGGACTGTAGGAAGGTGTCTGTTGAAAGGGAGAGAAAAGAGAGAGGGATAAAGTATGGGAGGGGGGTTTGGAGGAAGGAAGTAAAGAGACAGGTGGGCATAAAAGCACAACTAGTTCCCTTCCCGATCACACACCATGACTGGGATTTTTTTAAAGGAGACAGGATGGATGAAGGAGAGAGGGGTGGATGACAGGGAGGAAGGAGAGAGGGGTCGATGACGACTTCTCCTCCTTCTTTGAGGAAAAAGTCGCCAACATTAGCAGTCGGTTCCCTAAACCCACCTTTCCTACCCTCACACCCTCCATGACTGACCCAACTAAATGTCTAAACTCCTTCTCTCCCCTGTCCAAGGCAGAGATCTCTGACCTCATTCTCTCTCATCGCCCTACCTCCTGTCCCCTTGATCCTGTCCCCTCCCCTCTCTTTCAAACCATCTCCCCCTCCATCATAACTTTTCTTCTCCATGTCCTTAACTCCTCTCTAATCTTCGGCTCCTTCCCCTCTGCCTTCAAACAGGCCAGCGTTACCCCTCTACTCAAAAACCCTCCCTTAACCCTGCCGTCCTCCAGAACTACAGACCGGTATCACTGTTACCCTTCTTTTTAAAAACAATTGAACGTGCTGTAACTAACCAACAGTCAAACTTTATCTCTCAGAAGACTGGCCACTCCACAGAGACTGCCCACGTTCTCTACCCATCAAGGCCGCATCAGATTCAAGACCCTGGTACCTTCCGAGCAGTGAACGGGACTGCACCCGACTACATCAAGTCTCTCCTGCAGCCTACACCACCACCTGCCACCTACGGTCTTCTTCAGACAGTCCCACCATCCGGTCCCAACACAAGCTCTTCTCCTGTCTGGCCCCCCAGTGGTGGAATCAACTCCCCACCTCCATCAGAGACACTGACTGTCTCCCCACCTTCAAAAAAAAGGCAACGGTACTTAGGAATGGTTTGCTGGTCCCAATGTTAGTTTCCTCAAGGATCACAATGACTCTTGCTTTGAGACTTGTTGCCCTTGTTGGTTAGTGGTAACTGATTTAAATTGTTGTACTCGCTGTAAAATATGTTTTACTTGCTTTTCTCACAGGTACACTTGCACTTATAGCAATTCATGTTGCTTAATTGTAACTTGTTTAACTACACACTTTTATGGTTCTTCCCTTTGGCACTTATTTTGGTTGTTTACGATATGTGCTTCATGTTTTGGCTACCTGCAATGTTTTTGGGGCTATCTTGTTGTTATTATCAGTGACCCATGCAATTTGTAAAGCTCTTTCTTGGAAGTCGCTTTGGATAAAAGTGTCTACTAAATGAATACATGTAAATGTAAATGACAGGGAGGAAGGAGAGAGGGATGGATGACAGGAAAGAAGGAGAGAGGGATGGAGCATGGAGAGGAAGGAGAGAGGTGGATGACAGGGAGGAGAGAGGGATGGATGACAGGGAGGAAGGGGAGAGGGATAAAGGATGGAGAGGAAAGAGAGAGGGGTGGATGACAGGAAGGAAGGAGAGAGATGGATGGAAGGGAGGAAGGAGAGAGGGGGAAAGGTTCTCCAAGCAGTATGAGAGGAAAAAATAGGAGGGACACATTTCTTGTTCTGTCTTGCTTCTTTGTTCTTTCTTGTCTTCCTCCCACTAAGAACAGGGATCAGGACAAACAGAGCAGAGACCCCCCTCACATTCATCTTATGTTGTCTTACCTCCTCCTTCTTTTGTTCACAGCCTGTGCATTTAACAAGGAGCAACAGATCAATCTTTGTGTCTCTCAGTCTCTGCACTCTCTTTCTTTCTTCCTCTTTCTCCCTTTCTGTATCTCTCTTTCGCTGTCCCTCCTCTCTCTCGCCCCCTCACTTTATTTTATATTAACCAGCTTCCCTTGACGTCTCTCTTTCCCTAAGGAACTCATAAAGAGATTTTTCAATTTCTTTCTCACTTTTCCTGTATACCCATCCATCCCTCATTCCCTGATTTCCTCCCCTCGCTCCCATCCTCTATCTCTCTCTACCTCTCCAAGTTTTCTGATACTCCATGGTACGTCCAACCAGTGTGTGTGTGTGTGTGTGCGTGTGTGTGTGTTTTAACATGCCCTACCTAGTGATACTTGTGCTTTTATGAAAATGAGACTTTGAAATCCGAATTTGAAGCTGACATTTCCACATTTCCAAACAAGATTTCAACAGCCACGATTCAAACAACTTCAAACTGAATTGACAGAAAAGGAACATTGGTAATATTAAGCATGTTAAATGAAAGAAAAAATCGAATTAAACAGTTTATTCCCTGTCTGCCACTGCACTACAGGATTGATCTTGGACTTTCTCCATGGGATAAGGCACACCCTGTGGCTCTCTCTCCTGTTCTGCTGTTAATCATCATCCTAGTCATCATCCTGATGTCCGGGGAACACTGGGAATACGTCCCGTAGGAACACCACCATCCCAATGGAACCATTTGGAGACTCAGACAGACGGGAATCACCTCCATATATGGATTTTTCCTCAGAATAAAATGACCGAGTCACTCCGAACGGCCATGACCCCCACACAATTAACCTCCCTATTTGTCACGCTGAAACGCGTCCACCAGGGCTTGGCCGAAAATTGGCAAACTTATCATCATCCCCTATTCCCCAGGGAGTAATGAAAGAGAAGAGGATTGGTGGGACTTAACATATCGTCCTATGGCTGTTCCACCTCCTCCCTCCGTCTCTTTTCCTTTTCCCTCTCTCCCTCTTCATGTTTTATGTTACACCACGCATCAGTAACGCTCCATAAAACTTTCAAATTATGTGTGTGTGCGCAGGTGCGTGCGTTGGAGTGTGTGCGCGACATGGTAAGGCGCGAACATGACCCACACAGTATCTAGACGAGCAATCAGCCTGAAGTCACTTAGTCTCAGCAGTGGCTGAGCAGTGGTTCACCCCAGCCCCGCCCCACGCTGCCCCGCACCGCCCCACGTGCCCGGTTATCTCTCCCACACAGCCCGGCCTGTCGTCTGTCCCCATGCTGGCTCAAAAGCAGCCTGTCTTCCCCCTGGTCCCCCCACCATTGTTAATTCTCCCCCATTTTACAGCATTGATCTCCTGCCACCAAGCCTCTACTGTGGCCCTTTGTGGCACCGTTAAGCTGCTCCACGCTCCGAACCTTCTGCCCTCTCCCTGCGTGCTCCGCATCGATCCCTCGCTCCACCCGAACCACGACCAGGTTAGTGTGAAAGAGGGAAGAGAAAAAAAAGACGAGAGAGAATGAAGTTCGAAGGTTGGTAGTTTAACACACACACAATTTTGAACCAGCCCCAGTTCTAGAATGATCTGATTGGGGGTCACAGAGAAGTGTTGGTAGAGGAGCTTTTTTTTTTTTTTAAACCTTCACTCGACACTTATGTGTTGTGTTGGGCTCTACTAGGACTAGTATAGCTTTGAACAATTACATGATTTTATTTCATTCAAGTTTTTGTTAATGTCTGTGAGGAGGACGGTTTATGCTGCTCAATTTCACAGTACGATCTAAGAAGCCAGGGTGAGGCTGTGACACTAGTGGGGGGAGCTGCGAGCGGGAAACACACATGTCCATGTGCAATATGCACAATAACCTAGCTGAGGAACTACTCCGTCTGACTTTTATTTTACCCAACTAGCCAATCAGAAATTTGGAAAATAAATACTGCACGGCAAGTGCAATATCATATGCACTTGCAGTTTTATCATTTGGGAGGGCTTGACAAAAATCTGGTGGGTCAATTTCCACCCTAGCCCCCCCTATAACCGACCCAGTCTAAATTATTACTTATGATGAGAAGAGGGGGAAATAAGAAGGCCATTTTGTATCTGGTTTGAAAGACAGCATGAGAGACAGATGCAATTATCAGATCATATAAACTTCCATTAGAAAACCCGGCCCTAGATTTAATTCCTGCCTTAGAGTTGGTGTAATAGAGATAAGGACTCAGTTAACAGTAGATATTAAGCAGCAAGATGTATTCTCATAATCTATTAGCTCTATATTACAAGTCTAAATCAAATAATGCAGTCATTTCTCCATTGAATTTGCTCCTTGCTTAGCACTGTTGGATAAATTGTCTGGCTGTGAACAACCCTTACAGGGTCGTCTGGCTTTAATGCACTCTAAAAGTCTGATTCAGGTACTCTTCTGTACCTACTCTAAAATGAGTCTAATTGACACAGATATTAATCAAATAATTATAAAAAGGCAATTTTTCTTTCTTTCCATTTCCATATATCTCCCTCCCTCTCTCTTGTGCCCTTTGACACTCACACACACATCATCACACGTGCACACACACACACACACACAAATGTGCACGCACACGCACATACACAAACACACACAATTCCAATCCATTATTGTTCCCATGACAACCTCTTGAAATTATAAGTTAATTTCATAAGGCTTTAGAGCACCTTGTAAAAGTAATTCAAATTTTAATTAGTTTCTTTGACTGTTGTAATTTGTAAAGCGTGATCACTTAGCATTACCTTTCACTTCTGAATAATCAACGTGCACTGCACTTTTTACCAATGTATATTTCCCTCTGTTATGAAAGACCACAAAAAAAAAACGTATTTCATGCCAAAAAAAGAGAGTGCTTTGAGACAGGGCATTAAATACATGCTGTGCTTAGATCTCTGCCTTGTAGAGAGTAGTTCATCTGAAGCGTCGGCGTAGAGAGCTGTAACAGCACTCACCGCAAAATCATATAAGTTACGGGTTCCATTAAATGTTAAGTTAATGAACAGTGACTATTGCTGTCCACCTTGGCAGACCCACTGCGAGGACCAGAGGACCAATCCCTTATCTTCCTCCCTCCCTCCCTCCCTCCCTCCCTCCCTCCATCCCTCCCTCCATCCCTCCATCCCTCCATCCTCCGCTTCCCACCCCTACTCCTCTCTGCCATTTTAACAACCTCTGGAAGCGGTTTGTGGGGGTAGATTACTGGAGGGACGCAGCCAAAAGCCATCCAGCGAGGGAGTCAATAATTCAACCCCCCCTTCCTTTCCCCCCTCCTCCTTAACCCTCCCCTCTCCCTCCTCCCCCGTTCAAACGGCGGTATTATCCTAAGCCAAAACATCCGAGGTGACTAATGCAGGCCTGTGCCGCTCGCCTCGTGTTTCATAAAGAGATAAGAGGCTCCGCTAAAAAGGCCCGTAGCGCGCACAGAGATACGCGAGCATTAGGAGGTATCTACGGCCGGCAGCCAGCGAAACTGAGCCGCCCGCTTTCATTGCCGGGCGGCAAGAGATCTGGAGAGGAGCGACTGGGCCTCTCGCAGCAGCGCCCGGAACAGATACAATTTCAACCTTGGCCCAAATGAATGGGTAATATTCATAGTTTATAATAAGGTTTTTGTGCAAACGTTTGTATCGTAAATCAAGTCCCTGGAACACCCAACAACACTGCAAAGGAGCTGAGCTGTTTAATGTAAATGTATGTGTGTGCGTGTGTGTTCCCAAGGCATGTCTGCACAGTTGGTGACATCACTCCAATACTAAAACAGTGCGGGGAGGGGAGGGGGGAAGCGGGGAGGGGAGGGGGGGGGACTGCTTTTCTGGTTGGTGGCAGGGATACCAGTAAGTGGGCTCAAAAAGGCAAGCTGTAAATAAAACAGGGTCTTTTCACGCCACAGAGCAGACTACAACGTTCGATGGAAAGATCCTCCAGTGAAATCCTTTACCCAATACTCCATAGACTGTATCAGTAAGTTACACACCTGGCACCAAACTTTCAACTGACTTTCTATATATAAATATAGATATATATGCACACACAAACAAATACGTTTTGTAAATTAAAAGTAGCAACATCCTTTTTTTCAAATATATAATGCATAAAGGAATGATGGAATACCTAAAAAGCGATAAAAACACTTGAGAGAAGAGTGGGTGTTCTCAGCAGGAAATGGTCACAGGCTTTAGTGTGCTCGTGCCTCGTGTGTGTTGGTGTATACATTTCTGTGTGCACGTGCACGTTTGTTTGTGTGCACTTTTGTTGTTGCTGGTTCCACATGCCTCCAGGACAGAGACCCATCCAAACTAATTGGGATCCCAGTTAGCATGCCTGCTCTCTGGAAGTAGCTGCTTTACACATACATCACCTCAGGTTCACCACGTCGCTTGTTAGAGTGAGAGAGACACTGGAGGAGACAAACAAGGACGTCTGGCTTTCAGCATATGTCAGCGCTCTCAATCTATCATTTAAACTTTCTTTTTTTCCCTGAGATAGATAGAGTGACAGACTAGAGCAAGAGGGACAGAGACAGAAAGAGCAAGATAGGTAAAAAGAGAGAGAGACAGGGCAGTGTGCTATTTTCAGCATGTTCCACAAAATGACCTCAGACCAAGGTTCTACGCACCGGATGTCTGACCAATCAGGAGTTGTCCTACAGAGTTCTTTCTGCCCACACATCCACATCAAGCCCACACATGTTCATATTCACCCCCACCACCACCTCTTCGCACCTGTCCCCACCTCCCTCTCCTCTCCTCACCCCCAAACCCCAACATCCCCCCCTCTCCTCCCCTCCCCCCTTTCCTCCCCATGCCCTCCTCCTCACCCTATCTTCCTCCCTCCTACTCCCCCCCCCCCCACAGACACACACACACACATTAAAAACACATCAAGGTTTCAGGAGGTACTGTTTGACCCTCAGAATGATCAGAAGCAGGAATCTATTATTAAATAAAATCAAGAAAGTGGGTCTGAACTCAGCTGGGGAAGATTCGTCTGGGAACATTCAACGGATACTTTCATGGGATCAGCAGAAAAATGGGAACATTTCGTCCAAGTTTTACAACTTTATGATGTTAAACTCTGGCAAGGACACAAATGGAAGACTTAGGATCAATTTAGACTGGGATAGAAGTTTTTCTGTGTAGGCTAGCACCTGCTCTGAATGTGATGTGATGGAGCGTGCAGCTATGTATCAGTTGAGTCATTTGAAATGACTCAGCATACAATTTCAAAATACATATCAATGTCAATCCATTTGTTTTGTATCTAGAAGGGGAACATTACTGATCCATTGGCTAGATCTAGTCTCCTTTTTATTGGTTTCTATTCATTAACACGTCAAAAGGTATCCTGAAAATATTTAACAGACAGGTATTTTAAAAGGGAATGGTCCTATCATATGAGGTAAAGATGTATTACTGCATCACACTCTGTGGAAATAGGGTAATGTGACAATCGTTCATTCAGCCAGAACAAGCTACAAACAAGCATTCAATTCGGCAGGAAACTGCACTTTACAAGTTACAGTAAATTGATGCAAAACTCTTCAATCCCGATCACACACAGTAACAATAAATCTGGGAGTTGTCTCAAAGTACAGAAGATGGCACAACTGCCCGAGTACCTCCAGAGGGAGAGAAAGAGAGAAGAAGAGGGATAGAGAAAAGGATAGGGATAGAAAAAGACAGGGATAGAGAGAGGTAGCGAGAGATACCTTGACAGGAGATGGGACTACTCAGATAATTGGGAATAGAGAGAAACAGAGATTAAAAAGAAATGCCTATCGATACAGTATGTAATGGGTTATGAAATAAAAAAGTTAAATTGCCTTTTAAAGGAGCAGAACAAATGATAAAACAAAAAGAACAATCTTGACTGATGTTGACGGATGCAGTAGTTTATCTAAAGTTGCAGTCAGGTAATCCAGTTAGGCCAGTAGCTCAAAGCCCTTTTAAAGTTATTTGTAATCAATTGCAGAAAACAACCATGTCAGGGAGGAGGCCAGGGATGGCGGCCATTTTGTTTCTCATGTTGTCTAATTTATCTGGTAACAACAGGGGCTGAGTATGGACATCAGAGACAAGCTTCTCTCATCCTGAACGCTGCAGAATACAGCTCGGGCCTCCACAGAAATAAATGGACACTCAACACCGGTTATTATGATGAATGGGAAACTCAGTTCAGCAACAGCGCCAGGCACAGAGAGAGGCGCAGGAGAATCCACACCGTCTCTACCCCTCTGGCTACTACCTCGTCCTCCACACACACCTACAAAAAATGCTGGTCGTGGCAAATTGGAAACTGATGTCGACAAGATCTTCTTGGCGTTTTTAGTAACTTTGTGGCTCTACTGTTGGCTCGTACCGTACCGGGGGGGGGGGGGGGGGGGGGGGGGAGGGGGTAGGGGGGGGGGGGGGGGGGGGGGGTAGGGGGGGTGGGCAGAGCCCTTGAGACACTTTTTGGGTCTGGGTCCAAAAAAAGTTTCAGGAAAAAAATGAAAAAAGTCCTCAATAGAGCCGCTGGGCAAAGACGGTCAATAAACACTAGCGTGGTTGTCATGGCGAGAAGATTGAAGAGACTGTTTGTGTTGGTGCTGAGTCCTGAGAGGGGCACCTGTATTGAAGCGTCACATCACAACATCACAGGTACCTTGTTATCATTAGAGGAGGAGACCCCGTAGATGGGTCCTTGGGATTTACCAAAGGAGAGGGAAAAAGATACGGATGTAGAGAGAGAGGGAAAATGATAGAGAGGGGAAGATAGGGGGCAGGGATAAAGAAAGAAGGGGAAGAGAGGGAGACTGTGTAGGCCGGTGTCATGTCACGGCCATGGCCGTGGTAAAATCTGGGTATAAACTTTATTTTTGAAAAATACGGTAAGTCCCTGTTTTGTGTTCAGTCTTTGTCAGTTCCTTGCCTATACCTGTGTGAGTCACTGCTGTGTTCCTGCAGACATCCCAAGGACACCCGCAAATGCTATACAATCTCATGGAATTCGGGGATTTTGTATTTAGAGCGAGTACGAGACTGTGCAATGGCCATTAATGGTCTAAACAAGTGCATATCGCGCGTCCTGATTGCGTCCCGGGGGGGCGGAGGTGGTACGTGCTGGTTGAGGGGGTACATCATGCGTGCGGGTTGCGTCCCGGGGGGGGGGGGTCTCTGCAGGTTTTGGGATGTCTGGTTCCTGCCTTTTTGCTAAATAAATATAATTAGATACAGAAAGAGAGGCTGGAGAAAGTGCAAGTAAGAGATGGAAAGAAGAGACAAAAGAGGGAAAGAGAGAGATTGAAAGCCAACGAAAAAGTTGGAAATAATCTAGGAGAGAGGGACTGGGATGAAGACAAAAAGTTAGAAAAAGTGAGAGATGGCATAGGTGCAGTATAGGGCATTTTAATCACAGCCATCTCTGCTAGATAATAAGTGAGGAACTATAAATGGAGTGAGGGAGAGCGTGAATGACAGAGAGAGAGAGAGAGGGAGTGAGAGTGTACTAGAAAAAGAGAGAGTAATGGGGCTAATTTTAGGCTAGTATTTAACCCATTTCACAGAGAATCCAGGATAATCAATTAAAAGAGGCTTTTAGCCCCTGCTTCAGCTTCCATTACTCTGCAGTGTGACTGTTCTGCTGCTAGCTCCCCAGGCCTAGAAATAGCTTCAACCTTAGCTGAAGAACATGGTGTCCTGTTAGCTTTAATCACAGGACAGGGTCTGCTGAAGCAGCCTTCAGGAAGGGTTTGAAATTCGATGTTAACCTTGACAGGCTTTTAGAAATATATATACATGTAGTTCAGACGGTGACTGGTTGCGAGTTCTTCTAGTTAAACAGAAAGAATGTACTTTCTCTTGTACATTTCCCTATTTAGTCATGTGGGTAGCTTGTTAGCTAAAGTTAGCTGCTGAAAGCCAGACTAAATAGAATGTTGCAGTGATTACGTATTTTGTAGACCAACCCAAAAGTTAACATCACCCTGGATCCCTCGACAAAAAGCCTATGGGATTTGACGTTGGATTTTGGATCATTGCAGAAAATAAGCTCTGTGGCAAACAAAAGTTGATGATACTTTGTTCAAGAGAATATTCTCAGATAATCACAATTTTTATGATTTTTGAAGCATAAATGGAAGTGCTCAAAGTAAAAAGTTAACATGAGGCTTAAAACGAACGAGACTGTAGTCACATAACTTTAACATCCCAGTGTTTCCCAGTTTCCAACTTTTAAATTTGTTCAATTGGTTACCTCTTCTACAACGGTTGGTACATTTCTAATATCTACCCATGGAATTATACTGTATAAGGCTGGATGTACATTTGACAAACTCCACCTTAATCACAAATTCGCTTCATAGCTCTGTAAGCTGACCAGAAGTAGAGTATTTATATGTATATATAATATTTATTTATTTATTTCTGAGTCTAGTTGCTGTGTTTTCAATGAAAGTGAGTTGCAGCGTCTGTGGGCTGAACGTCAGGCAGCGAACCTGTTATTATAGATATTTATGTTTATTTGTCATGTTTATACATTCACATTTATTTGGCATGAACAGTAAACACTTTGCGTCCTTGGTGCCTGAGCCAAACACCTGCCACATATCAACTTCATACAATGCCTGGTTTGCGAGATAATTGACACACAGATTCTTAAAACTATAGATGATACAATAATAATTTAAATTTATAAAGAAATACAGTCAACAGTCAAGTTCATATTAATGGTGGCTTTGTTCACATGAAATGCAAGGCTCACTCTCTGCAGCTACTGGTAACAGGTGCTCTGAAAGATGCCAGGGTATCAACAATGCCATCCCCCCGAGTCAATCCCTCAAACAAAGCCTCTGTCAAACTCCATGAGAAATAAGAGCGAATTGGTGCACAATGTGTCTACTTGGTGGAATTCCATGTCCCAAATGCTCCGGCGATTGCTAGGGCTTCAAACTCAAAGTGAAAGTATTGCAACGCACACTGTGTTTGTAGTCTGGTATCAAGGTGTAAAGTGCGCCTAAAAAATCATCTATTGAAGGTTGTCTGACTTATTTATTGCGACATTAAATGAAATTTCAACTCAGGTATTTTAAACGGTCGCATTTCTCTGACGTGTTTTTGTGTTAGGTCAGGGTTTATGTAAGGATTGTTTAGGGTTGGCAAAATGCGGTGTTTCCATTTTTTTGTCGGACAATCTTGCCCGTTGGCACAATTTAATAGCAAAAAGATGTTGGGTGGCTATGAGAATGAAACAGGCTTGCTCTGTGAGGATTCTACATCCCTTTCATCTGTATTTCCATGTGTGCAGCTCTCAAGTCTGCAATGGCAAACCTGAGGTGTAATAACAGCTTGAAACATTCATCAGAGGCCCAGAAGCATATTTTGTCCTAGCAGTGACTTTTAGATACATGTTATCAGGCTGTCTTTTAACCCTTGGTTTAAAGGCCACCCTACAGGATCCAAGGTTTAAGTCCCTTCATACAAATCAATCCTCACTGACTCAGACTTTCACAGGCTGGATGTGATTTTAGAGTTGATCATAAGATGGATCAGTTGCTTGTAGTCCAGTCCGTTGACAGTGGAGAAGGGGAATCTATGGGCACAAGAGTCACAAGCAAAACTCTCTTCTGGGTGTTATAAAACATCTGGCAAAGAAATATGCAATATCTGCCTCAAGTTATGTTGATGTCTGTGGTGTAGTAGAGAACTACCTAGCTAGTAGAGGTCAGCGCAGAGTCACTGTCCTTCAATCCTGTGGTAATCTACTGGTCATCTATGGTTGAGAAACACCCAGCACTGGCCTATGTGGCTGTGAAATATTTGAACTATCCTAACTCTTTAGCATTGCTGGAGATGTTTTGTCGCCCTACCAATCCAGATTGCTCCCTGCTCATGTACTGCAGCTTATGTTCATGTGTGATATTTGAGGAACACAGTATGCAGTGCACTGACATGACAAAAACATGTTTGATGGCTTGTGAGGCCCATGAGGGTCAATATGATTATATTTTACACAGTTTCTTCCACATATCCTTGTTAGTGGAGGTATTTTCTTGTAAAAGTCCAATGTAAATGTTCCCCTTTTTTTAAGGACTGTTCCGACTACCAGTGAAGTTCAGCATGGTAAGGAATTGAATTCCTGGGAGGGGTAACACTAATGCCCCCCCCCCACCAAGATCAAATGTTTCTCTTTGGGGTGTTAGGACTTAGGTGTGGTCCCCTAACTCTTATGGGAGGTTGAGGACTCCCCCACTCCATTAATTCAAACACTGCCATAAGAGGCTTCTTAGTCCAACAGAACTCTTTCTGGTATAAGTCCTCTCGTGCATAACTCCTTCCTGTGGGATTCTTCTTCTCACGGTTGCAATTTCACATATAGAACGGTAGTGTTTATTTTATTTTTTGCCAGTCTTCTATTCAAACTTTGTGAGACGGAGCTTGGCTCTGTGGCGGGACCTCCAAATCTGTCCCCAGGGTCAGTGTGTTAGTGGCAAGCTAACCCTTGTCCTACAGGTTCTCTGTAAATATGTACCTGCAGTCCTCTTGAGCCCCAGGAAGACTTGCGCTAAGCTACAACACTGTCAGCTAGGGGCCTGTGTGTGTGTGTGATAGTCAGTCTTCACTAATCCACTGCTCAAATCACCCCACAGGGAGGAAGTGCAGGCATGGACACACACACATGCACACAGTGGAAATGTTTGCTGAAGACCAAGCCGTCATCCGCTGAGAGGTATCCCAGCCATTCTGTAAATGTTACCTCCACCAACCACACTCTGCCTCATCTACGTTAAACTTGGCAGCATCATATGATGGCAAATCAAAAGTATGGTCTTTATTGTTTCTCTCAATAAAGCTGTCTTTCTAGCCTCCACATATAATCCACACTTACACAAAGCCTTGGAAAGAGACATTGTATGGTCAAAGGGTGGATGTGTGGAGTGTGTGTGTGTGTGCTGGGGCTGAAGGGGTTAGTAAATGGTATATTGTGTGTGTATCGTGCAAATGGTACACCACACACAAACACTTAATTTGGTTATTACAATGTGTGTGGCCACTCTGTCAAGTGAAGCAACTATTACATTGTCATAGGAACGAGTGAGAAGATGAGCAAAAGCAACAATGCTAAAGCCTGAAAACTCAGTCAAGAGTTTCATGTAGCACCTTTTGTCCCAGTGTGTGAAACTTCGAATAGAATGTTGTAGATAGAAACCTTTCTTAGTCAGAATTTTTTAAAATTCTAATATGAACTTCTACAGGTGCTTTTCTGTAGGAAGTACTGCTTACACATTGCTGCCCTCTTTCTCTCCTCCAAGCAAAGTTATGCAGTGGTTGATTAAGAAACTAGTGAAATACAGATTACTTGAACTATAGATAGTGCACAATGCCTGTGATAAAATTGGTGGAACACACGCACAGATTTCTGGAATTATGTTATTTCTGGACAGTTCTTCTCAGTGGATTTAGATTATTTCTCAGATCACAATTGACATTTTCTGTCATCTCTGAAGTTCTTGTTCAACTTCCACATCATCTATTCTAGTCACTTATGCATGTCATAAAAGCAATTTCTCATTATTTTAAACAAATTGCCAATGCTCTGGTACATTCATGCAAATGATTATGTAGCCTAAGGGGTGTTTCTTTGTTTATATTAACATTTGTATTTTTTCCGTATGAGCTATGCAATGCTGTAAAATAATCTTGCATTTTTTGTATAGCATTCTTATAAATATGACACGACAACGACGAGGAGACACATTTTTTACAAACATAGTTCCTGTTGCTATATCCATGCCTAAGAAACCAGCCTAGGAGGCTAAAGTGGTAGGAATGGTAGGGCGGGAGGTGCTGGTGATGATTTCTGATTGGCTTTGTACTCTGTATAACTCGAGACAACTATCATCTCAATATGCCCGCGCCTCGTTTATTCATTGTATATAGCGGGACAAGTTAATCCTTAATTCTCACGTTGAAATGCGTGACAAATACAAGATGTTGCTAGCCTGGCTTCCAGCCAACTTAGCCCTGCCCGGAAAACATTTTGGTCAGGAAGTTGGGTCTGGGATCGTTGGTTTTGGGAAAAAGTATATCCGAACAGCTCTTGTCAGGGCGGGCTTTATACGATGATGGACAAATGATCAACAGTAAGATAATCAACCACGTCACCAAAGAGCGCTTGGGTTGAATTCTTTTTCAACAAAGAACATATTACGTTGCTCTGATTGGTTGTAGGTCTATACAATTGAGTGAAGAGGCATTTTTTTCCGGGTTCGGTTGAAACACGCCCCATACTCACAGTCCAACGGAACGGTTTCAGACTCATATTCTGACTAGAATTATGAGTATGACAACGTCAGGCTAAGATGTTGCATGAAAGCGTGAGAAATGGCTGAAATGCGTGAGTCTCACGGCGAATGCGTAAGACTTGAGCCCTGCACATGTTTCGGCTCCAAGAGCTAGCTAATACCCCCTTTCCACCAAAGTGAACCGGGAGCTAGTTCGGAGCTGGTGCTAGAGCCAGTTCGGAGCTGGTTCATGAACGGAGCTTACTAAGAACCGGTTTGCTTTTCCACGGGCGAGAGCCACCACAGAGCCACGTCATTACGTCACGGTATACGTCTCATATTTCCCAGCAACCCTAGCGCGGTAGCGCCAAACACAACATCAACAATGGCGGATGTTTCGTTGCTGTTGTTGCTCATGGTTTTGCGAACCTACATCGGCATCCAAACACGGCGCATCTGACGTGTCTGTTCAACTCGCCATTTGTTAGACCAATTATCACCCTACGTCACACAACTGTCAAGCAGTACTCTCAACTGCGCATTTCGGTTGTAAAAGACAAACTTCTCCCCGGTCTATTACACTTGGGAGTGTCGATCAGGTCATCATATATCTCTGGCCACTGGATTGCAGGGCTTGATATTAACTTTGAGGCTCTTGGCCTTTGGACAAATACATTTACGTTTCACTTGTCTATGCACAAAATTCACTTGACCCCGATACCCTTAAATAGCCTGACCAAGTGATCAGCCAAAACTAGCCTGGCTAACGAAGGTCGCTTTCTCAGGCAAATGACGAATTAAACAGGCTTGGTTAAAGAAATCTGAGATGCTGGCTATCTTCATCAGGCTTGTATCTACATTAGGCAGTCCTCCCTGACGTTTCTGGTATAAAATTGAGTGAATCACAACATTGTGCAGACTGCCAGTGACCGAGTCTGACTGAGGCTAACGTCAAAACAGTGTAACGGGGACGCAGTCTCACTCATTGCCAGTTTGAACAAATCAGAAAAACAATCGGACCAGCTAGCTAAAAGCAGAATTCCCATATCTCTTGAAAGCTATCCTTCTCGACTTTTAAAATGTAAAAAGTCAGTGTAAAACTGTAAAATTATGAACTGTTAAATTATGAACTTAATGACATGACTAACACATGGTTGCCACTCGACTATGCGGTCTGTACCGGGCAACATTCTCACTCAAATTTCAAGACTTTCGTGACCCAAATTAGCAGTTTAATCAATAAAATAAGCACATTTTCAGCAACTACACCCCCCACTTCTCGATATATTTTCATTCAGATTCTGATTTACAAGTACCGTTTAGCTGAAATATGAATTGTAAAAACTTTGCAATGGCGGCCAAAGCGTTTTGTTGGTCACGGTAACCCCGCCCCCAGGCGGTTCTTTGTTGGTTCGTAAACTAGACCAGCTCCGAAGGGGTGCTCGTTGCGAACCACGTACGAACCACGTACGAACCACTTTTCCGGTTCCCAGTCTGTCGAAAGAGGAAGAACTGGTTTGCGATTAGGCACCGGCTCCGAACCGGCTCCCAAAATGCGTTGGTGGAAAAGGGGTATAAGTGTGAATTCCATAGTAGCCTTAATTATGAATGGGACTGTTTTTAGTGAATGTAGGGAATACATAATGCTATGCAGACAAGCTATCACTCTAGCACAATGAGAGCAAGGTTCAACAGCAGTTAAGGATATTTAACCAGCTCCACAGGGTGGTAGAGTGCGTGATTATAATGCCATACACGCTCTGAAGCCTCGACAGTACAGAAGTACTCAATAGAACACGCCACTCATATAATGATAAGGAAAACACAAGCATACGCACACACAAGGGCAAACATTCACATGCATACTGTGAATACACAGATACTTACGTACACACACACCCCACACAGACATGCACACACACGTCTAACAACTCCAAAGGATGGAGGTTGAAGGTGTTATTTAAGTCAGTCTGGGCTGAGGAGCAGAAACACATGCTGGGGAGGAGTCCAGCATGTCTGGATCAGTGCTGGCTCATACAAGCAGACGGCTGGATGTCTCTGTGTGTGTGTGTATGTGTCTGTACTATGATTTAAGCAATAAGCCCCAAGAGGCAGTGTTTTGTGCTGATTTTAGAACAGGTAAGGGGATTTGTTAGGCGCGACGCGAAGCGTAGTGACAAAAACCGGAGTGCCTAATACCCCCTTTTCTAAAACTGTTACTACAAATATTTCATATGGTTTCATAAATAAAAACAATAATAAACAAAATAATTTAATAATAAACCGTCATTCTTCCGCCACTACAAAGTATAGTTCCTACATAAATCATTGCCATCTAACAGCCAGATGGACACCTTTGCCGTCTTTTTTAATTTGAAATATTCTATGCGCAGTAATATGGAATGTTAAAGAATGTTATGAGAACAACCTATAAGGTTATGCTGGATTTTACCACGGCATGGAACGCTATATAGCCAATCACAATCAAGGATGGGAACAACCAGTTTTAGAAGTATGTTTTTATGTGCCTGTTTTTGTGTGTGTACTGTTTGTGTGGGGTTGTGTGTGTCTGTGTGAGCGTTTTCTTGTGTGCGCTAGTGTGATCTCCATGTGTTTTTTTGTGTCAATTCGTCAGCATTTTCGTTTGCATTTCTACTTGCATCTAGACGTGTGTATTTGTTAATACGGATGTATGTGTAAGGATGCGTGTGTTACAATGTGTGTGTTGTGCTATAGACATTGAGCAGCTTCAATTTAATTGCTTGTGGTGGCAGACAAAGTCAATATGCTGGTCAATGACCCATGCATCCCACTGGTCCATTTCACCATAATTACTCTACATGTGCCTGGCCAATGCATAAGTCTGTCATCATTAAAATAATAAGAGTGGGTGGATAAAAAGAGGGGGTGATAAGGGAGAAAGGGGGGTGTTAAGAAGGGATAATAGAGGAATGGGTGGAAGGGAGGGATGATAGAGAAGGGAGGGGGGTCGGAAGAAACGATGGAGGAGAAATGGGGGTTTGAAGGAATGATGAAGAAGATCTGTGAGTGTGTGTGTGGTACGTGTGTGTGGTGTGGTGTGTTGTGCTTGTCTGTGTTCTGGTATATGTGTGTGGTGTGTGTGTGAGGTGTGTGTATCTACCTTGTGTCTGGCCTGTATGTGTGTCTACTTTGTCTAGACTGTCTATGCATCTGGTGTAAGTGTGTATTTCTTGTGTGTGTGTATGTGTGTGCGTGTTTGTGTGTGATGTGTATTTCTGACATGTATGTGCTATCTGGTATGTGTGTGTGTGTGTCTGGAATGTTTGTTTGTGAGTCTAGTGTGGTCTAGTATGTGTCTGGTATGCATGTGTGTATCTGTGTGCCTTGAATGTGTCTTGAATGTATATATACACACGTGTTTGTGTGTGTGTGTTGAATGTGTGTGTGTGTGCGTGTGTGTGAAAGTGTGAAAGTGTAGCGTGAGGGTATTTGTGAGTCTAGTGTGTGTTTGTGTGTTCTCCCTGGCCCAGCGTGACTGCTAACTCCAGTGAAATCCTCTGGCCTCTCCCTGCTGCTGTCAGGCCTATCAAAGAGACTCCTGTAATTAAAAACAGGTGGACTCAGTTTGATTAGCTTGTTAAAACACACCTGCTACTGACGGGATGAAACCCAATTAATATCCGCACCTCCCACACACACGCACACACCTCTTATACACACACTTTACACGCACACAGTTAAAAACGTCATCGACACCTGCAGACAGTAGATAAGGGTTATAAGTCTCAATGTTGACTGAAATGAATGCTTTGCATGGAAATTAAAATGTCAAAGGTACTTTTATTCTGAAATGCCACAACCTAAGTGTGATGTTAGGAAAACCAGACCCTTAATTATACCATCTTTTGCACACACACACACACACACACACAGTGATAATGCTGCATATTTCTATTAGCTGAAGCCAAATATAGCTTTTAATAAAGCCACTAATGTAATTCAGTGAATACTCAATTCCATGTGCTAATGAAATGGTTATAGGAGTTCCAGGTTGGTGGATAGAGTGAGCAGCTTGACGTGACGGCCTTTTAAAGCCTATTGGCTGAAGGCTCTTCCCTAAAAGCCCAGAGGGTTAACAGCCTCTTCATAGGTTGGTGAGTCAGTCTAACACAGGGGTGTCGAACTCCGGTCCTCGAGGGCCGCTGTCCTGCATGTTTTAGATGTTTCCCTGCTCCAACACACCTGATTCAATTAAAAGGGTTGTTATAACGACCATTCATTCGAATCAGGTGAGCTGGATCAGGGAAACATCTAAAACATGCAGGACAGCGGCCCTCGAGGACCGGAGTTCGACACCCCTGGTCTAACACTTTACTGCTTCTCAAACCTGAGGCTTTTTCTCTGTGTCAGCCTTTTATTTAGTGTGTGTGTGGGGTGTGCAGGTGTGTGTGCTCGTGTGCGTGTTCACTTTCGCATCTGTCGGTGTGTGTATGTGCCATAGTGCTGATGTGTTTTTGGTGTGTGCAACAGTGTAAGAGCGTTTATGTGGTGGGTGCCTGTGCGTGTGTGTTATGGGAAAGCGGGGGGGGGGGGGGAGTTCCAATCCATCAGAATGATTTTCAACCGTTTCAGAAGGGACAAGGGCGATTGAACCTTACCACTTCATGTTTTAAATGTTCATTTAGGCATCAAATGTACTTTTAGGAACGGAATAGGGCACCATAATAGGGTTTTATGAAAATGCATTGCAATGGAGTGAGCATACACACCCTCCCCCTCCCTCCCTTCTTTGCCAACCGCCAAGAGCTTGTCCATAAAACCTCTCTGAATGAATATTTAACACTCCGCTCATGTGATGCAAATTCTATTTTGTTTTATTTTCCCCCCTGCCTACTCTATTAGCGCCCGATTGCACCAGTCGAAGGGAGGACAGCGGTCTGAAAAGAAACACGGACTGCTCGAGTCTCTCTGGTCCTCATAACCACAAGCGGGCCCCTGTGCTGTGCGTTCTCTAACAGCACCGATTAAACAGTGTTTATGCATGAATTGTCTGCATTCAAATGAGAGGGTTTGAAAGCGACGTGTATATCCTGGGGTGTCTGTCTGGCTCATTTATGAATCATCATTTGAGGCCTTCCAGGAATGAAGGGAAAGGGAGATAAACCCCCAGTTAACATACAGACATTTCTGGATGAGGCCTCTAATGGAAAATAGTTTACCAGGAAGTCATGCATCCTTCTGTCAGCTTGAGACAACACCATTCACACCAACTTTCTTCTGGCAATAGCCACACCTCTACATACACCAACTTCCTGCTGGCCACAACACACATCTGATCTACTTCCTGCTGTCAACAGCACAACACACATCTATTTAAAAATTAAATGAATATAAATTCCTGCATTAAATACAAGCATCATGACACTTTGTATGATTTGAAATTATTCCTTATCACACCAGCATTTAATTATCATGCCACACAATTACTCAGGGTTTCCCGCAGAAAATGTGTAGGCAAGGGGGGGGGGGGTTCTCCTCCAAAAACTAAGTTCTCTAGAGAAGGGAGAATGCCATTTGAATGAAAGGGAGAAAAACATTTTGACAACGTAGTCAAGGCGGCAGGCGTGTGTTGTTACGGCGGCCCCCTTAACTGCAAAGTGCTGCGGAAAACCCTGGTACTGAACTATAAGTGAAGTTAAACAAAAGTTGAAAAAATGACCAAAATAGCTAAACCTGTAATCAAATCAAAGACTGATGTAACCTGTAATCAAAGAATGGATATCATTCATGTCTTACTGCTAAACCTATGAACCTATACAGGTCACATGTAAAGTGATCCAAAGACTCGTCCCCGAACGAAGGAATCGTTCCCCTTCCGACCGTGTCTTTGGGTTAAAGATTCGTTCCTCTGCCGACCGTGAGTCCGGGTTAAAGACTGTTCCTCTGCCGACCATCAGTCAGGGTACAAGTCTTAGGATCGTTTTTCACGTGCATAGGCTCAGTACTGGCAGAGAGAGTCGAAAGGATTCGTTCCTTTTCCCACCGTGTCTTCCTTTCCTCTACTAAACCTATGCAGGTCAAGTGAAAAAGGATCCGAACACTCGTACCCGAAGACCCAGTCGGGAAGTGAACTAATCATTTCTGTTTCCTCGACTGAGCCTATGCAACAGTCCCGATGCACGGCCATGAAAAAAAGAAACGAATCACTCTTTGAGATGACTAGTTACTCCCGAGTCCATGTAAGGATTTGTTCCAAATGAATGAACGACACATCACTACCACACACACACACACACAAACACAGCGGGCCTACTAAGGCTGTTTGAGAAGCTTGAATACTTAACATTCAGAGTGTTTACATTTACATTTAGCAGACGCTCTTACCCAGAGCGACTTACAGTAAGAACAGGGACATTCCCCCGAGGCAAGTAGGGTGAAGTGCCTTGCCCAAGGACACAACGCCATTTGACACTGCCGCCGGAAATTGAACTGGCAACCTTCAGATTTCTAGCCCGACTCCCTAACCGCTCAGCCACCTGACTCCCTTAGTGTTGTCGTTGAAAGGACAGTAAAACCAGCATAGCCACTGTCATAATAGCACGGTTTGCAATCTACGTGTATTTCCTGGGGTGTCTGTCTGGCTCATTTATGAATCATAATTTGAGGCCTTCCAGGAATGAAGGGAAAAGGAGATAAACCCCCAGTAAACATACAGGTGTTTCTGGATAAGGCCTCTAATGGAAAATAGTTTACCAGGAAGTCATGCATCCTTCTGTCAGCTTGAGACAACACCATTCACACCAACTTCCTGCTGTGTGGGTACGTACCATAGAGTCCAATAATGTTCAGACAGTTGCTGTGCAAAAATATGACATTTCTGTTCATTTTGAAACTGCAGCTAACGTGAAAATTGAGACACAATAGAATATTATACATGTACATACTGGACTGTCACAGATGTCTTACTGTAAACTGGACTAGGTCAACATTAATTGTAATGAGTTATTTTCAATTGCAACTCACTCCAGTCAACATAAACACTTAAGAATGATATAACAATGCATACATAAAAATCTATCCTCTGCACAGTGAAGTAGGCCACCCTTGGCGAGATGACCTCATAGAAATGCACCCTGCAACTACAAGAGGACCCTTTACCTGACCACAGACAGACGCTGGCAAGCTCCGCTCCACCAAACCAAAGTAATGTTGTTTATACTACGTAACTGCACATCTAGGAGATACCTCGCTTTTTTGTCCACTGTCCACTGGGTTGTTAATAAGTACACAGTTATTCCCCTACAATCACTTTCAAAAACATCCAAGTGAGGGTATGCCACAGACATGATGGGAAGGTGAGGATGGTTGGTGAAGGTAACACGAAAATGATATACTCTCTGGGTTTGGAGGATAGAGAGAGAGAGTGTGTGTGTATGTGGGGGGGGTGTGCGTGTGAGAGAGAGAGAGAGAGAGAGAGAGAGAGAGAGAGAGAGAGAGAGAGAGAGAGAGAAAGAGAAAGAGAGAGAGAGAATGTATGAAAAGATAAGGAGATAAGTGTTAGACAGAGCCAGATAGAGAAAGAGGGTAGATAATATGACAAGTCAGATTTGAAGGAGTGAGGGTGAGAAGGGCAATGGAACTAAAGTTAGGGGGAGAAGTAGATGTTGAGTTTTATATTGTCAGGGAAAAAATGAGAAAGAGAGGGTGAGGAAAGTGGAAAGGAAAAATAGACAGAGGTAAAGCTAGAGAGAGACATAGAAACAGCTAGAGACAGCGAGACAAAGACCTAAGGACCGGAAAAGAGTGAGACATTTGAGGGAGAGATGAAAATACACACAGAAAAAGAGAGAGAGAGAGGTCTTTGTTTGACTCAGAATAGAGGTGTACCAGTATGCCTTGAGGCTGAATCATGTCAAAGGAACATTGAGCCTTAAAAAGCTGACATTTCCTCAGACAAGATGAAATACACCATACAGTTCATCCACGTATCAGTATCCGTGTGTCTGTGTGTGTGTGTTTGTATCTACCATATGTACTGTATGTAACAAAGAAAATGAATAAGTGTACAGTATCACAGAAATGTCATCCTCTCGACCTCTCACATGTTGTGCTTTAGTTTCCTTGTTTACGTAATCTCTCTGGTGGCACTCTCCCGTGCCCTGGAGCTGGAAGTATGTGTTTGTGTGTGTGTGTGTGTGTGTGTGTGTGTGCGCGCACGCGTGTGCGTGCATGTGTGTGGAAGCTGCCTACAAACATTTGCAAGGAGCATACATTCACAACACATCTACATTTACTAGCACAAATCCAGCAAGAAGAATTGTGTCTGTGTGTCTGGTTGGTCAGCATGGATGTGTGTGTGTGTGTGTGGTCAGTCTTTGTGTGTGTGTGTGTGTGTGGCCAGTCTGTTGGCTTTAGAGGGTTGAGGGATTGTAATGGTATGCTAACCATGGACAGGGACAGATGGACAAGATGCTGCTCCCGAGTTCTACCAGGCCTGCAACCTGTCCCCCTGCCCCAGTGCCAGTGAAGCATTGCATGGTACAGAGGCCACAGAGCCAGCCTCTCCCCCTACTGGGTGTCTCTTCTCTCTGTGTGGAATGGGGTGTGGGGTGTGTTTGTGTGTGTATGTGTGTGTGTGTACGTGTGTGTGTGTGTGTGTGTGTAAGTGGGGGGAGAGCCAGAAGGGCATACAGGCAGTGGAACTGCACTCAGGTACAGCAGGATAAAAGAAGAAGGAGATGGAGGATGAGGAAAGGAACACAGGAGAACAGCCCTCCCACTACCCTCTCTGGTCTCTCTTCACCTCTACCCCTGACCCCTCATCCTCTCCATTCATCTAGTCCCCCCTCCCGGCTCCCCACCCTCCCTCCCCACCTCGTCAGGCCTGGGTCCTGGCAAATCCTCACTAGTAGTATTATTCAGGTCAGGAACAGTGTAGTTGATAGCATTGCAGGGCCAGAGTGCTTCACAGCCAACTGCTCTCAGGGAACAAACACCTGGGCAGATGAATATGCAGACCTCTCCCTCACCCTTCAACCTCCCCCCACCCATCCCCTTCCCTCTTTACCTCCTCATTCCTAATTTTCCCCCATCAACCTCCTCCTTCAACCTTACCCTCACCCCTCATCCTCCCCCTGCATACTCCCCCTCAACCTCTACCCTCCCCCTCTGCACTCCCCCTCCCCCTTTCAACCTCACCCCCCCACCAACACTGGCACATCCATTCCCACTGTGGGCAGAGCATTAGGGGCTGAATTAGCAGGCCACTTGGTATGTGTGTGTTTGTTTTGTGTGCGGTGTGTGTGTGTGCATTGCTTACATGTGTGAGGGTGTGTGTGTGTGTGTTGTGGCATCACGATGGGCCGGCTGGCAGAGGGGTGTGGTGTTCGTGTGGAGGTCTGGCTGCCACACCACAAGATGGCTGCCAGTGGCACTACATCTCCCAGAATGCAGCAGCACCCAACCAGGTGTAGGTGCACCAGATGGAAGAAGCATTTAAGACAGGTGGTGCCTGGTGTGAAGGAGTGAGCCACGAGAGCGGAGAGAGCCAGGAGGGAGAACAGAGAGCACTTGACGTGCGGGTGAAGCCTTTGTTGAGGCGCTTGCGTGTGTGTGTGTGTGTGTGTTATTTTAGCTCATCTTATGAATGTGTGTTAGCTATGTTTATGAAAGACTGTCATCTCCAATCCAGATTTAGAATCTCGTAAAATTCTGTTTGGTGATTCAAGCCACACCGCTTCCAAAGCCAAGACAAAGCTCAAGTTTGAAGCCAGATTGTTCATTAGCTTTTGTGCCATAGTCACATGTGTCTTTGGTCTGGTGAAAAGTCTAAATAAGGATATTTGCTAATGATAAATGCCCACTTCATATGAGCTTCCATCACTCACCACAAATAATAAAGGACCGGAGACTTTGAGAACAAAATAAATAAATACCATTTATTCCTCAGTCAAATTATTCATAGGGTGAATACAAATGAGATGAATGCTATTTTGATGTATTTGAAGTCATTAGTGTAATGATTTAATTATTTATGAGTGCCTCTGCATAATTTGGAAAGGGAAAGCTTTCAAGATATAATTGAAATGAAATGCAAACGATTTTTCCATCTCTTTGCATAAAAACATCAATGTGTCTGTACACTCTCTCCCTCCTCTTCTCTCCTTCTCTCTGTCTTGCCATCTTTCTCTCCCTGTCTCTACTTTCTGCACCCTTTCTGTTTCTGGGAAAGGAACATCTACAATGCTTCTCTTCGACTATGTCTGTCCGTCTCTCTTCTCTATTCTCCCTTATGCTCTCCTTCCCTCTCCTCTCCCTTCTCCTCCTTTTCTCTCGTCTCGTCTCCTCCTTCCCCCTCCTCTCCATATGGGTCTCATGACCAGACCCTAACCCAGTCCTGGCTCCACTTCTCTGTATGTGTGGGAGGCAGATGTGTGCCTGCACATGCATGGGCGACACGCTACAGGCCCCTGCTCTACATGCTCCACATGCACGTGTTGATATCTAGATAGTGTAAAGGGCCCTATCATCGTCCACTCTAAATCTCCAACGTTCGGGGCCCCATTATCGTCCACAACCGTTTCTTTCGTTAATTTCTTAAAGAAGATATGCAGCATCAACGAAAGAAAGTCAATCATCGATATGTAAACATCTTATATTGCTGCACACCAAATTACAGCTTCTTACTTTGAGATTTGAGTATGTAAATACGCTCTCAAACCGTATGTGTAGCATCTGCCTTCCGCAGCGTCAAACTGACAATTCTCGATTGAAAGTGGTTGGGTGGACGATGATGGGACCCCTTACGCTAACACTCCAGAAAAGAGGAGGGCCCTTCTGTAAGCCTTTTCAGACGAAATTAAATGGAATTATATGCCTGTCACACACACAGACAAAAATGAAACAAGCATGTTGTGGAAGAAATGTGGATTTCCTGTGTGCTTACATTATTCACTAATCAATAGAACTAGTCATTGGATACTAGTTCCGTCCGTCCGTCATCTGCCGCTTGTCCGGGGATCGGGTCGCGGGGGCAGCGAGCGACCTAAGCAGGGAGGCCCAAACTTCCCTCCCCCCGGCCACTTCCACCAGCTCTTCCTGGGGGACCCCGAGGCGTTCCCAGGCCAGCCGAGAGACATAGTCCCTCCAGCGTGTCCTGGGTCTTCCCCGGGGCCTCTTCCCAGTGGGACGTGCCCGGAACACCTCACCAGGGAGGCGTCCAGGAGGCATCCTAATCAGATGCCCGAGCCACCTCAGCTGGCTCCTCTCGACGCGGGGGAGCAGTGGTTCTACTCTGAGCCCCTCCCGGATGACCGAGCTTCTCACCCTATCTCCAAGGGAGAGCCCGGTCACCCTGCGGAGAAAGCTCATTTCGGCCGCTTGTATTCGCGATCTCGTTCTTTCGGTCACTACCCATAGTTCGTGACCATAGGTGAGGGTAGGAACGTAGATCGACTGGTAAATAGAGAGCCTCGCCTTTCGACTCAGCTCCTTCTTCACCACGACGGACCGATGCAGAGCCCGCATCACTGCGGACGCCGCACCGATCCGCCTGTCGACCTCGCTCTCCATTCTTCCCTCACTTGTGAACAAGACCCGAGATACTTGAACTCCGGAGATGGCACTCCACCCTTTTCCGGTCGATTACCATGGCCTCAGATTTGGAGGTGCTGATTCGCATCCCAGCCGCTTCACATTCGGTTGCGAACCGCTCCAGTGAGAGCTGAAGGTCACGGCCCGATGAAGCCAACAGGACCACATCATCCGCAAAAAGCAGCGACCCAATCCTGAGGTCACCAAACTGGACCCCCTCAACACCCTGGCTGCGCCTAGAAATTCTGTCCATATAGGTAATGAACAGAATCGGTGACATAGGGCAGCCCTGGCGGAGTCCAATCCTCACCGGAAACAAGTTCGACTTACTACCGGCAATGCAGACCAAACTCTGGCACCGGTCGTACAGGGACTGGACAGCCCCGATCAGGAAATCCGGTACCCCGTACTCTCGGAGCACCCCCCACATGAGCCCCAGAGGGACACGGTCGAACGCCTTTTCCAAATCCACAAAACATGTGTAGACTGGTTGGGCGAACTTCCATGTACCCTCCAGGACTCCGCGGAGGGTATAAAGCTGGTCCACTGTTCCACGGCCAGGACGAAAACCACATTGCTCCTCCTGAATCCGAGGTTCGACAATCCGACGGACCCTCCTCTCCAGGACCCCTGAATAGACTTTCCCAGGGAGGCTGAGGAGTGTGATCCCCCTAAAGTTGGAGCATACCCTCCGGTCCCCCTTTTTAAAGAGGGGAACCACCACCCCGGTCTGCCAGTCCAGAGGCACTGTCCCCGATGTCCACGCGATGTTGCAGAGTCGTGTCAACCAAGACAGCCCTACAACATCCAGAGCCTTAAGGAACTCCGGGCGGACCTCATCCACCCCAGGGGCCCTGCCACTGCGGAGCTTTTCAACCACCTCGGCGACCTCAGCCCCAGAGATAGAAGGGCCCCCCCCCCAATGTCCTCAGACTTTGCCTCCACGTAAAGAAAGCGTGTTGGTGGAATTAAGGAGGTCTTCGAAGTATTCCTTCCACCGATCCAGGACGTCCCCCGTCGAGGTCAGCAGCGCACCATCCCCACCGTATACAGTGTTGACAGAGCACTGCTTCCCCCTCCTGAGCCGCCGGATGGTGGTCCAGAACCTTTTTGAAGCCATTCGGAAGTCATTCTCCATGGCCTCGCCAAACTCCTCCCATGCCCGGGTTTTTGCCTCCGCGACCGCCAAAGCCGTGTTCCGCTTGGCCTGCCGGTACACATCAGCTGCCTCTGGAGTCCTACCAGCCAATAAAGTCCGATAGGCCTCCTTCTTCAGCTTGACGGCATCCCCTCACCTCCGGAGCCACCACCGGGTCCGAGGAGCCACAGCTCCGGTCAGCCGCTTCAACAATGGAGGCCCGGAACATGGCCCATTCAGACTCAATGTCCCCGGCCCTGCCCGAGACATGATCGAAGCTCTCCCGGAGGTGGGAGTTGAAGCTCCTTCTGAGAGAGGGTTCCGCCAGCCTTTCCCAGCAGACCCTCACATTACGTTTGGGCCTGCCAGGCCTGACCGGCGTCCTCCCCCACCATCGAAGCCAACTCACCACCAGGTGGTGATCAGTTGATGCCCCTCTCCTCACCCGAGTGTCCAAGACATGCGGCCCCAAGTCCGATCACACGACTACAAAGTCGATCATCGAACTGAGACCTCGGCTGTCCTGGTGCCAGGTGCACATATGGACACCCTTATGCTTGAACATGGTGTTTGTTATGGACAAGCCGAGTTTAGCACAGAAGTCCAACAACAAAACACCACTCGGGTTCAGATCGGGGGGGCCGTTCCTCCCAATCACGCCCCTCCAGGTCTCACTGTCATTGCCCACATGAGCATTGAAGTCCCCCAGGAGGACGAGGGAATCCCCAGGAGGAGCGCTTTCCAGCACCCCCCCAGAGACTCCAAAAAGGGTGGGTACTCTGAGCTGCCGTTTGGTGCATTAGCACAAACGACCCGAAGGCGGAGGGAGGCTACCCTCTCGTCCACCGGGGTGAACCCCAATGTACAGGCGCCGGACTGAGGGGAAACCAGTATTCCCACCCCAGCTCGACGCCTCTCACCAAGGGCAACTCCAGAGTGGAAGACAGTCCAGCCCCTCTCAAGGAGACTGGTTCCGGAGCCCACGCTGTGCGTCGAGGCGAGGCCGACTATATCTAGCCGGAAACTCTCTACCTCGCACACCAGCTCAGGCTCCTTTCCCGCCAGCGAGGTGACGTTCCACGTCCCTAAAGCTAGCTTCTGCAGCCGAGGATCGGACCGCCAAGGCCCCCACCTTCGGCCGCCGCCCGTCTCACACTGCACCCGACCCCCATGACCCCTCCTGCGGATGGTGATCCCACTGGAAGAGGGTCCCACGTTGTCTCTTCGGGCTGTGCACGACCGGGCCCCATGGGAAAAGGCCCGGCCACCAGGCGCTCGCCATCGAGCCCCACCCCCGGGCCTGGCTCCAGGGGGGGGCCCCGGTGACCCGCTTCCGGGCAGGGGCAACTGAGAACCATTGTTGTGTTTCTTCATGGTTGGTTTTTTGGTTTTTGGATACTAGTTAGTATGTTCTAATGTGAGCTTGCTATTAATTAAAGTAGATTGTGTCTGTGTCAGGGTTAATAGTCGTTCGGGGTCAGGAGAAAGTACTGGGTAAACGTCCCTTGTCATGACTACAAGGAGAGCTCCAACTATGATCTCTCTTTACCCTGAGAGTGTTCATGGGTTGGGAGCTGTGAATATCTTTCTCTGAGACTGTTGTAACGTCATTACTGCCTGACTGTCACTATCTATGTTTACATTTTTGTACGCTATAAATGATGGTCCTCCGGCCTTCAGAGCCGAGAGAGACATGATTGAGACCTAAGCCGGGTTTTGTGTTGTCATTTAGTGTCAGCGGTCTGGTTTTCTCTACCAATCTGCAGATTGATAATACTTATTAAAATCCAGAACTCAACTGAACTTAGTCACTCTGTTTACGAAGAGACGGATAAAAAACGTTCTTCATCAATGTGCACTCACAAATATGAAGCACACACACAGACATTTATGAAACATGCATTTGCACACACACACACACTTACACCAATATAAAACACATCTGTACACACACACATCTCCCAGTCTTCTTTCCACACATGTACATGTTACACACATGTCAACCCCTTCCCTCCACCCTAGAAGCACCCCCCCCCCCCCCCCCCCCCCCCCAGTTAACATAAAGACACTACCCGCATTCCAACCCCTCCCTCGTGGAAGTTCCCAGTCAGATTTCTCTTGGTGTATCCAGAGTTGTGCCTGGTGTCATGAGGATGGGGAAAAGGCCACGCTTGTCATCAACGACAGATGAAAGCATTACAGAACTGCAAGCAAGCAACAAAGAGACATGTTCAGTCTAAACAAATTTCCAATTTCCCTGTGTTGTATTCCAGTAGTGTGATGTTAAAGCTTTTTGTTATGGTTTCTGATATGGTGTTCTGTCATGAGGTGCTGGTGGGGTGTTCTGTTGTGGCGCTCTGTTATAGTGTTCTGTTGATGTGTTCTGTTGCTGTGTTCTAATGTGATGTTTTGTTATTGAGTTCTGGGGCCAATACTATGAAGCAAGATTTGGGGTTAGCAAATCTAACTGAAGGTTTAACCCTGGGTTTTCAGTGTCAAAACAATGGTTCACTTCTTACCAGGTGTACCTGGAGTTCTGTTTTGGTGTTCTGGTGTTCTGGTATGATGTTCTAGTGTTCTGGTGGGGTGTTCTAATGTTCTGGTGTGGTGTTCTGGTGTGGTGTTCTGGTGTGGTGTTCTGGTGTGGTGTTCTGGTGTGACTTTTTGCTGCAATATCGCTGTGAGGCGTTGGCGTTCTAGAGAGGCCCCACTGACACAGTCCTGCTCTGGGGAGGGAGGGATAACGAGACTCCTCTCAGCAGGTAACAAGATGTAATTGATAGGACAGGAAGAAAGGATGGGTGGAGGAGTGGGAATGAGGGAAAAGAAAGATAAATGAGAAAAGGCATATTGGCTCTCATTATATTGGACCGTTAAAAGGGTTTGTACTGTGATACATTTGCCAAGTTACAGGGCCGTAACTACCATTGAGGACACCGAGGTCGTGTCCTCGGTATTTTTTTATTTATTGTTTGGACATACGTGCTGCGCGTCATCAACAAAACGTACTGTCGTTATGGTAACCACCAAACACAAGTCGGACGCTGATGTTACCGCCATAGACATACCGCTACTGTTAGTGAATAGCCTATGTTAGTTACAGTCACTGGAAGAGGAGCGCAGCAAACTAAACATGTAGCTAGGTTAAGAGAAGTTTAAGTGGCAGATGACTGTGAGAAGAAAGATTCATTTTCATGTGGAAATATTTGTATTGCAGCAGCGTACTACTCAGATAAGGAAACATCAAATCAAAGTTTGGTTAACTCCGTCAGTACCGGTTGTCAATCAATTTCCACCGGTTGAATCAACATTCATTTTGCGAATGATATGTCATTGATGTGACTGATTGAAAATGAAATTCAGTGGCAATTGGGAAATATCAAACTGACTCGCTATCGCTCGGTCGATACGTTCCAGCCTCAGTTTGATATTTCCCGGCATGACCGAACGGTCGAGGTTAGTAAGTAGTTTATTATATGGCAATTTTAGATTCTTTTCATTTTGTAAACGAAAATAAATGGTACCTTTAGGCTAATTGTAGCTAGCTCTCAAGTCTTCTCACGGTGTGTTTCATGTGTTGCCAAGCAACTCATTACTTTTGATAGAAAGCGGACAACATGGTTCTGCTAAAATGGCTTTAATTTCATCACAAAATAACGACACAAGTGATTCAAAGAGTCTGGTCTTCATCCTCACTTTCGATGACAAAGCTTTTCAGCATCATCTGGATAGTAAAACTCAGCAGCTGACTCGTCGATATCGCTCATTTTTAAGCTGTAGTCATAGGGCAATACGGATCCGTATTGACCGGCGAGGAGGGCAATACGCGGCTGGGGTGACTATCCATTATCCAATCAGAACGCTCGTACCGTCGTTGCCATATAATAATAATTTAAAAAAAATTGTGGTAACTTGCCCTTACTTCATGAGTCCCATAAAGGTCCTTCAAAAATGCCCCATGTTTACCTCAAAATTTCAAAAGCTCCACACCGCCCCATATTCAAAAGTCATAATGATGATGTTTTTGCTCCTTAAGACTCAATAAGAGAAAATGGCCATATTTAAACAATGTAATTAAAAAAAAAATCCGGGGGAGCATGCCCCCGAACCCGCCTAGAAGTTCTGACTCATGACCTCAGTATTTTTTGGGCCCTGCGTATGGCCCTGCCAAGTTACATATCTCTCTCTCTGTCCTTCTCTCTTTATCTTTCTCAACCCACTGTGGAAGCCAATGACAAGTCCTACACACACATGCGGGGCACACACACCGACACACACACATACACACACATACACACACATACCCTGAAGTAAGCCCCAGCACCTATAATTACTACACCACTCAACTGAAATGACAAATGTGCTCACCTCACCAGCACACCCTTGGCTTGAGCCCCCTCCCACACACCCTGCTGACACACACATGTACCCATACACACACCCACACACACTCTCACTATACTCCACTGAAAAATTCCTAACCGCAGGAAAGCAATCTAAATGGTGAGGTGAGAGCTGTGACAGGCTGCCACGCCCCCTTGCTTCCTGGTCCGGATCTACTGACAGAAAAGAGAGAAAGAGAGAGAGAGCAATAAAGAGACAGAGAGGAGAGAGAGAAAGAAAAAGAAGGGATGATGGGGAGATCAGGTAATATGGAAAAAGTAAGAGTAAAACGAAAGAAAGAAAGAACGAACGAAAGAGAGGGAGATGAAGCAGGCAATATGTACAAATCTTTGGATGGAGGGAAAGAGAGGAGAGAGAAAGTGGTATAGAGGGAAAGAGTGAAAGAGCACAACAGAAAAAGAGAAAGAGGGACATAGAAATGGAAAAAGAAAGGGAAAGAGAGAAAAGGAGAGCAACAGGAAGAGAGAAAGAGAGAGGAAGAGTGAGGGAGAAAGAGTGAGCATGAGAGAGAGAATGAGCATGAGAGAGAGGGAGAGAATGAGCATGAGAGAGAGGGAGAAAGTGTGGCCCCTGGACAGACTGTCAGAGAGCAGGGATCCGTGTCGCAGTCGCCCTCTCAGAGCAGAGGGCCTCGTGTGCACAGCGCTAATTACACTGATGAATGTCGTTGTCTGGAGCACCGCTGTTGGCAATTTATGGCCCTGCTGACCCCAGTCTGCACCGCACATGAAGGGCAACACAGGGGGTGGGGAGGGAGGGAGGGAGGGGAAGAAAGTGTGGAGAGAGAAAGGAGTAAAAGAGAGGGAGATTTGTGTATTTGAAGGAGAGATGGTCGGTATGATCTTGTTTACAGTAACTACCCTTGTGAGGACCAAATGTATAGTGAAACTTGAAATGCTTTTTTCAGGGGGTTTAGGGCTGTAGACATAGGGTTAGAATGTGTGTTAGGGTTAGAATTAGCCTAGGGTTCAGGTAAGGGGTTAGGGGTAAGTGGTTTGAGATAACACAAGTTATCTTAGTGGGGGTGAACGGCCAGGCCCCACTAGGATAGAAAAACAAACTTGAGTGTGTGTGTGAGAGAGAGGGAGAAAGAGAGAGAGACAAAGAGAGATTGTGTTTGCATCTTATGTGCTGGCTGGAACACCTCTGATTGAATTCCTGTCTGTTTTCCATTGTACGCATCATCAAAGTGAGACACAGCAGGCTTGGGAACTATTATGGAGGCGCAGCCCTAACGTGACTGCAATCAAACACGCCTCGGGAGATGAAACGAGGCCGTCATTCTGCAGCTGTATCTGTACCTTGCGCAACCCTGTCATTCTCCTGTGTTCTCCTCACCCTGTCATTGTTCTATGTTCTCCTCTCCTCACCAGAGAGAGAGAGAGAGAGAGAGAGAGAGAGAGAGAGAGAGAGAGAGAGAGAGAGAGAGAGAGAGAGAGAGAGAGAGAGAGAGAGAGACAAAGACTGTATGTGCACCCTGTCTCATCACCCTGTCTCAAACCGTCCCTCTCCTGTACTTGTGGAGGGTTCTGAGAATGAAAGACAGACCGAAAGAAAAGGAAGAAAGAAAAGGAAATGAATGAAGTGAGAGATGGTGATGAGGCAGAGAGATAGAGACAAAGGGACTGCGGAAGAGAAAGAGAGGGAGAGAGAGAGAGAGAGAGAGAGAGAGAGAGAGAGAGAGAGAGAGAGAGAGAGAAGGAGAAAGACATTGAGAGGACATAAATGAGAATATATTTTTTTTGAAAGCTTGTTGAGTCCATATGGAACAGGAAATGTGATTGTATTGTGCTGCATGTGGACAATGGCAAGGCCGGAGGATGAGTCAACGTTCTTGAAAAGCGCTTAACTTGGCGTTGCAGGGGCCGCCTATCCATTTGGCCCGACCAGATATCCATCTGGACCCATCCAGGCCCATTTAGCCAGAACATTACTGGCTTCTAACCAGGAGCAGTGGATTAGTACTCAACACTGGGCTGGTTCGGGCCGGGAGGGAAGGCTGTTAGCTGTGAAGGGAGAATGATATGTGTCGCAAAAGCTAAGTAGAATCCAGCTACTATTGCATTCCTGTGGTTGAAGAACAGTGTCTGCACAGGCAACCAGCAAACAATATTTGATGGATTCCTTAGAAATTGAACCTGATCAAGACTTTATTAATAAGCATGCACACATGCACAAACACATGCATTTGCTGAAGCACAGGCGCATTTACGATGCATACACACAGATCGACAAAAAATGGTATGTACTATATATGTGAAATACGTACACTTAGCAACAAAAGCACATTGACAAACACTGGACAAAACACAAACATTTCTTTCCCCATCTAAGATATGGAGAGACATGCACACACACACACACACACAGCCCCCGCCCAAAGTCACCCAGAAGGTGTGTGTTCCCTCTTCACTCTGTCCTCTACCCAGCTCAGACCGTCAGGACTGAAGAGGGGATGACTGTTGCCAGGCAACGGACTGGAGTGTATGATTAAAAACTTTGATTTCCAATCTATCACCTGGGAGGCTTTAGGGTAGAGTGCAGGGTGTGTGTGTGTGCACATCTGTGTGTGGATGGGGGAGGGGGGGTGGATAGGGCGGTTGGTGTGTGTGTAAATATGGACTGTATGTGGTGCGGGGTGCACTGTGGGTGTGTGTGGGGGGGGCATGTATTTATCACCAAATGCATGCTTTTCTAAACAAGCAACTGTTTCTACCAAACCCTGGTCCTATCCAACAAGCAACTGGTTCAACCAAACAAGTTCTATCAACACATACCTGGTTCTACCAACACTCACCTGATCCTATTACATACACACAGTACCTGGTTCTATCAACAAGCACTCGGCTCTGTCAACTATCACCTGATTCTATCCTGCTGTGTGTGTTTGCTATGTTCTAAAGTCTGCAGGAAACTAGGAGTGACCTCAACAATCACCACAGTCTCGACAGACAGTCAAATGATGCAATGTGCTTGTGTAATTACTCTGTGGTGCTGAACATACTGATGCTAATTTGCCTTACAAGAGCTCTAAGAACAGCACTGCAGAATAGACTTCTGCCCTGGTCTGATTCCAGCACAGACTAGAAGGAGAGATAGAGAGAGAGAGGATGAGAGAGAGAGATGTAGAAAGAGAGAGAGAGAGAGAGAGAGAGAGAGAGAGAGAGAGAGAGGGGGGGGGGGGGCAAGCGAGAGGGAGAGAGAGAAGGGCATAGAAAGGAAGAGACAGAGATGGCAAGCGACAGAGACAGCTGGAGGAAGAAATATAGACGGAGAGAAAGAGAGTGCGACAGAGAGCAGCAGAAATGAAAGGAAAGGGTCTTCTTTTGGGCTTTAATCAATTACACAGACCACACAGACAGCCAGGAGTTACACTGAGTTTCATCATGTGTTCATGTTAATGTAGTAGATTTGAGTGTTGAGCGACTGTGTGTGTATGTGTGTGTGTTTATGTGATGGGCCATGTCAAGAGAGAGACTTAACAGTGATCCCCCAGGTAATACAGCAATAAAAGCGTGACATGTTTATCTCCAGTATGATGAGGACATGTCTGGAGAGAGTGTGTGTGTGTGTGTGTGTGTATGTGTTTGTGTGTGTGTAGCCCATCAAACTTCTTCCCTCAATCTAATCCCTCGGGTTGGAAATCTAATCTAGAGGTCAAATAGAGGGGAGGAAGGAGGGATGAAAGGGGCTGGAGAAGAAGAGAGAAGAGGGAGGGAGGAAGGACAGAGACACATGAGATGACCCGACAAGTAAGGTCAGCAATGAGAGGAGGAGAAGAGGAGAGGAGGGGAGGAGAGGTTGTCAGAGATATGATCTTTCCTCCGGACCCTGTCAAGAAGCCGATACACAATGACTATCAATGCGGAAAACACCAGTCATCTGTAATCCCTGTTAGCATCGCTAGCTTTCCTATTAAAAACCCATGTCTGATGAGCAGTTGCATATTCCTACTGTCAAACGGAGACAGGATCCATCCTGCATATCTATCCACTGATACGTCCACTTACAGACCCAGACATTCAGCCCCCCTATGCTCCCTTGTCTCCTGGTGTGTGTGTTTCTGTATGTGTGTGTGTGTGTCAGTGTGTGTCTGGCTTTCTCCACCACTCCTCCCAAGGCTACTTGGATGAATCATAAAGATGAAAAGTGTTGACAGTTATGAGCATGTGTGTCAACGCGTGTGTTGCATAGGTGTGTGTGTGTATAAGTAAGGTTTGTGGGGTTGTGTATACAGTAAGTAAGGGTTGTGGATGTGTGTGTGTACTCAGTGCAGGACTGACTGGCGGTATAAAGTGTGATTGAAGTGCTGTGATTGATAGGTTGATTTTTCAAACACCTGAGAAGTGAAACTAAGTACTGTGTTCTGTTGGTGCGGTGGTCCGCCGCTGGGATTGGTGCTGGTGTGCAGCAAGTCGCTTACTAGCAGCTGGCCGGAAAGTTTTTCATTACAGAGAGTGTGTGGATTTCATTTTCTACTCTCCACTCAGAGAGCTGTCGAAATGGAGCTAGAGTGGACCTCTCCAGGTGGAGTTGCGTTTGACTCTGGGCTAATACGGCCGGCAGTTTTTTACCAGTTATTTTTTATGAAATCGTTCTCTTCATTCTTGCCCCTCTATGCAATGCAAACTGGCTTCCTATTAATTTAATGCAACTGAACAGTGTGACATTATGACAATATCACGACAAAATATCAATAAGTTCTGTCCGTGTAACGAGCACTCTACCAATTGGATATCTGATTTCCTCGTTTAGATCAAGACTCTCTGATTAGTTCAAAATCACAAAGTCAGCGGAGAGAAAAAGTCATCACTGTTGGAGAGCAGCTGGGAAATCAAGCCCTAGGACGTGTTGATGTGGACTCAGGCAGAGAGGTGAAACTGGGTTTAATTCAATTACATTCCCAAGTTAAAGACTTGATTGAAAACTCATTACGCATCCTATAGTCTACAGCCTACACACACGCTTGTTGTCAACAACACACACACACACACACGTAATGGAAAGAGAGAAAGAGAAAATTAGAATTGCTTAGTGAAAAACAAAGGAAGGCAAAAAGTAAAAAAGAAAGAAAAAACATTAAGACTGCAAGAAAGACGAATCAACAATTTTTAAAAGCCAAGGAAACAGAAAAGTTCAACAGAAAAGACCAGCATACTGCAGCTTCTCCAATTCTCTCAGATAAGTGTATATCCTGGTTTCCTCAGGCACAGTAAAAGACCACAGCACATGAGTCACAACAAGCTAGCAAGAGCTCTGGAGGACGGTGGGCTGGAAAGTCAGAGGTCAGAGCAACAGCTTCACTTCTGACAAAGCAGGGGCACGTGCCCCAGTATAAATCTGCTGTGCCCCAGTAAAATGTAAAGTTAGAGTTTTAACAATTTACTTTATTAGTCAGTGCATTTATTTAGATTGATAATCCCAGAAAAAATAAACGCAGTCTCCCAGTCAAAACTTGTAAAATCAAAGCAGTTTAACCAAAAACACAAACCGATGCCCGCACAATTCCACGTCAGCGCGCTTTTCTGAGCTTTCCAAATAGCCACTGCAGCACGCACACACAAATCTAGGTGTCGGACTCAGCACACAAGTCAGAATGGAGGTAGTCTAAAAAAACATTACGAAACTAAAGAAAGTTTCTAAATGATAGGCCTACCGATTATCTTAGTTTGACTAAAATATAAAAACAACATTACATGAAGCTTCAAAAACATATGAATATGAAAACATATGGGATATGAATAAGGGCCTGTACCCCAGAAGAGCTTAATGCCTAACAATGCCCCGGGCACAGACGCTTGATCCTGACACGCTTGTCTACATCTGCAACCGGCCCCATCTGCCCACGCAGCTTTAGCAATGGCATTAGCATTAGCACTAGCTTTAACCAGGCATCAGCCTGGTTAGCTAGCTTCTCAGGCCCATGGTGAGTACTGTCGCCTGTGAGAGATATCTGAGTTAACGCGGCCAACGCAGGTTAACGCCTGGAGCCAGGTCTGAGCGGACCGTGTCCTGTGAGCCGACCAATCATTTAGACATGGGTGGGTGGCCTGTGGGGTTGGGAAGGTCTGGAACATGTGGTGGGCCACCTGGGGAAGGGGGAGATGTATTATCATGAGTGCACACACAGGAAAACACAAGTGCACATTTAGGGATTCCATAATGAAGTTTCTAACACGATTTAAGGGTTATTTGAGGGCTTGCTGCCTAGGGAGCCTGAAATATGGATCCTCTTCATATTCCAAGTGCAGACGTATATACAAGCACACACGCACACATGTGGGGGCACACACACAAGCCCACATATACACACACGGTCTCATTTGAATAACAGAGGGGAGGTTTTGAATAGCTGGCCGACCTGTGCGGGATTTCAGCTGGAAAAAAAACTGGGATCAGCTGAATTTAATTAAAAAATGTCTTTAATATCCTCTAATCTCCATAAATAAGAGCATGTTTTATGGATGTACTATTCATAATTTACACACACACACACACACACACACACACATTCAAGGGTGTCTGAGCGTTCCCCCAGCATGAATTGAAAATAGGCTCACCTGATCAGGTTATTGACCTTCTGAAAGCAGTTTGTCTATATCTCTCAACTAAAATACTAGGCATGGTCTTGTTTTTAAATATTATGGATTTCATGTGAGGATCAGTTATCTATTTCTGTATATAAACCTATGGAAAGCAGAATAGATGGCTCAACTCGACTCTACTCGCTTTTAATACCCGGTACTGTTTTCCACTGCAGACAGTAAGCATCCTCTAAAAAGTAGCTTGTCACCATAGTGATGCTGCATGAAACTGCCGAGATGGCATCTTTAATGCAAAAGAAAACATTCTGACCAGTTGTTTTCAGCTAAATATAGAAATGCCTGCACCGCCCTGACTGACCACGGCAGCGTTTTATGGTTGTTGTTTAATCGAGTAGTCCATGGATTTAAAAAACTATTGTTGCTTGGCTTTTTGAAAATGGTGGGTTTGAGCAAGATGCAAGAATTGTGTGTTTCGCAATTCTTTCTGACCAATCAGGAGTCAGCAGTGTTTTCACGTCACCTTTTGGTATTGCCTCAGCTTGCTTGGAACCTTGACGGTGGTGATACCAAAAAAACTGTACAGCACTAGGTATCAGATTTTGTAAGGAAAAACCAAATAAGGCGAGTAGAATCTAGCCGGTGGCTCTAAAAACCTTTGCTCTAAAAACAGTAGTCTATACACATCCAAGAGCTTCTTCAGCACCCATAACATTGCTCAAACAGATTGATATTGAGCTGCTACACACAGATCAATACTAGCTATTAATAATGATTCATAATCAATAACCATTCACTTTTGATGACCATCAACCCTCGAAAAACAACACTCCTCTGACCATTGGTCAAAGTTGGCAGCAGAAAAGAGATTTTTGCAATCACATTCTCTCATCTGGGATAATAGACATGACATTTTTCAGCGTGGCTAAAATGTATGATTATGGTGCTAATCTATGATTGTGTCAATGATTGTTTTTCTGCCCCTTTACAATCAGCCTATGTTACTATTTCTAAGGTACAAACAAATGGTGCTGCATTCTGAATAATAATGACAATAATAAAAAAATATGCAGAAAGGGAGATGTGTGACAACATGTGAAAACCTTTTCAGTTCAAAGAACTCTTTCAAGGTCAGAAAGAACAGTTCAGGTTCCAAAAACCATCTGTCGGAGCTGAATGGGATGTTCCATTCAGACATTTTGTTCTACATAGCACCTTTCTGGAGAGGGTGATGAAAGTGTTACTGGTCTGAGCCATCATTGCAGGTTTGGGCCCTCATCCTCCGTCTTGCCAGGACAGACTGCTGCTCTCTGTGCCATATCTGTGCCGAATACTAAGCACTCTTTGATTCACTCACCACCTGTGTAGAAAAACAAATCAAGGCGATTATGTGAATTTGAAACCAGACAAAAGCGTGGCTCGTTTCAAAGACGGGCTGCTGCGGTCATTTTACAAACTAATCACAGGTTTTTTCCTCCACCTCTAGCGATTCACGGTTAGCAGAGATTCACCTCTATGATTAAAGATCATTCCAGCCTCAAATGACTGCAGTGAAAACTCCTTGACTCAACACTTATCTGGGGCACGGACGACTGCCCTATAATCCTGGAGCAGGAGGGCTGGATGCCGCGCCCCGTCACCTTGGCAACCCCCCCCCCCCCCCCCTCCGAGTAATTTTTCCTTGAAGCCAAGTGGAGCGGGCTGTCTCACATGGAAGCCCTCTGCCTGAGTGTTTATTACCTGACGGAATGAGCCCTGTTGGTCGCTGCGGTGATGGTGATGTCACAGAGGATGCTCATTGGGGGCCAATCAGTGCAGACCTCGTTGAAAAACCTTCCTCTGATTGAAACATCCCCTTCTAAGAGGACAAGGGCCCAAATAGATGGCTTGATTCTGGAAGTAGTGTTAACTTTGAACCCATGTCCCAGTGTTATGTCACGGTCCGTGACTCCAGCACAGTCTAGAGAGACGCTCAATGCTTCCCTGATTACACAGGGATGATTTATTTTGTGTCCTTTTTTTTCCTCCATCATTATGTAAATTCACCATTATAACAATTCACGGGCAGGTATTACCCAGCAGCTAAGACTGTCCCTGTCTAGGGGAGAAGGCAGACAACATAAACGTCATTGTTCATTCTCTATGTGAATCCAGCCAAGTGAACTGAGTCATACTCTGTACTCTGCCCCTCCTGCCCCCCTCTGCAGATTCACCATTAATTACCCCACTAATTATACAAATGTGCTAATGAATCGGTTAGATTGTCACACATTGGGGAGTCCGCTCGTTTGAGTTGAGGGAGTAAGAAGAGGGAGAGAGAAGGGGAGGGACGGAACAGAGGGAGATGGATTGACTGAGGGGAGAGAAGGGGAGGGGAAAATGATGACGAGGTGATGGGAGAGAGAAAAAGAGAGAGAGACAGCCACAAAGAGAGAGAGAGAGAAAGAGAGAGGAGGGGGAGGATGAGTGAGTGAGGAGGTTGAGTCAGAGTCTGACTCCTGTATGTGTATCTTCCTCTCCCCTGATGAAGCTCTGTTATGATTCTCTCATCAGGACATAAAAGGCTGACAGATCCCCATTAGTTATTGTCTCATTGTCAAGAGCAAGGGGGATGATAATTGGGAGTTGACTCTGTTGTCAACTCCCTCTGTAACAGTCAACACTGTTGACTGTTATTGGGAAGTACATGGCTGTCTCTAATGCTTTAAATTCCAGACAACTAAAAGTTTTTTCTTTCTTTGTTTCTTACTGACACACATTCAGTACACTGCTTTCTTCCTCTTCTTATCTCTTTATCGCTCACTCCCTCCCAACTCCACCCTTCTCTTTATTTATTATCTATTTATAAATTCTTGTTTGGATTGTAATGATATGTAATGAGAGAGACAATATCTGGAATCCCCTCACTGACAAATACACTATGATCTACTTAAAAAGTTGAGCATTAACTTGAGCAGACAAGTTGGATGAGGAAAAAGTGAAAGAATTTCTCATTCTTAAGTCTGTTAGATCTTGATATTCCCAGTCGGCCGTGACAACCATGAGAGCCCAGCTTATGTGGTCTAGCTGGGGATGTGGGAGACAGCCCCCCCTCTACCTCTCTCCATATGTATCTCTTTTTCTCTCTCTCTCTCTTAGCCTCTACATTTCTTTCCCTCTCTTTCTGTCTTTCTGTCACACACACATCCACAAATGAATGTATCTACTTCCTGCAGAACTTGACGTTGGCTGCTGTTACTGTGTCCTGATGTTCTTTGACCTCTGCTGAAACCTTCCTCTGACTGAGCAACATCTCCAACAGTCAGTCCCTCCTTCCATACATCGCTCCACACATACTCCCTTTCTTACTTTCTTACATCCATTCATCCCTCTATCCTTCCATCCATCCACCATCCTTCCATTTCACCCCTCAAGTGCTCTCAAATCTTGGAGCCCTTGTCAGATAGAAGGGGACTTTGTGGGTGGATTAGGCCCGGTCAGGCTTTGTACATGAGGGTATTTGGTGAGGGTAAACCACCTTGCTTTTGCTTCAGTTTCAAAATCCCTCTTTGATCGCTGTAAGAGGCGCAACACAGTTGAATGACCCTGAACGGTGGATCCTGACATGTGACAAGTGGTTTATGTTAATACACTTCACTTTTCTACAACATCGCCTTCATTCCGTTTCGTTCTCCTACACATCCAAATGCAGCGGTATTCAATTTAGAAGACGTTGCAATACATACTTGCAAAAGTTGCAGGCATACTGTCCTGATCAGTAGAACACAGATACAGAACAAACAAATCATTATTCCAATGCATAACACAAAATAGAAACGGCAACGCTTCGTCAGAGAAGTACGCGAAGCGTCGTAAACAATTCTCTCCGTCCAAATTGCGATGGGCATGCACTCTCGGTATCTAATCATCTTTATGAGAAATTGCCTCAAGAGTGCTTTTCCTTTCTCCGTCGAATAATGAGCTTCACTTATTCCAAACAAACAACAAAGGCGACACGACTAGAGTACACCTGGGTAATTGGAGGCGCCTGTCATCTCGGGTTGAAGGGAGTTGGTGTTATATCTGCCTGTGTAGCGCGTCAGTCGCCGGCATTCTATCGAAGTGAAGGGTCTAATTGTTGTCTGGCGTCTCGGCGAGTTCCGAGAGTGACGCCGTTGTCTGGACACATGGAGATTCCCACCTGATCAGCCTTTCTAGCAGGAAGTCTTCAGATGTTATTACCACGCCCGAGGGAAGCATTTGTGTAGATTGGTTCAGTTCAACGCCAGTAAAAGTCGAGTTGACGTACATCATTAAAAAAGCCATGAAAGCTGATTTATATGAAGGGGAGTGCAGTATATTGTAGTCAGTTTGAGCAGTATCAGTTTTATAGCCAGGTATGAGCAGAGAAGCACAGAGCAGTGAGCTGATAGCATTATTCCCTATCTGTTGACGCCTATAAAATGAATGTTTTATACCTCTTGCAGATAAATCACTACACACTGTCATCAGTACAGTGCAGCTCTGGTTTATTCAATTGGACTTGGAGGATACATGATCTCATTTCAAATTAAACTTGATTCTTTTATCTATGATTAGAAGACATCAAAAGCCAAACAGTTCAAACTACCCCACTTTTCAAACAACTCTGATAACTGTATTTCAGATTGGTTTGGTTTGGTTATAGGTTAGAACCAATTTTAATCTTCAAACAAACTGACAAACTGATATTGTATTTGAATCTCAAGTTGAGAGAGGCACTTCAGTAAGAAAAAGGCAGATAAGATTAATCTGCTCAGGAGGGAAATCGATGTCTGTGGATGTGGCTTACTAAAACACCATGATGAAGTGTGTAATGATGAAGAGTGAATCTCTCTAACGCAGAGTGAATTTGTTTCCTTGTCTGGCTGTGATTGTGTGTTGAACCAGCGTTGCTCTCTCCTTCTCACTTCCTTATCCTGCATTCTAAGGTTGCCGTGGCAGCGATCTCCTGGATGAGGGCCACTTGACTTGGACTTGATTAATCACCTTGGAAACCAGGTTCTGAACTGGGGTGACTAATGACTTGTGTATATGGCTGTTGATTTAATCAATCAAGAAAAAGGCTTTAACCTTGCCAATACCTGGGTGCCACAGTGCACACATGCACACACTCACTCGAATGGACAAAACGCACACGCTCACGCAGATTTTCAACAGTAGCAGCAATTATTTTCTTTGTCTCCTACATACACACTACACACACAGTTTTTCAACAATGGCAGAAAGTATTTTGGTTGAGTCTAAGAGAAAGGTATCTTACTGTACCACTGTTCTCACTTTGAATTCCTCCCACCAGTAAAGCCAACCTTTCTGTCTTCAGAAGGCAAAACTTTTTTCATGAACTTCTATTATGTGGAGGAACATAATAAAAAAAGGAAATAACATTAAAAAGGAAATGAGGGCCAATTCACCGCATAGAGAACCCAGTCCCTTTGCAGACACCCAAAGAGACACAGGGAGGAGAGAGAGTGGCAGCCAGGGTCAGTGTGTCGCTTTGTGAGTCTCTGTGAAGTGGAAAGAGTCCACAAGGGAGTTGTAAATTCTTTGTAATCCCAGCCACATTGCCCGTCTGCTCTCTTCAGCCCTGGCTCTCAGTCCCTCTGTAGTAGTAGCTGTGTTTCTCTCCCTCAGCCAGAGGCGTTGCCAGTTGCTCAGGTGTTAAAACCATGGAGCTGGCTGTCTCCCTTTTCATCTCTCTTTTTTTTTTCTCGCTCTGTCGCTCCATCTTTCTCTTTCTCCATCTCTCTCTTTCCATGCATCCCCCCCTGTCTGTCTTCATGTCTCTTTCTCTCTGGAGACACCAGTGAAGAGGGTGACTAACGAGAAACTACAGTCTCTAACATCATCCTAATGGGATCCCAATGTTTTCCCAGAAAGGAGAGGAACTATGTAACTGTAGAACAAGCTAACATCACTGAGCAACTCCAGTCCAACTTCCATCCTGAGGCAGACATGAGGAGACACAAGGAGACAGACATGAGGAGACACAAGGAGACAGACAGACAGACAGACATGAGGAGACATGAGGAGACAGACAGACATGAGGAGATATGAAGAGACATGAGGAGACAGACATGAGGAGACAGACATGAGGAGACATACATGAGGAGACACGAGGAGACAGACATGATGAGACAATGGAACAACTAGGCAAGGGAAACTCATAGGCTATGATCTACATCAGCACTGAAGAGAAAAGTGGTCAGCCTCCCTGAAATCAATGCTGATTGTCTTAAAAGCCAACAGTGGTTATCAGATCATATACAGAATGAAAGAAAGAAAAAGACATAGATACACAGAGAGAAAGAGCGAGAAAGAGAGAAATAGTGAATGAGAGACAGGAACAGATGAATACATTGGTTTACACCCTATATATAGACTGCATAACAGAACATATCATTCATCATCTTCTACTCATGTTCCTCCACAGATGCTGACTGGTCTTCTGTGTGCATACTGTAGCAACCACCTATAACGTACATTTAAAGACTGTTCTGATAAACAGTTACTTTGTTGACAAAGCTAATGGAGACTCTCCAAAGGATGTCACTCCTGGTCCGTAAACAGATTATATAACATTGATTTTTATATTCAACAGAGAAGGGCGACCATTTAGAGGCTTCAACACAACAGCAACACACAAAGCTATTGATTGGGAGTTAGAATATTTTTCACTGTCACACACAGCCAACAACCTAGAATTTCAAAAATAAATCTATAAATACTCATGTTTTTTCACTTGAGATAAGTAAAATGTCTAAAACAAATGTAAAGTAAAAATAATGAAATAGACTTTCACCCAGGATTCTGAGGTTACCTCGGTTGATCAGCTGGAATCAGTTTTGGAATTATGTGCTACTTCTAATTCTGTATTTGAGGCATGAAATACAGGACAATAGCTAAACCTTTAAAGCATAAAAGTTCTCTCAAGAGTTAAGGGTTCAAAATAAAAGAGTACAGACGCCCTGGCAATTAAGCTATCCGATATTTGCAACTGTTAGAACATAAATGCCCGACTGTGTGATGAATGGATAGACATATACAGTAATTCACCACAATGATGACTACCCCTGCACCTTATTAAATGCTTTTTATTATTGATATTATAAATAATGATGCCAGGAAAATAAATACTGGACAAAACAATGGCCAACTAAGAGTTAATTATTCTTGGGTGAACTTAAACTAATTTAAATGGATTCTTAAAAAAAATTGAATTTGGTCAGAACATCAAATTTCACAATAAATAAATGGTCAGAAACAATGTAGTTTTTATATTTTATTCCAAAAACTTCAAAATAAGTTTCAAGTTCAAGAAAGTAGAATAAGCTTAGACACAATGCAAAGCATCATATACAGACGGATAAAATACATTTTATATATTGCAGACAAGCCATGGTGGGTCTTATATATGTACAGTATGTATGTAAACTTTTATGTACAATCTTTTTTACATTTACAAAAAGCTTTGATTCAATTTTCTTATCTTTGTATATATATAGATATTTTTTGTGTACTCCCCACTAGCATTTGTACTACAATAATGAAAAAAAAAAAAAAAGAAAAGAAAAAAAAACATTTTTACAGATATGTCAATCCATTTTTGTCTCTTTTATATTACAAATGTATTTCCATAAAAATATATCTCTGTACAAAAAAAAGTTTTTAGTTTGTCCGTCAATTCTCTTTTTTGTCGAGATTTCCTTTTTTCTTTTTTTCTCGACTTTGCTCAAGTCCATGTTTGTACACTCAGTGTCATATCTTGACGGGTCTTTCCTTTCCTGCGTTGAGGCTTTGACGAGTCATGGTGTTCATAGTCCCTCAGGGGTCAGTTGATATGAATCCAGAAGCTGGCTATATAGGGGTCAGAGTCTCTGTAAAATGACGTGACATAAAACTCCAAGACACTACAGTATGCTAACACTGGTCCAAAACACAATGGATTTGATACATGACAAATAAAATGTATAACATATCTCTTACAAATTGTTTAAATAAAAATCTTTAATAAACATCTGTTTTAAAAGTCTTTCATAAATACATTTAACTCAATCCTTTATCTAAATAATCTGAACATTCCATTCTTTAACACAAGGATGATACCTATTGGTCAGATTCCATTTCAAACCAGCCAATGAACAAGGGAACAGTATCCCATATACAACAGACAAAATAGAGTACACAGAAGAAAAAAAGATACATTCAATACTACCACAACAAACCCAAACACCCTTGCTACAGACCCCCACATCATGTTTATTCGTTCAACATGATGGAAGAGGTGATTCTAATCCTCATTCTCAGAACCCACATCAATAGGATTCCTATGAAAGTATTCAGAGTGGTTCCTTTCGGGCTTGAGACCACTGTGGTGACTCGGGTGGAGTTCAGAAACATGGATGGGCTCATGGGTTTAGACCAACACACAAACAGTCCTAGAAGGTAGGAACTGAAATATGGACAGAGTTAGACCTCTGCACCCAAGTCAACCTCGTCTGCAAGTTTGGCTATGGTCAATATTTTAAGTATTGATTTACAGTACAACATAATTGCAGACAAGGAGAGATGGGACTGGAACCAAATGACACATGGATGGCCGACTGGCTGAATGGAGCCACAGGGAATGTGGCTAGCTAAATGAAGCTTCCTGATAGGAGCGGACCTTGTGTTTGAGGGAAGGGCTTTAGGTCAAGTCCCCATCACTCAAAACAGTAATGGATGGGAAGTCTTTGGAGGCTGAAAGGGTGTCTGTCACATCAGAGGAAGGGGATTGTGAGAGGGAGAGCTCAGAGCTGTGTCTGGGAAATAAAGATGGAGTTTGGCTCTTAAAATATGCAAAGAGAAATAGGAATGGGCACTATCAAGTTTCTATTTCTCTCTCCTCATTATTTCCTCTCTCTTTCTATATCTCCCTTCACACACTCCCACTCTTTCTTTCTCCCTCTCACCTTTTCGGAACATTTCACTTCCTTAGACAACGTTCTAAAGCAGCTCAGCCATAGCTAGGGGTGGAGCAGCTCAGAGACAGCATGATGGAGAGAACATACCATAGGCTAATATGTTAAATTCTGCTAAATCATCAATCTCGGAAATGATCCTGGAGCTGGTCAATCTCTAGTCTCTTGGGCGACAGTAGTTAAATTCTAATTTAATCTGATTACCAAGTGGATCTAGACAAGATTCTTTGGTTGATAAAGCACCTTGCTGTATATATGGACTGCAACCACACACAACCACACACATATTAATGAGGACCATGCCTATGAACTGACAGAAAAAGAAACTCAGGGTGCAAGCAATGGTGGTTAAAATGAGAAAATCCTAACACAAACCTTTTGTCCATCTGCAGGATAAAAACTCAAAAGAGCTTAAAGCTTTTGGGGATTTTTCTGTGTGAGTGTATAGTTCTGTACTGTATGCATGTTTGTGTTTGGCATATAGGGAACACAATGGCTTCACTCAGAACCAGTGAAATGGAGAACAAGAGGGTTTAAAATACCTCCCTGGTGCTTGGCAGTCAGCTGTTAATGAGTTAGGTGTCGTTACACTTTGAACTCTCAGCAAAATCTAAACAGAGTGACTCCTGTGTTGGCCATCTCCATTTCAGGGATTTACCAAGTTACAGTCATCAACTAGAAGTGCTTGTTGGGACCTCAAAGTAGGTATGATAATGAATCAATTTTTTATCAAAAGAATGTTGTAGCTTAAAAATATTGAGCCCTTGTTGGTTTGAATAGCCACACATGTCCAGCTTTCCTTTGTGTGAGAGTATACGTTGGGACATTTAAAAATATCTTACAAACTGAGAATTCTGTTCTCGGGACACTTGACATTTTGTCCTCATATTGGATAATCAAATTTGCTTGTACACAGCGGCTACAGGTTGTGGTGCGCAGGGAAATATGTGCTGCGTGCTATCATGGGAGACAGAGAGGGAAAGAGAGAGACAGAATAAAAGAGACAAAGGTAGGAGGGAGAGAAAGAGAGAGAGCGAAAGAGAGACAGAGGAGGGAGATGATAGGGCAGAGGAGAGGGAGGGAGAGAGACAAGAGAGAGAAATAGGATAAAAGAAAGACAAAGAGAGATGTCAGAGTAAATGAAAACTGATCACGCCGTCTCCTCTTGCTGAACTACTTTGGGTAATTCAGAATGAAATCATAGGAAACAGATAAAAACAACAACAGCAACCACAAACACGCTATATGATCTGAATGCCAATAGCTAGGAGACAATGTGCTTGCATGCCCATGAAATCACTGGGGAAATTCAATCTTTGCCTTTTCCATCAACTCACAAATGGAAGAGGCACTAGCATATATTATAGCCATGCTGCCTAGATAAGCTAAAGCTTTAAAAAGTGATACATTTGTAGAGGCAATTACCGAGGCACAGTGAAAAAGATTTGAAGGAGACTTTAGTGACTTCATTTTAAATACTTAGATTTTTGACGAAAATTTTGTAGGTGATTTAGACATTTGGGCGTTTATGTTCCTAAGAAAATAAATGTTAATGATGTGGTGGATTTAGAGTGTGAAAGTTGTTTTTGATTTCCCTTTCCTCTAATATTCAAAGCAACAAAAGCTGTTATTTCCATAGCAAGTCTTTCAACAGTATCCTAATGAAATGTTTGTTTCAGGGAAACTACACGCCAAATAAACCTCAAACAAGTTTTATCACTCACACAAAAAACTCAAATAGATTGAACAGAGCTGGGGCCTTAAACTAGCTTTCATGAGACTAAGACAATAATTCAGCAGTGGCATTTTAGCAACATTAGCCCACATCAACAGAGCCACGAAAACACTAACCAATACTTAACAATAACCAGTCTCTCTCTGGTTTCATTAGATTGAAGATTTTTTGTAATTTTCTCTATAACCTTTTAACACAAACCACTTTTCCCTCCATTCATCGTCTTGCCTGACAAACTGATTTTGGAACTGCGAAAGACTGACAACTGAAATGTTGCTTGAACAGAGTATGTAGTAGTAGATTGCTTATTGTTGTTGCTAAAGTTAAATAAGCCCATCCAACTGTACTGTAGTAAGCTGTTTTCATGTCATCCTTAATCGAGCTTCTCCTTCAATGATGATGGCAGAGAGAATGTGTGATCTGGACATAGATGATGGACTGAGATGGCTGCAAATTGCATTTAATGTTACAATTTGCTACAGTGTAAGTCAAGCGCCCGCCAAGGTGAACTGTACCACCTCGAGATCACATGAGAGTAGGTGTATTGGTACCTGTTAAAAAACAAAAAACAATAATGATTTAAATTGCAGGGAAAATGAAAGTTGAGAACCAATGAAATATTGACCTATAGTACCTTTGTTCCATATTCCATAAAAACCTCTCTCATCCAAGTTCTTACATTTTTTTGTGAACATTGCCATGGTAACAGTGTTCCTTTACCCTCCCCTGCACCCTTCCTTCAGATCACACTTCCCCCTAAGAGTCAAAACTGAACGCTCCCACATCAAGTCTCATCACAGTCCGAAACTAAGAAGATGAAGATGAAAGATGGCTGCAGTCGTTTCCCAGCTGCTCGTCTTCGCCCTCCCCCCTTCCTTTTTCGTTAATTCACAGATTAGTGTGCGCGGCGTCTGAAATTAGAGCGTAAACACTGTTTTTCTATCATCTGCTTAATCATTTTCAATTGAAGCGCCCAGGAGTAATTGCGACACAACCATTCTCCCCTGCTGTCGAAGCTTCGCGGAAAACTCAACATTTCCTTGATGAGCCGAGAAAGACCACCCAACGTGCTTCTACTCTAATCGATGGGTCTATCAGATGCCCGGTTCGGTGGTTTACTGATGTGTGCTGTGACATGAAATGTACTTAATCTAAGTGGGGAAACTTCACTAGCTATCAACTCCTTGATGGTTTGGCTGCAGGAGAGGTTTCTGCTTGCAGAGTCAAGCCAAGACACAACCAAAACTTATGTTCACAAGTACTTTCTGTTCCTCTTTGAACCAGCAAGGCCAAATCCTGGGCATCTCATCCTCAGGGTCAATGCCAGTTTCAATAACCGTGCTAGTGCATTCATGCTTCGTCAGAGAGAACAAATTCCAAGGCTGTCGAAGTGGAGCGCATTAGAGGAATTGAAGCAGTGTCACCTTTGGGTGTTGTCCAATCCGTGACCTGTTGTTCTGGTACACGCAGGGTCTATGAAATGTAAAACTGGTGGTTCCAAAGGCTTGTGTGTGTCCATAGAAACCTGTATCATATTTAGCTTCTACCTTGAAGCACCTTTTATTCTCTGACCTCGAACAACATTTTGTTGCACATGGAGAGCAGGTGAGGGACTGGGAAAACGGCACTGCTTTCTTCACATATCCATCTTGGTCCGGTGCCTTTTGGAAAAGACGCTTGGGAGTTTGGTCGTCACACCTTTTATTAGGGTGCGAGTCTGTGCACAAACCAAGGCCCACTTCCAAAATGCTACACACCAGATGTTTGCACAAGCAGTCCAAACAATAATGCACACCGGCTACTTGGAACACTGTTGGGAGGTTGGCGCAATCAAAGAACAAGCTTTTGTCTAGTTTCTCTCTGTTGCTATTTCAGGGTAGTCTAAACATCCCAGTTGGATAGATAGTTGTGAACATAAACCATGTGTCTCATGCTGGGATTCGTTAGGGATGGAGGGATGACGAAAAAAGGGGAAGAGGGGAGATGCTTTGGGTCAGAATGCTGACATTGTCAACACACGCACGCACACACACAAACCTTACTCACACTGAAAAAGCCTTTGCTAAGTGCTATCTCCAGCAGCCTGTGTCACCTTGGTATTGTTCTGGTAACAGGTGTCTCAGCCAGCAGTCTTCCCCTCACCCCTCTCAAACGGAGGAGAGTGAAAAGCAATAATGATAGAATCCATGTCTTCAAATAGGCCTCCAGATTTCACCATCCCACTTCAATTCAACCCAAGCCCCACGGTGCTGAGGCCTGTGAAGAAATTCAGGAAGAGAAAAAAAAGAAGGTTCCGCCAAATCCTAAAAAAAGCAAGCAGTGCACAACCCCAAGCCAATGAAGAAAGGAGAGGAAACATCCAAAGTAAACGAGAGTGTCTCTCTTCGCTGTAGGTTCAATCCACAACTACGCTTGTTTGCAACAACACAGCATGCTAGTGCAGGGCTGACCCTCCTCAGCTTCCTGTGGTACTGAAGCTAGCGGCTAGCCCCACGTCTGGAGGCTGGCCTTAAATTCCCCTTTTTCTGGGTTTTTGGCAGAGGACAGAGAGTCATGATTATCGTCATGGCAGCGTGGCTCCACCACCCGCCGTGGCTGAGTGGAAAGCCGTTGTCCACGGAAACAAAGAGTACGGCCTTGCCTTCGTCATCAGTATGGTGCTGCCATTGGTTATCTTGACATAGTTTTATTTATGTTGTCGTTTTAATTTTTTATTTTTTTTGTCTCGTCTCTTGTAGAAAGGGCCTCGACCATCAAGAAGACCTCGCTCCTGGATGGATGGAGGTTGGTAGAATATATAATACCCCCCCCTCTCTCTCTCTCTTCCCAAGTAGAAGGATGGCCTATGTCTTGTAGAGGAGGAACACAGGCGAAAGTAAGACCTCCTGTCATCCTCCTCGTCTCCAACCTGGAAGATGGATGGAGGTTTGGATGAGTTTAAGGAAGGGATGGAGTTGAAGGATAGGTATGGCAGGAGTAGAAGGAGAATGGATGTAATGGAGGGAGTAGTGAACGAAGGAAGGAAGGTGTAGGTGGGAGGAGGGTAATATGGAGGTACGAGAAATGAGAGAACGAGAGAAAAATGAATACAGTATAGCTTAAACAACAAACGGAGATTGTTTTCAGGAGTGCATTTTACAAGGAAAATCACTGACTTTTAGACAGAACTTTGCAAAAAACATAATTCAGAATTACATTAAAAGCGTAGATAAAGATAAGGGAGAATACTGCAAAAATCCAATCACAAATGACTCCTGGCATAGCTCCTAGTCTGCAGCTTCAGTTTTGTACCCTTTAGAAAATCCTTGAAGAGACGCTATAAAATATTTAGTTAGAAATTGGATTCTGACAATCTCTGTCCCGTAGCTTCAGCAGTTTCTCTCTCAACGCTGTGTCTCAGTCTATCTCACAGTAACGGCTGGACCATAAAGACAAGTTGTACACTTTAAAGAGGCTTCTCGCTTTTTTGCTAACAAATTGCGTGCAGCGTAAGAGGTCTCTGAACTACAGAGAGAGATGGTTGGGAGCCAAGGACGAGTAAAGCTATTATATTTTCTGATGATATCCTGGAGCTGAGTTGACAGTTAGGCTTGTGGGTAAAACTACTAAAGAGCTCAGGATGGCTCTCCGAGGAGCTTGTTGTTACTATGTGTCTCTGATGGAATGGTACTCAGCGTGTCCAAGTATTGTACCTTGTCAATTTTGAATGAAAAGTATTTCAATATCGTACAGCACCTGTCAACATTGAGTCAGGACACGATAATTATTTAAAATGTTCTCAGTGTGAAAGACACATTGTGAAGATTTTCTGTTTCAGCCTCTCAAGGTGTTCCGTTTTCTCATTCTGGTCTGTTATTGCAGAAACAGCAACTGCTGATGAGATAAAAACGATGAACCTAAACTCACATCAGAACCACAGCGGTCACTAACCTAAACCTGAACTCACCTCAGGACCGTAGCAGTCGCTATACAGCCGTGCACACGGTGCTGACCGTGAACTCGGTCTCGTTGGCCATGATGTCGGTGGGCTGGATGTTGCGGTCGTACATGGGGTTCTCGAAGGTGGCCCGCCCGTTAGTGTTCTCATGGCCCACGTAACCGTTGAAGGGAACTTTGGGTCTCCTCCTGACACAAAAATATTTTAAATATCAAATTGTAGTATTCGTGTGTGTGTATGTTTGCATGCATGTGTTTATGCTACAATGGTACGGCACCTGTGTTTGTAGAGGTACAGAGCAAAGCCTGCAATGATCATAGCTATGAAAGGCACTAAGATGGCTGCCGCCACAGAGCTGCTGTTGGAAGCAAAGTTGTATCCTGATGTCTCCTTGCTGGGGTCTAGACTCTCTGTCACAGGGAGAATACAACAACAACGAGTTATTATAAAACATTTCTACTTTTGTCATTGCTATTATTATTATTATTATTCATAGTACTATTCATCTACTTCTCTTACTTCTACAAATTGTTATTATACTTTTTAATTAAAATGATTGTCAAACAGCAAACACAGCAGGCTCCAAAAAGGACAAAGTCTTGTTAAACACGATCTATTGATCCGTTCCAGCCTACAGTTGATTCAAAGCGGTGACGTTTTTTGTTTGACAGATATTACTGAATGTAGCAGGGAATTGTGCGACAAAATGATAGAACTCGTCTCTGAGTTAAGCAAACATGACAGATGCCCCAGTCTATTGAACAACAACATGAAAGAAGATGGGAGGCGTCAACAAAAGGAAACGAAAGTTATGAGCTCTCAATCTCCCTCAGTAATAGACACCAACTGACAATTGCATTTTCTGGAAATGTCAAATTCCATTATCCAGACAATAATTTTTAATTATTGACGTCAAGGCCCCGGCAGCAATGAAGTCATTTTGCGTTCAGTATTCAATTTAGGGCCGCTGCTTTTCCAACGTCAACAAGAGACTGACGGCCCACCTGTTCACGAGACAATGCCAAGAAAGCTCCAATATAGTCCGAGCGACAAACAAAAATGAATTCAATTAACGGGCTCGCCAGCCCCAGCCAATCAACCCTGCAGAGTGCCAGAGTGACGAGCCAGATCCAAACATGAGCACACGCATGTAGACTCTACAAAAATGCCTCCAGAAGTACAAATGTGGACAATAAGACCCAAAAACACACACACGCAGCAGTTGGCTGCTGCCTTATATTAATAAAGCGCTCTTTGCTCACTGTGGGCAGTAGCTGAGGTGAGCGGGGAGGGGGGGGGGGGGGGGTGCTCTGGCATCTGCTGTTGACACGGACGAGGATGGCACACCTCTTCTCACACACACATATATCAACACACATACTGACACCCACACACACCTACAGTATCTCTTTCTCTCCCTCCCCAGCTCCCCCCCCCCCCCCCCACCCGCCACCCCTCCATCACTCCCCCTCCCCAAGCTGGGGAGTTATCTTTGCGAGGCTAAAAGCTGCAGACTCGGGGAGGAAAATGACATTCTTTAATTAACCAACCACCGACTGAGAATTTAGTGCTGGGAGACTGCACTAGTACATATTTAATTAGATTGATATCAGATTACCCTGCAATGTCCTGTGTTGACTGACAAATTAAACTTCCAAGTCAAACTTTGTTCCAGTGGCACTTGAAACTGTGAACTGGAGATATGAGGAAGTTGGTTATCCGATAATCTCCCTCACGTTTGTCCATGGCTTGTCACCTTCTGCCTCTTCGCTCAGTATCCTCTCTGTCTTTTCCCTCTTTCCCCTCTCCTGCAATTACATTTCTCTCTTTGGGTCTATCTCTTTTATATCCCTCCATTCCTCTTTATCTCTATCCTCGGTCTCATTTTCTCTCTCTCTCTGTCTCTCTGTTTTTATCACCTTCTCTTGCCATCTTTTTCTGTCAATCAGTCTCGTTCTCTCTCTGTCTCTCTCCCTCTCTGTGTGCTCTGTGGAAGACAAATGAGAAAGGAGTATTTTCAGCTCTGCAGACGGAGCCATCAAACCACAGCGGGATAGAAGGAGGCACACAAACAGACACAGATACCCTCCTCCGTCTCTTCCCCCATCTCCCTTTTCTCCCTCATTTTCCCCTGCTCTGTGCTCTCTCTCCCTCTGTGGCTCTCTCTTTCTATCTGACGGTTTCCTCTCCCCTGTATTCAGTCTGGAGGCAGACTTCCAGGGCAGTGAAGTAGTGATGTGAGGCTGGTGCTGGCTGCTGTCTACAGGCTGAGACAAGACAAGCCGCCCAGAGGATCAGTGGGATAAGCTTTCCGGGTTACGTACCCAAGGTGGGTAAGGGGGTGGGGGCACACACCAATGACTCCAGTTTCCAACAGACACACTAAACTATCTCAGAATTACACACCTATCTCTGTCTTTCCAACTAACACACTAAGCTCAAAATAGCTAAATAAACACCTGTCTCTGTCTCTTTAAAAGGAAAACACCTATCTATCTCTTTCAAACCAACACACCTATCTCTATCTTTCAAACTAAAACCCCTTTCTCTCTGTAACGCACCAAACACACACACACAGCTGTATCCCAATTATAAACCCCTACATGTCTCAAACTCACACACCAATCTCTTTTTGTCCACCCGACTCACCCAGTCTCTGAAGGCCAAACTGGCCGAACCCCTTCCCTCTGACGAAGCCTTGGTAGACGAAGGCATTGGATGAGGAGATGTAGGACACCTGGGGAGGAGAGGAGGGAGCACGGGCGTGTTAGAGGCGCCGTTGTGCGGCGTGTCGTCCCGGCGTCAGACACGCCCTCGCCGTGCTGAACACAGAACGTGACACAAGGCGGGCTAAGAGAGAAGCATCTTTTTCTTTGGGACACGCAGAGAAAGGAGGTCGAGGGGACGTGCGCACACGCTCAACGATGTGGCCCGTTCTTTTAATGATCTGGTCTGGGAAGCATTAGAGGTGATGGAGGTGGGAGGAGGGGGTGCTGAGGTAGGGGAGGGGGGGAGGAGGGGGAGGGAGGGAGGGGGGGGGGCAGGGGGGCTGTCTAGCCCTGATTACCAAGCAATGATTTAACTGACATTTTAATTAAAGAGAAAACTCTCCCCGGGCCCTACATCTCCCCAGAGTGACAGGGTTAGTGTGAGAGTGTGTTAGTGTGAGAGAGTGTGTATGTGTGTGTGTGCGGGGGTGGTTGTCTATGTGTGTGTGAGAGGTCTATTTGTGTCTGAGCATGCGTTCATCCATACGTGCACAGGATGGACTATAGATGACTTGTGTGTATGCGCGTGTATGTTCATGTGTGCGCGTGTCCACTGCTCCGTTACTGAACGTGACCTCCATGGTGTACTTACATGGCCATCCAAGGACCAGTTGTCAGTTTTGAACTTGTTGACGAAGATCTCCACGGGTCCTCGGATCTGGTGCACCTGCAGCAGAAGCTGAGCCTCCTCCTTCTTGTAGACCCCTGGAGAGAAACAGGACACGCTGGTCATCTTTACACCACGCAGTCAGGACACAGTGGTCAGATATAACACATCTCAGATGCCTGACCTGTATATTTCCTTTTCATGCAAAAACTAATTGTCGTTTTCTTCACGTACCGGCCAGCTTGAGCTCCACGCCGCTGTGGTCGATGAGCGTTCCGTTCACGCGGTTGCTAAGGGGCTCGAAGGTGGTGATGCTGAGCATGGCGGGCTGCTTCTTCCCCAGGTACTCATAGGAGCCCCGCCACAGAGAGTTCTTAGCAAACACCCCAACAGGGACTGGGGGAGGGAGGGAGGGGAAGGGGAGCATTAAAACAGTTAAAAAAGGTTTCTCCAAAATTGCTGGAGTCTTAGAACCATGAGAGTGAGCATGTGCCTGAGTTTACCTGGTAGTTTGGAGTTGGGCTGCTCCTGCACTGTTCCCAGCCCTGTCTTGCCACTGGGACGGTTATCAGCTGCAACAATACAAGCAGGCCATGTTAGGATTTTAACCTGATATGTACGTGACTGACATGCAGACTGAGATGCAGACTGAGTTGTTAGCTGAGATGTACATGATTGAGATGTAGACTGAGACGTAGGCAGATGCAGGCTGAGATATGAAATGAGATGTAGATGTAGAAAGAGATATAACATGAGATGTAGATGTAGACTGAGATGTAGACTGAGATAGAGGGTGAGATGTTGACTGAGATGTAGACTATCATTCAACATGAAACACGGCTGTCCTTACAATACCGACAATGAAGTCAAGCTAACAACCAAACAGGAGCAGGAAGTCACAATCAGCACTTCCTGCTGCTGCAAATAATCCCCGGGAGCGAGTGTTGTCAAAGGCGACGACAGGATAGATTGAGTCATGTTGACGAACAGCCATGTGCCCACACGGCCAACAGTATATCAACCCTGGGTTTCAGTGCAGCGGAGAAGGCAGGTAGATAATGCCTTCCTGGTCTTGTCAGTTTGTGGAAGTGAACAAAAAAAACGACATCCAAACAGGAAGGTAAAGGCACCCACAACAAACGGGGATGCTAATGTGTCTATCCTAGACCTTGGTCACACAGAGAGCTCAGAACAGGAAAACACTAAGAAACTGAGAGAAACAAACACTCACATACACACATACATCCTGTGTGTAAACCCATTGCTTTATTGGCTGTCATGGCTTTGAGCAGCTCCTCTGTCAGTTCTCCCACAGGTGTTGTTAATATCCTGGCTTCTCTATGCCTCTGCCTTCTCTCTCTCTCTCTCTCTCTCTCTCTCTCTCTCTCTCTCTCTCTCTCTCTCTCTCTCTGTCTCTCTTCTCTCGCTCTCTCTTTCTCTCTCTGTCTCTCTCTCTGTCTCTCTCTGTCTCTGTCTCTCTTCCTTTCTGTCTGCCCCTCGATCCTTCTCTTTCTCCATTTGTCCCTCCTTCTGTCTTACTAATCCCACTCTCTCTCTTCACACCCCACCTCTCTCTTCCTCTTTCAGTGTCTCCTCTTCACACCTCTCCCTCACTCTCTCTCTCCTCCCTTCACTTTTAATGGCAGGCCTTAAAAGTACCCTGGCTATCGCCTCCATATTTCACCAGTGCCCTGCCCTACAGTGGTATCCATCAACCACTCCCCTCCCCACCAGCCCGCCCGGCCACAAACATTTCTCTCCTCTTACACCATTAGCATTTATCTGACATAGATAATTGTCTGTCCATGACTCCATTTTTCCTGTATGTATTTAGTCCTATGCCCCAGGGTGTTTTAATGCACTCTATTTATCTAGCAGACCTTGTTAACACAGACTACCCATTCATATGGCCCGGTTTCTCGCTAACCTAATCAATACGATACATTGGACTAATCAGGTTTAGGCCTCTGCTAATGTCGTTGTGTGTATGTGTGTGTGCATGTGTGTGTGCATGTGTGTGTGCATGTAAGGGGTGCATGTTGTGCGTGTCTGTGTGTCTACTGGTGTGTTTGTCAACGCGTGTGTGTGCCTGTCTTGTAATTGTTTGATGGATGGAGGGCGCTGTTCTGGCGTGTTGGTGCGCGTGACTAAGTGTGTGTTAACACAGTCATTTTTCAGCATTATCTTATTCCTCTAATTCCACACGTTAGGCCTGGGAATCAACAGGAGCACCAGGCATCAGGCTCAGCATCAGCAAGCTTTTCTGGATAACAACCACGGGGTAGGTGAATCATGGGATCATGGCTAAATGCCGGTGAATCATGAAAAAAATACTGGTGAATCGTGGACAAATGCTGGAGAGTACAGAACACAAAGTGTACACACACATGGGCACATCCACAGATGCACACGCGTGCATATATGTACCGCGCATATCACGTTTGTGTGACACCCGATGCGTGTGTATGAATGTTTCCAGTGTGCATGCGTGCGAGTGTGCTCCATACCTGCACAAAAGGGGGCCTTGCCGGTCCAGCTCCCGTCTGCCCTGCAGGTCCTGTGTTCGGAGCCCCCAGCCAGGTAGAAGCTCGGCTGGCAGGTGTAGATGAGGGTGTAGCCCAGCGACGGCAGCTCTATCGCACTCACATCAGCCTGGGCAGGAGACTCTGGCTGGCTACAGTGGTGGGCTGGAGAGAGGGAGGACGAGAAGAGAGAAGGGAGGAGAGGAGAAAAAAGAAGAGAGGAGAAGTGAAGACAAGAGAAGAGAAGGAGGCAAGGAGGGGGGAGAGGACAGAAGGATAGTAGACGTTATCTCTAGCCAACGAACGGATAGATAAATAGTAATAAAAGTAGATCCTAATTGACCGAGTTATCGCTACTAATTACAAACTATATAGTAAACGATTGATCAATTGGTTGATAAGTACTGTCAGTTTGTTTTATTGATATGGACTAATTCATTGGCAGGTATCGGTGGGATGACAGGTGCTGGCTGATTGACAGGTACTAGTTGATTGACATGTGGTGGATGATTGACAGGTGCTGACCTATGCATTCGGGCTGCAGTCCGCTCCAGGTGAGGTTGGGGAGACAGGTACGGGTGATGGATCCCTGGAGCAGGTAGCCCTTCCTACAGCTGAAGAACACGGTGCTGCTGATCTGCAACGGGAAATACACACACACACACAGACACGCACACACATTTACTCATACAAAATGACACAAAAAGAAGGGAAACCGAGCTTCAACCATCACTTTCTGTGTGTTCCCTGCCGTGTGTGTGTGTGTGGGTGTGGGGTGGGGGGTCAGGTCTTACCTGGTAGCCCAGGGTGTTGTTGAGGTTCCCAAACAGGGGTGTCCCAGGGTCCACACATGTGGTGTGACTGGGGTCTGGAACACACACACACACACACATTCAACTGTCAATCAACTGCTTTGTAAAAAATCAAACCTGATTAGTCCAATATGTGTGTGTGAACGTGTAAGAGAAATGATGTATGTGTGAGTGTGTGTGTGTGTGTACTCTCTATATATATATATATATATGGAAACCCACCTATAAGGAGGATTGAGTGTATGTGCATACATGCTTGCATGCTGTATGTGTGTGTATGGAAGCCCACTTATGCAGGAGGGCTGTGTGTGTATGGTGTGTGTGTGTGGAGGCCCACCTATGCAGGAGGGCTGTGTACCGCTCCAGGTGCCGTCATACTGGCAGTAGCGGCGGGCAGAGCCCACCAGCACCAGGGGGGGGTAGCAGGAGAATGAGATGGAGGAGAGGTAGGTGAAGCCCCGGTCCTCTCTCCTGCCCTGAGCCGGGGAGCCAGGGTCACCACAGAACACCGCTGTGGGGGAGGTTGGAGGGGGGGGGGGGCAGGAGTGGAGGAGGGGGAGAGGAGGGGGAGAGGAGGGGAGGGCAGAAGGGGAAGATGGAGCAGGAGGACAGTGGGCGAGGAAGACACAGCAGGGAGAGATTTGACAGGGAGGAGGGGGGGTCAAATACAAGTTATTGAAACGAGATTCAAACACAAATAAAAAATGTGCTTGAACAGATAGTGAACATGTTAAACAAAGTCTTGTCTCAAGCATTTCATCGTCCAGATGACAGTCAATCTATGATGTATACATCATTGATTATTAAAAAAAAATTATAACTGATGGCCTGACTGCAGTGCTACAGTGTAAGCACCGTGACACAGCTGAACAGATCCAAGATGGTGGCCCTTACGAAAGCACTGTGGCAGCTCTCCGCTCCAGTTTCCGTTGCCTTGGCAGGTGAGCACTGTGGGCAGGGACAGCTGGTAACCTTGGTTACAGCCGTAGCTGATGCTGGAGCCCCAGCTGAAGTCTCCGCCCACCACCTGTCCGTTAGGGATGGTCGGCGGGGCTCCGCATATGATTGCTAGGAGGACACAAGGAAGAGACAAGACAGGGCGACTTCAGTATTTACTACTCCTGGTGAAATATGTGTATGTCTGTGTGTATGTATGCGTGCAGGTGTGTATACAAATCAGTGCTCATAGGGGAGAAAGCCTTGAGGCAGAGGGAGACACAGAGAGAGAGAAAGAGAGAGAGGGAGAGAGAGAGAGAGACAAAGAGACTGAAAGATAAAGAGACAGAGAAATAAAGAGAAAAATAAGACAGAATAAGAGAGTGCAAATTGCATTCTACTCATTTCGGCCCTGTGTCTCTGTGGCTGCTACAACGTGTACGCGGGCCTGCGTGCTTTGTGAGGGAGTTGCTGTATGCATAAACATTATGTGTGTTCGTGTCTATGTGTGTATGTATGCATGCGAGTTTGTGTGTGTGTGTGTGGGACCTACCCTTGCAGAGTGGTTTGGTTCCATTCCAGGTGCGGTCCTTGGTGCACACCAGCGTGGAGGCGCGGTCGGCGTCCATGTTGAACCCCGGTGAACATTGGTAGCTCACTGTGTTGTTGTAGATGAAGTCCCTGCCAACTCGCACGCCATTGGCTGGCACGCCAGGGTCGCCACAGTTGATCACTGAGGGGAGGGAAGTGGTGGTGAGGGGGTGGAGGTAGAGTGAGATGGAGAGAGGAAGGGAAAGAAGAATAGGAAGAAGGAGGGAAGGGTGAAGGGAGAGGGGTGACGAAGTAAGTTAGAGGTAAGGAAAGGGTAGCCGTAAGAAGTGGGGGGCAGAGTGAGAGGGGAGAGAGAGAGAGAGAGAGAGAGAGAGAGAGAGAGAGAGAGAGAGAGAGAGAGAGAGAGAGAGAGAGAGAGAGAGAGAGAGAGAGAGAGAGGGAAAAAGGAAGAAAAATTCAAAGATCATTCAACTAATCAAGTCCTTGAAAAACGTTAGAAGTCCCCTCTCAAGTTCCTCATCATCAATCCGTCATTTCTGAGAGACACTCTTTTATTATTTCGTTTGCCTCGATTTTCCCTAGATTTGAAAAAAAAAAAATCTATATTTGACCAGGGACAGGATGAAGGACAGTAAACAGTTTAAAGAACACTAGATGAGACCATGAAGTTAATTAACTGGTATATGGGCCATGGGTAGCTAAGCCCTTTCAGAACCCGCTACCAATCAGATCACAGATAAAGTTAACTGTCTAGAAACCAAGATAGCACCCTTGTCTTGTCCTCAGGGTCTAGCGACACCTGGGGAAGAGACAGGCTATTGAGCATTGTTATACTACCAATATTGCCATTTTTGACACACACACACTGTACGGACAGACGTTTGCAACGTTTGTAGAAAGCAAAATGACTGAACCGGCTACACTATTTTCATTTCTCCACTCTCCATTTTTCGCTGCGGTGAGGCGTGAGTTCTAGTACTCCACATTTCTTGCAGCTCCAGTACGTCGGTATGACATCATACTCTTAGCATCCCTGGAATGTCCTCCAGAGAGGAGCAAGGGACATCCTTCATCCAGTCTGTGACTCAATACCACACACCGCCCTCCAGACATGAGGAGCACAATGTTGGACTATGACTGAGCTATCTGTGGAAATATCCCCACAGGTGGGACGGGAAAAGTGGGCCTCCAGGAGCCATCATGGCCGCCTGTTGCCAAACAAACAGCTATATTTCCCATAGGACAGAGAGAAAATGCCTAGAGCCATAATGGATGTCTACGGACAGACGGATATTTCTAGTAATCGCTACAGGAGTTTGGGATGTCAAAACTCTACAATGGAGAGAGCTCATATTGCCCTCAAAGTATCGTAATACAACCGATTCTATGACTGAGTTTATCTGTAATATTCCATATAGGGTTGTGAAATTGGGAGCCCATAAAGACCTTCTATAAGTGTAGCGTACCTGCAATCCAAATGCTCTGATGTGGATAGTTTCTCCCTCTTGGAGCTGAAATGGCCATCTACATGCAGTGACTGTGGCTCAATGTAATGTTCCATAGAGTAGCGTGAAGCTGGAGTTCTTTGAGCCACACAGTGTCGCCCCTATTTGCTGCAAGTCTTTAGGCCGTCGAGGGGAATCGCTGTCTTTGTGTGTCTCTGCTAGAGACCCGTCGATCAGGCTGCCTCTCTAAGGAGACAGCAGCTCTTCTCCATTACCCCCCCCCCCCCCCCCCCCCCCCCCCCGCCATTCAGGTGAACCTTGTGCTGCACACACATACATGTGACTCTCAGTCATGTGTGACCCCCCCCCCCCCCTTGCTCCTCTCTCTTCTCACACACATACCATACAGTAAAAGAGGCTACAGAACCACATTATCCAGCTTGGCCCCTTACACAGACCCATTTGATGTAAGCCTTTTGATCCTCCACACACACACACACACACACGCACACACAACACTCAAGTTTTCCGAGAATGCTTCCCCCGCACAAAACACAGAGACTAAAATGACCAACACCGCATCGAGTTCCCACATAGAGCGGGAATGATCCAGACCAGGACCAGTCAACATCCAGACAGGATCGAGGAGGAGCGAGGCACTAGTGAGCTGAATGAGTGTGGGAGGGTGCTAGGCTGAGTGTGAGGGCGAGCAGGCAGTCGGGGTGAAGGTCTGTACCGGTGCACTCGGGCATGTTCCCGGTCCAGGTGCCGTTGACAGTGCAGTGGCGGGTGAGAAGGCCGTTGGAGTAGTAGCCGTCTCGGCAGGTGTAGGTGATGGAGCGGGAGAAGGTCAGGCCCTCGTGGACCAGGATCTGGGCGTTCTTTGGAGTTCCTGGGTTCCCACATGAGATCACTGAGGTGGGGAGAGAGGGGGAGAGAGAGGGAGGGAGAGAGAGGGAGAGAAAAGGGAGCGAGAGGGAGGGGGGGGAGAATTAAAACATACTTCACTTAAGTGAAGTGATATTAGCATGTGAAAGTGTGTGTCTGTGCATGCTTGTGTGTGAAAGTGTGTGTGTCAGTGTGTGTGTGTGTTAGCCTGTGTGTATGTGTAAGAGTAACTGTGTGTGGTTTTGTGAGTGTTTGTGTGTTAGCCCGTGTGTATGTGTGTGAGTGTGTGTGCGTGGGTGTGATCAGTGTGTGTGTGTGTGTTTGTGTGTGTGCGCACGCACATGTGTGTCTGAGAGACCCTGTGTTCAGTACTGGCCTTGGCAGTGCTGGACAGAGCAGAAATGGGATGAATTATACATGAGAGCTACTTCTCAAAGTGCCCCTCTCATCCTCTCACTCTCTTTCTGTCTGGGTCTCTCTCCGTCCCTGTGAACCTCCATCCATCTCTCTCTCACTCTTTCATTCTCTCTCTCTGCTAGAACTCCAAGTCCCTCTCATCTGTTCACTCTTCTATTTTGATCATTCTGTCCAAGCCTTTCCTATCCCCAGTCCAGCCTCAGCCTCCCTTAGCCCAGTCCAGCCCCAGCCTCCCTTAGTCCAGTCCAGGCAGAAGGCCCCTTAGGGTATGGCTCTGAGTTAATGACCAGCTGTGGAGGATCCCTTGATGTCCATGCCAACCACGAACAGGTGGGCCCCCGCAAACAGCGGGCAGGCCAGAGAGAGGGCATGCAGTGACAGAGACATGGAGAGACCGAGAGGGAGAGAGAAATGGAGGGAGGAAGAGAAAGAGAGAGAGACAGAAAGAGATGAAGAGAAAGTAAGAAAGGGTACAGATGTATGATTGAGGAGAATAAAAAACGACAGAAAGACAGAGGGTGGAAGCAGGAGAGGTGGATAAATAACTTATCCCTCCTCAATAAACTCTGCTTCTGAAAATGAACTCCCATGAAACACAATGGGAATGCAATGTGACTACACATCTGTCTATTTCTCTCTCTGTCCCCTTCCCTCTGCCTCCCCGCCCTTTCCTCACTCTCCTTCTCTCCTTTAGTGGTATAACACCTGTACAGTGGGAAGGCAGGAGAGAAGACTACAGCTATCACAGTCTGGAGTCTTTGTGCCTTTATCATGTCTGTGGTCTGTGAATGTTTGGCTGGCATGTTTTTCTCTGATCGATCGCACTTGTTATAAGGTCTGCATGTTCTGGCTCCCAGACAGCCGTCAGCACTGAGGGAGCTCCACGACATCAATACACACATGTGCACACACACACTTTCTTTCAAGAACACAGGCAAACACACGTACATACTTGAACATACACAGACTCCCCCAACACACTTGTACACATTTCCTCCCTCTACTCTCAATATCCCTCTCTCTCTCTTTTACCCGTGGATCTGTCTCTGTCTCTGTCTCTGTCTCTGCCCTGTCTCTGTCTCTGTCTCTGTCTCTGTCTCTGTCTCTGTCTCTCCCTCTCCCTCTCCCTCTCCCTCTCCCTCTCCCTCTCCCTCTCCCTCTCCCTCTCCCTCTCCCTCTCTCTCTCTCTCTCTGTTTGTGTGTGTTTAGGTGTGTATGTGTGATGATGTTTAGGAATGTGGTTCCTCTCACCCTGACACTCAGGCTGGGTTCCGGTCCAGGTGCTGTTGTGCTGGCAGGTTCTCTCTGGGGAACCCGTCAGAACGTAGCCGGGCTCACAGCTGAACCGGACCATGCTGCTCACAGAGAATTCTTCCCCCAGACGGATCCCATGAACCGGGATGCCAGGGTCCCCGCATAGACCCGCCGACTCCCCTGGAACACCAGAGAACATTCCATTACACAAACATTAGTGGGTGTGGCCAAACAAAGCTGTTGAATGAATCCATGTTTTGTTGTTTCTATGGAATTATTGAATTTCTTGTTTGTAGCATTTATGAATACTTAAGCTTTATTTCAGCGTGTAAGTTAACAGCAACCACTGAAGGAGAATAACCTATTTGAATATTTGTTTCAGGGACAAGGGTTCAACATAAAGTTCAATGCATTTAATGTGTTATTCTCAATATCGTTGGTGTGATCGCTATAAACCAAACTATTCCCACATGCGCTATGAACCATTACCAGGCGCTTAGAGACATTGTGTATATCTGTTTTCACAGGCTTCTGGTCGACTAGCTTTACTAGTGTTCAGCTCTGTGGCGGAGCAGGAAATCTGTGTAAAAACAAGTGTTTCATCTTCTGCTGAGAGAAAGCCAGCAATTTCTGGGATATATGAATGTCGTGAATTGTGACATTAAACTGTCAGAGATCTTTTTTACTATACTGTGTGCGCGTGTGTTTGTGGGGCCTGGGTGTTCTTCACGTTTGCGAGTTTCTGTCAGTGTGTGCGTGTATATGTATGTTCTCAGTGTGCCCTTTGGTGTGTGTGTCTCATCACTGAAGAAGAACAGGGTGATGTCTTTATAGCTGTGGACAGTTTCTCATAACAGGGTCTGGATCATGGGACACCCCTGTCCCTCAGACTAATGGGAGAAGATTAAAGCAGCTTTATAGAGGACACCGTTTTTACCCTTGAGAACGCATACACACACACCACACGCACACACACCCTTGAGCTTTGCTGGGGCTGCTAGACAGTGATTTGTAGATGGGATCAGTTGCAGATCAGTGCTAAGAGGGAGACGGAGGTGGAGAAGATGAGCAACAATGTCATAGCAATTGTTCCTATTGATCTGTTGACCTTGTCTGGTGTTCTGTCTGTTGGAAAAATCCCTTTGTCATAAAAGAAGATCTCTTTTCATATGACGGGATTGTGAAGACGGTAACACGGGCGGTGGGTGGGTGCGGATTTGGTAGCTTCCGGAATTCTGACAGTCCAATCAACGCTCCAGCACTAGTGCTCTAGGTGGTAGAACGTTGGGAGAGAGACCTGAGGAGACTTTCTCTAAATCTCCTCTTCTCCCAGTCATGAGGAGATAACCCGACAGGTGGAACGTTCCCAAATCCCGGGTACCAGGTCAGGCAGGTTGTCCATACCGGAGCAGTGAGGTAAAGAGCCACTCCATTGGCCGTCCAGTTGGCACATGCGCGTGGTGTTGCCCACCACGGAGCGCTGGCCGATGCAGCTGAAGCGGATGACCGAGCCCACCGTCCTCCTGTCACCGGAGATCTGGGCGTAGGGGGGCATGCTGGGACGCTCGCAGAGCACCACTGTCCAATCACAGGCCCGGGGCACGCAGTGATGGGAGGAGGGGGAGAGAAGGAGGAGGGAAATGAGGAGAGGAAGAATGGGGGGAGGAATTCATTCACGTTAATGGGTTATGTCAACACGTTCAAAGTTCTGCATCTCTCCACGGCATCATTGAAATAGTCAAATTAAACATACATAAAACAGGAGACATCAATCAATTAATCATCAATAATGGACCCAACTAACATCAAAATGATTAAGATGCTTTTTCTTCTTTTTTTTAATAAAACAATTAAGTAAATAAATACAACAATTAAAATACATCTAATAAAAAGCTATAAGAGTATCAGGGCTAAGACTCTGAGATACCAGTTAAGGTTTTGAGGTACAACTTCATGTTTTGGGGGTACCAACTAAGGATCTGGTGTTAGGCACGAAACATTACAATTTGATATCTTGCTCATGTAATTAATGAAGATGTGGGTGAGACCGGCTCCATGATGTGGGTGGAATAAATGCATAATTGAGTTTGTGGTTGGTGCCAATCTTGTGTCTGATGGTGCAAAATGTAAGCTGTGTGAAATTATGTAACAATTATGACATTAAGACAACCGAAATTCATGAGGCTGAGATGGAAGTTTGCCGAAGTGTGTGTGTGTGGGATGTTTGTGTGTGTGATGTTTGTGTGTGTGTGTGAGGCGTGTGTATTAGGTGTGTGTGATGTTTGTGTGTGTGTGTGAGGGGTGTGGGTGTGTGAGGGGTGTGTACTCACAGAGACACTTGGGCAGTGAGCGGTCCCAGGTTCCATCTCCCTGGCAGCTGAATGTGCTGGTTCCCAGCAGGTAGTAACCAGGGTTGCAGCTGTACGACACCGACGTCTGGAAGCTGTAGCGGTGAGGACCACTGGCCACTACCTGCCGCACACTGTTCTCTACATGACCCGGGTCTGTACAGTTCACAACTGGGGGGGGGGGGTGTCAGGGAAGGATAAGGGAGAGAGGGAGAGAGAGAGAGAGAGAGAGAGAGAGAGAGAGAGAGAGAGAGAGAGAGAGAGAGAGAGAGAGAGAGAGAGAGAGAGAGAGAGAGAGAGAGAGAAAAAAGTTAGTTAGTTAGTTAGTGAGTGAGTGAGTGAGAAAGGGAGAGCGGGAGAGAGAAAAATAAAGAGTTGGGGAAAGAGAGGGAAAGGGAGATAAAGAACAAAGAGAGAGGCAAGAAGACAAGGACAGAGAGAAAGAGAGTCAGACACGTGGAAAGTCTATATTACACTGCTGTCGACGGTATTGTAGTTCAGGGTCTTCATGCAAAAAGGAACACTGATTCACGCTGCCACGCTAGCCTGGTTCAATTCAAGATTAATAGTGTTTTGTGATAGACTCAACTCTTTTGTCCAAAACCAAAGTAACTTAGATCCAATCTCCATGCTTGGGAGGGCTAACCAAGCAAACGCTTCTGTTCTTGGTTTCCATCGGTCTATTCTCTCCATTAGTTTTGTATTTCGGTCCATCTTATCTTTTGCTCCCACTATCAATCCATCCAACAATACATCCATCCACTCATCCATCCAATCATCCATCCAGCCATCTCTTCCTTCATTTCCTACGGTTATCTATTCCCTCTCACATTCCTTCTCCGCCTCTATCTATCGCTCCCTCCCTCCGCAGGAAGGCGAGAGAGAGAGGAAACAAACATTAGCTTCATTAGAAGGCCGTCTCTGCTGGCCCCTGCAGCGCTGAGGGGAGTGATGGATGAACAGCCCAGCAGAGAGCACAGAGACGAGACACTGTGTCAGTTTAACACCAGATGGAGGGAGGGGAGGAGAGAGGGAGAAGTGTATGCGTGTGCATGTGTGTATGATGAGTAACGAGAGTTGCAAGAGACAGGAGAAACGTTGAGAAAGAAAAAGAGAACAGATAGAAAAGAGAAAGAAAGAAATACAGAGAGAGAGAGAGAGAGAGAGAGAGAGAGAGAGAGAGAGAGAGAGAGAGAGAGAGAGAGAGAGAGAAGAGAGAGAAGACAGAAGGAGACAAAGCCCTGATGGTGATGACAGATATTAAAATTCATGACAGATGTTGTCAATAAGCCTTCAGCGACCGTTCCTATGGCACAAAGTACAACACACACACACACTCACATGGAAGCGCACTCACTTGCACACACAAACCAGACCATTTCTCACAGCACAACGGTCCGCACTCTGCTTTTTATCTTCCTATCTGATCTCTTTACCTCCAGCATGTGAGAGGAGAAGGAAAGGATGGACTGGAGGACATAAACACAAGCTGCCAAATTGTGAGCCTGTATCGAGCGCTTCCGAAGCTCCTGAATCAGGTTCTCTGTGCACCCTGCCAGATCCCCCCCCCCTCCTTTCCCATACTGTACTCTCCAAAAAAGCCATAATGAACCCATTGTATGCTAATGTCTTTAAAAGCTTCCCTCCGTTCCACGCAAGCAAGCCAAAAACGCTAAATCATCCTCAGATATCCTGCGGTAATACCTTCCTTTCTGACCCAAAGCACCGTCATTTGCATCTTCCAGTGTAATCAGAATGCATAGAGAGTGTTCGTTCATGCTGAGCTGGTGAGGGTGCACTGCTGGAGAGCTTAGTCTCCCAGGTCTGGGTTATAGAGAGGGCATTCACTACTGGGAGGCACTGCAGTCACCTGAACACATTAGGCAGAGGACGTTAGCTATATTACATGGCTGGGGTGTGTGGGGTGGGAAGGTGAGATGGGGGGGGGGCATGTACTGAGGGAAGTTTGGGCGGGGGTGAACGGAGAAGACAGGCACAGAGAGATAGAGGGACAGAAAGACAGAGACTAGAAGACAATGAGAGAGGGACAGAAAGACAGAGACTAGAAGACAATGAGAGAGAGAGGGACGGAAAGACAGAGACTAGAAGACAATTAAAGAGAGAGAGACGTGGATAGCAAGAGAATCCGTGAAAGCAATAAAAAGAGAGAAGAGGACAGGGGTGATTCATCTTCGTTCTCCTCTGAGCAGCTGGACGGCAGCCATGCCCTCGTTCCCCTGGCGCCGTGCCACCACCCTGCCCACGTAGCGGGGCGGAGGGGGGGGGGGGGGGGGCCGCACAGGTGTACTGGTCTGTTCTTCGATTCACAAGCGCGCGTACGCACACACTCGGAAAACAGGCCCGCGTACACGGGCCGTTCGGTCGACGTTGGCGACTGTAATTTACCACCTCAACGTGGATTCCCCTACTCTTCCCTTCCCTCTTTTGCAAATATGAGAATGGAGAGACTGAGGTATGGAAGGAAGACGGATATGCTGGGGGGAGGAGGGGAGATGTTGAGGGAGGGAGGGACACACTGGAGAAGAAAGGGAGGAGAGCCGAGGGGTGAGGTGTTGTCGGGGCAGCGTTCTCCACTGAGGGTAAACATTTATAGTTTGCCGTCGACAGAGGAGCTAAAGCCAAATATGAGCTGAATGGTGTCATTAAGGTGATGAATCAGATGACAAAAGACCCCTAAGCTGCTTATTTCTCCTCATCGCCAGGGTGGTTAATGTGGTCCAAAAACCTCTCGCTCTCTTTTCCTTTCTTACGCTCTTCTCGTTGTCTCTCTTTCACTCTTTCTTTTTCTCTCGCTCTTTCTATTTTCCCCTCTTTGTCTTTGCTACCCTCAATCTCGTTCACTCTCTCTCTATCTTTCTCTCTCTCTCTGTCATTCTTTCACACACACACAAGCACACACACACAAAGTCAGCGTCTGCATGGAATCAAGGCCAATGCTAATATCATGTCACTGCCGAAGCGAAGAGATTTAAGGCATCCGTCCGAGACAAAATCTTGCATATTTTTACATGCACCAGCCAAATTTCTGTCCCAACCCCCAGGACAGGATATCACACAGACATCTGGCCTTCTAGTTCTTCCACAAAGACTTGAAAAAAATGAAATGTATTCAATCCCCCCCCCTGTTAAAACAAACTCATCATTCAACCGCCCATTCGCTTTGTCACTGTGTTGTCACATCGGGGGCCTGACCTCGTGAGCTGCCCCATTCTGCGCCTGTCACAAATCCCTGAGCCGGAGGGGCTTAGAGAGGCAGACACGGGCGCCTAGATGCATCGCCTGTCTGGGGAAAAAACTCTGCCACCAGGCAAAATTAAAAGCTCCTCTCCCTCTCAAAGGAGGTTAATTTTCTACGTGGATAACGTCAAATATAATAACAGAAAACAGGCACAGGTTTAAAAAGGGAAATAGTTTCTCTCACAGTCCTGCCAAGGTCTTCGGTACTACGTCTTCAGCTGGAGTTATTAACCGTGTGAGAGCCCCTTGACAGACAGGTTAGACGCGGAATGTAATGAGAGTCATCCCAGCGGCTAGGCTAGCAGAGATAGTGCTGCCATGTAAATATTATCCAGAATCTTCCCCTGGTCAAGGTAGCGGGCGAGAGGGAGGTAATTCAATCATAGGGAACCTTTCTTTACATTTGGCACATTCCAATTTGCGCTAATATGTGGCGTTGGAGAAAGCTTATCTCCAGGGAGATGTCTCTTAGTTTCTTTGTGGCTCTTAGCTCTGATTGAGGGCATTTGGGGTGGTGAAGACGTGAACTAGAAGAACAAAAAGGGTATACACACGTGTTCAACCACACACACACTTACACTCACACAGCTGCACACACACACACACACACACAGGCAAACTTGTGCCTTTTCAAGAATGGATATAGATACACAGGTACCGCACAAATAATGTAAATCTAACTTAAATATGAAGGATAGATCTGCATGAGACCTTTTTGAACACACACACACTAACGTACTTTTACATTTGGGCAGAGTGTTGCTCCATTGGCCGTTGGACTGGCAGTGAGACATGAGAGAGCCCTGTAGGATGAAGCCGGTATTGCACACAAAACGTACAACATCGTTGAGGTTGAACTGCGTTCCCTGGGTGACCCCAAAGGAAGGGTTTCCCGGGTGACCGCAAGTGATGGCTACAAAAACAAAGAAGTACACTGTATTAATATCAAAATTCAAAAATTATAGTATAACACTTTCAAATTCCAAACAACACTTTACAACATTAAAAAGTGGAAAAGATATGGATAAGCAAAATAGTCTTTCGAGTTTATATAGATTACATTTTAGGGGACCCCAACCCCCCCTCCCCCCAACAGCCATAGGTCATTTCGAGCCCTGCATACTTCATAGGAACAGCTGCAGTACCTACTAAAAATCGAAAGTGTTCAACTTGGACTGCAGCTCCACAGTCCGGCCCCGGTTACTTACGGACACAGACGGGGGTACGTCCGGACCAGCGGTGGTCCTGCTCACAGATCCGCACGGACACCCCGATCAGGCGGAAGCCAGGGTTGCACTGGTAGACCACGCTGCCTCTGTAGTTGTAGTTCTCTCCTATGATCTGCCCGTTGACGATGGGCTCTGGAGTTCCACAGTGACCCGCTAAACAGATGAACCACACAGTCAGTCACGTGTCAAGAAACGAGAAACTCAGACACAGAACTATGTCCCTCTGGGTTGGATTTTAGTTTGGAACTCTGTGGAAGACTCTGAGGCCATTTGTTTATTCTCTAAGTACAGTAAAAACCTATGGTTGTATCAGTACTTTATATGTTAATAAACACCATCCCTTGACTTTAACCACTGAAATACTGTAGAATCATGCACTTCTTATCATTGATTTGCAGCTGTACTCTCTATATAAACTATTAGGATTATGCTTTGGGTAAAATAGTCAGATAAATGTACAAAATGTAAGTTAACCCATGGTGTAATTCCTTTCAGGTATGTATTTACTGTATACGGGTACCTACCAACAGTCAGTGACAAGACAAAAGTGTTGATCAGTGTCAAGCTGAAACCCAACTGGCTAAACATCTTCTCCCTTCAGTGACCATTAAAACCAAGACACCCTCGGAAAAATAACACAGAAATATGCAAACCCAGGAAACAAATGCGTGTGAAAGTGATCTCAGGATGACCCCCTAACACTAACCCATACTGAGGTCACATTGACACATCCTCCAGAATGTTCCAGGCTGGAGCCAGTCTTACCGAGACACTGGACCTGGGTTCCGCTCCACAGCCCGTTGGACAAGCACTCTCGGACCCTGGAGCCCACCAGGGTGTAGCCCGTGTTACAGGAGAAGATGGCCGTCGCCCCAAACACTGTCAATGTCCCAATCTTGTTCCCGTTGGGAGGAGTACCAAGGTCTCCACATGAGACGACTGGAAGAGAGGAGATGGAGAGGAGAGGAGAAAAGGAGTGGAGAGGAGTGTGGAAAAGAGAAGGGGAAGGGAGGTGAGAGATGGGGGGAGAAATTGGAGGGAAAAGAGCGGAGGAGTGAATAAAAAGATAGTCATACTATGAAATCCCTTTGGAGGACATTTAGAATGCTTGGTTGATCGATATAGGCAACATTGAACGGTTTCAATGTAATCTACTTTGTTTTGTCCGAAGACTTCTGCTGAATATTTATCTAACATAATCCTTTACTTTATACCTCAACAGAAAGGAATGTGGAAACACATTTCTCATGTGGATCAGCGTTTATATTCATTTCAAATATGGTTCATTCCTGTTATTGCCTGTCTTCCCCATTCAATCCACGTTGAGTCAAAGGTAGCCCGTAGATCAGTAAAATAAGAGGTAATATCTTTAGCAGGAAGACTTCACTCACTTTCGCATGCAGGACGAGGTTCTGGGTAGTCCCAGGTGCTGTTGGCCAGACAACGGATGACCCTCTGACCCCTGTAATAGTATCCAGGGTTACAGATGAGCATCATCATGGCATCATACTGGTTCTGAGTCCCGAAGATCAGCCTCCATCTCCCATGATCCACCGCAGAATGCCCGATGTCGGGGCAGGTCACAGCTAAAGGGCGAGAGGCAAATTAGCAAAAGTTAAATGGAAATGAAGTCAAACACTTTTTACAGATATTTAGAGGTTCACTTTTAAAGGGGCTTTTCCCCGCTTGCAGCCTAAATCTGTCTTCTCGAAGTGCTATGCACACATTGGTAAACCTCCTACAGACCGCTTTTTAGTTCAAAGAAAACGTACTGTTTACCATGTAATAGCAGCTTGACAGTGACAGACCCAAGTATTAAGGCCTAAGAGTAATCTGTCTTCGCTAGACTGGGACATGGAGTACGGATAGGGGATTTTTCACCGGGACTATGATCAGTCTTAATGCAGTGATCCTGAGGATGTATCTGCAACTTCCTGGAGTTTGGAAAGCTCCCGCTTCAAAACTTAAATTCAAGTAAAATGGTGATAGTGGGTGAAAAACAGAAGCCCACAAAACTGAGTTTGGTGAGTTTGGTGTGTGTCCCCTGGAAAGCTAAAACCAACATTACCTCATGTATTAGTGAAAGAAAAAACAGGTATACGGATCCTCTCACACGGTCGAGCTTTGTCCCATGAGATACTCACGTATGCAACGGGGCGGGGCTTCATTGGGGCTCCACCTCCCCGACTCCTGGCAGACAACAGATATTGCGAGAGGGCTGGCCAACCGGAAGCCAGCGTTGCACTGGTACATAGCTCTGGCTCCGAGGGTGAAATCCTGCCCAGCGATACTGCCGTTCAATGGAGGCTCTGGCATCCCACATGTCACCACTGATGAAGGGAAAGAGAGAGAAGGAGAGAAAAGAGAAAGAAAGAGGTGGAAGAAGGGAGATTTTAGATTTAAATTAAAGGAGATGGAAAAAAGGGGTGACAGAAGAACAAATACGAGGGTAATTTAGCAACATTCAACCAGTTGCCTTTTCTTGCACTCCAAAAACTGAGAACACAAAGCTAGGGCAACAACGACCAACCAAGGACCAGGAGTTGGATGGCTGATTTATCCCCTTGGGCACTGAAAAATAGAAATTCTGAAGATAAAAGTGCCTGCTAAAAAAAGATCACATTAAATACGCGACACGAAGTGCTTTGTAAAACCATTTCACAGTGTCTCTCTAACAACAGGCTTCCATGTACCAAAACCCTCCCAGTACCGCCGGCATTGTTGTGAAGTAAACATTAGCTTGTCTCCCTGTACGTCCAAAGGCAAACATCCTCCGTCTGGAGTGAGCTCTGGTAATTCTGAGTAGAGATTGCACCTGCTGTAGACCTTCCCACCACATAATGGCTGGCCTGCTGCTGGCAGCTACCACCTGTGCTGATGATGTTGATACAGCAAGGCAGGACACCTGGGTATGTCTGCAAGGTCTTAAAACCCCCGGATTAAACAAGGAAATACAAACAAGGGGGCGGGGTTTTGTTTATTTTAGCACAGGCACGAAAATACGTAGACGTAAACAGATGCACTGTGTGTCGATGGAATTTGTTGTCAGCAAAGAAAATATTGGAGTCTACATGATGGATGTCAAACAAATGTGCGGAAAAAAAGGAAGCATGCTGGAAAATCTATGTTAATCGGCTTTAGATCCCTTTTCTTGTGAAGGACGCCCAACAGAGAGCGCTAAATTGGCTATTAGTCTTTGGTTAAGAGCCTTCAAAAGCGACATGATGTTGAAGAAAATCAAAGTGGAGTTTTCACACTCAAACTGAGGTCTTTTTCAGTTCACGTCGTGCTCAACCTCTAGCAAAAGCATTATGAATTTCAGCACAGATAATTAGTTTTAAGACATCAAGGTTTTCAAGTCATGGTCAAACAAGATGGCTGACATTACAAAGAGACGGTAGAAGTATATTCAATTTAAACAATGGGTTTACCTTGAAACCCATGGCAACAAAACAATACAGGTTTAAGTGAATCAAAGCTCCTGTCAACTCTTAAAACTTTGACACCATCTAGTCCTCAGTCATCCTGAAGAACACTCCAGAGCAAAAATGATAGAATGTGTTTTAAACCCAGATGACAAGTTCCTTTCAAGTTTGCACTTGCCAAGGGCATAGTTAGTGTACTGGGATTCTCCTACAGCTACAGCATCAATATGATCCCAAAAACACTACAATGAGCAGTCCATAATAGCTCTACAGCTGTAGAACACTGATGGTATGGTCCAGTGGGAGCGTGCATTCTCGAAATGTGTTTTTGCTGCTGTTTAAAAAAACTAAAATGCATGTATGATAACATTCATCCTCCCTCCTTAAACTAGATGATGGACTAGTCCTTACCCTGACAGAGGGGCACAGGAGCGTTCCATTGGTAGATGCCCTGGGGGGTGCGGGTGCAGGTGGCACTGCTCTGGCCGATGAGCCTGAAGCCCTGGTCACAGTTGAAGCGAAGGGTGCTGCCCAGCTTGGTGCCTGTCTGGCTGTGGACCGTACCGTTGAACGGGTTGTTGGGGGGGCTGCAGTATGCCGCTGGAGGGGGGGGGGGGGAGCGAGGAGAAAGAGAGAACAACGGAGAAAGAAACAGATAGACAGGAGAGAGAGGGAGAAACAGAGAGAAGAAGAGAGACAAAGAGACAGTAAAACCATTTGAAACCAACGACAGGGGTGATGTAAAGTTTTGCCGGAGGTGCTGTGTAATGCTTCTTTAATTGCATCTGAGCCCTGGATCTCCACTGCATCTGTCTCACTTTGCTCAGCGTTCGGCGCCGACTGATCACCGCTAACACTGAGCTGTACACACAAACCTTTAAGGGGAGCGCTGCCATGCACAGACGAGGGAAAACAGATTAATGAAGACAAAATGTCCTACAAAAGGGGAGCTGGTTCAAGGCAGGAGAAAAACATTTAGAGAAAAAGAGAGTGAGATAGACAGGATATAAATGAGGGATATACAATAATATGGTATTATGTATTACTTTTGCTAGGGAGGCTAAATATAGTGTGAGGCTGTGATGATAAGGTTGTATTCTGGGTGTAGCAGTGAGACTGGACAAATGTAAAGTGACTCAATTGGCTGCAACATTGGAGATCTCATGATAAGGGGCCTACAGCCAAGGATACAGTACAAGACCATGGAGGAGGGTTTGGAATGGGGCCGATGAAGACACCCATTGTGCCAAGATGGGAGATTAAACCCTGTCGCAATGGTATTGGGCCGAGTGACGCAGGAGATGACTGGCGTCGAGAGCAGGGGGAGAGATTAGGGAGGAAGTGGACCGCGAATGCAAAAAAGCGTATCATCCATTACGGTTAATCGCTATGACCACATTACATCTCTATAAAAATGCTAATTCGCCCAGCCCAAACCCGCCTGTATCCACCAATGGAAATTTCACAATTTTATTATATATTATTTATTTAATTTTTTATTTTTGTGTGGAGCAAAAAGCTTTTTTCCCACCCCTCCAGACAACGAGATAAGGCTTCTCACAGGGCAATGGTAACCCTCTGATATACAGTTTATAAAGTATTCATGGGCTGTCTGACAAGCTTTTGCAGTCGTTACCAGCACAAAACGTTCATTTCTTGAACTGATGCTCTGGAATGGAGGCCTCCCTTGACTGTCTGGCAGAGGTTGAAGATATTAGATAAGGGAGAGAAAGGGAAACCTACACACTGGTACCAGCTTGTAAAACACCATACCAGATACCATTCATATCTGAGCAGAGCTATTAATGCATCCGGAGAAGAATGAAAGCGTGTGGGGTTCTTGAAGGAGGAGACTGGTGGTGGTGGGGTGGAGCGGTGCAGGGGTGCGGGGGGTCCGTTAGACTAATTTGAGAGTCGGGATGTTTTGGCCCTGGTGGAGAGAGGGAGACTTTTACTTCCTGTCGGCCCAAAGGAGGAAGCAGAACTCAACATCAGCCAATGTTTATTCCGGTCTTTCCTCACAGAGACGCTCAGAGGGAGGTCTTGCACTGTCACTCAAAGTGAGCGGCGGCTTGCAGAGTCGCCCCCGAGTGCAAACGTAATCCCCGCTTCCCTATTTGTGTTGGCCTCTTTTTGTGATTCTTCCCCTCCCTCGTGCAAACCCGGGGTGTCTTGTTTCTCATTAGGCTGCAGTGAACGGACCGTCCCACTGCAATCAGCCATCAAGCACTGAATGGGTGTTTAACAGGCTGCCAGAGGATGAATAGCCCACAGGGAAAAGGAGAAAAGAGAGAAACAGAGATAGCAAGGGAGAGAGAGACACAGAGAGAGAGAGAGAGAGAGAGAGAGAGAGAGAGAGAGAGAGAGAGAGAGAGAGAGAGAGAGAGAGAGAGAGAGAGAGACAGAATAAAGATTGAAGCAGAAAGAAGAGGCTGGAACTAAGAGTGAAGGCCACCCAATGAGCCAAGAGGGAGAGACAGAGCAATAAACAAGACAGAAAGAAGAGCTAGAGATGGCGAGGGTGAAAATGAAAGAGAGACCGAGGCAGGGCGAAAGGGAAAGAGAGCGAGCGAGCGAGCAGGAGAGATCGGATGGGAGAGAAGCTGCAGTCTCTGATGGAGGAGAGGCCTGTGGAGATGGAAGATGGATTGATAAAGAACACAGTACAAAGCTTTGAGTCTGCCCTGCCATCTGTTCCAGCCTCCCACTAAGGTGTCCCTCCAGAAGGAGTTTCCATATTGGGCACAGCAACCTGTGTTCTCCTGCCTGCACTACACCCCGTCTGTCACTTAGCTCGCTACAGCAGAATCCATCAGCGTGAAAAGGGGGGAAACAGGAAAAGAAGATGCAAATAAAGAAACGAGAGCGATGTAGGGAGAGAGAGGGAGGATGAGGGAGAGAGATAGAGGGAGGTGGAGAGACGGAAGTAGAGAAAGAGACAGCGAGAGCAGAGAGAGAGAGAGAGAGAGAGAGAGAGAGAGAGAGAGAAAGAGAGAGAGAGGGGTGGTGGATGATCACTCATCCAGCAGAGCAGCCATGATAGGTAGCAGAGGGAGACCTTAAATATTTACACAAGCATAACTCATCAGGAGTTATGAAGGTGTCTTACAACAACACATCCTTCATGATTTGAATAGAACAAATTATTAGAATGGGAGTGAAAAGTAGAAACATTTCCTCCAATGCTTCTCTGCAGACACAGTTGAGGAACTTGTATTAACCTTCCGACGTGCCCCAGACATTGTCTTGACAACGCAGTATTTTATTAGGTGTTGTTCGTAGGTGCTTTGTTATTACAATGGGGGATCACTTTACGTTGGTCCAGAAAGACTAGGATTGAAAATGAAACATCACAGGTAAAACATAAAAAAATGGATCGAAGAATGTAGGGTCCTTGATGTCAGCTTTAGTAAAGAATTTCTAAGCTAATGTAATGTCATAAACTGTGCTCACTTGGGAAATTGAAGCAAAAGTTTTCATTTGATTCTTTCCTTCTGGGGTAGAGCATGACGTAATCAGGTCTTGACATGGATGCTACAATGTTCATCTTCTGTCCTTGAACGGGGTACCATAACAATATCTTAACTCCTCCTACAGTACACCTCGAGTCTCCTTACTATCTCAAATTGGAGGCATTGTGTAATTTATAAAAGTAAGTGACGTCCGCAAGATGACCTTTGACCTTAGCTAAACAATTGCCAAGCCAAACAAACAAATAGTCCTACCAGTCGTTGTTTACAAACCTTTACTGTTGCTGTTAACTTCCCTGAGTAGGGTACATCCTTGTCATTTACTAACCCAAGGAACAATCTGGGTCATTCCTAACCTGAGTAGTATTTGTTATTGCTTACTAACCTGAGCAGCGTATGTTGTTATTGTTTACCTAAGTAGTCTATGTTCTTATAGTTTAAAAACCCCGAAAGTGTTATTGTTTACTAACCTGAAAAGCGTTTGCTGTTGTTTAATAACCTGAGTAGCATTTGTTGTTGTTTACTAACCTGAATAGCGTATGCGGAAACCCTTGTGGCTGGAGGTATGGTCAAAGGACCAGTGCAGGTAGACCTTGTTCATAGAGCTGGTGATGCTGAGAGGGTTGGAGTAGTTTCCACTCAGGGTAATCAGGAGGGGACTCTGTCTGGACGGCCCTGGATGGTTGGAGAACACACACAAGTGATTGGTTAGTTTTGCTTGTTAATCAACCTTTAAAAGCATGGGATTGGGTCGATGTGGAGAGGGGTCTCGTTTAACAGCAATGGTACCAAACAAAGTCAAAACTTGCTTTTGTATCTGGATTCTCACACTCTTAACTTCACGTCAAAGAGGCTCAGACCAATTTCAAGTCCTGATGGTGTCTTTGAACCGAAACATGCCTGCGAGGAAGAGCGGTACCTACCCAAAGCAGCTTACAGACTCAAACGAGTTCTTTTCGGGCCAGTGTGTGAAAGAAACCAAGTCAAGCTGAAAAAAAAATTGTATTCTCCAGAACTCTCCCAAAGTTTCGTTTTAGTACGGCAGCTACAAAGTTAGCCTTGGAAGCACAGTAAAACAGGAAAGGAAGCAGATTCCATCCAAATTCCAACAGGCAGTCTGGCGAAGGTTGTCCCAGACGGGGAGACGGGCAGACGCTCTCCACGTCTGCCACCCATTGGTCAGAAGACCGAAAATGCCTTATCAGCGACACTTGCATACGGCGGCTGTTTTTTTCTGGATACTGAGACAAGGTCTCCAACTGTGGTCCTAACGACATGCAAACACACGCCCGGCAGCCAGTAGTCCATCATACAGCTATTCTGTCATGACGCCAAAACGAAGATTCCGAATCAAGGGTGTTTAACTGTTTCCGTGGCAACAGAATGGAATCGAGTGAACACCACAGCCGCGTCGAGACGACGGCAAAACTCATCTAGGTCTTGATGACAGTGTGATTCCGCCCCATGATAACTGCTATCGTTTTTCACCGCTTCAAATGAGTCCCTCACTGGCGATACTGAGGCCATAATCATCTGTCCTGACCTAAGTTTAAAAGAGCTCTGATCAGCCTGCTTCACCAGGAGGCTACTGGACAGAATACTAAAAGAATCTCTCTATTCCAGCTGGATACAGCGCTGAAAGGTTGTGGGGGAGTTAAGGAGACCCAGTTCTGTTCTACATCAACTCCTTATGTTTCTCCTTATGTACTGTATATATGTTAATATGTATACAGTATATATATGTATATTTAGAGAGAGAGAGAGAGAGAGAGAGAGAGAGAGAGAGAGAGAGTGAGTGAGTGAGTGAGTGAGAGTGAGAGAGAGAGAGAGAGAGAGAGAGAGAGAGAGAGAGAGAGAGAGAGAGAGCGAGCAAGAGAGAGAAAGAGAGAGAGAAGGAGAGTGGGGGCCATTTTGTGTAGCAATGTTCAGTCATCAAATACAGGCCTATCTATTCTGTAACAGAGGTGGTGGCCTTTCGTTCTGTAAGGTTGTTCGTACTGTAATTGCACGGAAAAGGAGCACCTCTTGACCTCTCTTCTGGGCGGTTTGCTAGCTCATTCCTGACCCCTGACCCCATTTGTAGGCTAAGGTCGTCTTCAAGCTAAGGTGACTTAGTGTCACGCCTGTGCCCTTTTCACATAACCTGATCTGATGCTCTGAATGGGTTTTACCCCTATATAACCGTGAACTATTCAATTATTTCCTAATTCGTTTTCAAACATTATTGCTTTTGCTGTTCAAAGTTTGGCATTGGGTCAAAGGGTGCCTACTGTCACACACTAGCTCCTGTGACGTCCCATCCTAAATCCTCGTACCCAGAGTTTCCTACAATCAATCACCACTCCTGAATCACGCCTAACGCAAACGGTGATCTTGCCCTGACAATTCTCATCCCCAGGATGACACACACAAACTGCATGATGCAAGGTCACAGGGACCACGTGCTCCCACCATGCTCTGCGAAAGAATGATCCTGAGGGACGCGTACAGTATCTGTCGTTTAAATACAAGCAACATAGTGCATGCAGACGGTACGGGCACAGGCTGTCACGCATCCACAACAATACACAAAATACCTACATTACACCCACTGCCACCAATCAACTATTGCACGCCGCCCATTGTACAGCCCCTATAATCATCATAATGGTGTAATGACTTGGTAAAGCAGCCTCATTGACAAAAAATCATCCATGATCTGTCCATGTGGACAGTAGTAAGGTAAACACAGCTGTGTTACAGGGGTTGGCCACTGGCTGCCATTGAAAGCTTTGATGGATGGGGGACGAAGAACAGAAGATGCTGCGACCCAGTGTGGAGGATATGGGTGGGGTCTGAAATCCTTGCATTCTGCCTGACATTTGTGTCCTCAAAGACAGCCTGGAGTGTGCGATGCGGTCAGATTGCCATGATTTTCCCGACTCTTTGTGTAAACCGAGTAATCTGGGCTTTCAGATGTACTACGAGATTACCAAAACCAGATTGAGCAGCACTTTCTGGCTGACATCAAAGATCCTCAGAGCGTAAGGAATTGTATCTGCTCTTTCAACCTAGTAGATACATTTTCTACTTGAACAATCCTTATTGTGGATGTGTATACCCAGGTATCTGTAACAGTCAACCTGGGCTGTTTTCTGGTCATGGATAACCACTGGGTTGAACACGTTATCCTCTGTTTACTTAAAGGGACAGTTAACCCCAAATTCAAAGAATTACATATTTTTATCTTCCATGAAGTGCTATTCATTCATCTAGATTGTTTTGGTGTGAGTTGAAGAGTTTCTGAGATATCAGCTGTATCAATTGTCTGCTTTCTCTCAAATATAATGGAACTAGATTGGGGTTTTGTGGTGTTCAAAGCACCTCCAAAAAAATGGAAAAGCTCAGCTGCAAGCTCTGTCTCTTTCCAGAAATCATGACCCGGTTTCTGAAGATAATCCACAGACCTTGTTGTAAGCAGTTTCATTTAGGAACTATTTTCTTTCTACTGAACTACAGCCACCAACCATATCACTGCACAGAAGGAAGCGTGCATCTATTCATGGATGAGACACTCTGCCTTTTTGACATACATGAGCATATACGTCAAACTGGGTTCTTTCAGTTGGAATTCTTGATTTTACAAGCCTCCAGTGTAATCAAGGCATGCTCTATTCTCTTTTATGGTGGTTCGGTTTGCAACTCAACAGATCTTTCAGATAGATGTTTACATCCCACTCCAGAATATGAGCATTCTGACTCCTGCATGTTTCAACAACCTAGTCCAACCAACATCAGATTCACGTCTGACTGTATCAGATGTTTTTGTGAGGAATTTTTAGATTGAATTTCGGACCCTACTTTGGATCTTTGTGTCTGACCCGCTCACCGTCAAAGATCTCCAGCTCATCAAACTGCCGGCTGGTTTGGAAGTGTTCGATGGTAAAGGTGATGTTGTAGCCCGGGTCCACCTTCACCACCCAGGAACAGGACTCAAAGTGGGGGAAGCCGCTGCCGGGAGACTGGCTCATGATGACTCCGGTGGAGGCGGTCAGGACCTCATTCATGGGACATGTCACTGAGAGAGAAAAGAGGAAGAAAAGACACATGAATGACACATACATTGATGAATGCCCAACACCTGAATGAAAAAAAGACATACATTAATTAATTAATTAGACAAATGATTGCATACATAAATACAATGTCATTCGATACTATACATTGAAAACGTGTTTGATTTCTCCCCCAAAAATACCTAAGAGCATGATTCAGTCCAGTTTGTGAAAATGTTATCCTTCAATTCCAAGCATCAGCCATGGATTCTTTAACATGTAAGAGCTACAAGAGGACAAGGCTGGAAACAGAACAAGGGGGGGATAATTGACATTCCTGCTAGTCCACTGTCAGAAACAAGGGCGGGAACAGAGTGTCAATGGTTTGATAATATCAGAGAGTAGCCAGGAGCAAGCTCTCTCCTTTCACTGCCCTTCCTATGAGGGACGGACCTAGTGCTACCTCTGTAGCTCACGCTAATACTGCCTGGAAAACCTGTGCGTGTCTGTGCGACAGTGTGTGTGTGTGTCTACGTAAGTGTCTGAGTTTGAGAGAGAGAGTTTGAGAGTGTTGTGTGCGTTGGAATGTGTGTGTGTGCCTGTGTGAAAGTGTGTATGTTTTTATGAGAGACAGAGAGACAGCGTGTGAAAGAGAGAGTGTATGTGTGTATGTGATAGAGATACAGAGAGTATTTGTGTGTGTGTTTGTGTGTGAGAGAGAGAGAGAGAGAGAGAGAGAGAGAGAGAGAGAGAGAGAGAGAGAGGGGTGGTCGATGATCACTCAGAGAGAGATAGTGTATGAGAGTGTGTGTGTTTGTGAGAGTGTGTTTGTGAGAGAGAGAGCGAGAGAGAGAGAGAGGGAGAGAGAGGAAGAGAGAAAGAGAGAGTGTGTGTGTGAGTATGAGCGTGTGTGTGTGTGTGTGTGAGAGAGAGAGAGAGAGAGAGAGAGAGAGAGAGAGAGAGAGAGAGAGAGAGAGAGAGAGAGAGAGAGAGAGAGAGAGTGAGAGTGTGTGTGTCAACTCATTCCTCCGGTCCGTCCACCTCTCTGCTCTCTGTCATTGGTATTCGTCCTGGAGTCTCTGGGTGACATTTCCCTGTGGTTTTACCCTAAATTATCCCACTCTACGCTGTGCTCCCCTTCCAAGCCGTTTTACAGGAACTCTATGAAGGCCGCCTAGCATCTGCATACAGATCAGGCCTCAGAGAGACAGCCTGACACGATGGAGAAGTGTGTTTGACACAGCACTAGCTCTTTTACATTCTGCTTGGCTTGTCCGTTTGGTGGAGCTCTCAAGCCAAGGAGTCCCAGACCTGTCTCCACCAACAACCCTAACACACTGCTTCTAACTTGTCATTGACACAGAATTCATTCATTTTAATTGACATGCATTGCCAAAATGACACAGCAGGTGTGGAATGTAATCGCAAACACAAAATGTATTTGACTACTAGTTAGATTTCAAAAACTCAGATTTGCCACCCTACAATTGGCCATTTGTTAAAAGCTTTGATTTAGCACCCTAGTGCAAACCTAAACTTGACAACCTTGCTGAGTCTGTCTAGAAGTTATCCTTGGGTAAGGGTTAAGTCAACAATGTGTTTCACCCAGCAGTGACTACACACAACACCCTGTGGGTATGTGTGTGCATATTTACATTTATTTATTCATTTAGCAGATGCTTTTATCCAAATATTTGTCTGTGTATGTCTGTCTGGTGGTAACCCTGATCAAACTCCGCCTCCAAAGCACGTGCACGTTGTAGATGGGAGATACATGCTGTTTGCTCTGGCGGTCAGACGGGAACAAACCCACCTTCAACCCATTTTGTCAATCAGGATACCTAAAAGAGGGCCCACTCGAAGCAGAAGGAGAGGAGAGTTTGGACGAACAAAGATACAAAGATAAATAAAACTTGTGTATTAGTTGTGCTGTGTGTGCTCCCTGTAGGCCGACGGATCGTCGGCACGGGCAGGGAGAGGAGATCCGAATGACAACGTCTGAAGAACGGACCTCTGATTTTGTTTTGTACTCTTCTAGTAGAAGACTATTAGTTTTTGTTGTTGTTCCCCGTGATGTTCACTAAACGCAGGAGTGTGTTAACCTCCGTCAGCCCTGCGTAACCTTGATTTATATTCGGCTTCCCTCGAACCCTCCCAGTCGTTACCACAGTATATAGTATCCATGTACCATGTATGACGGAGATAAATAGTGAGAGCCTGCTTGGGTTAGTATAAATATCCTTATTGTAAGACGGTATACTAATCTGCCTAGTGCAGTACTCACAGAAACAAACAAACAAACAAACAAACAAACAAACAAACAAAGTGTTTGGCACTGTTGGATCTTGATTACAGCAGAGAAATACTGAAGCTTATAAATCATTGTGTCGCCGCCCTCAGGGAAATGTTTTTGTGAGAGAGTGTATGCTTATGTACAGCATGTAGGATGAACATGAAGAGGTTGTGTAAATGCAGACAAACATTATCACAGCTGCATATCCAGAGCTGTGTGAGTGTGCGGTGCGTGGTGGCTGTGTGAATGAATGGTGATGGATGTGTTTAACTGGAACCATGCTACTCTAGCTGGATGCTAATCACCATCAGGATGTCACGCTGCATCCATGGTGATGTTAACAGGACGAGAGCCGCGTAAAGTGTGTTATCTGTTATGTAGGGCTGTGTTCTATCTAGGATGTGTGGGATTTCATTGTATGTGTGTGTAAACGTGGGCAGGGTGTGTTCAACACATACACAGACATATAGCCCAACCATGTCAGGCACAAACCTGTTCCATGACTAGCTTTAGTTGTAACAACAGTTTGTTTATTGCTGAACATTTTGTGAATGAGTTATTAGAGTTGACTAATAAAGTTGTTTAGTGGTTAATTTATGTTGCATGACTGGTGTTGGTTAATAGTAGTTGCATAATTGTCTTGACTCATTGGAGTTGGTTAATTGGAGTTTGATGCTACACATCATATCTGTGTCAGCCATACTGACATGTAAAACATCAACCAAAGACCAATGTAATCCTCCCAAAGTGTAAATGTACCCGATGACACCTTTAATCTGCAAAAGATGCCATCTCTAATGTCTGTCTGGATTAGAGGGAATGGACCCTAGCAAAAGCCCTCAGTGTGGAAGCAGTGACTCTGAACACAATCATGGACTGGCATTTTCTTAGTCTATAAACTCTGAAGTACAAGTTCACCAGGTGATCAATTCCTCGAGGATAAAAACACGTTCTGATCGACCTTTTTGCGCCCAGCTCACCTCGACAATCACTTCAGATGGGGCAAAGTTTTTATTCAATACTATTCTCTATCTCCTGTACCCTAATCTGCTTTGAAATGACGCGTCTGAGTGTGAGGATGTAAACAATGGTATTATGACACTAATCTGACAAGAAGCATAAAGGGTTTACAGGAAGCAAGGCTGAGATCATCCTGCAGAACGTTCTCCATCGAGGTGTGGGCAAACTAGTGGAGTGATAACCCAGCCAATTGACGCTAGACTCAGATGAGAGAACCTCATTGGGCAAACTGGAAAGGTTGGATGCACTTATACACACCGGCATGCACACATGCTCTCTATCTCTCTCTCTCTCTCTTTCTCTCTCTCTCTCTCTCTCTCTCTCTCTCTCTCTCTCTCTCTCTCTCTCTCTCTTTCTCTCTCTCTCTCACACACAGTTCACCTACTGCTCAAATCACACTTTCTTTCTGTCTTTATTGCTATCCCTCTCTGTCTCTCCTCTTGTCTTCCTCTCTCTCTCTCTCTCTCTCTCTCTCTCTCTCTCTCTCTCTCTCTCTCTCTCTTTCTCTCTCTCTCTCTCTTTCTTCCTCTCTGTTTCTCTCCCTCTCTCTCTGTGTCTCTCTCTATCACACAGAGTGACATGGTCACCAGAACCCACTCCCACACAGCGGGGTGTCCTTTCTCCAGACACGACGCATCCCCGTTAACACCGGCTCAAAGCTCCTCCCAGCTGAGACAGTGTCACCCATGCTGGGGTTTTATCTAAGCAGCTTGGGGGGGCGATGATGAGCTGCTCTGAGGGGACCAGAGGATCAGCTGATGTGTGTGTGTGTGTGTGTTGGGGGGGGGGGGGGGGGGGTCAAGATAGACCAGCTGAGAGAGGGATGCCCAGGGAGGGAGTGTGGAGGTGTGGAGGGGTGAAACGTTTGTCTCTTAAAACCTTTTAAAGATTAAAGGATTGATGGCAGGATTAAGGGAGGGCTTGCATAAGAGCAGGAAATAAGAGAGACAGAGGAAAGAGACGGAAAAGGAAGTGAGGTAAAGAAAGAAGCGGAGAGAGAACTGACAGATGGGGTGGAGAGGGAGGGAGGGACTCAGCATGGTATTGTGATTGGTGATTATTCAGATTCAATTGCAAAGATAGCTAGGGGATAGAAAGGGAAAAGGCTATGATGATCACAGTCTGTTGTGTTTGCTTGTTAACAATTCAAATGAACTTGTGTGTGTGTGAGTGTCTCCATGTGTGTGTTTGTGTTTATTTAGGTATAGTCTGATCACCCCTTCCAGCTACTTCCCAGTAGCCCAAATCAATAGAACAACCCCAAGACTATTAACAATCATTCTTAACAATGGGGAATCTCTAACACCAATGTACAGAATGTACCAACTGAAGACAGAATCAATAATATGTAAGACATATACAAGCGTTTGTATACCATGAAACCCGATACCAACGGAAAACAGAGTGCTTGTTACTGACACTACTAAGGCGTGTGGACGAGTTAGTGTGTATCAGAGACATTGACAACATAGCCCAGAATTATCACCCTATGTAGTGCATGACTGCAGAGAAGAGTGGGGAGGAGAGTAGATCTTATGTGCGGAGAGAGCAAAAGAGATGTGTGGAGATGAGGTGAGAAGTGAGGAGAGGAAATATGAGTAGAGAAGATGAGTGGAGAGGAGAGGAAAGTAGATGAGATTATGAGGAGAGGAAGAGAGGAGATGTTAGGAGAGAAGATATGAGAAGGTAAGATTTGAGGAGAAGAGAGTAGAGAAAAGGAGGAGAGAGATCAAAATAAAGCTAAAATAAAACATTATCTTGGGGTTACCCCTGTCACCATGGAAACTGGATACATGACACGGAATTCAGGAAACCAACTGAGACTGCTTGTGTGGGCGGGATTGGTAATGTTAGCTGTGTTAGCGAGACGTTTGTGAGTATGTGTGTGTGTGTGTGTGTATGTTTGAAACAGTTTCAAAAGCGGGCAGAAGAAAAAGAAGGACAGAGAGTGTTACATCACAACATTTCATGTAAGTGTGTGTGTGTGTGGGGGGGGGGGTGCACGGAGTGAAAGAGAGACAGCCAGAGACAGAGACCATCAGAGAGAGGCTTGCTAGCTTCAGAGACACTGCCGAGTTAGCTTTAGCTTTAGGCTAGTACCCTGCACTGCAACTATGCTCCCATTACTGATCCTGCTTTGAGAATACACAACGGTGGGGAGGGGTAAAGTTTGGGATTGTGTGTTCTCTCCTTTCCTCTGCCTCAGTCTCTCACCATCTGTCTTCAGGTATTCCCGTAACCACATTCTTTATTTCTGAGGATGTTCTCTTTGTTTACCTCGTTCTTTCCTCCTAACCTTGTCTATTTCTTTGTCAGTGTGTGTCTGTGGCTGTGTGTTTGCATACCCTTGCGTCAACTGTGTGTGCGTGCGTGTGTACGTGTGTGCCTGCGTGTGTGTGATGGAAGGGGGGGGGGGGGGTCTGTGGTTGTCAGAGCTGGAAGCAGTGATTTGATAGGTGCAGCTGCAGCTAGTGTCTCCTCTGCATTTCAATTAGCCGATCTACTCCTGTCTTCTCGGCCCTGGCCTCTCCCTCTCTCTCTCTCTCTCTCTCTCTCACCATCTCTCTTTCACAGCCTGTCCTAGCCCGCTCTCTTTCACTCATGTCACCCAACACAAGTCATGATCATTCTACTCAATAGGCTCCTCTCTCTCCCTCTGGCAGATGAGAGAACCTCATTAGGCAAACAGGAAAGGTTGGATGCACTCATACACACCGGCACGCACACATGTTCTCTCTCTCTCTGTCTCTCTCTCTCCATCTCCTTCCCTCTCTCTGTCTATGTGTCTCTCTGTCTTTCTGTCTGTCTGTCTGTTTGTCAGTCTGTCCCTCTCTGTCTGTCCCTCTCTGTCTGTTCTTCTTTCTGTCTCTCAATTTTTCTCTTTCCTGTCTATGTCTTTCTCTCTGTCTGAGAGGGCTGACTAGGAAGGAGGGAGGGAGTCAGCTGGAACGGTTTGCCCCAGGAAGAAAGGTCCTTTTCAGCATGATGGGGAGGGAACTATTAGTGGGGCGCACACGCAATTAGAGGCCAGATGAATTACAGCGGCTTTTACTACTCACACACACACACACACACACACAGCGTACAGGGCTACGAGTGTAGGTTTAAGCCTTAGTAAAAGAAAATAGGCCCTTTATCTAATTTATTTTAGTCTTCACATGATATTTTACACATTTGCTTTTATGTATGAGGTCCCTCCTTTTTTATGCTTTCTTCTCTCGTTTTGTGCTTCTTGCTCCATTTTTCTCTGTCTTCCCCTTCAGCACAAGACAACAACTTTAGCTTTAAGTAGTCTGCTTCATGTGGCAAACAGTTGCAAGCTTACAATCATACCCGAGAAAGGGCAAGAGATAGGAGAGGCAGTGAGAGCGAGAGACAGGAGAAGGATAAAAAAGAGAGATTGAGAGAGTATGAGAGAGACACTGGACAGGGGGAGGGAGAGAGACAGGAAAGGTATCTGGAGAAGGAGAGATAGGGGAAACAGATAGGAGAGAAAGAAAGTGATATGGCGAGAGAGACAGAGAGAAAACGATAAACACCAGCCGAGCCGGGCGTGCTATGACAGAGACACAGTGGAGCGTGTTGGTACTCACGAGGACCTGGGGGAGCAGGCTACGCTGTTACACCTAGTCTCCCCCAGCCCCCTGGGAGCTCATCAACAACAACAACAACACAGATATACCCTCTCAGAACACAGCTGACAACAGAACCAGCCCGCGGGATAAAAACAATACGACAAGAAACCCTGAGTGCGGATCTGAGGTGGAACAGAAGCTGTGGTAGCCAAGGGTGAGGATGTAAACAATGATAAACAGTAATAAAACAAGAACAAACAGCGAGGAACCGCAGTGAGCAGCTTACCGTCACACGAGGGAGGAGGACCAGCAAACTCCAGGTGTGTCCCCAGACGGCAGGTCAGGATGCTGTTTCCACTCAGGCGGTACCCTGGCAGACACCTGTACCTCACTATGTCTCCTGGAGAGGGGTGGAGGGGAGGGGAGGAGGGGAGACGGGAGGGAGGGAGGGGAAGGGGAGAAGAAATGGGAGAGGAGAGGAGGGGAGGGGAGAGAGGAGGGGAGATGACAGAAGGAAAGAAAAAGGGAATGTGTGATACATTTGAGAGATTCAGAGAGCGAGAGGGGAGTGTGAGAGAGAGAGAGAGAGAGAGAGAGCGAGAGAGAGAGGCAGAGAAACAAAGACATCATTAAACTTATGTCTTCCCATTTCTACACATTGAAAGTCAGAAGAGAGTCTGGACCCCAAATCTGAGCTCCTTCTGCTATTTCAGGACTGCACCAAACACTCCTCGGGTTAACAAACAGAGTGCTGTGTCAGTGTCTCTACCTGTCTGTCGTTGAGTAATTACCAACGACGTCGCTATGCAAATGAAACTGAATAATGGTAACTGTCTGCAATACTAAAATGAGAGCACCTGTTCTGAACCCTATTGGCAAAGATAGGCTCATGAGTATTAATATTTGTTTTCCTGAGGCCCCCTGGGTAGTGGGAGCTGTGCCTGTAAATCAGCACTGCAGCACGGTCTTATGGGATTAGTAGTTTTCTGAGCAAGAATGGGAGTGGATGTGTGTGTGTGTGTGAAATAGTAGAATCAGTGGAAGAGTGCAGCTTGCTGTCCTATATTCTAGGCACATTGTTAATGAAAGCTGGCCAAGCCTCAATATGAACTGGCAGGAAAGACTATCTACTCAAAATGCTTGATCGAGACTTTGCCATCTTCATACACAATAGGGCACGGAGGAGAAGGGTGTGTGTTTGTGTGTGTTTGTGTGTGTGTGTGTACTGTAGAACATGGAGGAGCGGTTTGTGTGAGTGCGTGTGTGTGCTTGTGTGTGCATGTGAATGTCCACTTACCTATTTTAAATTCCTTGCTAGCCATCAGGATCTCTGCATTTGGAATGATGGGTGGAGGTAGGCAGAACTGCAGTCTGTACGCTGGGGAGAACATACCACAATATTCAATACGTGTGTGTGAAAGGTCTGCATGTGTGTGTGTGTGTGTGTGAATGTGTGTGTGTGGGGAGTCATACCTTGATAATGAATACGGTACAGTCCACCTTTCTCCGCGTTGCTACGGAAACGGATCAGGACCTGATTGGACGTGCTGCGTGGCGGGTCGTTGGGATCGCCCTCCGTGAAGATCCCCAGCTTCCTGGCCGTCTCCTGAGGGCCGTCCCTGAGGGGTGAAAGATTAGGGGTCAAACCAGCAGGTTGTGACATTAGAAATGTTATGATATTAAAGAGAGCCCACTCTGGAAAGTCTGTTGATTATATTTTAGGGACATAAACAACTAGATGGCCCAGGTTTAACAGCAAGAATATATCCTGTCACATATAGAAGAGAGTTGGAAGAGAACTGCAAAGTGAAATCCTCAGAGGAAGTGATCGCCCCGTTGCTGTCTAGATGCAATCCTAATGACAAAGTGTGAACTCTCCCGAACATCTAAATGAAACATTGCAAACAACCAAACCAAGACGGCTGCCAGTAGTCCACCATCTCCCCCCCCCCCCACCCACATTAGGGAGGGAAAAGGTCAACAAAGCTCACACACAGATTCCCACGTTCTCAGAAAGTTCAGCCAACGAACATTAGCAGGAACAATATTCCGAGAAGGGAATGTCCGTCCGGCGGGAATGGCCTTTGGAAGGCGACACCCCCGTCTTGGCACTCCCCACCTGGCACGGAGCGGGCCAATGAGGTGGGTCGCCTTGTTCCTCCGGCAGCCAAAGCGCTTAGGAACCATCTGTGTGGTGTGGTGGGGCTGGCCCAGGGAGATAACAAGGGGCTCCAGTAACTGCTGGCTGGGGAGCGCCAAGCATGCCGTAATGCCGCCCTGGGTTTCCCAGCCCGCAGACCTTGGTGACGGGCCAGCGAGCTTGCTCGGTGGCTGTGTTTACGGGGCGCGAGGGAGCGAGCCATGGACTAGGCGCCAAACAGGTTTGTCCCAGGGAGCGGGAAAAGCACCGCAGGGAGCATTCTAGGAGTCTACGGGAAGGAGGGAGGGGCGGAGATTTGATGATGATGCCGGCGGAGGGATATTTTGACAGAGTGATTAGCAGCGGAGGAGTTGGAAGTAGGGAAGGATGGAGGTAAGCTTGGAGGGGTCTCTGGAACTAGCAGGAGTCCATGTAGCCCGAAATACAAGCAAGACAGGAGGAGAGGTTAACAAGGGTGAGGTGCTGGATGCTTCAAACTGGCTGTTTGGAGGGAAAACGGACTTTTGGACCGTGTAGGTTTCTGTCGAGTCTGATTTGGGTTGCCAGGTTGGCAGAAAATGGGCTATCTGAGACCTTTGGATGCTGGTCTCACTGAGAGGGGGATGAACTGGATCTGGCAGCCGCAGTGGATGATAAATCCTGTCTCTGCCTACACATATGGCTCTCACCCACCCATGTCCAGGTGAGAGGAGGCAGGTTGGGCCTAACACAAACACACCATACACACACACACACACACAGCACAGACACAACACAAACAAGCTTGGCGATCTAGCATCTGCATGTCTGAGCATGCTCAGAAATTCCATCAACACGTTCTCAACCCTCATTATCATTCTCCTCATCCCACAGCTAATCAGCAACCTGGACGCTCCGTTGGAGAGGGAGATGAAGGAATGGACAGAATAGATAGAGGAGTGATGGAGACAGGGACGTGACGGAGAGTTTGGGAACCAGGGGAGGGTGGCGGGGAGAGGAGGGTGGGAAGAGAGGAGGGAGGGTGGAAGGAGGAAAGGGAGGAGGACAAAGTAAAGGAGAGAGAAGAAGGGAAAGAGGATGAGGACAGGAGGATGACAGGCGAGAGGGAGGGAGGGAGCAGAAGCAGGAGGAAAATAAGGGGGGGGAGGGCGAGAGAGAAAGAGGAGGGGAATAAGGAGGAGGAAGATCAGGAAGAGCAGGAAGAAAGAGAGAGGAGAAGAAGAGACAGGGGTTGAGAGGCACAGAGGAGATTATCCAGTGAACTGGACCTTGACTCTCTCATTCCTGGAAACAAAGAAAAATGAAAGGCGGGGAAAAAAAGGGAGAGGCAAGATGGAAGACGAAAAAAAGGGAAGCGAGAGAGAATATCGAAAAAATTAGACTTGGGAGTGAATGGTGAAGGTGATAAAGGAAATAGATTGCTCTGAGATTGGGGCGGTAGATAGCAGGGGGTTAGAAAGCGGGAGGCAGACCTGAGGCCAGTACTACTGTATGTAATCATACTGGACAAAATCTTATATTGTGTCTGATAAATCTAGAACACACTGCACACAGTGAACACACACTCAGAAAACCATCACAGCATGGACAGTGAGGAAAGAGTTAACACACTGCTGGCAGTAGACCTCCCAGTCTACCAGTCTACTAGTCTACCAGTCACAGTGAGGGCAGTGTGTCTACTGTAGCAGTCTACCAGTCACAGTGAGGGCAGTGTGTCTACTAGTCTGACAGTCACAGTGAGGCCAGTGTGTCTACCAGTCTACCAGTCACAGTGAGGCCAGTGTGTCTACCAGTCTACCAGTCACAGTGAGGCCAGTGTGTCTACCAGTCTACCAGTCACAGTGAGGCCAGTGTGTCTACTAGTCTACCAGTCACAGTGAGGGCAGTGTGTCTACTAGTCTACCAGTCAGAGTGAGGGCAGTGGGCCTACCAGACAGTGATGTAGTCGTGAGGGCCGTGGATCTGCAGCAGGGTGAAGTTGAGTTGCACTCCCATGCCCGTCGCCACGGTGATCAGCCAGGTGCAGTCTGAGGAGCTGGGGTAGTCATCAGGGTAACCGGGAGAGAAGATGGTGCCATTGTCTGACGTGATGTTGCCCCCACAGGGTACTGGAGGGAGAGAGAGAGAGAGAGAGAGAGAGAGAGAGAGAGAGAGAGAGAGAGAGAGACAGGGAGTAGACAGTGAATAAAAACATGTACAGAGAGCATGATATTTCAGCAGAATCTGTAAAAATAGGGATTCTTTTTCTCTTTTTCCTCTCTCTCTCCCTTGTCCTTATTCTCCACCCCTCTCTCGCTCTCGCTGGTTTTGGGGGGCTTGTCAGGGCTAAAGATTAACCAAGAAAGCCTGTTAGCTAGCGAGGCCTTGGGTGGAGTGTTCCGGAAAGATAAGGCCCCAACCTCCTCCCGGAGGGGGCAGTATGGGTCTGGGGGGTGGGAGGGGGGGGGGGTGATAGGGGGGTCACGCTGAGCTGCATAAGGGACAACAGCTGGCTGACAATGAGTTGGTCCATGTAAGCACAGACCCCTCTGGATCCCCAATACATATGTTCTACAAGCACACACACACACATTCTCACACTCCAACGCACGCACACACTCTTCCAACAGAGTCTGTGCTCTGGGGCTGTTTCGTGTAAAGTCTAAAGGTGCTGTTTCACTCTTTTTATATGAAGCCCTCCCAAGACACATAGCCGGAGACAAAAACACGACATCCTGGAGCCAACAGCACAGTCAAAATCCCACATAAAACCCCATGCACGCACACTGACACATTCCCATCCACACGACACACACACTGACCTACCTCCACGGCACACACACACACACTCAATTACCTCCACTCTACACACACACACACATTCTCAACTACCTACGCACTACCCCCCTCCCCCCCCCCCCCCCCTCCCCCGTGTACTGAGACGGAGCAGAAGCGGAGCGTATTGTGCAGCGGTAATCCAGAAGTTTCGAGAATACCCTGGCTCTCAGCTCAGACTGGGAGCACGGGAGCCCTTGGCTACTTGGAGACGCATGTGTTCGCGTCCGCTCGCATCTCTCCTTCCCCTGTCTCCTCTACTCTCCAGCTGGCCGTCCTCTTGAGAGCGTGCGTGCGGGCGTGAGCACGCATATGGACTGCACGTGTGTTCGCGCTCGTGTATCAGTACAGTGTGTGCGAGTGCTCGTCTGTGGTGGGCGTGTGTGTGTGTGCGTGTGTGTGCAGCGTGGAAACGCAGGCCGTGTTAATCCCCCTGGCGGAGAGTGACCCTTTGCTGTGGGCCCGGCTGCTAAATGAGCTATCGATCACGAGCATTGATTAAAACCTGGACTCTGCAATCGAGGTGAGCCGTGCGCTGACGCCATCGATCGACCGGTCGGGGTGAAAGAGAGAGGGTGGAGGGAGAGAAATGCGTGTGTGTGTGACTGACTGTATGCGCGTGTCCTGCATGTGTGCATGCATGCGTCATATTGTTGAGAGGATGTGAAGGGGTTGGACCTGTAACAACCCCCCCCCCCCCCCCCCCACACCCACCCCCACCGCCACCTTCCTGTGACAGTGATCTATCTGGACGAGGCCAGATGGAGAGACACCGAGAAAGACAAGAGTGAGAGGGAAAACGTTGCAGATTCGCAAGCGAGTCCAACAGTAAGGCTGTGAACGTGAGACTAACACGCACCCATTATGGAGGGATGAGAAGGGAGGCACAGGGAGCAAATGCCAAGGTGAGAGGACACAGGGGAGATAAATGGAAGAGAAAAGAGGGAAGAGAGGATACATAAGCTGTGAGGGTCGGAGAGAGCCGATAAACAGGAGAGAAGATTTTGTTTTATCGTCAAGGACGAACGCGAAGGAAGCAATTGGAAAGTGAGAGGAGGATAAAAACTTTATTTTTCAGAGCTCAGGAGGAAGAGAGTTTGTAGTAGAGGGGGGGTGGATGGAAAGCTGGGCCAGACAGATTGACAGATGAGCGTATAGACGGATGTGTAGATAAACGGCGAGCGAGCGAGCGATGGACAAACAGGAGAGGAGAGGTGAGCAAGCCGGGGAATGAGGATCGATTCCCGCCTCTCGCCGTGGACATGCATGCAGACAGGAGAGTGAGAGAGAGGGACCTGAACGCTGACCTGCTGACAGGATGAGGGGAGGAGAGACGGAGGAGTGTGAATGAAGGGACGGAGGGAGGGGGGATGGCAAGGAGGGAGAGGCGTTAGCTAGCGTGTTTGACCGGGCCCATCAGCATATCCCCAGTGAGAAGCAGCTAGTAAGATGAACTTACTCTTCGCTTGGCCTTAGCACAAAAGCAGCACTCAACGCTACATTACTGTTTGTGATTCCTGAAAATTTCTTTTCTCTGCATGTTGTTTTTCAGGTCTCATAAGTGACTCCACCCATGCAACTGTTTGATGTTGCACTTAAGATGTTCCGGAATTTAGCTGCACTGTACGATGTAATGAGTTGAGATGTTACTGACACACTGTGCCTGGCGATTGTAGACCGTTCCTTGACTCTAAGCACTGAAATTTCTACTATCTACGAGCACGACTTGTACAGTATGTCCATTTGAATAAAATCAATACAACGTCCTGTTTCCACTTAACGATTTACAAAAAGACAATCTGTGAAACGATTCCGATATTTTCCAGGACGATTACCAAATGTCAAACGCTGGTGGGAGGTGTGTTCAGGTGTGTTTATCTCTGTGCTGTCTTCCTTGCTCGACCGTTTCAGCTGGTCTCTTCGGCTCGTCAATTACACTTGACGAGCGTCAGATGAGTCAGATGGCTGAGCGGTGAGGGAGTCGGGCTAGTAATCAGAAGGTTGCAGGATCGATTCCCCGCCGTGCCAAATGACGTTGTGTCCTTGGGCAAGGCACTTCACCCTACTTGCCTCGGGGGGAATGTCCCTGTACTGACTGTAAGTCGCTCTGGATAAGAGCGTCTGCTAAATGACTAAATGTAAATGTACACTGCTCTCCAGTCTCCGCACAGGGAGGAAGTGGGCTTTGTTTACCTCACCTCCGTTTTGGAAGAATGGATGGAGATGTTGTGTGTGTGTGTGTAGTGTAGAGATAACTGTGTGTTTGTGTGTGTGTGTGATGATGTATATTTGGAGAATGGCTTACAGGCTCACACTCGCACAGGAACACAAAACACCCATCGGCTCAAGCGAACACACACACAGCCACGCACACATAGCTTTGTGCACGCTCCCACTCACGGGTGTGTGAGTCACCTCGTGATTCACCCTCTAGCCAGACAAAGCGAAAAAGACAGATCCACTTTCACAAACTCTAAACACTAGTTGGAGATCCTTCCCACCACTCTGTCAAGCTCCTTCTCCTCTTCTATCTCCTTCTCCTCTTCCATCCATCTTTATCCCTCTCTTGCACCCCTTTACACACACTCATTCACAATTTCACAAGCATTGCTGGCGCACACACGCACGCACGCACAACTCCTTGCTCCAGAACGGTCCCCATCGTAGGACCACTGTCATGGCCGTCCTCTCTCCCTGGCTGGGCCTGCCACCAGCCTTAACAAATAACTGAGGATCGGGAATGTGCGAATTTAGGCCAAGGACAAGGGGTTCTCTCTTTCTTCCCTCACTTCTCTCTCCTCCTTCACATGCCCTTCACTCTTCACTCCCTTCTTGCGCCTGGTGTTGATTATGGTGAGCAGATCTCCTGTCGGCTAGAGTGGGAGGTGTGAATCGGCCAACGGGGTCATCAGCACTAGTCCTGAGGCCAGAGTCAAGGTGGACACAGTGGGCCCCTAACACAAGGACTTTGTTCGGTGGAGGTGGGGGGGGGGTATTGAAGACATTGCCTTCTTCTGTGGCCATGTGGAGTGACCTATACAACCTGGTCCTAACTGAGATAGTAAACTCACAAGGAAATAGTTATAATTAGAATAACTTAGAAGCAGGAAGTGAGTGAGCAGAGTACCTTTGCAGCGAGGGAAGGAGTGGTCCCAGTTGCGCGTGGTCCCGTGTTGACAGGTCAGGATCGACTGTCCAGTCAGCTGGTAACCCGGGAGACACTCGAAGGAAATGGATTGGCCCACGTTGTAGCCCGCCCCCACTACCACCCCATAGTGGAAAGGCTCCGGGTCCGGGCATTCTTGAAGCTCATAGGCTAGGGGAAGGAGACAGACAGGGAGGTGAGCCAATTGGTAAAAGTCATGCAAAGTAAGATTTACAATGATCGATTTTTTTTCATCAGAAACAGCAAATGTAGCTTCTGTATGGACAGAGAGTCATGGTAATTAAACTGGGAATAATGACATTATCGAAAAATGTCTTGTCACATTATAATTCTTCTTAAGAAAGTCCTTTCTTTATCTTTGTATGAATGTCTCCGCTCTACTGGGATAACCAATCATGAAAAAACAGACAAAATCTTAAGAGAGAATACAATTTGTCATGACTCATGACCACAAAGGTTCAGCCAAGCGTCAACACATTATGTCTGAGGTCTGCATGTGATAAGGGCTGACAACCTGATGAAGAGCATTTTATTAATACCTAATTTACATAATAACATCAATTTTTCGGGGTAAGTGGACACCACAGAAGACACAAAATGGCTGCCTACACTTGCTGATAGTTAACAACCATCTCTGCCCAACCTCACCACACAGCTGCCAGACACACACTCATTTATTGTAGAGTGTGAGAATAGCTACCCTGACATCTGTGCTCCAACCTCCCCCTCAGTCCCCCAAACTTTCTCTCTCTCTCTCTCTCTCTCTCTCTCTCTCTCTCTCTCTCTCTCTCTCTCCTGCTGTCTCTTTGTTTATCTTTCTTTGCCTCTATGTCTTTCTATGTCTATCTTTTCCACTCTCTGGTTAGTTCTCTATGTTCATCTCCCTCTCTCTGTCTCTGCCCCCCCCTTCCCCCCCACACCTCTTCCCATAAAGGTGTTCTGGAAAGAAAAACTTTTTCTTCCAACAAAAACAATTAGAAACGCCGGTGGCATTCTTCCCTTGTGCTGTGGCGCATTTTCATGCAGTCATCACAAGCAGGGCGGGATTACGCATCCGTTTGTCAGGCGGGACACAAAGGCAGAGCAGGCGGTGAGCCTTGAAGGCAGTGTGGATATAAATAAGAGTAAAAGAAATTGATTTCTATGGATCACAGCATCCTTTGTGCAAGATAAGTCATGCAAGCTTCGCAAAAATAAGAGAAAGGGGGGTGGGGGGGGGGTAGTGGGAGGAGGCGATGGCACTTCCAAATAGAATGCTTGATTTAAATGCTAATGTACACATAATTATGTAAATGACAACACTACCATTCACTTTGCATTCTTCTTCTCAGAATCTTAATGTTACCAACTCTGTTCACCTTTAGTGTTGGAGCTAAAAGGTGTTGGAGCCGGATATTAGGATGAGGGGCGGAGGGGGGTCTTCTGGTTGGGGGGAGACAAAGCTACAGAACACCGCCCATCAAAAAAAGTTTTAAACTAACTAATAAACATGCCTCATGTTGGTGCAATCCACTTTTCCTTTTTCAATATGTAGATTTATCCACCAGTGGGTTTTAATAGATCAACTTTATTGGCCAAGTTCTACGAAGACTTCAAATCTCACCATACAACTGCAACTGGTTATTTGCTGATTGTGTCAAATCAAATTAATATGTCTGATAAAATGCCAGCCAGATATACTGCCTACACACCCTTGAAACTCTGGATATTGAAGAGCTCCAAAAAGTGATCGAATTTTACATTCTGTTCGAAATGTTATTCAATTAACTAGCAAATGAAGCTAACTGAATAGTAAAGTGCCAGGCCTGTGTCACTTCCTGTTTCCTGTATGTGCTTCTTACCCTGGTACTCGAACCTGAAGCCTGGTTTGTTCTGAGAGTGGTCGCTATGGAAATAGATTGTGGTTTCGTGGGAGGTCGTAAGGAGGGAGGAAGGCACATCCTGTCCGCTGAATCGCCCGATCACAGTGCTGGTCTCCAGAGGGCCGTTTCGGATCTCCAGGAAGTCGTGGTTGGCTTCGGTGGAGAAGTTGAGGAACTGAACATGAGCTCCTGGGAGAAGGGACAATGAGAAGAGAAGGAGAAGAAAGGATGAGTTGAGATGAGAGAAGAGGGTGTGAGCAGAGGAGAAGAAGGGTGAGGAGGAGAGAGGAAAAAATAGGTGGCGACACTGGACAAAATAGCTACATAAACTCAATTAATACATTCATTAATTCTGTCTTTCTTTCATCAATGGTCCTTAATATCCATTATATCCATAAACAACCTTGATTCCACTTACCGTAACCAACCGGCAGGTAGATTCTCCAGGTGCAGTCGCTGTTGCTAGGGTAGTTTCCAGGGAAACCAGGGCTGAGAATCATTCCCTCCATGTCTTCTTGGATCCCTCCACATTGAGCTGGGCAGAGGGGTGTCAGGGTCATACCACTGTAGCACTGCAGCAGGGATACTAGACTGTGTGTTAGGAAACATGCTTCAGCAACATCTTGGCAAAACCTGCGTCTGTAAACCAACAGCTATTTATAGAGAAGGGAAAAAAAGCGAGAAGAAAGGATAGAAGTGTCGTTTGTAACTGACAGACGAGGGAGGGTTTGATAAAATGGGTCAAATTCACCTCTCACAGGAATCAAAGAGTCTCTCCAACACCTTTGTAGTCCACTATCTCTTCCTCTGGTATCTCTGTCCTCCACCCTCCTCTCCTCCCTCTCCTCCTCCCTTTGAGACTAAACCACTGATTGATTCAAATGTCACTTTGATTGAAACCCGGGCCTCAAAGGGAGCGAGGGAAAGAGAGAGGTAGAGAGGGATATGAGGATGGAAGATGACAGAAAGAAAGCGAGAGGGCGAAAGAAAGAGTAAGAGAGAGAGTGTGAGTGTGTGAGAGAGACAAAGAGAGTGGGAGAGAGAGAGAGACAATGTAAGAGAAAGAGAGTGAATGAGAAAGAGAGTAAGAGCAAGGAGGAGAGTTAAAGAGTGAGAGAAAAACAGAAAGAGTGAGATAAGGGACACTGTGGGAACCGTGCATCTCTACGAGTCACCATGTCGCGAGGCATGCGAGGAGGGGGTAAAAACTGGCGCCCTGCGCCAGCGGAAGATGGAGAGTGATCTGAAAACTGCTGACGCTTGTAAACGCCATGAATCTCTCCCGACTTCCACCAATCAGGAGCTGCGATGGAGCTAATTAGGCGATAGTAGGTCGTTCCAATAAGTGGAGCACGTTTGTCAAGATTCACGGGCAGAGAGGCCAGCAGGGTAACAAATATGGAGTTAGGGAACCGTGGTGAAAACTGGAACACACACACACACAGACACTGTACACACAGCAGGGAGGAGACAGGGTACTTTAGCGAGCGTCTATGGGGACTTTGGGCGCCAGCCGCAGGTATGATGGGCAGGATAATCATGTGTCACTGTGAGAGGACCTTGGATGAGAGAGCAAGCAGAGGAGGAGGAGGAGGAGAGAGAGAGAGAGAGAGAGAGAGAGAGAGAGAGAGAGAGAGAGAGAGAGAGAGAGAGAGAGAGAGAGAGAGAGAGAGAGAGAGAGAGAGGCAGGGGAGGAAGAGAGAGGGATGGATAGAGATAGGAGTGAAAGAAGGAGACAGGGATTGATAGAGAGAGATAGAGAAGTGGAGAGGGGTGATAGGGAGAGAAGGGTGATAGAGGGAGAGAGGGATGATAGATAGAGGGAGAGAGGGATGGATAGAGAGGGAGGGAGAAAGAGATGAGAGAAAGGGAGAGAGGGATGATATATAGAGGGAGAGAGGGATGGAGAGAAATAGTTCTTACCGATGCAGAGAGGGGGAGGGTAGTTCCAACGTCTGACGGTTCCAGGCATGCAGGAGATGTGTGAATTCCCCTACGAGCACACACACACACACACAAGCAGAGTAAGATACAAAGAGTGTGAGAGAGAGAGACATAAAGAGCGAGAGAGAGAGAGAGAGAGAGAGAGAGAGAGAGAGAGAGAGAGAGAGAAAGTGAGAGAGAGAAAGTGAGAGAGAGAAAGTGAGAGAGAGGAAGACACAGAGAGACAGAAGCACAAAAGAACAGGCAGTTCATTAACTGCTTTCATTGTGGCTCTAACTGTCTCCGGTCTTTTTGAGGCAGCTATCTCTCCCCCCACCCTGCCACCCCCCCTCCTCCCCTTAAGCAGCTCATTGGAGACCCAGAACCAAAGAGAGACAGCGTCCCGGGGAGATCTCCACATCACACAGACAGCCAGGGAAACAGAAGGGGAAAAAGGGAGGATTGATCGTCTCTTCACTAAAAAGTTCAACAGAGGAGTGTGGGACTGTACTTAGTACAAGCCTGTGGGCCTGGGGTGATGACAAACAAGATTCTGATCACCGAGGGAGGGGTGCGGGGGGGGGGGGAGTGTTGGACGATGTCGTCTCATGTCTAGCCGAGGGGGAGGGGGACTACAGAAAATAAAGGGAGGTTTTTTCTTCCGGGGCTGTCTGTGGGACTGTCTATCTGGAGGAGCAGACGAGTTCAGCTCCATCTAAGGAACCTTCTACACACACATTCTGCTGACTCTACACACACATTCTGGGAGGTCACAGGTGAAGGGCGATGACATCCCTTCTGCTCACAGATCGACTTTAGATTCAGTATATGTTATAAAAACCTAATAATGATACATTTGAGTTGTAATGCACCTTTCTTGCACTCAAATCACTAAGAGGCTTGCTTCATCCAGAAGCTGCTACCACAACAATCACATGCTATACTGGTACCATAGCAAGTGTCAACCATACAGTGACAACCATACAGGAAGTGTTGCCGTAACAACCTCAGCCTCATTTGAATGACTCGTCTGGTGTAACCTGCGAGAGGTTGGGCCGACTCTGCGTACAGAACGTGCGACCACTCAGTTAGTGTTGCCGCAACAGCCTTACAGGCAGTGTGTCCTTGACATGTGACCATGACGACCGCAGCCTGTTACCTGCAGGGTGTATCCGGGCTCACACTGGAAGGAAACCACATTGTTCATCTGGAGTCTCTCCCCCACCTTGATAGCATTCATCGGGATAACGGGCTCAGGACAGCTGGTGAGAGAGACAGCTGGAGGGGAAGTAAGTGGGGAGGGAGAGGGAGGGAGGGAAGAGGAGAGAAAAAAAGGGAAGGGGAGAGAGGTATGGAAGGAAGGACATGGGTAAGGAGAGAGGGAGGGAAAGAGGGAGAGAGGGTTGGAGGGAGATAAAGTGGAGGAAAAGGGGGAGAGCGAGGAAAGGAGGAGGAAAGAGAAAGGGGGAGAAAGAAAGGTAAGGGGAGGGAGGGAGGGTCAGTTGTTGGTTGTCAGAGCAACAAACCAGAATATGCAATCCCCAAAAAGTTTGTGATCAGAAACAAAAATCGAATTTCATGAATTTCATTAAGGTGTGTTTGATCGTCCTCACTGTTGACCCTCGGTGACCCTTATGGATCAGGTCCTATGGTTTCACTGTAGTGGGTGATACAAATCAAGTGCACTTACTCTTGTACTCCAGTCTGAACCCTGCTGCAGACACGCTGATATCCGAGAAGAAGTGAAGATAGAGCTGATTGGACGTGCTGTTGAGGAGGGCCGGGACTGTCGTGCCTGTGGAGAAAGTAGAGCTTAGCACCCAAAAAAAAGGAAAAAAAGCTTGTGTAGCAAGTCTTACACACACGCACATACGTACACACACACAGACCTACCAGAGAAGCTGCCCAGCATGGTGTCAGTGTTGTCTCCTCCATCAAACACCTCCAGTGAGTCCCAGTTCTGCTCTGTCACAAAGCTGATGACCTGGATCTGGAGAGGGGGAGGAGAGCAGCGGAGAGTGAGATAGGAAAACAGAGGAGGGGGGGTGAGATAGGGTGGAGAGAAGAGGGGGAGTTAAAGGGAGGAAGGGAGAGGAAAAAGATGTATTTGTGGGTCCTGTGTGCATAATGCATGCGTGTGTGTGTGTGTGTGTTTGTGAATTGAAAGAGGCAGAGGTAAAAAGCCAGGAGAGGTAAATATTTGGACAGATATGTTCACTCCTGAGTCCTCAAAAAATGAATGCAGGAATTGGAGGGTCACAGCTGCTGCGGCGAGAAATAGAGGATGCATATAGTCAGATCTTACTTATCGAAAAATGGACTGTGTGTCTGCGTGTGTGTGTCTGAATGTGTGTGTGCGTGTTTGGCTTCTGATCTTCATTTTCTAGACTACTTTGGGGGGTGTTATCATTCAGAGCACAAACGTCTGAAACACAACATCAGAAGTCTGAACATCTCTTCCTTCCTCTGTCTTTGCTCTGTCCTCTATCTGCATCTCACCCTCTCCCTCTGTCTCTCTCTCTTCATCTCTCTCTCTCTCTCTCTCTCCCTCTGTCTCTCTTTCCCTCCCACTCTCTCTCTTGTCTCTCTTCCCTCTCTCATAGCTGTCTATATCGTTCTTTTTTCCCTCTCTTTGTCCTCTCCCCGCCGCTCTCTCTCTTCCCTCTCTAATCGCTCTCTCCTCTCTCTACTTTCTCCTCTCTCACACACCCATCTTATGTTGTCCTCCTGTTCCTCCTGTTTTCCACATCTATTCTCTCTCTCCATCTCTCTCTCCTTCATTCCCTCTCCTCCCTATTCCCATATTAATCTTCAAATGGAATTTAAATTTACAAGCGCATAAAGTTTGGCAAGGACTTTTATTTTTACAAGAGCGTTTTATTGAACTGTTCATCTTGTGTTACGTCTTCGCATCCACTCTGAGGAGAGAATGACAGCAACCTGAAAGGATGAGTAGCGACACAACTTCAGTAAACCGTCGCCAAAAACTCCAGGGGTGGTTGAGAACGAAAATGAAAAACATTAACACTATCTATCTCCTGAGTGTCCATTTGGAAGGCTGCCTTCAAGGCATCTACTGTAGTAGAGACAGCGAGTCGAGCTATGTGGAGCCTTTCTGTCTAAAGATGGCTATGGATTCTATCATGTCACTGTCTTTTCCCTTGTCAACGGCTGCAAACAATCACAGAAGCTGTTTGCGTGCTGCTACACTTGGTAGAACATTGAGAACACTCTGTCCTGATGTTGAAACTCCATGTGTCCCTCCTTCACTCACACTCATGCACTTTTCTCTGTTTTGGTTTCAAATGTTGCATCCTCTCTCCTATCTCCCCATCCCATTTCTTCTCACCTTCAGTGTGTCTCAAATGCCTCCACGGCTTTCTCCCTCCCTCCCTCCCACCCTCCCTCCCTCCCTTTCCTGGGTCTCTACCTCTCCCCGTCTCCATTCGTCTGTCTCCCCGCACCCTATCCTCCTCTTCTACCTCTTCCTTTCTCCACCCATCCCTTCGCCGGTCCCCTCCACCCGGCCTCCTCTTCCACCTCTCTCCTCCCACACACTCCCCCCCACCACCACCCCTTGTCCTCCCCGCTCCTCTGCCTCTCTCCTTCTCCGCACATCCCCCACCTTACTCCCCCCCCCCCCCCTCTACCTTCTCTTTTTCTACCACAACCTCTCTCCTCCAACTCCCCTCCCCCCCCCCCCCCCCCCCCCCCGCTCCTCCCACCCTCCACCCCCCTCCTGCCCCCTGGCCCAGCCTGATGGTTATGGATCGGATGCCAGCCAATTAAAGGGGCGGTGCGGAGCCAGGGAGGACGGCAGATCACAGATTGATCTTTCATTAGGGGGCCACCGCAGAAATGTGCCGGCGAGGCACCCTGCTCCTTTAACTCCTCTCCTGGATCGTGACACTCCAATCTAATGTGTCTGCTGCTCTGCTGCTAGGCACTGAGATGGAGGGAAGAGAGAGAAAGAGGGGGGGGAAGGAGAGAAGGATGGAGGAGAGAGGGATGGAGTTGAAGGGAAAAAATTGAGGGAGAGAGAGAGGGAGCTGGAGAGCGAATGAGGGATGGAGAGAATGAGCGCGAGAGATTGCGTAGAAACAGACCCCTCTGGTTATCCTTTAACTCTGAAGAAGTAGAGTGAGTGGGTCTTATTGTGGCACACACACACCCCCCAAAAAAACAATGAACACTCCTTGAAGTACAGAATATATGTAATCCATTTACTGCTGCTATTCTTCTTTCAGTTTACCTGTGTGTGTTTGAGTGTGTGTGTATGTGTATGAGCATGCGCACCATCAGTGTGTTCAACTAAACCCCAGAGAATTCTTTTAATTAAGTAATTTGATCAGTGAGGCCTAATATAGTCTCTCTACCTCTACTTCCCCTTGCCCTTCCATCCCACCCTCTCCCTCTCTCTTTCTGCCTTTTTTTCCATTTCCTGCTATACCTTCCCATTCCCCTTTCTCCCCTATTAAGTGTGTTAGTGTGTTTGCAGCTGTGTGTGTGTGTGTCTCAGTCATCTGGGACCAAGTGCTAATGGCTCTGGGAAGACACACAGGTCATTAGCCACACTGGTCTACGACAAACCTCACCCTTTCTGTCAGGCTCCTCCTCAGAGACCTAGAGGGTCACCTATAGGACACCTATAGGACACCCCCACATGGATGTTTAACACCAGGAGGGGTCAAACTTTGACCTGCGCCATGGACTCAGGAAATACTATATGTGTTATCGCAATTCACATGTTTAATGCATGACATAATTTTCTCACTAACGTTGGAGAAGGTGGCCATTATAGTTGCTGTTCATGTGTCAGACATTTTCTCCTCATAGCAGAAATGTAATTATAGAGCCCCCCCCAGGGACCTGACTAGGGGGCCCTGGTGTAGGATAAGCTTCACAGTTACAACCCATGTGTTTTAGATGGTTACACATCTAAAACAGTTGCAATTACCTGAACATACAGGGTCAGACAACTCTGTCTGCCTGGACCCAGGAACTTTAAAGCCTGTAGCAGACAGGAGCTAACGCTGCTAATCAGCTAGCCTTGTGCCCAAGCGCTAAGCTGCTATCTTATCTCCAGACAGGAGATACAGCAGCCAAAGCAGAGCATAACTATAGGGAATAGAGGCTAATATAACACGGCATCAAATCTGCTAACTCCTTGTCGGCGTGGCTAAAGAAGGTGTATGTGTTTGGGTGTGTATGCATGCGTGTGTAAATGAGTGATTGCATTTGCGTGCATTGATGTGCGTGCATACGGATGCATATATGTGTGCATCTATGTCTGCGTGTGTGTGTGAGAGAGAGGAGAGAGAGAGAGAGAGAGAGAGAGAGAGAGAGAGAGAGAGAGAGAGAGAGAGAGAGAGAGAGAGAGAGAGAGCAGCAGAGTACCAGTGTAAAGCAGAGAGCCCGGTCTCAGCACAGTTAGGCTTTGGGGGCATCAATAAAGCCCTGCGCTGTGTTCCTCAGGGAGGGGACTAAGGACCAAGGTTTATCTTGGATAACAAAAAGGTTTATTGGTTTGTGCCTAACTTTTCTAAGTCATTTGATTTAGGTTTACTGCTGAGCTGCAGTGGGAGCACAGCATGTAAAACATGAAGCAATGTTTTGGCTTCAGTCAGGACTACAGCTTTGGAACTGTGCAGAAACGTTGGCTGAATGACTAGACACTAACATACCAGAATATACTAAATAGAGTAGAACATAGTAGAAAAGAACAAAGTAGAATAGAGAAAAATAATAGAACATGGCTGAATAGAATACAATACAACTGTACCTGTATTCCAGATCCTTCTGGAACAGTGATCTTCCAGACACAGTTCAGGCTGTTCAGGTAGGGCTCAGGAAAACCTGGAGACAGTATGGTACCAGTCCTCTGGGTCAAATTCCCTCCACATGGTACTAGAAGAGAGGAGGAAATAAGAGGAGAAGAGGAGGAGGGGAGAGGAGAGGAAGGGAGGGGAGGGGAAAGGAGAGAGGAAATTAGGAAAAGAAGAAAGAGGAAAGGAGATGGGTAGGGGGACAGGAGAGAGATGATGAGAGGAGAGGAGGGAAGATGAGGAAAGGGGGAAGGGAAGGAAGGAAGGAAGGAAGGAAGGAAGGAAGGAAGGAAGGAAGGAAGGAAGGAAGGAAGGAAGGAAGGAAGGAGGAGAAGAGAGCAGAGAAGTGGAGAAGAGAGGAGGAGGAAGGGAGGAGAGAAAGAGAGAGAAAATCATTACAAATAGAAAACTAGATAGAAAAGCTAGAGAACTGAAAACCATCATAACGGCAATGCGAGAGGGATAAATGGGGGGTGGGGGAGGATGAGAGATGACATAACACACCCTCACAGGTAGAGCACACAGCTCTCCGTGGGAGAACACAGGGAAGGAGTGTTCACCATCTCCAAACACAGTCCTCACTGCTCGCTGGAACACACAACATCTGGTGGCTGCACTGGAGCGCACATGTAAACATCTGTTTCTGTCCTGTGTGTGTGTGTGTGTGTGTGTGTGTGTGTGTGTGTGTGTGTGTGTATGACCCAAGGCGGTGCCTACCACCTGTGTGCCGGCTGGCTGCGTTTGGGCACAGTGCTACGGGCGATGGATGGCAGCCCACATCTGTCTGGGAGGGGCTAGTTAGAGGCGAGAGGGAGGAGGGGAGGAACTAGAACAAGGTGCAGCATCTGTGTGTGTGTGTGTGTGGGTGTGTGTGATAACTGAATGAGCCCAGTCATCAGTGTGTGTGTGTGTGTGTGTGTGTGAGTATGTACCCAGTGTATATGTTTTCTCCTACTTATACAACTAGATACGGAGTGTACCTAGTGTGTATAACTGTATGTGAGTGTATGTGCATATGTGTGTGCATGTGTGTGTATGTGTGTGTGCATGCATGTGTGTGTTTGTGTGTGTGTGAGTGAGTGTGTGTGTGTATGCATGTGTATGAGTGAGTGTTTGTGTGTATGTGTGTGTGTGATCCACACCTATACAGCTGGGTATGGAGCTGTTCCACTGTGCCAGGGCGTTGGGCACCGTCAGACACTCAATGGCGGAGGGTCCCTCCAGCACATACCCGGGGCTGCACTCGAACCGGATCACCGCACCCACTGCAAAGCTGTTTCCCATGCGCCGGCCGTTCCTCGGCTCGGGCACCGAGGAGCACTGGGTGGCACTGGTCCTGGGAACCGCTGGAGAGAGGGAGGGAGGGATTAGAAAAGAAAAGTGAACAAGTTAAATGAGAGAGAGAGTGACAAGAAGAGAGGTAGTAGAAAGACAGTGAAAAGGTGGGAAAGACCAAAGAGAGAGTGACAAGGAGAGAGAGAGTAAACAAGAAGAGACGGTGAAAAGGTGAAGAGGAGGATGGATGGAAGATCGGCTGAACCAGACATTATGACAGACTTGTGACAGTTGATGCACACTGTCCACAACCATATTGTGTTATTAGTTTGAAACCATATACTCTCAATCAACTAAACTTTTTTCAACTCTTATCTTCTGGATTGCGAGTGTCTGTTTACTTGTGTGTGTGTGCCTCACCTTGATAAACCAGATGGAAACCTCTGGAACTGGATTGTCCTTTAGATGTGAAACGAATCAGAATCTGATTGGACGTTGCCAGGGGCAGAGACTCGCCTGGGTAGGAAAGGGAGAGAGGAGGAGAAGAAGAGATAAAGAGAGAAATAGCGACACAGAAATCAGAGGAAATCTATTTTACTGACTGTTCTCACTCAGGGTCCGAGTAATGTATCATCTCAAACCACATATCAAACCAAGATAATTAGCGGTGTCATTTGACTCAACCTCCCTCCCTCGCTCCTTCCCTCCCTCGCTACTCCACCCAGTGGGATCAGTACAGTGTTGACTGGTTCACAGCAGTGTGTCTCATTACTCTGTGTCTACTTGCTGTCATACTGTGGAGAGAAAGACAGAACGAGAGACAGAGAGGACGAGAGAGGGGGAAGGAGGGACAATCTACCCACACATCCCTAAGGCCAGCATCTGACTGTATGTTTGTGTGTATGTTTGTATGTGTTTGTTTGAATGTGTGTGTGTGTATGCGTGTGTGCGTGTATGTGTTCATGCTGACAACCTCCTACAGTGTCCTGAAACGACTCCCCCGTGGTAGCTAGGGCACTGTCACTACGGTTACACAAGTTCCACCACAGGAACTCAGGGCATGCTGGGTAGTTTATTAGAGAATGTCCTCCACATGGTGTCATGGAATTTATGTTTATTAATGGTTACGGGGACAGGTAGTCATTCAGAGAAAGCTAGGGAGGGAGGGAAAGAGAGGAAATAGAAGGAGTGGATCACAGGTATGGAACCCAGCCCAGCCCATGGCTCCGTTCCAAATCTCTTTCTTGCTGCTAGAGTGATTGCTTGTCCCTCCAGACACCTAGTGTACTCTTTATCTCCAAGGAATAATTAGGTTTAAACAGACAGCCAACCCAGCCTATCAAAGGCCAAGGTGAACTCATTACCATAAAGCAGTACCTCAGCCTATCACTGCCCTCAGAAGAACAGAAATTTCAGCAGGCTGATCTGAAATGTATTCCTTTCATTAATACCTTGACAATTATACTTTTTATTCACACAGATGTGGCTTACTGCCTGTGTTTGAAAGTGTTGAAACATAACTGCTGGTAAAGTTGTGTTTTAATCACAGCAAACAGTCCCAATGTTTTGACCATGTAGCTTACGGTAAGAGAACACCCCAGTAATTATTACTTGGCGGGAAATGTAATAAAAGGGACTTACACAAAAACATACAGTACGCAGGGGCGGACGGTGTGATACTGTGTATTTGTATGAACAGATGTGCATCTCTGTATATCTACGTGTGAGCATGCGTTCCCAATGTAAATTCACACCTCTCTGGTTCTGAGGGTCAGCTTGCATAAATGTACCGCACTGTGACCCCCCCGCAACCCAACCTCCTAAGCTTTCAAAAAACTCCCGTTTGATTCAGTGGACGGAGTTTGTAATGCTCTGCCTGGTTGGTGGTAGACTATGAGCGTGCTCAGAGGAGCCCTCAGTGAATATATCCTGCTGTTTATTGAGCTGTAAACTGGGCTGTTCCCAGCCTGCCCTGGACTGGAACCAATGTAATCATTCTGCTGTTGTCAAGCACTGAGAGATGGAGAGGTACCCCAGAAAGTCTCTGTTCCTTTACCCACCCCTCCACCCCCCTCCCCTTCTCCCTGGCTCAAACTGTCGCAATCTCTCTCTTCTATTCATTTTCCCACTTTTCCAACATCAAGTACATGGCATCTCTTAGTGTGTGTGTGTTTGCATGAATGCTAAGTGCATGTCTGTCTCCTGTGTTCTGTGTGCGCGAGGGTGTGCGCGTGCGCGCGCCAGTCATCCGAATGGGTCACACAGCAAAGTAGACTAAACAAATGCACGCGCGCACTCAACGTGTTGTACGACACCCCTGTGAATGTTTAGTTTCACCTCAAGTGTGTTTACAGCTCTCAGTGGCCCACCTAGGGAAGCACAGCAGCGCTGATGTCAGCATGCAGCGCCCATTACAAAGCCCTGACGCAGATACACAATACACACGACGCCGCTCTCTTTAGCTGCTGTCATGTTCAGACGCGGCAAAAGGCAGTCAGACCAACGAGGCCCCGATGGTGTTGTTTGTTTGTGTTCTTGAGAAAAAACAAACTCGCAGGCAGTAAATATAGTGCATCTTTGTCGGATTGTAAGTATAGGGATACGCGCGTGTGTGCCTGTGTGTGTATGTGTGTGTGTATATCACTGTTTACGTGAGCGTATGTGTGCAAGTGTGTGTGTTTGCATGAGTGTGTGTGTGTAACTGTGTGTGTGTACTTGATGGTGTGGATGTGTACCAGTGTTTGTTTGTGTGGGTGTGTGTGTGTGTTTGTGTGGGTGTACCTGTGTGTGCCCCTGACAGGGAGCTGAGGACGCGAGAGTGTTGAGTGGCTCCATCGTACACCTCTACCACATCGTTCAGAGCCGTCTGGAAGAAGGCAAACTGGCTGAACACCACTGAAGCAACACAAGAAACACAGGAAGACCAGGGTCACATGACAGGAAGTAATGGCAAATCTCTGAATCACTGAATATTTATTGTTACTGGACATCATCCAGATACCTGACACCAGACACATGTTAAATCATGTTTATTAACACCAGCCCCAGTTATTTGACACAACAGAATATGACAACATGAAACAGAATGAAATTAGTTTTACATGCTCTTTTGAAAGGTATCTAATCAACTTGAAGAGAACTAGGGAACATTGACAATCAGTACATGTAGCTGTTAGCGATTCTACATCAAGCTTTCACCATTCCATCCTTTTAGCTCTGATTGCTTTAATCTATTCAGGCCTTTCAGATCCAATTGCACAGGGGCTGATTAGTATTGAATGCCACAGGTATGAGGATTAGAAGAGACAGAGAGAGTAAGAGAGAGAGATGGGGGAGAGAAAGTGGGTGTGAGAAAGACAGCGAGCAAGAGAGAGCATGATGACTTCCATTAAAGGTGATGATAAGGCCTTAGGCAAGTGACTCATGCATTTCTGACTCAGCGATATGTTGCTAGCAGCAAGCTTCTCTCTATCTTTCTCTCTCAGAATGTATTTCTCTGTACTTCTAACTCCATCTGTCTCTCTCTCTCTCTCTCACTCACTGTTTCTGTGACACTTGTAAGTGGCACTAATTTGCTTCACCATTCATACAAAATGGCTGCCCGTTACCGGTGCGTTAGCATAATGTGACCAGGGGGGTGCGAGGCAGAAGAGGATTTTGGTTCCACATGATGGAGCATTCTGTCCAGGCCTCGGGATATGGGCTTTAATTACTCCCATTTCCTCTCTCTCTCTCTCTCCCTCTCTCTCTCTCTCTCTCTCTCTCTCTCTCTCTCTCTCTCTCTCTCTCTTTCTCTCTCTCTCTCTCTCTCTCTCTCTCTCTCTCTCTCTCTCTCTCCCTCTCCCTTTTTCCCTCCCCCTGTCCGTTCAACTTTTCAGAGTGAAATATGCTTCCATCAGACTACAAGAACGGTGATCTGGTCATTGGCGCACCTCGCCAAGGCGTTGGAATGGGCCGAACGACCTCCAGATGGAGAGGTGGCGGCGTGCATACCGTGGCTGGATCAGCGGGCACCCCGCCGACACGGTGACATGAGGGATAGTGGGATTCAGGAGCCCCCCCCCCCCCAGAGCTACCCTGGTTATACCCTCATTATTCCAACATACCGACGGAGAGAGAGAGAGGGGATGGGGGGGGCGGGGGTAGAGAGAGAAATGTGGGGAGAGGTGGGGAAATATATAGAGGGGAAAGTGAGTGTGTGTGTTATGAGTGTGTGCTCTCATACACAGTTCATACTAAATGCTCCAGTGGGCTGGTAGAGAGACCATAGCAGATAGACTATATTAGGAAGTATAACCTTTAGAATGCAAATGCCAGGAGGAGACAAATGCCAATAACAGCAGTTTCCACTCTGTAAGTGTTTCTGCTGCAAGTTCCTGTACCTTGAAAAGTGTGTGTATGGAGCTGTATGTAGAGATGAACCCAGACAAAGACAGAGACAGAGAGAGAGAGAGAGCGAGAGAGAGAGAGAGAGAGAGAGAGAGAGAGAGAGAGACAGAGAGAGAGAGAGAGAGAGAGAGAGAGAGAGAGAGAGAGAGAGAGAGAGAGAAAATATGCTAAAGGCAGAGAGACAGAGGTGGGGAAAGGAAGAGAGAGGGAGGAGAGAAAGACAGTGTGTGTCTCACCGTAGTCCGCTGGCACGACCACAGAGTAGAGACAGGTTCTGGCGCTGCTATAGTTGCCGGGATAACCAGGTGACAACACAACGCCCTCCAACCCTGAATACTGCCCTCCACACGGAGCTGAGAGAGAGAGAGACGGGGGAGGGGGGTAGAGAGAGAGAGAGACAGACAGTAAGACCGACATAGAAAGAAAGAGGAGACAGGGGACAAGACAGACAGGCAGAAACATTCAGTGGGGACAAGAGAAAAGAGGAACAGGAGACGGAGAGGAGTTAGAGATTCAATTTCTCAGTTTTTCTCTCCATTCCCCCGTTCTCTCGCTCCTAAATTACTTTTCTTGCTGGATCGGCCGCCAGTGGAAGATGTCCCTGGTGTTTGCAAGAGTGAAATTGCAATGTTTTCTAAGTGTCCCTCTGGGTTAGCCCAGAGAGATGAGGCTTGAACCCCTAAAACCTGCCACGGGTGTGTGTGTGTGTGTATGTGTGTGTGTGCATATGTGTGTCATAGAACTTTACTCCAAGTTCGAACAATGCAGCCTTGGCAAGAAGGAATATTCCAGAATTAGCAGGTCAGCAAACATTCACATTTCACCTGGCCATATGCAGGATTCTGTCATGCTTTTTGTGTGTACCAAGGGTTCTGTGATAATGGAACAATGGAGATCCCTCTCTGTAATGTACTACAGTTCTGTTTCCCTGTGTGTGTGTGTAGGGGAATGGTTCACCCTGTGTGTGTGTGTGTGTGGAGCCCCAGCCTCACTCGCACCACCACCCCCAGCCTATCCCCCCTTCCTCCACCCCCAGCTCCCCCCCCCCCCCCTCCAGCCTCTCCCCCCAGCCCCAACCAATCACCTATGCAGATGGGTTTGGGTTTGTTCCAGCTGGGCTTGCTGTCTCCGCCCATGATGCAGGTGAGCATGGGGTCTCCCTCCAGGGTGTAGCCGCTGTCACAAACATAGGTGACCGTGGACCCCAGCTTCAGGTCCCCTCCCATCCTGCTGCCGTTCCTCACCACTCCCGGCTCGAAGCACGACTCCCTGGGGTTCTCTGTGGTGTTGAAGGAGGGAGGAGGAGGAGTTGGTGGTGGAGGAGGTGGCAGAGGTAGAGAAGGAGGAGGTGGAGGTGAAATAGGAAGAGGGGATGGGGTAGAGGTGGAGGATGAGGTGGTGGTGGAGGAGATAGAAGAGGAGGAAGTGAAAGAGGAGATAGAGGAGGAGGTGAAAGAGGAGATGTGGTAGAGGTGGAGTATGTGGGGGTGGGGAGGAGGTGAAAGAGGAAGAGGGGATGGGGTAGACGTGGAGGAGAAGGAAGGAGGACAAAGTGGAGAAATAGGTGCAGTGAGTGAAGAAGGAGGCGAAGGACAAAGGGCGAGGAGAAGGAAGAAGTGAAGGAACAGGTGGAAATGGAGGAGGGGGAGGAGGAGGAGGGATAACAAAATGAGTTCATTTACATTCGCAAGTTAAGTAACAGAAAACCAGAGGACACACCCAAGGTCTACTGCACAATCTTCACTGTGTCCTCAGTTTGTGTGTGTGTGTATGTGAGTGGTGTGTGTGTGTGTGTTTGCGTGCACACTGTACAACCACATATCAATCACTCACTAACCCAAACACTCCTCACCCACCTCTGAATAAACTTCACACTTAAGTGTCAGGCTCAATTCAGCCCTTCGTCACTCTCCCTGGCGGAAAATGTGCTTTAGATAACACCCCTGTCCAGCCTAGCCTCAACGTCACTTGTCAGCCTTCTAAAAAAACAGCATGTTCAGTCCAGCTTTCATCTCAGCTCAGTGTTAAGTGTAATACAAACACAGTCCCGACTCAGTCAAAATGCGCAGCTCAACTTTCGATGGACATATTGTTCGAGAAACCCTTAATGTTCACCTGTCATTCACACTGCCCCTCGCAAAATGATTTATTCAATGTTTATATAATGAATCAACCAAGACAACTTGGAATACAGGTCACTTTTCAATGACAAACTAGCTTCTGTTCTCTAAACACACCCTAGATGCATCTCCTGAGTCATGTTCCTGAGTCATGCTGCAGTCATGGTTTCAAGAGTGAAAAGCTGTGTACCATATTCCGCATGCAGGTAGAGTCAGCCGCCAACCTCAGAACCCCCTCCAAGGCCCTCAGCCCTCAGCCCTAGACCCAGAGCAAGACCCATCCCCAGACTCTAACCTCTCCTTTCCAGTCCCTGCCAAGGCCCCGACCCTGATCAAAACCACAAGTCTCTCCATCCCAGCCCTGGCTCTGGCCCCAGCCTCTAGTGTCAGAGCAAAGCAGGTAGAACAGATCCAGCTGGCTCTAAGTGTTGAGCCCTTCCCCAACATCACCTCAGAGAGTCCTTTCAGCAGCCCGGCCACACTCACCACCTGGAGTGGCCCATTTAGATAACCTTGCTCCTACACTCAGAGAAAAGGGCATTAACTGTGAGCTTGAATGTGTGTGCGCGCATGTGACCGTGCGTGTGCACGCACGTGTGCGCGTGTATCCGCACCAGCCCTGTGTGTATGTGTGTGTTTGTGTGTGTGTGCATGTGTGTGTGTGTGTGTGTATGAGTATGAACCTCCACACCCTAATGATGTTTAACTGTAGTTCAGCCATGAGTAGTCTTGGCCTGAAAACTGCCCCCCCCCCCCCCCCCCCCCCCCCCCCCCCCACCAACCGAGCTCAATCAGACACGGCCAGACGGACACGGAGGGAGACAAGATGATTGGTCAGTTATGTACCCTGGTGGTGCCCTGGGGAAACTTCAGGATGTGATTTGGGGGAAGCCAGACTGACCCAATATGATGCTGGCTCTAGCAAACTTTACATCCCTAATCCCTAACCAAGAAACACACCAAACAGATCCTACCAGTGTGTGCGTAGTAATTATTGGTGCTGGGGCTTACTTCAGGGTATGTGTGTGTGCGTGTGTGTGTGTCCAAGGCAGTAATTTATGTATTATCTGGTTACGGTTCATTAGTGGAGAGAATTGGAAGTAAGGAGTGGGAGGTTCTGCTGCGACACACTGAGCCCATCTGCTGGTCCAGACTGTCCTCACTGAACCACACACTGAACCACACACTGAACCACACACTGAACTACACACTGGCCACACACAGAACCACACACTGATACACACACTGAACCACACACTGATACACACACTGAACCACACACTGAACCACACACTGAACCACACACTGAACCACACACAGAACCACACACTGCACCACACACTGAACCACACACTGATACACACACTGAACCACACTCTGAACCACACACTGATACACACACTGAACCACACACTGATACACACACTGAACCACACACTGAGCCACACACTGAACCACACACTGAACCACACACTGATACTCACACTGATACACACATGAATACACACCGAACCTCTCATTCTCAATTCGAGTTTGTTCCGGGTGAACTGAGAACATTCGGAAGATCAAAAAAACTAACAGCAAATAATAGCTTTCTTTTTCATCTTTTAGTGTCATTATTCCTTTTGATTTCCGGACCAGATTGATTTTACGAGTGTGTTTACGAAGGTTTGGGTCGAAAAACCTCAACCCGATGAGCGGAGTTTAGTGTTTGTCATGTCACTGAGGTTGTCTGAATGTCTTCAGCACTACTTGTTTGCCACGAAGTTGAGAACTAGGGGTCGATTTGGAATTGGGTAAAACTCAAGTCTCTAAAAGGAACTAATTGATGCTAATAGCTAAAGGCTTAAGCTTTGCTCTCTCAGGCTAAGCCTTCACAGAGGCTGCCCACTTCCATTCACAACCTGTTTAAAGGCCTGTTAACAGAAGCATGCACACACATTTCATTCTGACCACACACATGCTGTGAGAGTAGGCCAACAAACACAATCACACACACGTCGTTTCCCAAGCCCTCAGAATCTTCAAAGACACAGACTCAACGTTAGGTTTTCCCAACATCCAATATCCCACACACAAACACACACTCACATGGCAACTGGGAGAGAAATACTCTTCGACGGCCCAAACAAAACAGAGGTGGTCGGTCAGCGTGTTAGAGCGTGAGACGCAAACAGCCGTTTGTTCCAATTTATGAGCAGGCTTTAGTGTGTCTGCTGAGGCATTGATCAAACAAAGCTGCAGAAAACAGCAGCGCCCGCCTTTCATTTTCATAATGCTTCTGTAGTCCGCTGGAAGCAGAGGTACGGGTCGATAATTACACTGCAGACAGACCGCGGAGCAGCGACAGAAGGCTGCGTGTGTATTTCTCTCTCGGTCACAGTGTGTGTGTGTGTGTATGTGTGTGCGTGTGCGCAATCATCTATGTGTGTGAGAATGAACGTGTGTGTATTGGTGAGAGAGGTGACGCAATCTCTCCTCTGAGGTTTTCAAACGACTAATCTCACTTTGTGGATCTGAAGCTCTTGGAAATTTCAAGAGGAAGAACAAGGTCAATACGTGTCAGCTGGAGGGAGGATTTCCAAAACTCAAAGAACAACACCGCTTTCTCTACATCAGCCAGAGTTGAGATTTAAAACACCATTGTTAAAACAGGGATATAAAAACAAACGGCAAACAAATGAAACAACTCCCTCAAACCCGAACTTCTTTACGTTGTCACGCTCAACTGTTAAAGGCGCCGTGGTCCCCCAAGCCGCCAGGGGGCAGTGTACCTGTGTACTGCAGCACAAAACCGTTGCTGCTGAGGGAGGCGTCGCTGCGGAAGGCGAGGAAGAGCTTGTTGGAGCTGCTCTCGATACGGTCGGGGACGTCGGAGCCGTAGAAACTTCCCAGCAGGGGGCTCAACGAGTCCGGACCGTCATAAATGTGGAGGAAGTCATAACTAGGCTCCAAGCTGAACCTGAAAACAGAGCACCACAGAAAGCATTAAATATAATGTATTACAAACATGGCATTCTCATGGATGGATGTACATCAAATATAGGTACAGCTCAGTAGTAGAACATTGGACTGCAGATTGAACAGGTTGAATGTTCAAGTCCCTCCAAGGACATTTTGGTTGAAAGCATATGCTTGATGAAATATTTCACAATGGAACATTTGCTTTTAATTAACTCAAGCAGAGGTTTAATTGAGAAACATTAACACTAAAACAAGGCTATGCTTTTGAAAGTTCATGATTCAGACTGTGTAGGTGTGGGTGTTCTAAGTGGGTGAGCCGAGTGCGTGTTTAAGTGTCTTTACCACAGCGTTGAGGGAATTGTAATGTCAAGAGTGATAACATGACTGTTAATTATGACTGTGGACTCTCAATAAAAGTAACTGAAACACCCATACACAAGCCATCGTCTCTATGTCTGTAACTACACTGAGAGAAAAAAAACAAATCATAGTAAATATGTCAAGTATTTAGACTTCTCTCGGCGCCCTTACTGGTTGAAGGTGAGAGCGATGACGTAATCGGGGGTGACTGAAACGGTCCAGTCACACTCTCGTCCGTGAGGGTAGGGTTCTGGGTACTCTGGAGACAGGATCAGTCCACTGGGCCCAGTCAGGTTCCCTCCACAAGGAGCTGAGAACAGAACGATAGAACGCCGCCATTGGAACACACGCGATACAACCTCAGATTTGAGATAAGAGAGGAATATTTTGTACCAGCTGTTGTATTAGTGGGAGGTGATTGCCTAATGTCTGTAGATGTCCACTAATGACTCCAGCATTTAAAATAAAATGGGAGCAAAGGTACTGTATAAATTCACACTGCAGCTTGAAAAAGTTATTCTAACTGCAAGTCTTTAAACCATCAACTGTTCAAAAAATCCTCTTTTGTTGGTATAGTTTACTATACCCAGTTTACAGAAGCTCTCAATCAGAATACATGGCTAGCCCAAGCATAAGAATACTGGCAGCTAAGCTAACAGGTTTATGGTCGCTAGGCAATGGCTAATAGCAGTTAGAGCGAGAATAAAGCCAGGTTTTTCAATGGGGCTCCACGGTATCCGACACACTGTGTTGAGAGTACTCCAAGTAATGCATGTTGACACCAAGCCCCTGTCGGGCCCTCACCTGTAGGCCCTGGAGCCTGTCCAGCACTGGGACCGTGTTTGTGTTTCCAGAAGAGCTCTCCAGCCAATCAAGCCAACCTCTGATTAAACAAGGCAGCTAATTACGAGGTCTTAATTGCCGTTGTTAATTACTGATTTTTTCTTCTTCTTTGGAGCACAAAGTTGATGTACTCTGATCCCTGCATGCAAGATTGTTTGGAATGACTGTTGTTGTTGAGAGATATGCTAATCAGATCCTCTTTGTCGATTTCCTCTCTCTCTCTCTCTCTCTCTCTCTCTCTCTCTCTCTCTCTCTCTCTCTCTCTCTCTCTCTCTCTCTCTCTCTCTCTCTCTCTCTCTCTCTCTCTGTCTCTCAATCTATCCTTCCCTCTTTCTGTGTCCTCTGTGTCTTTTTTTTATCGCTCTCTGTCTGCCTCCATCCTTCTCTCCCTTTGTCCCTCTCTCTCCCTCCTCTGTGGGATGAGAGATTGTCTAGGGGCCTGGGCCAATTGAGTTTGTCTCTTAGAATTCATCTCAGGCCTTTCCAAAGTAGATGTGTCATGATGTGCCTAAGTAATGAACCCACCTCTCCTAAACCGGACTGCAATCGTTGGCTCCAAATATAAATACCGCTTGAATAAATAAAGAGAATGATTTGTGACTAGGAGGAAAATGGGCATTGTTATTTAGGAAGTGTTTTGCCTTTTGACCAATGTTAGTCCTGCAAAACAAGACCAACATGCAGGTGGGTGGGCCTTACCTGTTAAAGTGGGTGGAGGTGAGTATATCACCTGTACAGGTGAGCAGGACTGACTATGAGACATATACAGATAGGTGGGGCTTGCTACATCATTTCTTCAGGTGGGCGTTGCTGACTATTAGACACACACAGGTGGGCAGGGCTTGCTACATTACCTGTGCATGTGGGTGGGGACAGCTATATTACCTGTGCAGGTGGGCGGGTCCGGCTGCCAGAAGAAGCGGCTGTTGATCTCAGTGCATGTTATCTTGCTGGCGCCCTGCAGGAGGTAGCCAGGATCACACTGGAACACCACGTGGTCTCCCGGCGCCTTGCTGTCCCCGCTGCGGGTGCCATTGGTGGGCATGCCGGGGTCATTACAGGAGGTGGCCGTGGAGACTGCAGGTGAACAGCGGATCATATCACAGTGTATCAGACCATGCCATGATGAGATTCGATGACACGATGAGATAGCCCGCGTGTTAGACGTTTCAAGTGGGAGTTAAGTGAAGCACAATCACCAACGATACAGAAATGCACGCAGTGGAAAACTAATCTAGAGGTAGACAGAAGCTGGCACACGTTCAATTCTACTCTCTCTCTCTCTTGCCTCTCTCTCACATACGCACACACACTCACTCACTCACTCACTGCCCCCCCTGGGAAACGCATCCAATGCTCAAACTCTCACTAACCCCCCTGCATCCCTCCTGCCGGCCCCCACCCTCTCACCAGAGAACTGAAGGGCGAAGCCCTGCTTGCTGGTGAAGAAGTCGGTGGTGAACTGCAGGCTGACGGTGTTGAAGGTGCTGTGGGCGTCGGGGGGGAGGGAGGAGCCACTCAGCTCCCGCAGCAGCACCCCACCCTCCTGCGGCCCGTCCCACATCCGCAGCACGTCGTGCACCTCCTCTGTGTGGAACACCAGGAAGTGGAGCCTGGAGGACACAGGAGGCATGATTAGGAGTCAGGTCCGAACTGCAAGGAGGTCGTTGTTCCGTTGGAGAGAACACAGTGTGAGGTGCTGATGCCTTGGATCAGTGTATAAAGGATGAGACAGGTCTGTTGATTACCCATGAGCCTTGGCATATTTTGAGGACGTCAATTACTCCTGGACACTGACATGGGACAAGCTTTGGTTAACAAAATGCCTTTGGGTGGATGGCAAGAATGGCAAATACTTCAAGGAGTGACCATTAGCTATGACCTAATTTAAGTTGGTTAGTTAGTTACTTAGTTAGTTATGTTGCTATTATGTGATGAGTCAAGTCATAGTCCTAACAAAATCCTAATTTCCGATGACATCTTCGTCTCAACCTAGATATATTCAATTTAGACAGATACCAGGAAGTTGAGGATCTAATACTAGACATCTAGAGAAAATTAGCTGCTATGGACATGGGAGGTTTAAACATTAGAACAATTATGTGAGGCATCCTTCTTCGAAAAATGAAAACAACTTGACTTCCAGCCAACTGCAGCTCTCCAAACACTGCCCATTGGTGTATTGTTTCAGTCTAGACAGCTAACAGTAGAGGTAATCTTTCACAATATCGACACCTCACTTTCACAGACGGCTGTCACACAGCTGTTGGCCCTGATTGTTGCATATTGGGTGTGTGTGTGTCTGTGTGCATGCTTGTGTTCATCTGTGTGTGTATGTTTGTGTGTATGTAGACGAAAAGGACAACATGCTATACTTTCACAGCAGATGGGAAAACAAACTAAGTTATTTAATTAAGCACTATTGCTGGCATAGACCACTCAATATAAGAGAAGCATCTGTTGGCGACAGACCGTAGGTTAGGATACGAGAAAGAAAAAACAAATCCCAGCAGCCTTCACTTTCAAACAAACCTTCCATAAACCAAACAGGATTATTGTGTCAGGAAATATCAATTGAACAACTGTTTAAGGTTCCCAGGAAACAAGAAAATGTATTAATCTGGCCAATAAAAACAACGCCATAAAAGCCAGTAACAACAGTTATTCTATGGCTTGCTGAAGTAACCTGTGGAACTGTCAATAAGAGATGCTGATGGTGAGGCGCTCAAACACCTTTGTGTTGGCCAACAGTCACTTCCTGTTGCTGTCTACTATTCCTGTTCTTGTCTTCTCTACTCCATCCACTTCTGCAGTGTCTGAACCCAAACATGAAACCAATATGGCAGACATTCCTTGCCAATTGAAACGCGTGAATAATTTAAACAGAGCTACAGAAAAGTCTAGTAAATATGCTGAAAACAAACATATTTGTTGATTTTCTTTGTTGATTTTCTTTCTTGGTGAAAATTAACATCTTAGTTGATGAAATTGTGCTGAACCACTGAGCCAGATGAGAGAACCTCCGTTGACAGCAGAGCTGCATGGACAAGCACATTTCACAAGTAATTACTTTCACAGGGGCACCTTACACAACACTCAGCGAATTCAGACCGAGAGACACACTCTGGTAATTACACAAACTTGAGCTTGCCTGAGTGTCATATGTATTCAGTTTGGAAGTTGAGAAATAAAAAGCTGGGCTGCTCATGTAGAAAAAGAGACCAGACAGGTAACCTGTCTCCCTTCATCTTGCGGGTCACTGGTGCTCCTCACATGTGTTTCTGCACGTCAGAGTGTCAACTTATCGATTGGACAAGTAATGCCAGAGTGAAGGTTTTCGACCAATGAGACTGTGCGAGACAAAGTAAATGATGCCAAGGAGGTGCCAGACCTTGCTCTGAAAGGAACTCAGCCCAATGGATTCTGTGGATTCGAGGTAAATAGAATGTGGGGATTAAGGGATCCTCTTTAAGTATTAATAGTAAAACAACAAATTGGATTGTTCGTGTGCATAGAATCTATAAAGGAATGGATAGGGAAGGAACTGCAAGCCATTGTCTCAGTTGCGTTCTGTATCAGTAGCTAATACTCAGGTCCCTGGCTTACTTTAATCGTTTAAGTGAATGAGTAGAGATTGTCACTGGAATTGTTCCGTCCTTCCTTCCTCTCACTTTAACTCCTCGTCCTCTTCCTTTTCCTCTCGCTAATGCTTTTTCTTACCCTCTCTTCCTTTTTATCTCTCTCTCTCCCTCACGATCGCTTTCTCTGTTTCTTTCTCTCCCAGGGAGACTAATAAGCTAAATAGCTAAACTAATAAGGGTGAATGTATGAGGCTCCCAACTCCTCCCTCATGCAAACACAGCTAAGGGTATCCCTCCTATATATTCAAGCCTTAAGCCCAAGTACACATACAAATACACACTCACACATATATCATTATGTGAAATGCATGCACATACGATCACACATACACACACACACACACATCTTTTACTTAAGTATACACCCTTATCCACTCTCACACACCCAGCCCTGAGCGACATTGGGACCAGAACAGGAAGTGTTTTGCCCAGATAGGCATGCTTTACAGTAACACGTCCTCCATTTCTGCATAATTGGTGTCAGAACAGAGAGGCCATGCTGTCTGTTGTGGAGATGGCCTGGGGGCCAGGAACCATGCTAACTATGTGCACTACACAGCCAGCTGTACATGTAACAAGCCCTGCTGCCCTAACATGTCGAGCACTGTACAATGAAATATAATGCACACATACACACACACACACACAGGCAATATCACAAAGACACAGGCACACACACAGACAGACGCACACGCCTCTTTGTTACAAAGTAGCACATTCATGCAGCGGCTGTGTCTGTAAAGGATGTAAATCAGATGAGAGCTAATGACAATTCTCACCACAATGCAATCATCCTTCCTCCCTACTTCACTTGTGCATTCTCACTTTCACCAAGAGGCCTAGGGGCACTACTACATGGGCTGTGGCCATCGTCCCCAACAGGGCCATCACCGATAGAGCGGTGACTGTGTGTGAGATGTGAACACAAAAACAGCCAAGGCTAGGGCCTTCTGCCATGGTGCTAAAGGTCCGGCGCATCTCTACAGTGTTCAGCTGTATGCCTAAGTAGGTAAACTGTTGAGAGCCTTTGAGCAGTCTTTGTCCAGTTAACAGTGAATCCAAGCTGAGTGAGGTGATTCACCAGTGAGGAAGGGTCCTGGGTAACCTTGTGCGGAGACAGGGCTAGAACCAGCAGGTCGTCGAGGTGTATCCCCCTCCGTTGAATCAGTTCTACAGCCACTTCACACATTTGGAGAAGGTTCAAGGGACCAGGGCGTAAGCGAAGAGTAAGCTTGGTGCTTATACACCCTGCCTTTGAAGGTGAACCACAGATATTTCCTGAACTTTTATCTGACACGTGGTACATGGAAATCCTCACCCTTCAGGTCTATACTGATTCCCGAAAACGCACCTCTGTACAATATTCAGCAGGCGCTGCCTTGTCCAACAGGCTTGCTATCTGCCGTCAGAGAGCACACGCCTTACATTTACATTACATTTAGTAATTTAGCAGACGCTCTTATCTAGAGCGACTTACAGTAAGTACAGGGACATTCCCCCCTGGCAAGTAGGGTGAAGTGCCTTGCCCAAGGACACATCGTCATTTCGACACGGCCGGGAATTGAACTGGCAACCTTCTGATTACTAGCCCGACTCCCTGACTGCTCAGCCACCTGACTCCCTGCCTCGTGAGACACGACCCGATGGGAGGGCGAGCTCGTACGAACTGTAAAGTGCACCTTCCTGCAGCCGTGGCTCAGGGGGAGAGAGGATGAAACACTAATTGCAAGGTTGGATCTCCGACTCCTCCTGGCCACGAGTGTGACCTTGAGCAGGACACTGAACCCCGAGTTGCTCCTGATGGGCAGGCCAGCGCCTTGCATTGCATCTCTGCCGTGTGTGTGTGTGTGTGTGAGTGTGTGTGTGTGTGTGTGGGAGAATAAGAGGCATAATGTAAAGTGCTTTGGGTGGACCATAAAGGTCGATAAGCGTGCCACGTAAATCCAGTCCATTTACCATTGAAGGCACAGTTGCGGAGCCACTGAGTCCAGGAGATGCACCACAGATATTTCCTGAGCTTTCGTCTGATTGGTACATGGAAAGCCGCACCCTTCAGGTCTTAGCTCATTCCGAAAACGCACCTCTGTACGATATTGGTGCAGCCCAAGGTGGGATCAACCCAAAAAGGCCGGGATGGTGTTTTGTTGGATAAGTGATGTGTGGGGAGTGCTTGATGGGTTCGGCAATGCTCAACACAGAGACTCTCACACAAAAGCAAGGCCTTTAAGTTGCCGCGTGTCAGCGTACCTAGATGCAGACACGACAGAATCGAGTGTTACACCGTCCAGTCGCTACACGTCAGGATTTGCTTTCACCACAAGCGGTGTCCACCAACAGCAGTTAGTCTTGCTGTGTGAATGCGAATGCTAACTCCTTAATCCTGGAGCAGATTAGCTTGCCTCTCTTCACCCCCTGGGAGAGGGTATGTTCAAGGGTCTCCGCCCCCGTCATGTAAATGCTAGAGATGATTCACACACGTTATACTAATGTTAGCATAATCCTCCTACTCCCTGCTCAGATTTGACGACAAAGGTTATTCGGGATTTACGTGTGTGTTTGTGTGAATATGGGTGTGCAGGGGTTTTTGTGTTTGTGTTTCTGTCTAAACACGTACATGTATGTAGGTGCCTTTGTGCCTGGTGTGTGTGATTTTGTGACATAAATATGCACCTAGTATTTGACTCAAGTACAAGGTGGATTTACTACCCTGTTAGACAGGGTCACATGTCAGACTTGTGGTAACGTGTTGATGAATATCCTGCTAACATGTTAATGACGCTTGGGTTCTCTGTCGAAGATTCAGTACTGTCACACACAGAATGTCACTTTATATGTCCAGATGTATTTTGTGGAAGGAGAGAGTAATGGAGGAGGTGTTGAAAAAATCTTACATATATCATTATGGACATGATGAAAAGTGGGGGGGAAGTGTGGATGTGGGATGAAGGGAGATGAGGAGAGGAGAAGGAGGAGGGGAAGGGAGGGGAGAGGAGAGGAGAAAAGGAAAAAGTGGAAAAGAGAGGACATGAAAGGAGAAGGAAAGAAGAGGAGGGAAGGGGGAGGGGAAATGAGGGGAGGGGAGGGGAGGAGAGGGGAGGAGGGGAGAAGAGGGATACAAGGGATTTAGGCTGTTCGGCTGGATGGCTGGGAGCAGACGTGCATTACATGTTAGGGTAATTGGCTTATTTCAGAACCAGACCTAACTGATCAACCCTTGCTTTCTCTCTAGCAATCTATGGTAGGCATGGGAGACATGATGCAGGGGATGGACAGAAGTAGGACGGGAGGACAGGGGGGAGGGATTGTTTATCTTGCTCTCGATCGATGACACACACACACAAAGACTCACATGAAAAAAGCACACACACACGTGTGGTAGCAAACAAACGTTCCCCCCCACCCACCCACATACCCACACACATATACACACACACACACACACACACATTTCCTGTGGAAGATCACAGGTCCTGGCAGAACCAAAGCCAAGCCTGTACTTCCTTTCAGGAGCCAATCCCCTCGCTGCCAGAGCTCTCTAATCCTCATGTTCTTTTTTTACACTTGTCTTTTCTATCGCTGACGTTTCCCCCTTTATTCTTCTCCGCAGACGGCTCTGGGATAGAGGGATGAGGATGAGGTCTCTGTGTGAGAGTGTGTGTGTGTGTGTGTTTGTGTGTGTGTGTGTTTGTGTGTGTGTGTGTTTGAGTGTAGGGTGCCGGGGAACAGGGCTGTGGGCGGGTACAAGCTGTTGGATTTGCATACTTAATGAGTCCAGAATGCAGATGGTTGGCCTGAACCAAACTAGGATTCTCATTGGTGTAAAAAAACAGGAAGTACAGTCCTTGTGACACAGATAGAACAGTCAGGAGACGAAAGATGAAAAGTCCTAAAGAAATAGCAACAAATTCTAATAAATATACAGAACAGAATAATATTCTTATTCTAGTATTGTAGATAGCATGTGGATAGAGTACAGCTCAACACGTCCTGCCTTCACAACACAAGAAACAGTTGAATCAAATCTCAGCGGAATTGAATAAGAGAGACTTGTGAGGGAACCAGGGAGTGGGTGGGGGTGGGTGATGGGGTGAGGTAAGAAGGGGATGGGGCACAACTTGGGGCAGAGACCCAGACCAACACACACTCTCTCATTGGATGGTAGGCCTACATACACATACACACACATGATCCTCAGAGCTGTTTTCTTGTTATGTGGAGCCTAACCGAATATGGGGTTTAGGAGATTGGTAATCCTGGGGGTGCAACGAGTGTGTGTGTGTGCGTGTGTTAGAGGGGTGTGTATGTGTGAATATCCCAGTCAGACTTGCATTGGGGGATGAGGTGGATATATTCTCAGTTCCCCCAACCGTAAAAAGCAAAACATACAGAGAAACACAACAATATCCCTTTATATCTTGATTCTCTCCTCTCCCTCTATAAATTCCTCCTGCATCCTATCTTCCTAATTCCCCTCACTCCATCCCCTGCTATCTGAATTGTTTTCCCTCCCTCTCTCCCTCTCAATGTGTTACATTGCAGTACATCCCAGTACAGCTACTCTAATCCACCTACCTCTGTCTATCTGTCTCTCTCTATGTCTCTCTCTCCCCTCTTCCCCATTGCCTCTCTCTCTCCTTCCTCTATCGTACCTCCCTCTCATCCTATATCCCATGATGCATCCAGGGTCTTGAGCAATGCAGCTGCTCCTCCATAATGTATGTCTACAGGTACATGTTGACTGTGAGAGGGATCAAAGGGATGTATATAGAAGTGTGGGAGGGAGGGAGGGAGGGAGGGAAAGCACCCAAGTGACCAGAAAACGCGCTTAGCTATTCCTAGTCCTCGTCACAGGGATGTAAATGACGTGCTCTCATACAGACACACTCTGACACAGATGTTGCATATTGATGAGCTCCATCCCCCGCAGATATAATGAATCTGATTCATCAGAATGATGCTGAGGCTGAAACAGCACGCAGCATATCCTATTCCTCCCCTCCTCCGATCTCCTCTCCCCTCTGCTCTCTCCTCCACTTCACGTCTCTTCCTCTTCCTCTCATCCTACTCTCCATCCCTCTTCCTGTCCTTCCCTTCTCTCCTCCACTCCCCTCATGTTTCCTCTCCTCCGATTTCCTTCCCTCCTCTGCAGGAGGGCCCCCCCCCTCTTCCTCTTTTGTCCTCCTCTCCATTCAGGGCCAAACTATAAGACTCCAGAAAGTTCTCTAATATTCATCAATTTGTTCAATTAAAGACTTCCCAGATGTTGTTCTAGACACACATGGAACATCCTCATGTAATGTGGACAATTGCCAAACCTGGCAACCCAGTTATGTCCTGTGAAGGGCAAGAGAGGGGCGAGGCAGGGGGGGATGAGGGGTGAGGAGAGGTGAGGCGCTTAATAAACAGCCTGATTATAACATCTGACCAATTACGGGGCCTCTCGCCGCGTCTGCCAGATTTCACGCAAAATTACGCTGGCCAAACGAGCGTCCATTACTGCGGACGCGTGTCCACTCATTAACTCTGAAAGGCATAGAGGGAGGTCACACACACACACATGCACACACCCTCGCTAGGCTGTGAAGCTGTTGTGTCCTTCACCCTGCAGACAGCACAGCTTCAACGGGCTTGGAGTAGGTGTGGGAACGGAGAGATACTATTGGAGGAAGGGAAGGAGGGAAGGGAGGGGAATTGACTACAATGCTGCATGGGCAAAGAGCGTTCCAGCAGGTTCTTGCAGGAGTGAGAAAACGGACCGAAACGCAGCCAAGGTGACCGTGGAGAGATGGACAGGGTTAGGGTGTCGGGTACTGACCCGACGGTGCTCCCTGGCGTAGCCTCGATGGTCCACACACAGTGGAGGTTGTGTTCATACGGAGCAGGGTAGCCAGGAGACAGGATACGACCTGCAGGTTCATCCTTTATGGTACCACCACACTCCGCTGGGAGGGAGAAAGGGAGGGGGAGAGGAAGGGGGAGAAAGGGAGGGAGAAAGGGAGAGAATATTGGGTTAACAGCAGCACTGAAAAGTTTGACGGAAAGACAACTCAATCTACAGTAACAGGATTTTAGTCTTCGTCCAGGAAACTGCCCAATATGATTAAAACATGAACTTGAAGGGGCATTCAAACATTTACAGTCAAGTATACTGTATCTTACATTAGCAAGGCGCTAGCTGAAGCTTTCCATTATACCTTTCTAATGGACCAGAGCCAGCTCAATACACTCTAACTTAACGTGGGCTCAGGTGAAACCCCTCAGAGTCCAAGACATGATCTCATTCTACTGCTCTGATGGAGCTGTACACGAGTGTGTTCACGTGTGTTTGTGTGTGTGTGTGTGTGTGTGTGTGAGTGTATGCATGATACTGTCTGGTACTAATGTTCTCTTACTGTGGTAAATTTATTTGCCTGTTACGATGGATATAAATTACTGATTCAAACACATGCACACACACAGACACACACTCACGCACACACACGCACACACACCTACACACGTACATAGTCTTCTCCTCTCAACATTTAATTATCCTGATGAGATGTAACTATGGAGTTTCCAGTGCAACATCCTTTCCCTGGAGTGGAACTATGACTTACCATCAGAGTAATGTCTCTACAAATCACAGTGCAGGTGGAAGCATCAATCAGAGATTGTAATGCACACACAGGAATATATCAGAGTATGAATATATCAAGTTAACTTTGGGTCTGGTGATATCGGGAGAGGGGCTATAGATCGTGGAGGTAGGGACACCTGCATATCTGCTCTGAGGCCTGAGGAGACTGGGATGTTGTATCACACAAATCACAGATGGTGTGTGTGTGTGGCTGTGTGGGTGGGTGGGTGGGGGTGGGTGTGTTGTCAGGGCAGTATGTGACAGTTCTAGTTTCATGGCTCAATAGGCAGTGACTCCCTCCATACCCTGAACTGGTAAATGCCACAAATAAGCTTGGTCACTCGCTCACATATATACACACACACACACCACAAAAAGACAAACAATTACCAAATGACCCTCATACACAATTTTCTCTCTCTGGTTCCACCCTGTTTCAAATGACTAGCAAATTTGAGTGTGTCTATGCACATACCTGTGAATAGTGTGTAGGTATGTGCGTGTCTGTGTACATATATGTGTGTGTATGTGTGTGTAGTTGATTGCATTGGTCCTCCTGCAAGAGGAAAGGAGAGGGGAGAGAGGGGGAGTTAGGGGGATTAAAAGCCTGTCTAAGTGCCTCCTACATTATTGATATGAGAAGGAGAGGTGAGATCTAACTTTAGCCATTGGGACTAAAGAGCTTTGTCTGAAATTCTGAATCTGAATAAGGGTTCACACACACACACACACACACACACTGTCGTCTAACGTGAGTGTGGAGCTCCAGAGCCATGAATGTATGGAGAGAAAGAGGAGAAAGAGAAAGGGGAGAGTAGACCAAGAGAGGAGAGTGGAGACAGAGAGGGGAGAGAGTAGAGACAGACAGAGAGAGAGAGAGAGAGAGAGAGAGAGTAGAGACAAAGATAAAGAGAGAGAGAGAGAGAGGTGAGTGGAGACAGAAAGGAGAGTAGAGACAGAGATAGAGAGAGGTGGGACAGAGCGAGTGGAGAGACAGGGAAAATAGACAGAGAGAGGAGAGAGAGATGGGCGGAGAGAGAGGAGAGAGAGACGTACCGACACAGAGAGGCAGGGGGCTGTCCCAGGCCCTCCTCTCGCCCCTCAGACAGGTGAGCACCTGGGGCCCTCTCAGGGTGTACCCCGGCTCACAGCTGAATGACACCGTGCTTCCCGCAAAGTGGCCCTTGTCCTCACGCTTGTACCCAAACTGGGGCACACCCGGGTCCTCACACTTCACCAGTTCGAAACCTGCAGGGAGGGGGGAGAGGGTGGAGGGAGAGGGGGGAGGGAGAGGGGGGAGGGGGGGAGAGGCAGGGGGAGTCAGGGAAGATGGAAGTAAACAGGTAAATAAAAGACAAAAAAAGAGTAGTGAAGAGTTATGAATAATAGAAAAGGGTTGTGGGACGGAGAGAAGAAGGAAAGGAGAAGAGGTGGAAAGGAAACGGAGGGAAAGAAGAATGTTAATGGGGAGAATACACAGAAAAACTGTGTATAAAAAGGTGTATTGCATGAGAATTAAATCAGCACATCATATAATACAATCATGCATTAGTGAAATCAGTCACACAAAGGGAAACTGTGTGTTCATATGCTGAGAGTGTGTGTACTATCCTGCTAACCTGTCTTCTGGAGTAATTTATTCATGCCTCTTGTCACTGTACGGTCTGATTCATGTGTGTGTGTGTGTTTGTGTGTGTTTGTGTGTGTGTGTGGATATGCGTGGGTGCATGTATAACAGTTTGATGTTTCGGTGCAATACATCTGACAGTGTGCTGTACTGCATGATGCAATCATTACTTGGGCCTGTGGTAAGTCTCTTTGTTTATGTCAGGTGTACATTTGCATGTGTGTGTGTGGGCCTGTGTTTGTGTGCGTACATGTGTCCGTACACCTGCGCTAGATTTCCAGTTGTTTGTGTGCGCGTGTGTATGCGTGTGTTCCCATGTTTGTTCGCCTGTGCGTGTGTGTCACATGCTCGCACGCCCCAGGCGTGTGACTCACTCGTGAAGTGGAGCTCAAAGCCCTTGCTGGTGTTGTCGTCGTTGCTGATGAACTCCAGCCACATGGAGCTGGAGGTGGAGTTCAGGGTGGTCTCCTGCAGCTCTGTCCCGGTGAACACACCCAGGAGGCGGGCCTTGTTGCTGCTGCCATCAAACACCTTCACACACCAGGGGGGGGGGACAGTTAGGTGTGGGGGGGGGGCAACTGCAGAACATCCTACAGGCAGACTTGAGGACTACTGAACTGTCTTGCAGGTACAGAAGATACGAGAGTTCCTTGGCATTATCATCCTGGTAAACAGAGTTATTGCTGTCCTGTGCTTTATCTAGGAAGTTGCTACAGCACAGTCGTGGTCATATAGTAACGTCATGTTTTCACATGTTGAAGTCACAGCACACACACTGATTCCCCCCCCCCCCTCCCACACACATCTCAACCCCCTCACTTTGAGCATGTCGTCGTCTTCCAGTCTGAAGTCTCGTGCTCGTAGCTGGATCCCCTTGCCCGGCTGTGTCTGGATGGCGTAGATGCACTCGTGGTTGTTGCCGTAGTAACCGGGGTAGTTGGGCGAGAGGAGCACCCCTTGCATGCCAGTTACAGAGGAGCCGCACTCAGCTAGAGAAGAGAGGGATGGAGTGGAGAGAGGGAGAGAGAGAGAGACAGAGAGAGAGAGAGAGACAGAGAGAGAGAGAGAGAGAGAGAGTGAGAGAGAGAGAGAGAGAGAGAGAGAGAGAGAGAGAGAGAGAGAGAGAGAGAGAGAGAGAGAGAGAGAGAGAGAGAGAGAGAGAAGGAGAAAAAGATTGAAGATCCAGAGAAAGGGATAGAGGGGAATAGTGATATATAGAGTGGGTATATGCCGAAAACAAATGGAAAAAGAAAGAGGAGAAAGCAGAGGGCATGTCACGTGCTACATACCTACATTGCACACAGTCATGTAGATACTTATAGAAACATGCAGAGAGGGAGCGAGGAAGAGAGGAGAAATGGAGAGGAAGAGAGGAGAGATTGAGGCATGGATCAATGAGATGACTGCAGTCTGACTCAAACTGGGCTAAGTAAAAAAACTCCAGAATCTTTCCACAAAGAACCACTGCAAATGATGCAAACGAATCCATTTATATTCATGTTTATTAAGTAACGTTTTGACCCAATTTCCTCCAGAAGTCTAAACAAACCAAACATGAAGGGAACCAAGTGCACAGAAATTACTGGAGAAGATGAAAACTAAAAGCGTAATTGTTGTCCTCAGCTAAAATGTCAAATCTGAAAGTTTACAAATTATATTTTGAGTTTAGACCCTGCAAACCCTTACACTGCTCTCTAATTGGATGAAATCTGCCTCTCAAGATGTTCCAGTCAATCAAACGGCAGCAATTTAAGACTGAATATATTTTTACTTTCCCCAAGGTTCAATTCGTGCTGTATGTTGATTTGCAACACTTTCTGGTTGTGTTCTAAAGATGAAGGACAAACATTCTCACATCTCAAGAGCAAGACTGAAGGGATGGGTGAGTGGGAGGAGGGCGGGGTCGGATTGGAGGTTGAAGAGAAGAGATGGAGGAGTAGGAGGAGGGAGGGGCGGAGGGAGGGGTGGAAGAGGAGGACGAAGAGAAGGGCTGGAGGAGCAGGACTGAGGGAGGGAGGGAGGGTGGTGACCAAAGCCAAATCAAAAAAGAGTGTGAGCACCTACCAACACACCTTGGCAGAGGGGAGCTCCACACCCTCCTCCTGCCCCCCAGACACACCACCCTGGCTGGCCCCTCCAGACGGTACCCCCGGGAAACAGGAGAACATGAGGACGTCGCCCACCCCGAAGATCAGCCCCTTACGGATGCTGTAGGGAGGAACACCTGGGTCCTCACATGGCTCCAGGTCATACTCTGGGAGGAGAGGAGAGAGGAGGAGAGAGAACAAGAGGAGGAGGATGAGAGAGTAGAAGAGTAGAAGAACAGAGAGGGAGATTGGAGAAGAGGACAGAGGAGAGGAGAAGATGAGAGAGGAGCAGGAGAAGGATGAGAGAGTAGAAGAGTAGAAGAAGAGAGAGGAGGTGAAGAGGACAGAGGACAGAGGAGAGAAGAGGTGAGAAGGTAGGATGATGAGAGAGGAGTGAGGAGAAGAGGAGAATGATAGAGGAAGAAGAGGATGGAGGAGGAGAATGTGAGAGGACGAGAACGTGAGAAACAAACAGTTAACTTTTTGGGCCAAAGTAGTTGGTTATATCCCCATCATGTATTTCCATTGTAAGAAAGATTTTTTAAACGGCTTCAGAAAATGGCTGTATCCCTCTCCACGCATAATGGCCTACCACCAATCAGGTGGGTCACACTAATTCAGGGTTGCCATCCCGATTAGGTGGCTAACGTCTTTCATTTCTTATCTTTTTTGAAGCTTGTTTGAATAGAATTAATTTTCACACAAGTACATGAGGGGGAGGTAGAGGTGGCTGGAGAGAGAAAGGGAGTTAGAAACAAGCACCATCAGGGGTGTGAAAGACTAACGCTGAAATTCAACACATTCTCATCTTCTCAGGAGCCTGTAATGACATGATTATTTAAAGGGGGAGGTTTCTTACACTTACACTTGTATCTTACAAGTGGTTGACACATTTCTCAACCCCAATTAGTAACCATTTAAATAGGATCCTCACAGTTAATGGTCAAGGCACATCCCACTGGGTATTATGCATTGAGGTGCCAAGACAACCCTTAGTCACGGTTAGCGTGTTATGGTCTAAAAGCGAGCGTTGAGAACAGCCATTAGAAAACATAGGCTATCTGATCCTTTTAGACCAATTCCATTGTTGAACTTTGTAAGTGGCGACAGTCCTAATTGAACCCACCTGAACCCAATCCCCGGACAGTTTGCATAAGGTTCTTACAGCACTGAGGTTATGTGTTTGAATGTTTGTACTGTCCGATATCAGCTGCTCACCTAGAACCCAAATTCTACCAGTTCCCCAACACTTAGAAACCAAATCATACCAGTTTCCCAACGCGCAGAACCCAAACCCTACCTATTGCTCAACCCAATCCCCTCCTCCTCAGTCACTTTCAGAACACAAACCTAACCCTCCTCTCCTGCACTTGGGTGAAATGTCCCTTCCCCCTCACCTGAGAAAGTAATGTTGAACCCCTCGTAGGAGACAGAGAAATCGGACAGGAAGCGAATCTGGGCGGTGTAGTTCCCAAACAGACCCGCGCTGAGCGGCGAGGGCAGCGTGGAGCCCGTCAGACGCCACAGCGGCTCCGAGAAGCTGCCGTTCTCCGTTACCAGCAGGTGGTCATGGGGGCTCTCCAGGTGGAATGTGTGGAAGGTGAATTGGACACCTAGGTGGGCAGGAAGTGCAGGGAAATGTAGTTTTAATGGTGGTTGTAGTTCAGATTATTTTGGTGTTTAACATGGTTGTTTGCGGGTGATGAGAACTGCATTGTCGTGTCGCTCACTCACACAGACACACACACACACACAGAGGGCCTAATGAAGTCATGTCAGGGGCTGACACAGAGCGTGGTGTGCTAATGGTGCGGTGGCAGGAGAGTGGTTCCTTGGCTGTCTTGCCCTAGGCTTTCCTCACAGCCACAGCGTCAGATGACAAATAGAACTAGCTTTCTGTCTCCTCTGTGTCTATGTACGTGAGAGCCTGCATGTGTCTGCGTGGGCATGTGTGTGTGTGTGTGTGTGTGTTGGTGTGTACATGAGTATGTATTTGTGAATGCTTGACAGTCACTCACCTTTGCCGTGAGAAGATTCGATCAACCAGGTGCAGTTGAGGTTATGAGGGTAGAAGTCTGGGAAGCCAGGAGACAGAATGGTGCCTGTGTTGCCCTGGATGTAACCTCCACACAACGCTAAAGACAGGGAGGGAGAGGTGCGACAGGGAGGGAGAGAGTGACAGAGAGAGGGAGACATCGAGAGGCACGGAGGGATAGACAAAGAGAGAGAAAGAGACAGGGAGGGAGATGGAGAATGGAAGGAGGGAAAACAAAGACAGGGAGAAAATAAAGATAGATAAATGGCAATAAATGAAACACAAACAATGACAGAATTCCCTCAGAGCTTATTTAACGCTTTAAAATGCATTTGACTGGAGGGGCCTGAGACCAACATCAATATGAAATATATTAAAATGTCATTACAGACAAAACAAAATAAATGTTACCCTAATATGTAGAAAAGTCTAGTGGAATAGGATAAAAACGTTCAAGACACGGAGTCAGTCCGTGACTCAGATATAAAAGCATATACAAGTATAAAGAACTAGAGACTAAAAGCTACAATCACTGAAGATAAGAAATGTAAGAAGTCCCATGAGTAACCCAGAATGAAAACTAGCTTCAAATCCAAACTGTATATTTTCACTTTGAAGCTTTTTTAGCTCTCACTTCTTTTTTAGCACTTTAGCGCTGGTGCAAACGTCAGCCATTTTGAGAGTGGCTGCGGAACGTACCATCACAACTGGGGAGGGGCCGACTCCACTGGAAATTGGGTTCACACTCCAAGGGTTCAGTGTCGCTGAGGGTGTACCCCGCATCGCAGCTGAACGTAACCAAGGCGCCCACGTAGAAGTCATTTCCATGACGCTGGCCATTGACAGGAATACCGGGGTCGACACAGTGATCTGACTGCAATTGGAGGGCTGAGAAGGGGGGGGGGGGGGTGAGTTATCTATACACATGTGCGCACAAAGGTTCACACACACACACATACAGTCACCCAAGCAGGTGCCCACACACACACAAAATTCCAGCGCACACAAACACTTAACGGCTGTGATTCTGTTCAGATCAGCTAGGGCATTAGCACCTAGCCTCTAAAGGTGCACTTAAACGATCTCGACATGCTAAAAGCTATAGAAAAAACTGAAATGTTTAGAACTGTACAGGAGTTCTCAACACAAGCGGCTATGGGGAAAGTCATTTCGAGATGGCTTTCTCTCTCACAATTAAACACACACATACACACACACACACACACACACTCAAAATCCTGCTATCCCCAGGCCCTAACCTTAAAGTCCCTGTAAAGTGACAATAAAATATGTATTCTGAGTTTGTCACACCACAGGAAAATGTGTTCCTAATCACCCAGCAAAATATTTATGATAAAAAAAACAAAATCAACTAAAATAAGCAGTTTTCTCAGATCACAAACACTGTGGGCGTGTCTACTGAGGTTGCTGAAACCACGTCCACTTGCACAGGACATTTACCGGCTACCCAGGAATCATTTTCTAGACCAAAAAAACTGAAAATTCACTTTACAGGGACTTTAACTCTCAATTGAATCCAAAACCTGAGCCTTAAACCTAAACCAAGCTCCTAACCCTAACCACAAAACTATCGCTAGTTCTTAACCCCAACCCTTCATGTAATTCTAACCTTACCTTAAAACCCTTAAAATCCCCTAAAAATAGCAGTTGAAATTGTGGGGACCAAGAGAATGTCCCCCCAAGGATTTCTCCCTAAGTTTACCATTCATGTGGGGATTTCTGGCCCCTACAAATGTAGTCAAATGAAGCCACACACACACATATACAGCTTCCCCATTCTGCCTGGCTGGGTGGACGTAGTGAATAATTCAAGGATGCAGACTGTGAGAGTGTAAGTGAGGCTGAGTGTAGAGTCATTCACACAGGTGCACAGAGGAGCAGATCTGACTGTCAAACACTCAGCCACCTCAGCACCTACGATGACGCACACACATTCTTTTTGACGCGTGGGCTTAGGTGTGAAGGACGGTGAAAACAAATGTTTGTGCGTGCATGTGCATGCTTTCTCCGGTGAGCACGCACTCATGCAAGTGGAAGGCCGGTGTGTGTGTGTGCCTACTAATGTGTGTGTACGTCTAAAGGTGGTATGGGGTTATCTCGTTGTATAATCAAGCCCCAATTACTTTTCTAATGATACTGTAGGAGTGCTGATGAAATGAGGCCCACCGTGATCATTTTAATAGCAGGCCATTAATATCAGCCCCCTGACAGACAGAGCTGAATACATGGGCCTGTTGTGTGTGATATCTTAGCCGGGCCTGGGCTCCTAATAAGAGGAGGCTATACAGTATTCATGAATCATCTCAATAGGTATGTGTGTGTGTGTGTGTGTGTGTGTAAAACTGTTTGTGTACGCGTTTGTTTATGTTTGTGTGCGTGTTTGTGTACGACTGTGCCTGTGTGTGTACTGACACGTCTTTCTGTTGGAACGATCTGTGTGCGTGTGTGCGTGCTTGCGTGTTTTACTTACTCTCATAGCGTATACGGAAGCCGATGTCGGAGTGGCTCTTGTCGGTGGAGAACAGCAGGAATAGGAAGTTGGAGGTGCTAATGAGAAACTGGGGCACCTGGGTACCCTGGTAGCTACCAATCAGAGAAGAGGAAGGGAAGCGGCCGTCTCGCACCTCCAGGATGTCGTAGTTCACCTCCGTACGGAACCTGAGAACAGTGCAGCACAGAGACCATGATAAACATGCAAGCTACTGTAGCTGCGCTGGTCACTGAGTATTTTGCACACATCGTACGGTGTGTCTGCCTGTGCATACAAGATGGCCTCAGGCTAACTCTGGGGACATGAACATTTACTATGCGTGTCTGTCTGTCTGTGTGTGTGTGTGTGTACCAGAGTTAAATAGTCCTATATTGTATGACATGAAACATGTTCATGATATGTTCAGCATGCATATATATGCATAGCCACGTTAAACATGCATTTGTGCACAGTGCTGTTCACATGATGGCATGTGTGTGTACATTTGTGTGTGTCTGTGCATCTGGGTGTGTGTGTGCCTGTGTGTGTCTGTGTGCATGTCAGATTGTGTGTGTGTGTGTGTGTGTGTGTGAGGGGGTCCGGCAACCTATCAATATTCTGTACATCTGTACTGTACCCTACTATACTCCAGTTCATCCTCTCATCCTCGCCATGCCCAAAGTGATCAAGGTTGTGTATTCAGGACGCTGCCAGCGAAATGGAGCGCGACACCATGTTTTATTAATGCTGCATCCAAATCAAATAGAAACAAACATTTGTGTCGGATGTACTTTGGTGGCGCCGCGGCCATCAGGATGGGAGATGCAGGAGAGCAGAAGCGGTCGGGACTCATCCTGGAACACACTCCTGTGGCTACTGATCCAGCTTGTTCAACGTTGGAACAAATTACTCGCTCTCTCATTCCCCTTGACTCTAACCTAATGCAGGGCTGATGAGGAGGGAGGATTGCTGTAGGGGGAGTGAGAGTGTGTGAGTGTGTGCATGTAGGTAGGTGCGTGCGAGCGTGTGCTTGCGTGCGTGCGTGCGTGTGTGTGTGTGTAGGTATGTGTATGCGAGCGCGTGTGCATGAGTGTGTGTGTGTGTCTGTGTGAATTGATATATGCAGTCCCCTCAGAGAGAGTATGAAATGAATTGATAAAATAATTATCAACACAGCTTATAAATAAAACATGATGTTTCCTGCTCGGGGTATGTTTTTATGTAGATCACATCTACTGCATTAGCACCGGGGTAGGGAGAGGGGGGGAGGGAAGGAGGGAGGGGAGGTAAAGGGAACTAAAGACATATGGGGGGAGGGCCATATGTCCCCCATATAAAGACACACACGGCAGGTCCACAAGAAGACAGCTCTAGGGGAGGTGACTCACTTGTCGAAGATGATCTTGATAGGGTACCCCGGCGGAGCCTCGATGATCCACTCACAGTTGAGGGCCTCCTTGTAGAGCTCTGGCCAGCCAGGAGACAGGATGATCCCACTCGGGGCTTTCAGCTCCCCGCCACAGGGGGCTGGAGGGAGGGAGGGAGGAGGGGCGGCAGGGGGAAGGAGAAGGGGGGAGATGGTGAGAGGAGGGGGGGGGGGGGAGGGAGGGAGGGAGGAGGGGCGGCAGGGGGAAGGAGAAGGGGGGAGATGGTGAGAGGAGGGGGGGGGGGAGGGAGGGAGGGACTTGCTTTAACATCGTTCCCTTTGACCAGTATCAAACATTCACACTACACCACTTTTATTGTAACACACAGGCGACCACACACTCGCACACATTGTTCGTCTTTGCTGCAAACACTTTGCATTGCTTTACATCTACTTATCCACTTATCCTCAACCAGAGCACGTAGAGAGACAGGGAGGGAGAGAAATAGAGGAAAAGAAAGCAAGAAAGAGGGTGATAGATAGGAGAGAAAGAGAAAGACAGAGAGAGAGAGCAAGAGCCACCAATGGTGGTATTTCCTCTTTGAAGTAGATGATTTAATCAGTTGACTCAGTGCACTGAAGGACATCTATGGAACTCATTACGGCAGAAACGCCATCTCATTATAGATGGTCTCTGGAGAACGCTATGCTCGCGAGCAGGGCGGAGAGACGACATGTGTTCTAATAACACCCAGCTTTGTATAGCATGAGTGGAAGAAAAGATAAGGGCTTTAGTCAAGTGGTGAGTTTATAGACGTCTATATGGTGTGTGTGAGTGTGATATTAGCCGGTAGCCACCGAGCTAGCTATCTCTCTGGAGAATGTTCTGGGGCAGGGTTCTGGTGAACGATATTCTGGTGGAGTGTGATTAGCCACCGCGCTAGCCAGCTCTAGAGCATGTCATGTAGTGATGTGAGCCTGACCTAGGGTCATGTGAGACAGTAGACATTCAGCACAGAGGGACAAACAAGCACATTTATAGATACACAATTACACATATACCAGCACATTTACACACACGCACACACACACACACCTTAGGACACGCAAGCACACACACACACCTAAGCACACACACGTACACACCAACCCAGGCACTCCCTTACCTTCGCAGCGAGGCATGGCGTTGTCCCAGACCACGTTGCCATCCTTCAGGATGCAGGAGATGGTCTGGGAGCCGTGGGTCTTCACAAAGCCCTCCTCACACAGGAATGAGATGGAGCTGCCCAGCTGTAGGCTCTCCCCAAACCTCTTCCCGTTCACCGGCACCCCTGGATCGGGACACTCGTTGTGGCGGAACGCTGGGGGGGAGGCGGAGGAAAAGTCCGGTAGGTTAGACGGTTTGTATGTGTGTTTGCGTGTGTTTGTGTGTGTGTGAGTGTGTGCGTGCGTGGAAAGAGGGTTTTGTTGAGAGCGGAGGGAAAAGAAACCACAACAGCATTCTCCTTCTACAAGGTGAAGCCGCTGAAATGCCAGAGCTAATCTCCCATTGATATTACATTCACTATCCTAAACACTGCTCAAACTCACAGGGTGGTTTAATAGCCGCCACGTCGAACAGCATCCTCCCCATCCCACACAAAACACAGGGGTGACACACTCATGGCTTACCCCACACACACGCGCACACACACACCAATCATATGCATCCTACCAGAACAGAGTGCGTCTCATCAATCACGATCATCCTATTTATTAAAGTGCCAACCATGCCTACCTCAATACAGTTTGGCATTCTTAATTAACATGACTGATGGAATGAGTCCGCCCAACTCTCCATGCTACCCCTCCCCCCCCCCCATCTCTGCCACCCCCCCTGCACCCCTCCCCCCTCAACAAAAAAAAATCCACCCAAAGACGTGTCGGTTGAGAGGAAAACTGTTCCCTGGAACTAGCCGTCAAATTCAATTAGCTGCTCTTGACACCCATTCTCCGCGTCGCCCCCCTCCACTTATGTATTTATTAATTGGAGTTTCTAATAAATGCATTAGCGACCGTGTGTTCGCAGTATGGTGGCGTACGCCTCAGCACCTGGGGCTGCGCTCAGGAGACACTTGCAAATTAGCATCTCAACGTCAAACACTTTCCAGTACCCAGAAAGACACTGTGGGAAGGGTTAGTTCCTGAAGACTCTCTCTCACACACACACAACCTAAACACACCCTCAAAATAACTAGGGCAGTCTACACTGTGAAAAGGGTAAGATATTTTGCACACACACACGCAGACACACATGCACGCTAAACGAGCAGAGCAGTTTACACTGTGGGAAGGGTACGGTCTTTTACACACACACACACACGCACACACAAAGACAGGCACACACACACACTAAAAACAAGCAGAACATCAGAGGAGTCTACTCACTGGTGAAGGTAATGTTGAAGCCCCTATCGGTGTAGGTGTGGTCTGTCAGGAACTCGAGACGGGCTACGTGGGCACTGGTGGTGATGGAAGGGGGCAGGACGTCACCTGAGAACGTACCCAGGATTGGAGACTCCGCCTGGGGCAAGATGGGTCAAGCAGGTAGGGTTAGGGAGATGTGGACCCACACGAACATGTCTGTGACCTATAGATGCGCTCATAGAGAACTCATCGATGCGGCAGATGCAAGTAGAAATGCATGAAGGCAGAATGGAAAGACACTCAAATCAAACCTTAGCCCCAAGCATACACACCCAAGCATACACACACGCACGCACGCAAACACACACACATACACAGAGAGAGATAGACGGACACACAGACACACACATCACTGTCCTAGTGAAGACTAACAATTCACTCCCAAAATGGTGGCATCCCCAACCCTTAACCCCAACCCTTAATGTAATTCTAACCCTAACACAAATTCTTACCCCAACCCGCTTTTTACCCCCTTAAAACCTAAAAGTTGTGGGGCCTAAACACGATCACTCCCAACCCCCCCCCCCCCCTCCCTCCAACACACGCACCTTGCCCCCATCCTTGATGGAGAGGAAGTCAAACTGCTTCTCCATGCTGAGGTCGTTGAAGGCCAGGTTGATGCGGCTCTCTGGCTTGGTGATGATGAGCCACACGCAGTGCATGTTGTTCCCGTACTCCTGGGGGTAGTTAGGGGACAGCAGCACCCCCGACGGAGTGGTGAAGTTGAAGAAGCAGGAGACTGGAGGGGACAGTAGAGGAGAGAGGGAGGAGAAAAGGGAACAGGGGGGAGGGGGGAGGAAGAGAAGAGGAGGAGAGGATGACAGGGGCATGATGAGAGGAGGTCAAACTTTCACGGAACAATCGACACGCATTATGGCCACTATATATTAGCTAAATGTGAAATCAAAAAAAAATCCACAAGCCAACAACTACAACTTGCATGGCTGATGAAGGGGGGGAGAAAAGGAGAGCACAGCTGGCTGTAAACGGCATGGTGGATAAAGGACAGACCCCAGCCAGAGTCCCATTCCCGCTGGTCTTCTCTGCTGGTCCAGATCCCCCACCGACATGCAGCTATTTATTTTGAAGTTTATTCTGCCCTGCCTCATTTAAATGATCTATTTTACTGCTTATTACACCTGAGTACCTGCACGGACCTCTTGTGTGTGTGTGTGCGCGTGCGCGTGCGTGCGTGTGTGTGACAGATAGCTCTGTGTGTGAGTGTGCAGAGAGCTGGGTGTGTGGTCAGATTATCCCAGTGCTTTGCAGAGCAGAGGCTATGGATTTTCAAACAACAGTGGGGGCTTGTTAACTAATTAAAGCAGGGGAAGACAAACAGGGAGAGAGAAACAGACAGAACGGATAGACTGTTGGTGTGTGTCAGGGACAGAGAGAGAGAGAGAGAGAGAGAGAGAGCATACAGAGAAATAGACAGAGAGATAAAAGCAGCTGAAAGAAAGAGAGAGAGAGACAGAAAGGTACGTGTGCATCTCCCATAGAGGGGAGGGTGAATGACAGAGAGATAAGAAAGATAGTGTAGAGAAAGTGAGAGGGAGAGAGGGAGGAAGAGAGAAGGATAGATAGAAAGAGGAAGTGAGAGAGAAAGAGAAAGAGAGAGAGAGACAGAGAGAGAGAGAGAGAGAGAGAGAGAGAGAGAGAGAGAGAGAGAGAGAGAGAGAGAGAGAGAGAGAGAGAGAGAGAGAGAGAGAGAGGGAGGGAGGAAGAGAGTGCAGTTCACACTACTGCATTATTGATGAATAAATGTTGAGACTCCGGGAAGCTGCACAGCCACATCACATGACAGTCAGCAGAGTGGCGCATTAAAACTATGACACCGTAAAAGTCTGTCCAGAACACAAACTGAGGAACTGAGCTTCACTCAAGACCTCGTATATCTGGGATGACACCAATGTTCTCCAGAGAACTTGTTCTTCACAACATCAATATCCACTGACCCTGACAGGAAGACAACTTTCCACAAATTAAAAACTGAGATTTTCAGTGCAGCTCGGGAATAAGGAACATATGCTGTGCTTGGCTGCATGGCCGTCAGTGGTAGGCCTCCCATTAGAGCAGTCATCTTCAGGATTACAAATTGACATGTCAGAAAACTACATGCCCCAATGTCATCTTGCCAAGGTAGAGAGCAGTGGCTCTCTTGGCACTTGTGGATATAATTTGGGTCTGGGGTTTCGATGGTATTTTTGACACATCTAGAAAAGCAGAATATATTGTGGGTCTGTGTGTGTGTGTGTGTGAGTGTGTGATAGGTCACTCACAAACACAGCTGGGCTTCTTGGCTGACCACTGATTGTTCTTCTGGCAGGTGATGTTTTTCTTGCCCACCAACTCAAAGGCCGGCAAACACTCAAAGTGCAGTCTGTCTCCATGACGGAAACCTGTCCCTTCACGCTTGCCGTAGGCCGGGATTCCGGGATCTCCACAGCTGCCCTGGTTGATTTCTGATTGGTGGGAGACAAGCACAGTTGATCAATGTGGAGTTGATTTGGCTAGGTAGAACCAATAGGTGTCAAATGACAAATAGCTTGGTAATGTGTGTGTGTGTGAGTGTTTGAGTCCACAAAATGCGAGCGTGCGTGAGATGAGATGCACACGTACCTTTCGATTGTGCGTGCGTGTGTGTGTTACGTAAAGTGATGTCTCATTAAGTATTTAGGGTAAGTAACAGTGGGGGTCTATACAAAGCAGTGGGTGACTCAGAGACCTACTTTGTTTTGGGGAAGAGAGTGGAGACAAAGAACGGTGATGGAGGGAACTGGGGTGAAGGGGTGTAAATGGAGAAAGGGAGAGGTCAAACAGGAGGAATGAAGCAGGTAAAGGAGGCTTGAAACAGCTTCAGTTTATTTGCAGCTCCAAGACAAGGGTGAGTCCTGCTAGTTAGAACTCATAACTCACTCTTCTTTTTTCTTTCGTACAGTCAAACAGACACACACACACACTACAAGATTCTGTATTGTGTTCTGCATAAAAAAACAACTATGTCTTGTCAGGTGTAATTATCACCTCTTACTCCTTAGTGGATGAGACTGAAAAGACAGACAAAAATTAATTCTGTGTCATTGTGTGTCTCTCTCTCTCTCTTTCTGTCTCTGTCTCTCTGTCTCTGTCTCTCTTTGTCTATCGCTCTCTCTCTGGGACGTTAATCAGTAGAGGAAGAGAATGTGTGACTGTGCTGGGGGGGTGATGATGGGGTGTGTGTTTTGTGGGAGTGGTGAGGGTAGGGGTGGTGGTTGTATTGCTCAGACACACTGGTGAACAAAATGGATTGTTTTCAAGCTGTGTTGGGATGGTTAGAAGGGGGGAGTGCCATGAGACTGCACTGTCTCTCTCTCTCTCTCTCTCTCTGTTTCTCTCTCTCTCACACACACACACACACACATGCACGCACGTGCACACACACAAACACACACAGAGAATCCCTGCTCCCTGACAGAGCCAGAAGCCCTCTTGGCGCTCTGCTCTTCCTAGGGGGGCCTCTGCAATTAGAACATCTGGGAAAATAGAGGGATGAACAAGAAAATAATCCTTTGATGTGTCTGGCTAGTGGGAGAAGGAGAGAGAGAAAGTGTGTGTGTGTCTCTGTGTGTGTGTGTGTGTGTGTGTATCTACTGTAAGAGTGAATGAGCAAAGCCCAGAGTGGCTTCTCATGAATTAAAGAGCAGGAGTGATGGTGCATTTGTCGCCTGTGTATGTGTGTACATTCAATACCCAGACTGTGAAAGTAGAAGCAGCATTAGTGAATCACAGCAACACACACCCAGAACCCTGAGGTTAGACCTGAGCTCTTACCAGTGGTCACAGTCAATGAGCAGTGTGTGTGTGTGTGTGTGTGTGTGTGTGTGTGTGTGTGTGTGTGTGTGTGTGTGTGTGTGTGTATGTGTGTGTGTGACTGTTATTTCAGTAGAAAGAATGAGGCCACTGCAGTGAAATATATTCAGTATTATATTTCAGGTAGGAGTGTTAATGTGGTGTGTGGGGGTGGAGGTGTACGTTTGTGTGGGGGGGGGGGGGGGAAGGAGGTGGTGTGTGTGTTGGATTAGCTGTGTGTGTGTATACCTTTGTATGTGTGCAGTCGTTGAGACACATGAGTGTGTGGTGCGTGTTCCGTTATTTTGTATTTTTTTTGCTCACATTAGTATAATTGCTCTTGATAATCACACTGAAAATAACATCGGAATCTAAATCAAATTTAGGCGCCACAGTCTCGAAGGTGAAGTGGTTCAAAGTGTTTTTTTTCCCCCCACTTCATCAAACAAACTCATTGTTATGACATTTTGGTCTGAATATTGCTCTACTTTCTCCCATATTTCGGTAGATGAAAACTAAGCATATAGCTACCAGGGGAACTGGGAGACAACTTTAGACTGGCAATCTTACACACACACGCCCCCCCCCCCATACCACACAAACACACACACAAATAATGTAAAAAAGGATAAAAGACCTTGATGTCTGAAACAGAAAAAAGACTAGGACCATGTGAGGAAAGAAGGAAGAATAGAGAAATAAAAAAAGAGGAAGAGAGGGAAAGAAGTGTGTTTTCTTGGAAGCAAAGCAATCCCATGACCCCTTGGTACTTGCTCCAATTACTTTCCATAAAATGGCCGACACAGAAGATCTGACCCCATTTACAGCCAGGTCAGCATGATGGCAAAGATGTGAGGAGAGTACAGCAGGGCAGAGGAGAAGAGAGGAGTGGAGAGACATCTCAAATGTCAACTATCAAAACAAGTCAAGTCAAGTGAGGGTGAGGTTGCCAGACTGAGTTACGCTGAGGTTGCCAGGTTGTGTGAAGGTAAGGTGGCCTCACCTTCGTAGGACACCTTGAATCCCAAAGAGCCGCTGGTGTCGTCAGTCTTGAAGTTGAGCCACATCTGATGGCTGGTACTGACAACCAGGTCTGGAGTCGAGGTACCGGAGAGTCTGTGCAAAGCAGAGTAACACCGATTAATGTTGTCAGTAAAGTTAAGAATGTAACCTTTTATCCTGTATAAGAATAACAGTGTGTTCAGCATTCTTAGTGTGCAAAGAGAGGCCAGACCCCAAATGTGGACTCTGGGTAACACTAGGTGTGTGCGTGTGTGTGTGTGACTGTGTAAGTGACTGTGTGTGTGTGACTGTGGGTGCGTTTGTTGGTAAAGGACATTACGGAAAGGTGGACAAAATAAATGGCAAAGTAATAGTATAATGTAATAGTAAGTAATGACACGTACCATGGGTTATAGTTTATTATGATTGTGTCTGTATATGAAAATGTGATGCATTACACTGACATATTGAAGGTTCTGCATTACTGTGTGTGTGTGATTGTGTGTGCATGTGTGTGATAACCTCAGTGACAGAAGCTCCCCCAGTCTATTTCAGTCCCAGGTCACTAGGGGGTCGTTCACAACTGGCCATATGGACCAAGGTAGCCCTCTAATTGAACAGATTAAGTCATTTACAACCTGAAAGTATGTGTGTGATTGTGTGTATGTGTGTGTGTGTGTGTGTGTGTCTGAGAGAGTGTGCGCGTGTGTGTGTGTAAGTGTGTGTGAGTGTGTTTGAGAAACAATATCTAGGGACTCTTCCTCCACTCATACAAGCTGCAAAAACAACTCCACTCTCCACCTCCTTCTTCATCTCTCTCTCTGTCTCTCTCTCTCTCTCTCTCTCTCTCTCTCTCTCTCTCTCTGTCCCCCCCCTTCCTCCATCTCTTCCTTTTCATCCCCCTTTCCCCAACCAGGCGAGGACAGCACAGCCGCGTAAAAATCGATCAATAAAACTTTATTGGGCCCCGTAAATTTGGGCGCAATTAATAACAACATCCTGTGAAACCTTATGGAGCATCTGGCGGAGCAAACTCCATTAGGACGCATCAATATGCAGCAGTGACGCTCTTAGCTGCTAACACTAAGGGGGAAGGGGGAGAGAGAGGGGGGAAGGTAAAGAGAGGGTGGAAGAGAAAGGGACAAAGGGAGAGGTGAGGAGAGAGAAACAATAAAGGTGTGTGTAAGGGAAGGTGGGGGGGAGAAAGATAGGTGAGGGGAGAAAGAGGAGAGAGAGTCAGAGAGAGAGAAAGAGAGAGAGAGAGGTAGAGAGCTGATTGACATCAGTGGTGTTGGATCTATCTTTAATGCCTCCAGAGCTGATGAAATGGAAAGAAATAGAAGGAGGAAGAGAGAATAACGGTGGATGAAGAAGAGGGGAAAGGATGACCCTGGGAAAACTGAGAAATGGTGGGAGAGGAAGAGAGAAAGAGAGAGAGAGATATATATATATAGAGAGAGAGGACAGAGACAAAGAGAGGGAGACAGAGAGGGGGGGGGAAGAGGAAGAGAGAGAGAGGGGTCAAGACAGACTGGTGAGTTCTGTAACAGTGGAAAGCTCCAGGGTTGCTCACACGTGAAAGACGGTCTTCTGATCCCCGACCACCGCGCCGTCGCCCACCGTCAGCGTGTCGTAGCCGCGCTCCAGGTCAAAGTCCTCGAACGTCAACTTGATCACCTGGACGACGGAAGGGCAGGAACGTCAGGGGGAAGGGTGAGCGACGGAAGACGCACTAACCAGCCGGGCCGAGGGGTGTCCTTCGAGTGTCATTGTCAGCCCCATCTATCACACCAACACACACTACCCCTTCTAGCCTTCCCTCCATCCTTTTTCTCCATCCTCTTCTCCATCTCTGACCTCTTCCCAACCTTGGTTGTTCTCAGTGGGATGTCAATAAGACTAGACAGATTATCTTATTGTAACACCTACATGTTGATATTCATTTAAACCGTCCAGTGTACTTCAATTAAGTGCAATTAAATCCAACCGTCGCCTACGCAAACTGGTATCCTCTTTCACTCACCCTCCCATTTGATTGGGTAAGACAGAGTCCACATGGAAATAACTTCCTGCTCTATATCATATCACCTCTCTCCATCCTCTTGGGTTGAAATCTTCAACAGGGGGTAGTGTCATAATGGGGGGTGAAAATCCCATTGAATATCATTCACTGTGACTTACAATGACTTAAATTGCATCAGGGGAAAGACTACCCACCACAAGGTGAAAATATCCATCACATACGACATAAAGGAGTGCATGGAGAGGATTTATGCATTAGAATTTCAATGGAGGGTCGAGTTGAATCATTGCAGGATCATTTCAATACTCTGGGAAAGAGGGAAGGAAAAAAGTGAAAGAAATAGCTAGAAAAAAGAGGGGGAAAATGATGAGTTCATCCCTTATCTGCATGAAAACAAGAGATAAGGCAAAGACATTTTAATAATTACATAAGGCTGTTCTTCCGGGACAGTATGATTGTGCACAAAGTCAATTAATAATGGTGAGATTAAAATAAATGATGGGGGTAAAACTCAAATAGATAAATAAGTAAATAAATAAACAACAGAAAGCAAGTGCTGTCAGGCCTCCCTATTCAAATTGGCTGCTACAGACTTCCGCCAAATTCTTAATGTTTTCAGAGGAAGAGGAGAGCCTAATGAAAAAGCTTATATAAATGCAAATTGCATTCTGCCCTATGGTAAATACACAGCCTAATGGAAATGGCCAGGGTGGGGAGAGAATGGGACGGAGGGGAGGAAACTGGGTCAGATTACAGGATAAAAACGGAGTTTCATCCCGTAAACACATCCCTTCCATCTAGCCAATAAGAGGGGGATGCAGAGAACAAGAGGGGAAAACAACACAAATACCAAAATAAAGAATGGATCATTTTATTCATTATTTGCTTCCCCCAAAATGCTTGGAAGCAGTGACTATAAAACCATGCATCAGACAAGTTATATATCCTAACGGAATAGATGGTCATGACTCAGACAAGGCCATCTCTATAAACAGACACAATACGCCACTGTCAAACAATGTGGACTCAGAAACCTAAAACCTTGCAAAACATAGGGAAATAAATAAATGAAAACAATAAAAAATGTCCTTCCAATGATGTGTTTGTGGGTTCTATTTAGGAGTCTTGGGCAGAGGGGGGAAAACAACAAAAAGCTGTGTCATGTTCCCCCGCTCTGCGGTGGGTTCCACCACAGCCCGGCAGTCGACCTCACGTCTCCTCTGCTCAATGCCGCGGACGAGGCAGGAATATAACGCCATTACGTCTCGAAAGAGAGAGACGGCTGACCCCCTCCATCTTCATCTGGTCTCGATGCAGAGCAGGAGACAGCCTAAAGTACCTCTGTCTGTTTCCTGCTCTGGCCTCACATCCTCCCACATACCCAAGGGTGTCTAAGAGAGGGTGTTGGTATCGTGTTTATAGTGCATGTGTGTGTGTGTGTTTGTGTGTGTGACAGAGAGAGAGAGAGAGAGAGAGAGAGAGAGAGAGAGAGAGAGAGAGAGAGAGAGAGAGACAGACAGACAGACAGACAGACAGACAGACAGACAGACAGACAGACAGACAGACAGACAGACAGAGAGAGAGAGAGAGAGAGAGAGAGAGAGAGAGAGAGAGAGAGAGAGAGAGAGAGAGAGAGAGAGAGAGAGAGAGAGAGAGAGAGAGTCTGTGTGCGTCTGTGTATTCACCTCTACTCCCTCACACCAGCACATATACGCTCTCATACCCTTTCCCACTCCAACAGTGGGAGAAGGGGACATATTTGTAAAACCATTTGTTTGAGCAAAGGAAATTTGGCAGGCGAGGAACTGTTTGGCCTTGAACGCGACTCCAAAGTCATTGCTCCAAACTGAATGGCTGTGTCACTTTCATGATAGGTTCTGAGTACGCACTCTACAGCCCTCCATTTCTCTCATGCTTTCTTTTCTTTTTCTCCTCATCTCCACAAGTGATGCCACTATCTTAGATATCCTTTTGCTTGCTTTAACACCAGTTTTTTCATCATTTTCATACTTGGCTTTCTCTTTGAATTTTTTTCAAAAGATGTACAGACTGAAGGTTATACAAATTAACCTCACAAAAAAAATAAGGTTGAATCTCTCATGCCACCTATCCCCTTGGCAGCCACATAAACCCTTAATACCTTGCTTAGCTTTTTGTCTTCCATTATGTTGCATTTAGCAAAATGTATCACACTGTAAAGATTGCTTAAACATTGTTTACCTTTAACATTATGTAGCATTGTATAATGTTTAGCATAACAAATCACTGTGTACCTTGGCAGTATCCATTGCTGTAATGACCCATGTGCAGTTGGCGTTGTTGTCGTACTGGACAGGGTAGTTTGGGGAGGTGATGATGCCATTGGGGCCTCGCAGCTGACCACCACACATGGGAGCTAGAGAGAAGAAGAAGACATTTCAGAGCTGGACATACGTGTAATTTAACTTCTAAAACCATGTGCATGATCAAGTGATGTTGTTTGATGTCAACTGTCCATAAGTACTTAGCTTGCCACACTGAGGCACTTGTGTTTGTTTCTGAACAGGAATGGAACACAACTGCTTGTACGAGAAATCCCAGAACAAATGCAGAGTGCTAACACAAAAGAAAACTGTCACAAACCTGCTCACTGTGGTGGTTGAATTTAAAACTCTGTCAAACCCTGCTACACGACATATAAACCATGGTCTAAACCAGTTAAACCCTGTTATCAAACTACCCACACAAAGACCAAACAAAGACCCAACCAGAATCTGACTGAAAGCTTTTGGAGATCAAATCAAATGTATTTGTATAGCCCTTTTTACATGCAAACATGTCACAGAGGGCTTCACATACGCCCATAAAACTCCCCCTCAACCAACCTAAACCCTCAAGGAAGACAAGGAAAAACTACCAGAAAAACTCCAACGGGAGAAAAAATGGAAGAAACCTTGGGAGGAGCAATTCAGAGAGGGATCCCCTCCTCCAGAGACGATTGGTAAGAGAGAGGAGCAGAACACAACCTAAACATAGTTATACAGTGTCAATGGGTTTTGAAACACCAAAATCCTTTGTTCGGCTTTATAGACGTTGGATGGGACCGGGAAACTCGCTGTTGGCCATCATGGAGATCAACCTTATGCATGGGTACTTATTAGTCAATCGTTCTTACATCATATTCCATCATACGTCATACTTCATATCTGGATGAAAAAATGGATCCACGTCTACAATCTCCAAATAGTCTTGGTTGGAACATAGAGGAAGCATTGAAGAACCATGGTCATGGCTGAGATGTTAGCTTCGAAATCTCTGAAAGCCCTCACAAGCGGTGTTTGCTTTTAAAGTACACAAGGATCAATGTCCTTGAATCCAAAATGAAATGTCACCCAAACACTGCCACACATGACTGATTGGTTTATGTTTTTAGTGAGTGAAACTCATGAATAACAACATACAGTTTCAATAAATTAATGTTATAAAACCTAGACAAAATATACCCTTCCATCAGAAAGCACTGTGAACTATTTATTTAGCTACGGTTGTTCAGGGTGAATTCAACTGTAATCCAAAATGGAGGCTAAACACCGCAAGCGTCTTTCGTCCTTCAGTGCAATATAGCACAACATTTCGTAAAGCATTTCCCAAAGAGTGATCAAATTGTAATATGCCGACTTTGAAAGGACATTGTGACTTCCTGACTCTTTTTTGCAGCCCCTGGGCTTTGTGGCGAACTTTAAACACCTCTTAGAATTAAATCAGCCCATTACTAATGAGGGTTTAAAGCCAATGCCTGAATGTCTGGGGCTACGTGGATGTGTTTAACCGGGTCTGGACCTTGTAACTGATCCTAATGAGTTATGTCTTAAAGGAGAGATCCGGGGGGTGTACAACGCCCTGTCTACAAAAAAAATAATAAATGCACTCTCTCCCTTTAAAACCACCCAAATTAAAGAACTTTTTTGCCTTTGGATCTTGAAAAATAAAAGTCATTAATGTGAGTCTGGCTGACAGTGAAGGTGACCTTAATAAAAAAATAACATTATGTAGGTGTGAACCCAGAAGTCCACCTCAGTATATTAGTTGTGTCTTTAATAGGATGGAGCTAAAGGTTCCTGTCTCTTTGCTAGCTGTACTCTCATAGCAGTGGACGTATCCAAGATAATGTCAGAGGAATCCCAACAGTGATTCAGTGAGATGTGGTCAATAACTCTGCTTTGAGTGTGAACATCTTTGTAATTTATTTTACTCTTTTTCCTTTTTTTCTTTGTACGGATACACCATTCACTTGAAAAGACAGAAAAGTCTCCTTATGAAGGACATAGGAAGTGAGTGTACGTGATTGAAACAGGCGGACAAATATACAGCACATGCAGATTATTTACATTTAACTGAGTTTAAATGTTTTCAGATGATAACTGGACTTTGGTTAGTTAGCATTTATTGTCCGGGGCTTCATCACACACAGCAAAGATAATGATTACATCTCAGTGCTTCACACAGAAAATGTATTTACAGTAACAAGTGGAATCTACTGTGGCGAAATAATTCAGACATTTTGTAACTAATAAATCTTGTTTAAACCAATGTTTTTTTCCTCCCTGAAATAGCTGCGTGTCGTCAAGGTGAGTGGTTTCTTGCATAAGGAAGTACAATCACATTACCCCCCAAAATCCTTTGCAGAAGGGTGTCCCCCCCTCTCTTTAGTGGTATAATCTTGTTTTGACTCAATTGGATCAGTCTAAGACAGAGGAGCGGGGGTGTCCCTCAAAACTGGATTTCTCAAAGCACATTAAAGAGAGTGCGATACAGGAGATGGCTGGCGGCCATGATAAAGATGATCAAACACCCAGGTGATTGCATCAGACACCCATGTCTGAGAGTGGGATAGAGAGGAAACTGATAAGTGGAGGACTCCTGAAATGGACCCAAAATGGCTGACGCTATACCTCCCAGCCAAGCATTGAGAGGGAGGGAGAGCAGCTAATGGGAGGCTGAATTCATACTGTGCATTCCTCCTACTGTGTATGTATCCCATCCAAACACTCACTGGGAGATGAAAGATATGGAAATATTACACAATTTACTAAACTGCTATTTACTTCTTTAAAGTTCAAATGTTCTCCTCTTTTTTCTTGTTGTCCCCCTGAAAATCAACCTGTTAGTCTGACTGCTGTTTGTCCATCTCAATACCCGCTTCTCCCTGCCTGCCCATCTGTCTATCCGCCCATTTGCCCTTCCCCCCCTTAACCCCCCTATTTTTTTCACTCTCTTTTCTCTCTCGCAATCAGTCTCTATATTGACACGTCCATCAGAGTGCAAACAGAGATAATAAACAGACAGGGCCTGGCTGTCATTGTTCCAAAGTTCTTTCCCTGCCTCCCTATTGACCGGGAGCTCAGCTCAGCTCTCTACCTCCGTTCAAGGACGTTGACGGCGTGCAAAGTTTTTCTGTTTATGTATTTTATGACATTGTGATTTATGAACACTTATTTTGCCATGCTGGGTAACATTGTTTGACTTAATTACTCCACAACTTTTTGGAGTTACCCCCTCGGCACTTTGCAATTACGGGGACGTTTCAGAGTAATGACCCAACATTTAGCGGTGTTGAATCAATGAAACAAGACAAATAATCGCTCTCTACGTCGGCCGATTTCAAGGGAAAAAAAGTGGGACTGAAAAAGGCAGTGGCACCCAAACGCTGCTTAATGAATATGAGCAATCTGGGGATGACTAATGGCAATAAGTGGTGCTTGCACTTTATCACAGAGGTGCGGGCAGAGCCAGAACAGGGAAGGTGTGTGTGTGTGTGTGTGTGTATGTGTACATGGTGATTGTATATGTGTGTGCACATTGTTTGTGTGTGCCCTCACCTCTGCAGATAGGCCTGTCATCACTCCAGCCTACGTAGCTGTCGGTGACACGCAGACAGCTGATGCTCTTGGAGCCCTGCAGCTCGTACCCCTCGTCACATGAGAAGTGCACCGTGGCACCCTTCCTGCAGGGGGCGGCAGAGAGGCAGTGTCACAGGTAGTTCGACACACAGAAACGTCTACCGTACATGCATTCCCCCATATTCTCAGATGCTACGCGGGGAGGAGGCCACAGGAGGGAGAATACAACAATTCACTCCAACGTTTCAATCATCTCCAACCTCACTGTGACTCCCTAGGAGTGTTGCAGTCTATTTATTTTGAGTTTACGTCCTGGTAGGGGCTGTCTTTGGTAGACAAACAAGGTTTGACCGAGAGGGTCTACGGCTACACATCCCTCCCCTGCTACATTCTGTATTAGGAGGCAGGCTCCATGGAGCGGTCTATCACCTGGTGTGATACAGTACATCACGTGGAGTGATGCAGTATATCACCTGCTGTGATACAGTGGGTGGCTCCTTCACAGGGTTCTTGGACAGATTTCACTGTAGTGTTTGCTGCAGTTTAGGCTGGTGTCATCGGCATCTGCACTTTGTTGGCGGCTGTTTTGGCTTCCCTAGCTTCTCTCTGCCAACTTGTATGTCTGTCAACTTATGTCTATGCCTGTCTCTATGCCTGTCCATCCCTCCCTCCCTCTCTCCCTATCTCTCTCTCTCTTCCTTTCTCTTCCTCCCTCCCTCTCTCTGGTTTCACTGCCGTCAGATCTTCTGTTGTGTGCTCTCGTCTGCCTGACCTGATGGGTTGGTTAATATAGAGTTGTTAGAAGTCAGGGCCTCTCTGTCCACCCCTCCTCTTTGACATTTGAGAAAAGAGAGAGAGCGAGCGCAAGTGAAGTGTTTGTTTTCCTCCGCTGGCTCTCTGAGTGAGCGCAGCGAGAGGGCTGGAGAGCAGAGCAGGGACAGGTGACCGGCCAAGCCCTCCACTCTCATTCATCACAATGACATTAGTGACCTAGAACAAATGGGGCTGCACAAACTGTTTTCTCTGTCTGTCTCACGCTCTCTCCCTCTTTCTCGAGCACGCACAGTCTCTCTCTCCCTTTTCCCACTCTATCTTGCTGTCTGTTGTGGTCTCACACACAAACTATCTGAGGGTTTCTCTTGTTCTCTCTATCTCTTTCTCTTTCCTCTCTTGACACACAATCTCTTTCTCTCTCTCTCTCTGCCTCTCACTTCCTTCCACTTTCTCTCAGTTCTCCTCCTCTTCTGGAAAGGTCTGGTTGTCTCACCTGAAGTCGGAGCCTTTTCTTTTTCCTCTGTCAGGGATCCCAGGGTCTGGACACATGTTGTGACCCTGGGCCACACCCATCTGGGACACTGGAAGAGAGACAGGTGGAGAGAGTGATGGAAAGAGAGAGAGGGAGAGGGAGGGAATAGAGGGAGGTAGAGAGGGAGTTGAAGAGAGAGATTGAGAGAGAGAGGGAGAGGGAGAGGGAGAGAGAGAGAGAGGAGAGAGGAGGAGAGAGAGAGAGAGAGAGAGAGAGAGAGAGAGAGAGAGAGAGAGAGAGAGAGAGAGAGAGGGGGGAGGCAGGAGAGACAGAGTGTGAGCAATGTTATAACCATTTCACCATTCAGACACCAGCTCAACCATTCAGACACCATGTTTGTTTACCCTAACAATACTGTTAGCAATACACAGTTCAAAACACACTATCCATTACTTTAAGTGTTTGTTTCACTAAAAAGCCAGTACAGTGTAGTTTTCATTAAAAAAAACACCCCACTGAATCTACCAGTTAAGCCCCTTTCTAGCCTCCCTGGACCCGCTGTTCGAACGCACCAACCAATTGGTTCACAGAAGCAGGAAGTAACAGCTGGTCAGCCAACCCAGAGCTTCCATTTGACTGAAAGGGGCAGGGTCAAAGGCCTGACTGGTGGGGCAACACTCAAAATGACATGTGCTGATTGGCCCTGGCTGAGGCAGTTGATGAATATGGATGAGGGAGGAGGAGAAAGGGCAAGCCTCGTCACTGTCAGTAGAGGAGGGCAACAAACAGTATCCAAGGCAACAAGATGGAAAGAGGGAGCCAGAATGAGAGTGACAGAGAGAAGGAGAGAGAGAGAGAGAGAGAGAGAGAGAGAGAGAGAGAGAGAGAGAGGTAGATGAGGACCCAGGTTGTTGTAGGTGAGTTGCTACAGAGATGGAACAGGAAGATTGCACACCAAGGAAATGAGATGTCAGCTTAAGAGGAGAAAAGGAGGAAGGGGAATTGAAATAGGCCTGAAGATGGGATTATCAATGTTTACAGAACCTCTCGTCGCTCTAACTGCCCATTCTCTCCCTCGTCTCCCTCCACCCCTCACTTCCCCCCTCCTGCTCCCGTTAGACTGGTCAGCTCCTGGAAATGGTGGACGGGTGACATTTTCTCCTGTTGACGTGAAGGTAATAGAAATTTAAATAAAGAGGATCTGAGACATAATGAGGAGTGGCCTTTAGAGGGAGGGATGGAGGGAGAGAGAGAAAATAGGAAAAGGGCAAAGACAGATAGAAAAAGCCAAAAAGAGGGAGTGACAGAGAAATCAGGAAATAGAGAGAGAGAGGGAAGGAAGGATAGACTCCTCCCACTGTGGAGAAAAAGGCAGGTAGTGCAACCCCCCCACACACACACACACACACACACAACCAACTTATCTTCTCTCCCCCCCTCCCTCTCATACAAGCCCAGAAATAATATATTATTGATATATTATTGTAAGGAAGGCATCAATGTCAGAAGGGGTTTTTAAACCTGATGCATCACCAGTTAAAAAGCTTCTGAGATGCTGGTGAAGAACAGGGTAGAAATACTGAAAGTAAATTAGACTTACAGACGGACATCTTGTGGTGGTAGAGATTGCATACTGGGTGAGTTTCCAGATTGACTTTTTGTGGTGGACTTAAAGACTTACTGACAGATTTTGTGGTGATAGAGATAGTGACAAGACATACAGACTTATCGACAAATGTCTTAAGGTGATAGATATTGGGACAGACTTACGGACGGAGTTCTTGTGGTGGTAGAGATAGTGAAGTGTGACAGACTTACAGACTGAGATCTTGTGGTGGTTGTCTTTGCTGGGGAGCATTTTCACACCCCTGGACTTCAGCTCTGTCATTTTCTTCACTGTGAAGAGAGAGTAGGAGAATAATTTGATACTGTAGATATAGACTAGTATCTACTAGTGTAGAATGGCCAGTTAGATTATGAATAGACATGTAGACTAACATTGCCTGGCAGTGTGTGTGTGTGCATGCATGTGTGTGTGCATGTGTGTTTGTGTTTGTGTTTGTTAAAATTCAATAGATAAGGTCCTATGAATCTTGCTTTGTTTTTTCCCAACTATAAAGAAAGCGTTGATGCTTATTTCTAAATGAACCAAATGGAAAAATAATATCAAAATGGAGCCTTCAGCAGTAGGAACTCAAGAGGCTCATTTAAATGCTTATTAATTCAGAGACTCACAAAAACACTCAGAGTTATTTACTTTTCTTTGTGCTTGCACTGATAAACACACACACAAACACACACACACATACATTACACATATATTGCATATGATCATACTTAATGATCTACTCTTCTTATAACAATAGCCTTTTGTTTTCTTTCTCAGGATTTTTTATTTCATGTTTGATTGTACTGAAAGCAATATCTTAGCTGTGTGCCAGTATTCTCTCATAAGAAAGAGTTTTCTGTGCAGGATGTTGCCTTAAAAACACAATGATTGCATGGTCCTGACAGCAGACTAGCATAATGATCACGTTTCTCATTCATGACTACCATGAGTGCCCTGCTAGGGAACATAGGAAGCAGAGAGAGAAAAAGAGGAGAGGGAGGGAGGGAGGGAGGGAGGGAGGGAGGTGGAAAGAGTGTGCCTTATAGCTTCTCATTAATTCAGGACTAATTTTCTTTTTTTCAATTGAGCTGCTCCTGAAGGATTGTGGGAAAACAGTGGGGGAAGGAGGGGGGCGGAGGGGAGTCAACGGTTAATCTAATTAAAGTCTTAGCCCTCCTCTCTTCTTTTCCCTGATCTCCTAAATGTTATATTTATTTATCTAACACAGGACCTGTAATCCTATCTGCCTCTCCCTTAATCTCCCATTCCCGCTCCCTTCTCTTGTCTGCTCCCTGTCTCTCTTTCTCCTTTCCTCTCTTCCTTTTTTTCCCTCATCTTCCTTCTCTCTTCATCTCTCTCCTCCTCCCTCTGTATTACTCTCCCTCCTTCTACGCAAGTCTCTCCTCCCCCTCATCCCTCAGCGCCTCAGATCAGAGAGTGGATGACTGCAGGTGAGATTCCTGCAGATAGGGGTGTGTCTACCTAATCCCTTCTCCCTGTTGCTCTGTTTCCAGCTGTGAACTTTGACCTCAGAGATTAATGATACTGGAGATAGCAACATACTGAAAGGATGGAGATGTTGTGTGTGTGGTTGTGTGTCAAAGGTAACGTGTGTGTTTGTGCATGTGTGTGTGGGGTGAGGGGTGCTTTTTTGCAGAGTCAGTGAAAGCATAATGCTTACAGATTAATTATATTAAGACGTGTTTTAATTCTCAAGGGGTGGATGTGGGTGATGTGACTGTTGAACATAAAGGCACTTAGATTTTTATTTTATTTTTTCTGTGTGTGAGTCAGCAAGGTGGTCAGATTGTTGTAAACTGTGCTCCTAGAGACAGGCAGAGTCTGGTCTCATCTTGTTACTAGGGTTAGGCTTGGTTATGGTTAGGCTGGGTTGGGTTGGGTAAGGATTCAGTTGTCGAGGGATCATGGTTGGGAGGGTCTTACCTTGATACTGGGCACTAAAGCCTCTCAGTTTGTGGTTGCCATCAGATGTGAAGTGAAGCCTGAGCCAGTTCTTACTGCTGATGATGGGGGAGGGGAGGTTAGGACCAGTGAACCTAGAGAGAGAGAGAGAGAGAGAGAGAGAGAGAGAGAGAGAGAGAGAGAGAGAGAGAGAGAGAGAGAGAGAGAGAGAGAGAGAGAGAGAGAGAGAGAGAGAAAGAAAGAAAGAAAGAAAGAAAGAAAGAAAGAAAGAAAGAAAGAAAGAAAGAAAGAAAGAAAGAAAGAAAGAAAGAAAGGAAGAAAGAAAGAAAGAGGGATGGAGAGCGAGATAATCAAAGTGCATGTCATTATACCAGCCATCCCTGAAATTCTGAAAGGCAGCTATTTTATCATTCCATATTGCAGAATGCATCCTATTCTTTACAAACACCTCACCATTCCCAATCCCACCCTGCCCATTTGGTCAGCCTCTCTTGCAGACCAGCTCAGCCACGAGATGTTGCAACCGGTCCACAACCTCAATTCAGACTCACACAAACACAAATGTTTACTGTACACAGACAAATCCAACTTTAGCCCCTTCATTTGTATGCAAATTGCTGGCATTGTTTTCCAGGCACCCTCCCCACATCCCCACCATCTCCAATTTCCCACAAAAATTAGATTCCTTTACCATGTCCGGACTGCGCTCTTCAAAACATTGCATTGTGAAAAATACGAATCAGTACAACATAGGAAAAAAAGATACACGAGAATGACCTAAACAAAAGGTAAAACATGAAACAGGTCCATCTTAAACTGCAGAATGTATCAAATATGTGTGCTGGTTTGGTGAGGAGGAGAGGCTGGAGCCAAGGTTGGCATGTTGGAGAAGAAAGACTAGAATGAAGGTTTGACGTGGAGAAGTCTGTGAGTCTGCCGGAGACAAATCCAGGCTGTTATAGAGAGCCATACTCCCTGATGGAGGCTGGGGCCTTACACAATAGATAAAATAATCACTTAAGCTGAACCCCAAACACAAAGCTATGAGACAGAGGAAGGGATGGAGAGAATGGGAGAGAGACTGCAGGAGAGAAGACTTGTGAGAGAAACAGAGGGAAGAAAAATAGAGAGAGAAAGAGAGAAAGTAAAAGAGAGAAAGAATGAAAGAACACCCCTCTGACCTGGGGTCTCGCCTGTGGCCCGCTGTTTCCCTTGCCAGGCCTGCTGCAGGTCTCTAAATCTGTAAATCAATGACATTACCTTCCAGCATGGTTACTTCCACAGCTAACAAGCAGCTGCCCTCCCACCTGACCCCCATTTCCTACCCAGGGTAAAGAGCTCCTCGCCTGGGCTGTCAGAGCCACAGGACTGGGAGAAGGAGGAAAGATAGGGGACAGGGTGGATGTAGGGGGTGTATGTGTGACTGAGTAAAAAGAGTGTGTATGTGTATAAGTGTACACTTGCGTACGTGTCCCGCTGGGAAATCAAAGATTCAGCTACACCCAGTGCTGTCACCTGAGGTGTCTGTCAAAGCCACATTTACTATTGTTATCACACCCTCACGGCTTAGAGTAGTGCCATGCTGATGCTAATCCAGACCATTGCACCATGCTATGGCAAATACACAGTTCACCACCACAGCACCATGCTAATGCTAATACACATTGTCAACTCGTGCTGAAGCTAATCCACATCTATGTGCTATGCTCAGGCCAGGTTAAAATTTTCCACTGTGCTAAAGATTTTTTTCAACTATAGCGCAAAATGTAAGTATAAATTAATTAGGTGGAAATGTTAACATGTCACCTTTAGCAACTTGTGACCTGACCTACATGGTAATACCTAACATTTTACACAAATTGCTATATAATCTGATGTTATTAAGTGTTAACAGCAGGCGTGTTGCTAGACATAAAGCTATACTGGGGTACAGGGCACTACTCATTATCTCTAGAGTTTAGGGAAGTACATTTGAAATCAGCTTTGGTATGAATATCAATAGTTAATGCGAGCACGTGCCAATTTTTCTCCCAATAACATTGAGCAATTTAGTTTTTTAAGCTTCGTCGTAGGCTACTATAATATGTTGGTTTGATTTTGTTATTATGTTTGAGTCAAAATAAGATGATCGGTGTGTGCCAACGCCTGGACTCGTGTGTGCACGCTGCAGTGGCTATTATAGCAAGCACAGAAGGTTGTTTTTTATGTGAAACTGCGTTGATTTTTACAAGCGTTGATGAGGATACTGCATTTCTTTTTCCGGGTTCATCAATCAAATGATTGCACTGACTAATAAAGTAAAAACTCAAACTTTGAAAAAAATGTTTTACTGGGGCACAGCAGATTTATCCTGGGGCACGTGTCCCAGTAACAAGGGTCTAGCTGCGCCCCTGGTTAACAGTATGGGTTATTAAAACAATGTGGTGCGTTTTAAAAAGGTTTTGGGGGGGAAAAGCCTCAAAGAAAGTGAATAGGTCCGTCACTAACCACTGATCAATTAACAATAATAAAGATTACAAATAATAATTACAATATTACTTTTTTCATGGTAGCCTGTTCTACAAGGTTTGTTCTGGATGGAGTCAGGACCATGCCTTGACTAATAATTAAAAGCAGCTTTCACTACTTTCAATTTGCATATGGTTATTCAGACAGGCGAGAGGAGGCAATGTTATTTTCCACTAACGCCTAGAAAAGCCCAAACTGATCAAATTTAACTAATACAATGAGTGGCTTGTACAATGTTGTATCTAATAAAATTATGTAACATGAACTGTTCAGTTGTTCATGATTGATGAAAGGAGCACCAGGGAGCTTACTTTTATAGCCTTTTATTTAGCAACAAGAACACACATCTCTGAATGCCATTCTGGGTTGTTCTCTTCTCTTCTGCTCTGGGTAAGCAGTTTCCTAATTAAATGACAATATCAACCAATCAACGCTCTATCTTAAAACACTATTTTGGGGTAAAAAACACCACAGCCCTGTATCTGTATTCATATACCCAACCTTATTTTCTTTTCTTTTTCAACACAACCTTAACAGATTCAGTCTCTGAGGAGGACGCCTTTCTCTCAATGGACGTACACTGTTCATGTCAACAACCTGCGGTGGTGGCACTCTGAGTTGTTGTTGTCACAGTATTCTGGTGTTTCATCTCATTGGGGTTGCATGTAGTTTCAGATTGCATTCTCTGAGAAAACTGCTGTTTGACCAATGACAACCTGGAGCGATCTTGCCTTTTAAGGAGATTCAGTAAGGAACTATCCAAATTCCTGTGATATAAACTGAGGTCCATTATCAGTTACAATCTCTTTTGGCAAACCATAGGCAGCAAAAAAAGTATCTCAATTTGTGACTAATTTTGTTCTTACTCAACATTTTTTATGCAAACCCAACTGGCCTCTGTCTTCCATCTTTCATTTCATGAGACATCACAGCTCCCACTCCATGGAGAAGCATCACCTGCCAAAATGAGGGGTAGTTCAGAGTCTTAATTAACTAATACTTGACTGGACTGTAGGGATTTCTAAGCATCATCAAATGCATTCAACTCATGCAGACAATTCTCGGCCCATTCTGGGGTGGCATCTTTGTGCAGCAGAGCCGTCATCGGAAAAAGTGGGAGTTTCCCATAAAGATATGGGAGGGGATGCGCAAAGTGCGCCTAATTATGTATTCGGCGGTATGTACAATAACCGCCTGTGAAAGTGCACCTCTATTTTGCGTTGAAAATTCTCCGTCTGTTAAAAGCAGGCGTAAACCAGGATGCGCATATGCCTCCTGGTGAAATGGCTGTCGTAACCCGAGCAAGACTAAGACATAGGGCAAAGGATTTTTGCCACAAGGATTACACTTTTTGAGTTGAGTGAACACGAAATTATTACACGTTACAGATTAAGCAGCCACACAATAGCACAGATACTGGAAGAATTACATTGAATCTCAGACTCAGCATTCACATTCCATTCCAGCAGTTGTTAAACTCCTCGCTACATTATAAATATTGGCATCAGGATCATGTCAAACAGTCATCGCTGTTTTGACTTTGGTGGCTGATCCATGATAGAAAGAGAGAAGGAGGCCCATTCAATTGCGCTTTTAAATGCTTGCAATGTACGGTAAGGTGGGCGGAGAAAGGCCCTGATGACATGCAAATTTCGTAAATACAACGTAAACTGAAGTTTCGCAGAGTGCGCAATCTGCGGGTTGGCCATGGCGCTAATAACGCTACATCTGCGAATGTACGTACATGAGGCCCTCTGTGTACTCTCGGCCAATCAAGTTAACTGGCTGGTCCAGTCTCTACCCATTACTGTAATGAAGGACCATTTCCTTTGACTCCTAATAACTCTAGGTATTGTCTGCTATATCCATACATTTCAGCTTTGCTGTGAATCTACCAGCTGAAGGTTTTTAACGCACAATTTGGTGGACAGACCTAAAACAGATTATCTGATATATGTAACAGAGAAGGCTGCTCCAGTGTCAACTTTCATTTTCAACCTGGCACCATTTATTCTTACATTGATACGGCATGGTTTTGCACAGTTACCTGTACCTGAGCTCAAAGCTTACAGTTCAGATCGCACTATGATCACCTGGCCAGTGTTAATTTCTTGACCAATGTCATCCACACTTCCTGAAATGCAGTGATGGCTTTTGATTTTGGTGTGCCATCCCAAGATTTTCAGTGGCCCCATCTGTCCACCCAGAATTTCTGGGAGTGAAAATCCACAGAGTGAAAATCATCCGATTTTCTGATCGCCATTATTGATGCACCTTCACAACAACAAAAAATCTACCCCATGCTGTTCTTACACTGCCTCATTACAGCTGTTTAGCATGCTAATTCTGAGACTTTCCACTTAAACATAAAATTATCGTTGTCAATTTCACACACACCACCCACAGATGGACTATAATGAATTATGTTAGTGCATCTGTGCGTTGTGTTTTTATAAAATAGCGTTAAGTGGATTGATTGATAGTGAAATTGTGACTTTAGGTGTTGCTATGTAGTTACATGGCAGTTAGTGTAACCTTCACGTAGGCTACAGTTCTTCATGTAAACCTTTTGTTTCCCTCACAAAGTTCAACTCCTTTACAATCCAGTTAGCTTCATCAAGCATTCGGCTGCTTACTCTCCGTCCCCTTTAGGCATGCCGCACATAAAAGCCATCCCTCATCCATCCCAACCATGTGACATAACGGATGGGCAGAGAGTGAGGCCAGTCTAAGATTAATGTCCTACACCGAATCAATCACATACACCTCTTTGCCTTTACCGGAATTAGTTTTCTTCCCATGTATTTTTTTCTCTTTTCATTTTACACGTGTAATTTTTTTATTTTATTTATCTGATTGGATTATTATTTCTGCCCGCTTGCCCTTTCTTTGTATCTGAGGTTGGCTGGAATAATGGGAGTGGTTTGACGATGTGACACCTTGTCATATGACGTTAGCCTTGATTTATGATGCTAGCCACGGGACAGATAAAGTGTGTGTGTGTGTCTGTGAGTGTGTGTTTGTGTCTGTGTGTCTCACCGGATGTTTTATTACTAAGAGATTGAGAATGATGTGGTTATGTGTTAATGGGTAGCTTCTGAAGAGTGCTTTAGCTTCTGTGGGCTCAAAGTAACCAAGTTATATAGCTGGGTCCTGAAGGAATATGTGAAGCATGTGAGGTAGCAGAGAGCTAATTGTTATTGAGTAACCTCTTTATCTTTATAGTTTCCCACTCGCAAACATTCACACACACACACACACACACTTCATCTTGACACACACACACAGTTTTTAGTGAATCGCTTCTTCGTGTCTTTCCTATTACACCATGTCTATCAGCTTCTTCATGAGGAGACAAATGAAATGTCCCTTTGAGTTAGAGGGCAATTGGAGTTGGGATCAGCTCCAATTAACACCCTGCCGTCAGCCAGGAGAATGGGGCCTAGATCTGATAACCAAGGGACGGGCCAGTTGAATATGCCATTAAGGATTAGTCCATTCATAAATATGGGATTAGAGAAGTAAGGAGGTGCTATAAAGATCTATTTGACCTCGAAGTCATCCTTGTCTCTCACTTTCTCTCTCTTTCATCCACTCTTGTTTTGTCAGTCGGAGCTATTTGTGCTGGTTGTAAAAAGAAAAGTCAAAGGAGAGAAAGGAGAGCAACATCATGGATTGATGGAGTACTCTAAAAACGATGCGCTGGGTAGTTCAAGTACCTCACACTTCTTTTCTTTTTTCTTTTCTTTCGGTGCCTCTCCAACAATATTAGATTTCAGGGAAACTGGTCTCAGGAGTGTGAGGGTAAATCACTTCCTGGTCCTGGTCCTGGTCCCAAAACTCTAGTGCTTCTATGATTGGCAGAAAATGTTTGTTGGATGGTGATTTAGCAAGCAGACTGCAAGGTTGTGACTTTGACAAGATAGCTCAAAGTGTGAAAGTGGATATTTACATTTACATTTAGCAGACGCTCTTATCCAGAGCGACTTACAGTAAGTACAGGGACATTCCCCCCGAGGCAAGTAGGGTGAAGTGCCTTGCCCAAGGACACAACGTCATTTGGCACGGCAAGGAATCGATCCGGCAACCTTCTGATTACTAGCCCGACTCCCTCACCATCAGCCATCTGACTCCCTATATTATTTTGTAACATTCCTAAGTAAGTTAAACTCAATATCCGTACTCTTGCTTAGTGTGCCCTTGTTCACATCAACATTATTCAAGTCAACACATCCATTCATCTATACCCATCCATCTGTGCACCCATCCAACCCTTCATACAATTCATCCCCTTCATCTTATCCATCCCTCCACCTACCCTTCCATCCCTCCACCCACTTATCCATCCACCAACTATCCACCCCACCATCCATCAGTGCCCCCCCACATAACAAGTTCTTTCAGCAGGATAATGAGTGTGAAGTGGCATCTCAGGCCAGCAAAATGGCGTTTCCTTAACCCAGCCAGAGGAATATGGACATGAAGCTCACTCGTTAAATTGCTAATGACTTTTAAGGTTTTCTAACGAAGGTCGATATCATCATGCCATTCAAACGGTGACCTTTACCTCGGAACTAGGCCTTTTTCCTCCTCTTTCCTCATAATTTCATAGCTTAATTGTGTCTGCTTCCATTCCAGGGGCACCAAGTTAAATTATTATGTGCATAATCAGTAATGGGAGGGGTTCGAGGGTCAAAGCAGACCAATCACACTTCAGTATCAAACACTTCTGGGCCAGTGTTCAATGAAATCTTGTTAGGGGGATTTCATTTTGATCTTGTGTTTGATGACCGTGCATGTGTGAACGGGTGTATGTGTGTGTGCGCGCGCGCGTGTGTAGTTCGTTGTTCCCTTGTTTTTTGTTCATGTATGCATTTGATTCAATCACGTGTGTTGTAGTTGTGTGTGCGCCTCTGTGTGTGCGTATGTGTGAGTGAGAGAGTGTGTGTGTGCGTAACAGAGCAGCTCTGTTAATTGCAGCTACTTAGGCAGATCAATCAGGGCCTTACTCTGTATGCATGCTTGCTTACAGCAGACCAGGGGTCATAGTGACTTTAAAGTCCAGTTTCAGCATTCTAATGAGTCTCAGCAATCATGCCACAGCCCAGCCCAAACTGTGGGCTTTGAACATGCACACACACACACACATACAGGCACTGCAGTGACAAAACAAATCAGTTTTGAAGACCCTTGAGTCCAAGGCTGTTAGACTGGAGAACAGGTTGGACATTGTGACCTTCAGATGTTCCAAACGCCAGCAAAGTTCCATGGCAGTTTCATTGAGTTTCCCACATAACCCTTTGTGACAATTGACAGGACAGCAAATGTGCATTCAGAGATTTGTGGTTATAGTTTTGAACTGTAAACAAAACAGTCACAACAAAAGGAAAGTGTAAAGGACCAAATTATTTCATAATCAAGAAACACAAAATATATGTTTACTCTATGTTGACGTAGCTAATACAGACCTCATTGTGCTGTCTATGCTTTCAAATTATCAATTATGAGAAAACAATAATTTCACATTTCAAGTCAAGACTGAAGCTTAAGAAATGTTATCCTGAAATCAAACAGGTCTAACTACTAACTATTTTCTATCAGTTGAAAACATGTGGTGTTAAAGCCCCAGTGAAGTGTTCCTAACCTGCGACTGTGTGCTTCGCCCTCATGTCCTTCTCCAGCATAAGTCAAAATGGCCGCTTTACTTCTCCTTCTGGGTCTAGTCAGAGTTAGTTATGAATTATTCATGGTCTGGCCCTCTGGCCCCCATCCCACAGCCTTGTTAAAGCTTCAGAGGCCTCCCTGTCTCGTAGGCGCACTACTCATTTTCTGCTTTCACACAAGATATAATATGGACACTGATAGAAAGAAATTTCCTTTTGGGGGGAGTGATGCTGGCCTTTCTCTCTCTCTCTCTCTCTTTTTCTTTATGTCTTTCTGTCTTTCTCTCTCCCTTTCTTTTTCTCACTTTGACAATGGCGTTTTTTCTCAAACTGCAATTTCAGCCGGTTGGATGTGTGTGATGATTTAATATGAGCATACAGAGAGAAGGAGGCCTTGTAGTGGTCTACACGTGTAACATACACACGCACAAACACATACACGCACACATGAAAACACACACATACACCCTTTTTCTCATTCCTCACCTCAACATTATTATTACTTTTTTTACTTCACGTACATCTTCTTTTCAAAGAACAAAGAAAATGAGATTCTCAAAAGTCCGACTGTTGTCGAAAAATGAATTTATATTAAAAATCTGAAGTGACAATAACAGCATTAGACTACTTTGTTATTCTGTTTCATTTCAAATAGCAAAGATAATTCTATAGTATCCTCAGTACTATACATCTCAAATCAAAGCTGCTATGATCTTCAAATCTCAAAGAGAAATTGGAACGTTGCTTCTACAATGTGACCCTCTGTTAGTGACACGCACCATGTTTGAAAGCTAGAGGCTAATGTTGTCATGTCCCCGGCCCAGGTCAGACCGGGTTTTAGTCTGTTTCTTCCAGGTCCAGTCATCCATTCCACTTCTTCACTCCCTCCCGGTACTCACTTCACCTGCGGCTCATTCCCTCATCAACACCACAGCTCTTAAACCCCGGATTGTCACCCACTACTCGCCAGTTTGTTGAATCACCGACCCCCACGTCTGTATTCCTGGCTTTCCGTGTTTTGGACCAGTCTATGCCTGTTTTTGTGCTGACCTTAGTTCTTGTTCCACCACCAGATCACCGCTTCCAGTCCTACCGGTACTCCGCTCCACCATCCAGCAGTTACCCTCAACCGTCCTCCCCATCCTTCTCTCAATAAAAGTCTGCGCACGTCCAGAACCTCATGTGTCGTGCGTTTGGGTCCTCAGTACAGCCGTGACAAATGTGAGCAGAGCGCTAACTAAACCCCCAATGCCATCCATGTAACCTCTAGCCATGATTGTCATAACTATCAGGAGGCATGCTAATTATTGCATGATACCCAATAGCTAGGCATGATACCCAATAGCTAGGCATGCTAGCTATTACACATTGTAGCCCAGGGTCGGACTGGCCGTCGGGAGAGTCAGGAGAATTCCCGAACGGCCGGTCAAAGGGCCGCGGCATAATGCAAAAAAATTACATATATAATGATAAAACACAGCTCTTTTTCAGTCCCAGTCCAGACTTGCTGTAGCTTATAGCCAACATGTAAGATAAATGGCAAACAAGACTAGTCATTATTGGTTAAAAGCAAAGGAAAGCTAGTTAAAAGGATAGCATTAATATCATCAATATTAATTTATAACAGTATTCATGACTAAAACAAATGTAACTTGGAGTCACATTCTCAACAGCAAAGAAACAGTTTGGAGTTTGAACACTTCCTGAGTGTCATTGAGATGTGCCGGGTAGAGACAGCCTCAATGGTACACGCCACGGTAATGATCTGGATTATTGAATGTTTGCTGTGTGTGTAACAAAATGAACTGCTAAAGGATTGATTGCTTCCCGGAATGAAACAAGGGAACAAGGTTGTTGCAACACAGTTCTTTATTAACTTGCAATCTTCCTGTTTACCTGCCGGCAGCTGGCCTGCTGTCTGGTCATCCTTTTGTCTGTCTATCTGTCTGTCTGGTTGTCTGTCTGTCTATGTGTCCATTCAAAAGCACCTTGCTCTGTTAGAAGGATAATCAAATACTAAACATAATGAATATTGACTTGCCCTAAGACACACTCATGCCCAGTCACAGTCAAACACACACACACATTGTACACCTCCACAATCAGTCTTGGTGTAATGTTATCGCCTACGGTATTGGATTTGTAGTTAACGGGAGAACAAACAAATGAGTTTCCAAGGTCACTCTAGAACGTTACGCTGTAATTGAGCTTCCCAGAGGATCCGTAAAAGACCACTATAAACCAAAACCACAAAATACCCCCGCAGACCATTACACCAACTCATCATCTAACTTTTAGGATGGAGGAGAGGAGGGCGGAGGAGAAGAGGAAGGGGGCAGCTGGACAGATTGACCGTTACACTTTAAAAGATGATGACAGGATGAGCAGTAGGGAACAGAAAGAGAGGTGAAGGTCATGTAAAACTGTGTGTATGTGTGGGTGTCTATGTCTTTGAATTCCTATATTGATGTAATTCATTGGACATATGTGTCAACATGTGTGTGTGTCTATCTTTCGATCAGCTGTCTCCTCACTGTATCTCACACACTGTGTGTGTGTGTGTGTGTGTGTGTGTGTGTGCGTGCGTGTTTGTGTGTGTGTTTGGGTCATCTGCGTGTTTCCAAAGAGTGAGTGTGAAGTGCATCAGTGCATAAGGTGACAGCTGAAGAATGTCAATTATATCAAACCTGGCAATGCTGTTAAGGTATACCAAGCCTCTCCCTGCATCCTCCTGGAATAGGGTAAGACGTGTGTTTGTGTGTGTTTGTGTGTGTGTGTGTGTGTGTGTGTGTGTGTGTGTGTGAGTAAGAGAGAGAGACAATGAGAGAGAGAGAGAGAGAGAGAGAGAGAGAGAGAGAGAGAGAGAGAGAGAGAGAGAGAGAGAGAGAGAGATAGCGAGCAGAGATAAGTAGAAAAGGATAGAAGATCCAGAGAAAGGGATAGAGGGGAATAGTGATATATAGAGTGGGTATATGCCGAAAACAAATGGAAAAAGAAAGAGGAGAAAGCAGAGGGCATGTCACGTGCTACATACCTACATTGCACACAGTCATGTAGATACTTATAGAAACATGCAGAGAGAGAGAGAGAGAGAGAGAGAGAGCGAGAGAGAGAGAGAGAGAGAGAGAGAGAGAGAGAGAGAGAGAGAGAGAGAGAGAGAGAGAGAGAGAGAGAGAGAGAGAGAGAGAGCACACCCTGCAACGTGCTGGGTTACGGAGAAATGTAATTCATGTGAATTAGAGACAACCACTGTGTTAAGTATGAGTACACAGGAGTTACAGGACATGTACAGAGATACAGGATCAACCTAAAACTTACTGATTTGCAATTTCTTTGCCTTCTTGCCTAAAAAATTACATGTGCATGCACATAGTTTGACTTAATAGTTTATCCGTCATAAGTTGTCTCAGGTCCTTTGGCAGTTCATTATCTAGTCCAACAACATGTTATATCTTTATATTCTGCCAGCATTGATGAAACCAATGCCGAGGATCATTAATCAAATATAGCTAAAGGAAAAATACAGAAATGACTGCAAAAAGTGAAAACCACACATTTCCTTTGTCCTACTTTAACAGTATTTTGTTTCTTCAGTTTTTCCCTTTCTTTTAATTTCAACATTGAACCTGCTGACTGAACAAGACCGGAAAATATAGGACTAGTAACTAATAAAGACAATACATTATTTTCCTATAAGGTACAGGATGAATGCAGCTTGATTTATTTGTTTTAATTAGTTAATTAGTGCTGATTATTACACATCATAGCTTTTTAACCATAGCTCATCAATCATTTATATGTATATTATGTAGTTAATTAATCTCTAATTTTAAACTTGAAACTTAATATTAATCAGTTGTCTTCAATATGTAGTCTATATCCTTAAAATACAGTATCCTTCCACACAGTGAGAGAGAGAGAGAGAGAGAGAGAGAGAGAGAGAGAGAGAGAGAGAGAGAAATGCACTAACAACATGGTTGTTGGTGCATTTTCTTCCATAAAAGATCTGCTTCAGTCAGCAGGAAGAAAGGAGAGACAGGAGAGGAGCAGTGAGGACAGATAAGAAGAGAGGTAGAGAAGTTGAAAGGCAAGGAAGAGGAGAGAGAAGGTGGGATGGGAGGACTTTAGGACACTTCTGTACACCTTCTAGGCACTTTGTGGTTTTCAGATCTGGTGCAAATCGAGTCTCTCGCCTGTACATTATCATAATTGAGGAATTTCACTTTAAGTACTGGATAATATTTACAAGTGTATCCTCAAAGCTAAATGAAGCTTAGCTCACGTTCAGTCAGGCAAGACCAAACTTGCTCGGGCTATACACATTACGTGTCACTACACACTACCCCCAATACGCACGCTCACTCCTTTCCCTCTACCTCAATGCAGGGGCTGCCATTGCCAGCGGTGTTGGATTAGCCGCTCACTTCTATCAATTAGTTCAGTGACGAGCCTCCCCTGCCAGCCTATTGTACTGCTGCTGTGCCTTTAAATATGTCCGCAGCCTTCCACCTCCATGTCACCGCCGGTAGCTTCGTCTCCTGCTTCATCCGCTCATCTTGCTGGGTGGTCGGCCGCTGCCACCGCCACCAGTGTCTGGACTCCGTGGGGGGATTTATCTTAGGCTGCTGGGCTGACGCCCATCAATCTTTGATTTCCCCACGGGGTCTAAGCGCCGAACACCTGTTGTTAAATCCATCATATTTTGTAAAATAAATATCACTTTGCTCATCCAGGTCTCTCCTGATTGAAATACCTACAACTGTACAAACACCATCCAACCTGAAAAAATACCTTTAGGTACTCTACAATGTTTACTGCAAAGAAACATTCCTGCTTTATCTGAGGGATGGGTATAGCTCAGTGGTAGAACGTTTGACAGATCAACAGGCTGTAGGTTCAACTTCCCCCATGCACATCCCTTTGGGGAAATATTTCTGCAAAATAAACACATTATTGTCATTATATCTACAATTCCTTCTGGCTGAAAACAGAGCAGCTTAAGACCACAAAGTAAAAATCAAATCTTAATGGATGGTCCTCTGGAGGGGTGCAGACCCAATTCACAACAACCATCTTTGAAGGACAAAAAGGAATTCCCTTGGGTTTGTTTTGGTTGGAAATTGAATAAATACCATGTTATATGTTATGGGATACTTTTCCTTGTGTGTACATCCACATACGCAACGGATCAATCCACTTCCCGCTATCCAGATCCAGCTCATTCACAGGGACCCCGGGGGAAACATGACGACTCAGACCAGTAACGCCAGCTCGACGTGATCCATCAGAGCGACACTTGGCAGGAAGACTAACGACAGATTCAAACACTACTTTGTGGCATTTATCATGTATGTTGACCATTCTGCTGTATGCTAATGGAGAAAATCCCTTCAAGACTACTGTACTGAAGATAAACATCGAGCTGATACTTGTTCTCTCCATCCCTTGTTTTGTCTATCTCTCTCCCTCTCTATGATCGGTGTCTCCCTTAAACATGTAATTTGCTTCCCTACTGTACCTCCCTAAACCACTATCAATCCATCCCTCTCTCTCTCTCTATCCTTTTTAAACATTAAACCTCAGCACTCCATCTCCAGCTATCTCTGGAACAACAGAATGAAGAGAGAGAGAAAGTGAGAGAGAGAGACGTGAACAGAAAGTTAGCCAAGGTACGAGGGATGTTACGTGTCTGTAGAAGTGCGGACAGTTCTTCTGTCTACACAGGGCCCTGAGCTCTGGCCAGACGGCTGCCTGGAAGTGTTACGTACTAATGAGCCAATCAAATGCCTCGGAATGAGGGCAGCGGCGGGACATCTGGTGCCTCTGACACTCTCTTCATCTCTCCTCTTCTGGCGCCTTTTTCCTCTCTTTTAGCCTCTCTTTCTCTCACTCCCTCTCTCTCTCTCTCTCTCTCTCTCTCTCTCTCTCTCTCTCTCTGTCTCTGTCTCGACAGGTTTTGTGTTCAGAATGCCTGTGTTCAAGTTTTGTTTCAGTGTTCTCCATATCTCTCTTTCTCTCCCTCTCTCTCTCCATGGTGTTGTCTTAAATATAGCAGGGCCTGCTGAGGTTCAAGGTTTAATCTGCAAGAGAGAAGGAGAAATGAAATGATGTCTTAGAAGAATGATAGGATGAAGGGAGACACTGAGAGAAGGAGTAGAGAATGGAGAGAATGATAAATGGAGATAAAAGGCAAGAGGAGAGATGGAGAGAATGAGGGATGGAGAGAGAGAGAGGTAGGAAGAGAGAGAGGGATGAGCAGCTTTCTGTTCACGTATGGGGTGAGTCAGCTTATCAACAGCTGCCAGAACTCGACCACACCTTCTCTCTCATTCTTTCCCTACGTCTCTTTCTCTCCACTCCATTTCTCTCTATCTCCCCCCTTCTTTCTGCCTCCTTTTCTTTCACCTCCCTCCCTCTCTCTCTCTTTCTCACCCACACACTGTTTTCTGAGCTGCTTCATGTCTGTGTTTTTCATTTCATTAGCAGGAAGCTCGCTGACAAAGCCCTTCCACGGCACAGTCACTTAAAGCCATTTTACCCAATACAGTTTATACAGAGAAAAACGAGCGATGCAGCCAACGACAAACATGAAAGGAACAAGGCCTCATTTCTGTCCGGCGGACATTTGTCTGCCATTTTGGACTACGTGGTCCTTTTAAAGAGGCCTGTATTCCACCTCTCTTTCTTCATCGCTGCCTTTGATCTCTCGCTCTGCTCTTGCTCCCACGTTCCTTCCCTCTCTTCTGCTCAAACACTGTTACGCACAAGAATCGGGCTTTGCTTCTGTTCTTTATGCTCTCTTTCTGTGTCTCACTCACTTTGCCTCTCTCTCTCCCTTTCACTCTCTCCCTTTAACTATCTGCCTCTCTCTGTTTTGCTCTTTCTCTCTTTCTCTTTCTCTCTTGCAAATATCAAGGACAAAAGACAAGCTTAGGCAAGTGAGAGTGTGCATGTGCGTGTGGGTGTGTATTCATGTGTGTATATGTAGTAAGAGTGAGTGCCAGTGTATGTGTGAGAGTGTGTAGGTGTATATGGACTATCCTGTATATTTGAGTGCAGGGCTGAACGATTTAGGAAAATAAGTTAATTGTGATTAATTTGACTAATATTGCGATTGCAATTTAATATGTGATTATTATATGATTTATTATTAATAAAAAGGTATATACTATTGATCTCCAGTCAACAACATAACACAAAGTTCCGAAAAATAAAGGATAACATACCGCCCATACATCTTTGAAAATATTTTAGTAAATCAAAAATGTGCGTTGTACTTTCTTAGTAATGAGTAGCATCACCCACAGGTCCCATAGTGTAACATCACAAATATGTGATTTCGATTTGGTGGGGGTGGGGGGGGTAGCTTAGTCCTCGGTCACTGGCCTATTGCTGGATTTGTAAATCGGGTTGCTCTGGTCCGAGATCAGGGATTGCCTTTTTGAGGCACTGAAGTACATTTACGTTTCACTTGTCCATGCACAAAAGTCACTTGTCCTTTGACCAACGAAGATGAGCTGTAATATTATACAAATAATATAGGTAACAATTGAGGTGTTATTACAAATTTAATTTGTTACATAAAACATGTACACAATTTCGGCAGAATGAAACACTTTCTATTATGTATTAAAGCTTTTTACTTGAAAGAGGAATTATTTACAGTGTCATCTCAGTTACACTATCAAGGATTGGATATACTGTGACTTGCTAAAGTAGGCAAATGGCTAGTAGAATATAACATTTCATAATACATTTTGTAAATCAAACAGCTGCAAGACCCTGTGAAATGAAAGTGCAAATTAACGTTAGCTAGCATTGGTAACAAAATTGGCTAACTCAACTTTAGTTAGGCTATCCTCAGTATTTGCAAAATAACTTATACTATATCTAAAATCATTTTGTAAATTACTGATTAAAACCAATTTTTATAAAATGCTGAGGTGATTACTACCAGACAGCAAATCGTATGAGTAAACTTTTTTTTGTATATATTATTTGTGTGTTTAAGTATACATTTATTTTTCAGGAATTTTGATGAAAAGGAATATATTATTTAACAAGCCGCTATTCGCTACGAGTATTATGCTAGGTAACTTAGCTTACTTATCAGTTACACAGTAACTTAACACATGTCGTTATATTTGGTGTGTGAAAAAACAATGTGGGGACAGTTGGAAATATTTACTAGAACTCACGCATCTAAAGGTTAAAGGGGTCATAGAATGATTTTGGGGGTATTTCACTCTGTTCTTTAAGGTCTCCGAATAGGGTGGGTAACATTGGTTGGGCTGAAAATGGCCCAGGTGCTGTTCTATGCCCCCTAATGCGCCCTGTGAAATAGCCCTAAAATGAAAAGAGAGGTTTTCTCCCTTTTATTTGTTTTTTTTATTTGACCTTTATTTATCCAGGTAGAATCAATTGAGAACCAATTCTCATTTACAATGATGACCTGTCCAGGAGGCAGTAGCACAGTCCACACAAATGAAACAACAAACACAGATACAAAACAGTATGACAAACACGTGAGGAAAAGGCAAAAAGCACACATGAATAAACACTATATACCTAAATGAACAATAAAATACATAGTACAAATTAATGAATAAAAAGAAACAAGCAGATTACTGGATTTTCTTTATAAAAATGAGAGCGAAAAAGAGCGAGAGAGACAGAGAGCGGGAGAGAGCGAGGCGAAAGAAAACGAGAGCGAGCAAGCGAAGCAAGGGCCGGTCAATAGGTACAACAGTCAACTATGATTCGTTTCATCTTTAGTTTGAACATGTTAAGAGAGATAAGAGCTGTAAGTTTTAGTGTGTTTTGAAGTGAGTGCCAGTCATTTGCAGCGGCAAAATGAAAGGCGTTATGACCAAACACAGTACAATCTTTTGGAATGATGAGCCTTTATGGTATGCTCATGAATATATAGATTAGCTGTGCGCTGATTGGTTGGTTTTCAACGAGCGAAGCTGCGGAGCAAAGACGCAACATAGCCAAACATGCATCGTCAATTGTAGATTTACATGATAACACAGGTCATTTATTCCAATGAAACAGTCAGGAAAATGAAATAACGTTAGTCCCATTGTCAATAAACAAAATCATCACACATTCTACCTGTGCTAGATCCAGGAGACATTAGCATTGCTAATAACTGTTAGCAACAAAATCATACTTACAGTATGCTGTTGTAATGAGCATACGCTCGGAACAGCACCTCTTTTCAGCAACAGTGGCTTAGTAAATCCTGCTTAAAATTGTCCAAAGTTTTCAAAACTGTCTTTGGTGAAATGGTTTGAGCAAATTAATAATTGAGTGTTGAACTTCACAGGGATCTTCTCATAGACAAACATCAACCTTGCCCGTCAAGTGTTTGGTTCCCTGGGAAGACTATGAAAAGTGTCAGCATTCCCTGTACAGCCTGGAATACTGCATTTACGACCGTGGTCCATTTTCAATATCCTTGAAAAACTTCCAGACTTTCTTTTTTGCAATTCCCGTGGAAGTACACAGAGCAGCGAGCAGCTAAACTAGTGTCAGATCTCAATTTTGGGGCGTGACAAAGCTGAAGACCAGAGCCAAAAAAGGTGGAGCCACATTTGTGACGTTACAAATGTGGCTTTTTGGAAACCGACCGTTTTACATCAGCAGTTTCGAATTGTGAGATTTGCATAGAAAAAAGTTGTCAATGGACTTTGAATTTCACTCTATGTCCATTTTACCCACCAAACTGTCGTTATTCAACGATGACAAGGTCAACTTGGTTTTGCATTCTATGACCCCGTTAAATATTAAAAGAAAAAGAAACACTGTCTGAACATATCTGATCCAGTCAGCAGCCTAACAGAAACAGTATGGCACTGACAGCCATAGTGATCCTACTGTATGTGTATCACCGTACTGAGGGGCATCATTTCTGCTAGCTGCAGCCGGCTGTCGGCGCCGCCGGTGCTGCATGAAGTCGAACACACCTAATGTCTTGTTTTGTCACATCGCAATATTATCGCAAATCCAATTAATTGTTCAGCCCTTTGTGAGTGTTTTCATGAGAGCTTATGAGAGATGTTTTGACCAATAAAGCCAGTTATGTGGAGCCAGAACTATAACACTTGACACTACCTGAAAAATATCCACCAATAAACCAAATAGTCCTATTGAGTTGCAATATTTAAAGGATTATAAGGTCATGTGCTGTTTTATTTTTCTACAACCTAAATGATAACATAAGTTTCCTTCAGAAAAAATACGGCGCATGGTTATACAATTTTTTCAGCTTCACATGCATTAATCTATGTCATGTGTCATTTGATAATATCGGCACAGCACGTGTATGTGTATATACTGTATATAGATGTGTGTATGTGTGTATAAATGTGACGTGAATGGCAATATCTACATAAAACTGCTCAAATCAGAGCGACAAACACAGGGGAAAAGAAACAGAGAGAACAGACAGATTGAGAGAGAGAGAGAGAGAGAGAGAGAGAGAGAGAGAGAGAGAGAGAGAGAGAGAGAGAGAGAGAGAGAAAAGGAGAGAAAGAAAAAGAAAGAGAGCCAACCTCAGTCATACATCACACATGAACGTGAGTGATTCCCTATAAACCGTCATCCAATTAAAACCAGAGAAATCTGTCTCTTTGTGTCAGAGTCAGCATCAACCTTTGACCCCTCCCCCCCACATCCTGTGGGGTAGGTGATATATCCACCATCTTCACTCACACAGCAGGTGTGTTCCAGAACAATGGTCAGGACAAGCAACATTCATCCATTCGTGCAACACTGACAATGACTCCATAGTCTCCATATCAAACCCATTGTCAAGACAATATACTGTCTAACTAACAAGGGCTGGGGAGAGTTACTGTAGACTATAGATAAAACAATTCAACAAGCCCACGGTTCGGTTTGTATAGCGGTTTATGAGTCACAGTTTCGGTTTCGGTTAGGTTTGTTTAGCTCATGAGGGGGAAGAAAAAAACATTGCCATTTAGGTGTTCTCTTTGTATTTTCTCTGCATAAATAACATTGTCTGACATCCAGAGATTTGATAACATATGAAATCAACATTATTTCTAAAGCAAATGTTACTCAGGCTAGCAAACATAAAAATTATTCAATCTCTGTTTTTCCTTCCATTAACCTAATTCTAAATATGTACGACAATCCGCCCAGCGTAATTTATTTTTCTGAACGGTAGCTAGCTAGCTTTAGTTAGCTTCCGGACTAAGTTAGTGTGCATAATATGCGTAGCAATGCTACTACCATGCTAGTGTTACTTGTTCGCCTTCTCATTAGTACATTTTGAAGCCATACTAAAGTGTTTGTGGCATTGTTTTTGTCCACCGGAAAAAATTCAATTGGAATGTTTGAAATCGCATATATGTGACTTTACGCAGTGAACCTGCATTCGAACACATATGTGCAACGCTACTCCTTAATTGCAAAAATATCTTTCAAACGTTAACAATAAAATAACATTATATAACAGATAATCTTTCATAATAGGATAAAGGGTTGTGGGATAAAGGGTTAGGTTGTGTTTTCTCGTAGATCACAAAAACCGAGGCTTACATGTAAAAACCACAGTTTTTTTGTGGTTCGGTTTTGCACCCCTAGTATAGACCTACCCTATATAGAGAATGGACTGATAACCAATGTCAGTACATGCAGTTTGCTTCACAGTAGGTGTTTTGTATATTTTGTCAATGCATCTTTCCTTTGCACTATACCTGTATAAGTGGGTTCTAGTTCTAGTTTGTGTGGGTGGGTATAAATGTGTGTACACGTGTGTGTGTATCTTTGTTTTTTCTGATGTAGTTCAGGGCTACAAAGACCAAACACAACAGCCAATTACATTACGGGAGTAATTAAGGCAGTTTAACAGACGTGACTAAACCACAAATAAACAGACAGCGAACTTTAAATAGTTTCAGTGGGCTTGGGAATGAATAAGGAAGGACCTTATGTCTATTGCCATCAATTAATTACACAAAGTGAAAAACTGCTTTAAAAGTGGTAGTTTTTTGTTAAACTGTTTTGCTTTCACAAGAAAAAGAAAAAATGAGAAAAAAAAAGAAAGAAAAGCTTTTCTTGATGCATTGCCTGCTCGGAATCGATCTGTGTTTTAACCAAGCAGCAGGAAGTACAATGCATAATGCATGACGAGGGAGGAAGTGGAGCTACCCAACCAATCATAGTCCTTCTGCTTATTTTATCACCGGCCTTGTTTAAGACTCTTAAAAAGGCTAATAGTTTCAATTGTGTGTGTTTTTGTCAACGTGTGTGTTTGTGTGTGTGTGGTGGGGGTTACAATGAGTGACAATCGGACACACTCTCTCACACACAAATACACACAAATCAGGCACACACACATTCACAAGAAGACACACACGCACACACCACTCCACTGTACCCATAAAGAAGATAGAACAGTTGAGAGGACAATGGAAGTCAAGAAAGTGTAAACACAGCTTCATTCAACAACAATTACCCCCGAGTCATTAGACTGCCAGTCCATAAATCATTGCGCGCTCTCTCTCTCTCTCTCTCTCTCTCTCTCTCTCTCTCTCTCTCTCTCTCTCTCTCTATCTTTCTCACACACACACACAAACACACCAGGTCTACATACAACACCCATGAATAAACCACCTAAGTATAAACTCACACACTCCTCTCTCCCTTTCTTATTCTCTCTCCCTCCCTCACTCTCTCTTTCTCTCTCTCTCCCACACTAGTCACTTAATAATCCCATTAAGTGAGTAGTATTAATCACCTTTCTCTATCTCCATGGTGATTATGAAGACATTCATCAACAGAGAGTATGAAGCTGGAGCAGAGTGCACAGTAACACAAGTACCACGTGGGGGATGAGAAGGAGAGGGGGAGGAGGAAAATATTACAACGGGGGAAGAAATAAGATCAGCTCACGTATAGTTTAAGATGAGGGAGCTTTGGTGGGGAAATGACTAAACAATTAAACCTAAACAACAATTTTCTGTTAACAAAGGAATTCATTCAATTAATATTTCAATGTAGACATACTACAGTATATCAGTCTCAACGTATCAAATAAAGATTTGAATAAAAAAGTTTTGTGTTTTCAACCGTAGATTCAATGGAGCCACTGTTGTTGATACAGCTTACAGGATCTCCATTAAAGGCAAGCCCCTAATGTGATCTGTGTTTAAGAAATGTAGTCCACAGTCTAAGTAGGATGTACAGGATGTGATATGATATCATGAGTCCAAATGATGTCTGGGAAATGTAGTCCACAGTCTAAGTAGGATGTGGCATGATAACAGCTCTCGTATTTTCTGATGGAGATGGACACAGGGCAGTCTCTGAGGCCCATTAGTGCTGTTTTTATTCTACTTTAAATAGCCTCTCGCTCCTTATTCCTATTAAGAGTGTCTAGGTGTATGCCGAAAGCCATTCCTTGAACAGGAAGGCAGGCAGACAGCCGGCGTGTGTGTGTATGTGTGTGTGATGGGTTTGCCGAGAGCAAAGTGCTGGCGCTGTTAGCGAAACACTACAGAGATTTCCCCAAAGGCTTTTTCCTCCATTAAAACTTGCTGACAGCTTTGTCATCCGCAAAGCAACCCCATCTCTCTCTCCCTCCCTCCTCATCCCCTCTTTTCTCCTCTCATCCTTTCTTCAGTCCCTGCACCTCCCTCAGCTAGCAGATTTCACTGTTAAGCCTATTTCCCAGATGTTGCCTTTACACAGTTAAAGCCTTTGGATACCCCTTTTACACACACACATGCACACTCACACACACAGGCATGCATGTGCGCACCAACGCACACACACACACAATATGCATGTTTACTGTGTGACCACCATCAAAATCTCCTCATCCATCTCTCTTCCCCTTCCCTCCCCTTCTCTCTACCTCTACTTGCTCTCTCTTTCCTAACGCTCTAACCTTCTCCCGCTCTCTACCCCTTACCCTCTTTCTTCAGGGTGACAGGTCTGTATATTCATCTGAAGTCATTTAATTGCCGGCACCACAACACACTCACAAACAAAACACCAAAAACTGAAAAAAAATAACAAAATCTTACTTTGCGTGTCTTTTCTGCAAAAACAGGCCCTTTGTGAAAGCAAAACTGTGCAATTATGATGCTATCTCTCCTGAAGTTTCAGTCAGCACTGCGCAGAGGCTGTACTATCGCTCTCTACATCAGTTAATTGGTGCAGTATTAGCTTAATGCCGGCATTGTCGCTCATTTTTTCTCTCATTAATTCCTGAGCCCCAAGCAGGAAGTACTTAAAGGGAAAGTGGATGGAAAGAGGAGCGTAAGGTGTGGGGGTGTGGGGGAGGTGAGGGCTGGAACATTCTAATGAGTTTAAAATGAGGAAAACTGTGCTTATCAGTGGTTTCTCTTGCTTTTTAAAGTAGAAGGTTTTCCTTTTGGGTATTGTAACCGGAAGTGGCCGCTGGTTGAAGACATTCAAAGTGTTTTCTGGTTGTCACGGTTGTCTGGTTTAGATTGAGTAACGTGTTCATTCAAATCTAAACAAGTGAAAGGGTTCTTGTCATTTGATTCTACATTCAGTGTTCCATCATTCTATTTTATGTTCAATGTTCCATAATCTGGTCCTCAACAAGGACAGCAATATAAGCCTGACTGCTTCTAAGTAACAACTGAATACCCTAGGACTGAGTCTAATGTTAGATAGAGCTGGCTATAGCAGAAGTACCAAGATAGGCAGAGGAGTAGTATGCTTGTTATGTATTACTGTGTGTTTGTACATACACAGGTGTCAGAATGATACTGTCTGTACCAGTGTATGGACAGATGAATAAACACCTTCATCCCTGGCTATTAATTGTAACTCTCAGAGGATGGATGTGCATCCATGTGTGTGTGTGTTTAGATGTGTGTGTATTGATCAGTTGATTTCCCATTTGGAGTAGATATAGATAAATCGTTGGCCACAGAATCATTGATTATGACATCAATCTACAGAGAATGGCCATGATACACAGTTCTATTTCCGGCATAAAATCCTAGCTCAACGTAGACAAATATAATAAAAACAGGCGGTCGAAGCCATTCCCCCTCCGCTAAGAAAACAAGATAAACGATACCTGTTGAGACTCAACACTGCCTGCCTTATAGAGCTATGACAGACGCTCTAGTGTGAAGTCAATGAGAACATCCCACTACATTTCAAAACAAAATACGTTTCTCTGATCATGTATCTTTTGCTACTACAGAAAGGCATTACAGGCATTACAGGGAACTGGTATTTATAGTAAGCTGTCAGATGCAGAAACAGAGATGACGACAACCTTCAACTGACATCTCTACGACATCATCTCAAACACAATCCTCCCTTAAGAAATGTACACGCACACACAAACACACACTCACAGGAGTAGACTAAAGGTGACATATTTTGTACGACCAAATCTTGGTCTATCAATCCACGTCAACTCAGATTCAAGTTGATCAAGTCACCTCAACCTCTTCTCCTCCTCTCCTCCCTTCCCTCCTCTCCTTTCTCCTCATCCTGTCCTTTGTTCCAACATTCCCTCTTTTCCATCTCTCTTCATGGCTTATCCAGCTCATGGTATATTGAAGATGAGGAAACCAAAAAAGGTTGTTTGTGGCCCAGGGCAGAGGACTGCTACTCAGTCAGTGTCTGGTTATCTCCCGGCCCTCTTGTGACATTTCACAACGACAGAGATGAGCCCTGAAACTGGCCCTCGTGGACACACAGATACACAACCACACACTGACACACACTTAAACAACTACACACACATACAGTACACACACATATGCACAAATACACACACACATTTACACCCTTACTTTATATTGTACATTTTCAAAACATGCAAACAAAGCATATTTCATATGGGTTATGAGTAGTAGAATACAGCTTCAGTTTCCATCTGGCACCCCCAGAAGTGCTTCCTTTAGCAATGAAGGAATGACCCAGATTCTCACTCCAAGTACCATTGTTTGATATAAGACAGAGTATGGATGGATGGACAAAGTTCATGTGTTTTGCCATTTGCCACAAGGACATTGGAATTATATGATCCTTTTCCTCTTGACAATCCCTAGTGGCCTATCTAAACCTCTAACAAATCATTAACAATAATTCCAAACCAATATGAGCTACTATACTTATTAACAATATATATATATACAATATAAATATACATTTTCAAAATGGAATAACACTGAATCATTGATGGAAGGGGGGGAGAGATAGACGATGGATACAGAGAGCTACAAATAGGGGAATTTCTTAAATGTCTCTTTTCCTCTCTCTATTCATATGGAGAATCAATCACCCCACATTTCCCTTTGGACTCAATTAGCTTCAGTTAAACAACTGGTGTGACTTCAATGGCCTCCCCCATGACTACCCACACAAGTGTGTGTGTGTGTTTTATGTAAATGTTTGTGCGTGGGTGCATGGTTGCATGTGTGTGTGTTCACTCTTCCGTTGACTTGGGATCTTTCACACAGGCCCCAGAGAAACAGAATGTTCTTGATTATTTGCCTTACCCCTCCCCACTCCTGAAACACACACACACTTTTCTGATGACACACTGAGGACAGAGTGCAGGTTTAGAATACAACAGATGACTGCCATGTACCTTTTCCTGCCTGTCTGTGTGTCATTTTGTCTGTCATGTTGTCTGTCTGTTTGTCTGTCTGTTTATCTCTCCCTTCCTTCTTTCTTACACACCTTCAATCTATCCCAGTCCTCCTACCCATTCCGTTCTCTGCGATGATTCCTCAAAACCTTTTCTACTTTCCTCCCTTTCTACCTCACTCTCCCACCTTTGAAGTCAAGGCCAGGGGCTTAACCCAGGCTGTAATCTGTCCCGAGGCCCCCTGCGGTTCACCCAGGCCAGGCTAGGATCAGAAACATGGCAGAGAGACAAGGAGATAAAGCAAAGAGGGAGATGGAGGGAGAGAGATCATGAGAGAGAGAGGGCAAGAGGAAGAGAGTGAGGGATGGATGGATAGATAAATAGAGAGAGAGAGAGAGAGAGATGGAAAAGGAAAGATTAAGAGAGAGATGGAAAGTGAGAGATGGAAAGAGAGAGATGGAAAGAGAGAGATGGAAAGAGATAAATATTTGGACTGTTTATACAGTCATACTAAATATGAGCAGCCCCTCTGAATAACAGGCTTAAAAATTATCCTTACAATCCTGATAAACACACAAGCACACACACACACATCTTTTCTTTTATCCTTCAGTGTCTTATTTATAGCATACAAAACCCCTGGTACAATCTGTTTTTCATATATAAAAACTAGCAATGAAGGAAAAGTTCAGCTAAAAGGATTAAGTGGGTTTATGACCACATAAAACAGCCGAACAAGTGAAAACAATCAATCTTGGTCTCTTTTAGGGTGCTCTGCATGAGAAACAAACAATTTATTTCCTGATCAAACAAGGTACAATTAAGTTAACTTGTACTTCAACAAAAATGCTGCAAGGGCAAATCTTGCTCTGCTCTGAGAACCCGAATCAAAGCTCAATTTGTTCATGGGATAATTAGTCTTTGACGCTAATTATGCAGGCTATCAGGGAGGAAGCAGTTGTGTGATGACATATAGGAGGAGGCTGCAGTGTGCTGACCAAACACTTTCATAACCAGACATATTTACTATGCAGGCAGATGGTTAATGTAGCATGGAGTCTCTCCTGTTCTCTCCAGTTCTTTTGGAGCCTTGTCTAGCCAAGCCTGGCCTAGCCAAGTCAAGCCCTGTCTAGTATAGTGTTTCTTTTAGTTTAGTGTAACATAGTCTAGTGTACCATTGTCTGTTTTATCTTAGTCGTTTGTAGTACAGTCTAACCTAGCCCGGTCCAGTATTTTTCTCCAGATGACGGCTCCATTTCATCATCATAGTTTACAATTCAATCTCTTCACAATCTCCTCTGGCATCATTTGAAGTGTTAGATGTGGTGCTGAGAAGGTGTGAGGTCGAGGGCTTTACCAAGATGAAGAAGGACCCGGATGAACACCACTCACTGTCTCAGACACTGTCTATAAAGAACATTCACAAAAATGGAACAAGAGAGAGCCGCAAGTGAAAAAGAAGCGATAAAGGGAGAGGGAGAAAAAATATTAAAAAGAACAAGAGAAAATTGAAGAAAGGGGATGTGATAATAGTGAGACAGGAAGGGTGAGAGACAAAAAGAGAGGGCGGGTGAGAGAGAGAGATAGATAGATAAAGAGGCAGGAAGAGAGAGAGACAGAGAGAAGAGAGAGAAAAGAGAGCGAGAGAGAGAGAGAGAGAGAGAGAGAGAGAGAGAGAGAGAGAGAGAGAGAGAGAGAGAGAGAGAGAGAGAGAGAGAGAGAGAGAGAGAGAGAGAGAGAGAGAGAGAGAGAGAGAGAGAGAGAGACAGTGTGAATGTCCGTGCAGCATTAGATAGCTTTCAGTATGAATTTCGGTATGAATCATTTGGTTGGAGGGGGAGGGGGATGGGGAAATCAGAACATGGCCATGACAGGCCTGTGGCCCAGAGCCCTGACAACACACTCATGTAAGTCAACCATGCATGCTGTCTGTAAGCACACCAACACACACACCAGCCGGTCCACAGTTGTGTGTGAAACTGGAGGCATGTCATTGGTGATAACAAGGGTAGAGAAAGGCCCCAGAGGTCAGAATTTGGAACAGAGCCCTGCATGTCACAGTTTGGAATGGAGCCTTGCAAATCACAGCTTGGAACGGGGGCCCCCAGGTCACAGTTTGGAACAAGGCTCGCTGTCCTGCTGCCCTGCTGCCCTGCTGCCCTGCAACTTCTAAACATGACAGCTGGTGGAACTCTGGTTCACCACCATACCACCTCACCATGATGTAGATAGGTGTGTGCATGTGTGTGTCTGTGCATGCAAGCATGAGTCTGTATACACGTGTGTATCAGCCAGCTCACCTCTGTCAGGGATTCTCGTCATGAGACAAGCCAAGCCCTGATCCTTTTCACCCATTCAAACAGGACGCTAATTAGCCACCGCTAAGCTATGTCACTGTGTATTTCCTGGTTCACTGACCACAACACCTCCCATAAATCCTCTGTTATCTCAAAGCTGAGGGATAGGGGAGCTAATAACACTGTGATATCACCATCCGATCCGCTAGCGATAGTGCTAGACAACGTTAGCCATGGCTAATTCCGTCTGCGTAGAGCTCAGATTTAGATAATCCTTGTTTTAATTATTTTTGCCCATTGCTCTCTTGGTTGCCTCCATTTCTCCGTCTCTCTCACCTGTGCCTGTCTCCTCTTCTCTCCTTTGTCTCTATCCCATCTCCTCCTCTCATCTGTCTCACTTTCTCTTGTCTTCTCTCCTCCCTCTTTCTCTTCTGTCTTCTCTCCTTTCCATCTATCCCCTCCCCCCTCCCTCTCTCCCTCTCTCCCTTGTCTCTCTGTCTTCTTCTCAGTCCCAGCTGTAGGCTAATCAGCTGATCTAATTACAGCCGTACCAGGCGGCTGGCGATAAGCTCCTCAGAGAGAAATGTCCACAGATGGGAGGGAAGAGACTTTGTGTGTGCATATGTTTGTGTGTGAGCCCATGTGTTTGTGAGTGTGTGTGTGTGTGTGTGTGTGTTTATGTGTGTGTGTGGCTTAACCTGTGACTGAGTAACACTGCTGGGATACTTTCCACACCTCCTCTCCCTTACTCATACACTCCTTCCCCCCACTTCTCCCTCCCTCCATCCTTTGCTCTCACTCCTTCTCTCTTTCTCTCGCTTCTCCTCTCCCTCCTTCCCTTCCCTTCCTCTGGTAACTAGGATTGAGACAGATCACACAGCAGAATGATCAATACAAGTCTGACATCTAACTGGCTAAACCTCCAAACACCTCTCCCACAAAGTCACTGCATTCACACACAGACAGACACACCCACACACACCCCTACACAAACACATACACATTCATGCACACACACAAACTAAATTAAAACACACAATTTACAGCATCAAAATCTGTCTGAATGTTTCTGTATGAGTTAAATACAGATAGACAGTCTAAACTACCCTTACCACATATTCTCTAAGACGAAAACTTTTTATGGCTCAGAGCGACATTCGCTGTCACCTTTTGCTTCTCTGCATTTATTGATGGAATTGGGGGGAGGTTTTATGGAGGCGCACCGGTGCGCAGGGCATAATTGCTGGTCGGGACACGTTCACCAGAGTTCATAAAGGTTCCCCTGTAAATATATTCAGGGGCGGCCAAGTGTCACCTCATAAGAATAAAGACAGACTGCGCTTGATGAATGGGAAGAGATGCAGCTTCTTTTACCACACACACACACACACATATACAGGCAAGTGCATGCCCACACACACACAGAAACACACACTAGATTAAGATATATTAGGAGACACTAGCATGCCCTTGCTACATCTCACATGGCCACCTCCTCTCTCCTCCTCCCTCTTCACCTCCCTTAACCCATCCCTCTCTTGTTTCTCCCTTCCAGTCCCTCCACTCTATCTTTGTCTCTTCTCCTCTCGTAGTCTCTCTTTCTCTTCCTGTCTTTTTTCCAGGTTGGTCTTTGTTGATGCAGTAATAATAGCCAAAGGTCTCCAATGTTTTTTATGCATCTACAAATTGCAAAAATGAAAGAAAATGAATACATTATAAGCATTGTTGTCTCTTAGGTCTTAAACTTTACAAGTTTATATCAGCTTGTGTTCCTTTCTAATATGCAAATGATGAATAGTGTGATTGGACAGTTTCACCATACATATTCATGAATGGGTATGCATATGCATACTGAATGCAGCATTGAGTGTGAGCCAATGAGTGAGTCATAATTTAGACTAATCTGTGTGACTCATCCTCTCTGTAGCTAACATACAGTCTGGAGTCTGTTCTCTCTCTCTCTCTCTCTCTCTCTCTCTCTCTCTCTCTCTCTCTCTCTCTCTCTCTCTCTCTCTCTCTCTCTCTCTCTCTCTCTCTCTCTCACACACACACACAAACACAAGCGTACAGACACAGGAAACTGCTTTTAAATTTGTCTGGGTTGCTGAAGTGTGTGTGTGTGTGTGTGTGCGTGTGTTTATTTGTGTGTGTTTGTAAACTGTGCCTCAGAGTTCCTCTCAGCCCCCCTCTCTTTCTCTCTCCCTCTTCCTCCCTTCCTTCCTCCCTCCAGGCTAATTAAAGTGATGCTAATTAAGCTGATTAATCGATGGGTGGTGACGGCCCTGGTTAGGGTCTATTGAGTCCCCTCCCCCCATACCCCATTCTCCCCCCACCACCACCACCATCTCCTCCCTACAGAACAGGAGGAAGTGAGGTCAAGGTTACCGTCGAACCTTTGAGGAAACAAAAAGTGGCTGCTCGACCGGCTAACCAATCCCGACTTCCCTTCCAAGATGGTCGTCTATGCCCTGCCTCCAACACAACATTTGACCCAGGAAGTGAAAGGAAAGATCAAAGGAAGCAAGTGTATCCAGGATCAGATGGAGAGTGTAAAGTCGTCATCCCCCCCCCCCCCCCATCAGCCCCCCTCCGCCGCTCACTGCAGCGGAGGGGAGATCAACGCTGGTATTGATTGAAGTGGACGTTTGGTGCTGATCTCCTCAGAATCTAATTACAACCTGTTAAAACACCCTGGATTAAATAACACCATCTGAAGACTGAATAGCCAGAACTGCTAAGAGGAGTGTGCTATGTGTGTGGGAGGGTGTGCCTTGTGTGGATATGTGTGCAGGTATGGAAGAGGCTGTAAGGTTGAGCATGTACTGTATGTATGTATACCCATGTGTATGTGTGTGTGACAGATTGCATCCTAACAGGTAGTGTGTAAAACAGTCTAGTTTACTGAGATGTAGTAAAGTATCAATATGCTTCCTCACACACATCATAAACTGTCATGGCCACTATGGGGTGGTCAACCGTACCAGACTGGAGTGCAACACTGCATTGTGGGGAGGGAGCTATACCATCATGTTTATACCATCACCTCTGGTGGTGTCACTACAGCCATGTCAGAACTTATGATTCGACTGGTACAGTGGGGAAAAATGCTACTTCAAAAGTAAGTAAATACGTTTTTTTTTTAAATTGTCAATGCAATTCTTACTATTAACACACTGTAAATGTATCACTTCACACGCACACACTGATGCCCACACACACACACATACACACATTTACCTACTTCTTTATATAGCCTGTATACCTACTTGTTAACACTTGTTCACCTACATCCAACACCCCTTGACACACTGATAAACCTACATACTCTACTTAATAATAATATACACACACAGACCTACTTCTTTACACACACACATACACACACACACACACACACACACACAGTACCAGTCAAAAGTTTGGACACATTTTCCCATTCTGTCCAAACCTTTGACTGGTACTGTAAATTTACTTATTTCCATAGACATAGTGTTTATCTGTGGTGGAACTTGTTGACCAATCAGGAAGAATGTATTTGACGGTCACAAACCTTTTCCAGAACAAATCACGAGAGACATCAATGAGACAGCTCTGAACCTCTTACAGATGCTGAAGCCAAGTAGAAAGTATAAATGACTGGTTGAAAGGCAGCATAAAAAATGGTGGCCTTAGTGCTAACCTTGCTCTTTTTTCATTCGTCCCTCTCCCTATCCCCTCCCTTCTCCCTTCTCTCCACCTCTTTGTCTCTCTGTCTTAGCTTGAGTGATGTGACAGGAGGTGTGTGATGTGAGTGTGTGGAGCCTTCTGAGAGAGAGAGACAGAGAGAGAGAGAGGAGAGAGAGAGAGAGAGAGAGATGGAGAGAGAGAGAGAGAGAGAGAGAGAGAGAGAGAGAGAGAGATGGGGAGAGAGAGACAGATGGAGAAACCCGAAGAGACAGGAAGACAGAGAGAAAGAGAGAGAACCAGTCTGTCGAGCGTCGCCATGTGTTTAGGATGACGTGGTTAGCGCTCCTCTCGACTGCCAGTACAAAGTTCATCGGTGCCGCTGCATTTTTGATGGATGGGTGTGTCGCAGATTGAGTCCTCCTCCTGATCAATCCTGATCCAGACAAACACACTCTGAGGGCCAACAGTGAGAGGGCCCCATATCGACCACGGATGCTGTATTGGCCAAACGATAGTCTTGGAAGCACGCCACTGACTGAAAAACAGGAGTGACTGACTGATTGGAAGGAGGGGAGGCAGAAAGGAACAGGGACGATAGAGAGAAGAGAGACAAGCTGACTGTGGATGGAAGGATGAGAAGGTAAACCATCTCAAGTGTTTACCTGTAGAGAAAAATATGATTCAAACTCATCTCTGGTTTTACCCGATAGTTTCTGATAAAGCGCTTCATTATTTATGTTTGGCAAGTATATTAGACTGTAAGGTTTATGAGAATTAAACACTTACACTGGACAGGAATCCTCTCATTGGACTATTAAACCAGACCATCGTTACTGAGAGGGAGAGGCAGAGAAAGAGAGAGGGAGAAAGAGAGAGGGAAAGAGATACAAAATAAGAGGGAAAGGGACGGAGGCAGAGAGAGAGAGGGAGGGAGGCAAAGAGAGAGAGAGGGTGAGAGAGAAAAAGAGAGAATCCTGCCTCCCAGTCTATACGTGACTGGCTTCCTAATGTACTGATGAATTATGGGTAAACCTCTGCAGCATAATGCTCGCTGAGCCCCACATGCCAGACATTCAGAAATGGACCACTCAGCTGGACACACACGCGCACACACGCACACACACAGGCACACCAACGCAATATACCTTTACCTAACAAGTAATAGAAAGCTTGTAAGTACAGTCTGTGTGTGTGTGTAGGTGTGAGTGAGTGTGAGTGTGTAGCCCATGTGAGCAAAACTTGTGCTGCTAATCACATGCTACTTTGATATTAATATCGTATTTTTTCAAACACACCATATAGAATGACACACACACACACAGGTGTAATCGTCAGGACTACCAGCATATTGCTCTACAAGATGGATGCATCTGCTCAGTCCAGAAGAGTACAACACACACAGCCGAGGACAAACACATACACACACACACACACACACATACACACAGACACACAATGTTTCTGAGGCTAAATCAAGTTGTCTTCCTTGCGCTGGGTAAAAGCTTAACAATAACTCTAATATTCTCTTTGAAAACACAAGCAACGGCATTTATCTTACACCAAGCCAGGAAACAAACACACATGCACACACACACAAATACACACTACCTGAGCAACCCTTCGGTCTCTGTTTCTCACCAGCATCACTCACTCACAGGTCAACAACTCTCTCCCAGGTAATCCATACACCCCCTGAGCCACTGCTGTCTCCTTCTCTGCTCCCTCTTCAGTCTCTCTCTCTCTCCCTCTCTCTCTCTCTCTCTCTCTCTCTCTCTCTCTCTCTCCGTCTCTCACTATCTCTCTCTCAGACAAATGCACTATGTTCTCTCCATTCTCCTTTTACTCTTTTGTCTCTCATCCTCTCTTTCTTCTTCCCTCTTTCCCCGTGGACATTAAAACTCCCTATCAACACAGCATGGTTTCATCCATAAACTCACAAACACGTCAATGGTTTGTCTCTGCGGGGATATTTGCAGTAAACACAGGTGGGATGGAAGGATGGAGGGAGAGGTATCCACTTTAGTCTCTTAGAAGCAGTAAAAAGGGCAGGAAATAACATGCATTACGCAGGGTGCTTTGCCTCGTGTGCAATAGATGGTGCAACACACTGCAGGAGTGACGAGGAGGTTTGAAGAAGTTATCCAAGAAGAACAAATCCAAACATATCTAAGCCAACCAAAAGAGAACAAAATAATAATGATGGGGGTCAGATGGCTGAGCGGTTAGAGAGTTACCGGTTCAATTCTTGGCCGAGCCAAAGGATATTGTGTCCTTGGGCAAGGCACTTCACCCTACTTTTCCAAACAAAACCAAGAAGTTGTTAAATAATCCGAATGGGCTATGGCTTGTTTAAAAACCATAAACAATGTCTTGTGATTTTCTGTTGAATTGCAGAGAATGATGCTTCCTACAGCCCTCCACAGGGTTAGTGCAGTCAAAACACTTCTCTCCTCACCCTTAAGGGACTTCGAAACACATTACAATAACTCATAACACAGTCAATTCCAAAGAAATCCAAATTGCTGCTATTGCCAATTAGAGGCAAGTGGGCGAGCGAGCAAACAAACGAATGTGGGAACGAAACGGCGGCCATAGCAACCGGCTAGTGCAGTTCTGTTTTTACACCACCTCCTAATGGCTTTGTGATCGGGGAGAATGTGGAGGGGGGTTTAGAGAAGGTGATGATGCTGTGATGTGGTCTGCTGGATGTCGTCCTGGCGTTGCCCTTACCATCTTCATCTCTCCACCTAATCTAGAGACACTTCACAGGTGTCTCTCTGTATACTTCCACTTTTCCTCCTAACATCATCATCATCTCCACACATCAACTCCTGTCGTCTACAAACATCTCTCTCCAATCTCTCACACTTGGACTCAAACACACACACACACACACACATACGCACAAACACACACACAGAGAGCTGACGGTCTGACCTGTGTTTGCTTCTTAGGATCGATGGAGGAGAGCAAAATTTGACCCTGACGCCTCCCCTGTCTCCCCTTGGGCCAGGACACCTGCCCGTCACCTGTCAATCAATTCTAATGCCAGCAGAACTCTTCAGCTACTCCGTCTGAACACAGGTCTTTGACTGGACAGGGGACACTATGTTTTCAATGGACCGCTATGTTGCGGATGTAATGATCACACACAGCCAGACACACACACAGGTACCTTCCAGGTGAGGGTCAGTTAACTGGCAAGACAATGAGAGGAGGAAAGTAGGAGAAGAAAAGTGGAAGAGTAGTGGAGGACAACAGAGGAAAAGAGGAGAAGAAAAAAGGAGAAGCTGAAAGGGAGAGGGGGAGAAAATGAGAAAAGCTGTGTCATTCTGTTGTTTTCTTCCTTAACTCTACAGATTGGACAGTGAAAGCCTTTGCTTACTTGTATTTATTGACTTTGGCATTAAACTCATACTTTAATGGCCTTAGAAAGCATTCCTGAGTGGTCCATTGTACCAATCAGTTCCCTGGAACAACATAAACTGGGAACAACAATCCTTTTGTTATAATACCATTCAACTTGTTGTTCCAGTTTAAGTGGAAGTCTGTACAGGTCCCTTGAAATCCTCCAACATCCTTTCTTTTGGTTGTCCCTCCATCGATCTTTCCTTTCTTCATCCCTACATCCCTTCCTTCTTTCATTTCTCCATCCATCCTTTCCTTCTTTCCCCACCCTCCATGGTTTACATATCCTCCCTCTCTCCCTGAAGCCATGAAAGTCCAGTGCCTGAGAACAACCTTGGAATTGGACTGTTTGTGTATGTGAGTGTGTGTGCACGCGCATGTGTGTGTGTGCAGCCCTAATTGTCCCAGGCTCTTTAGAATGAAGGGTTAGCCCCGCTCCAGCCCTCTCTCTCCCAGACTCAGTCTGTGTCCTTCATGTAGCCTTCACTCGGAACAAGGGAGGGAGGGAGGGAGGGAGAGAGAGAGTCTAAGAGAAAGAGAGACTACATCTGTTCTGATCGTTAAAAGTAACGAAAACAATGCGTTGGAGGGTGCACTGAAATGTGTGTGTGTGTGTGCTCCAGTACAGATGCCCTGTCACCTTGATCCTGACACCTTCCCAGAGCATAGTAGATGCAGCCGGAACTGTGTGGCCTTTAAAAGCTCTCCTTGTGTCCAGCTGATAAAGGCCAAGCCTAAAATGAGCTGTCTATGGTCAAACGATACACACACACACACACCAAACTCCAGCCCTGAACAGTGTCTGTGTATCTCTCTTTCTCAGAGAAAAGCTGGATGCACTCTTGAAGTCATCTGGGATGTTGTTGAGTTTCAGACCGACTTATCTCTAGTCCTCTGATGCTGTGATGGCATGTTAGCTGTGGGTTAACTCATAAAGTACCGAAACATCAAGACCAAAGTGATCTTGTGGTAAGAGTCTGTCTCTTTGTCTCTCCCTGGCTCTCTCTCTGTCTCTCTACAGACAGTTTAATAACAACTATTTAATCCCTGGGTGCAGTAACTGGTGCCCCAACAAACTGACAGAGAATCAAGTCATGATAGAATGCAGTCCCTTTTGAACCATGACTATGTCAACTGTCAGTTTGTCTGATCATCCAGTCTGTGTTTGTACTGCCTGTCCTCAGCAATGTGCATCAGCAACTATGACACAGTCCACTGCTGGCTAGAACATTCCCTTCTCTCCCTCTCTCTCTTTCTCTCTCTCATTCTCTCTGTCTCTCGCTTGCTTTCGCTCTCTCTCCCTCTCACACACACTCACACACACACACAAACACACCTCCCTCGTTACCAGTCTGTTTCTCTCTTCTTCTGTTTGTTACTTTCAACTTCCCTCCCTCCTCTGTCTCCTCCAGAGTTAAACCGCAGGTGCTCTGCCATCGGCAAAAGGCTGCCGCGGAGACCGCCCAGGCCTGAACGTGTGTGATTGGAGCCCCGCAGCCGCAGGCGGCCACCAGAGAGCCAATCAGAAGTTGCAGATGACAGAGAACGCAGATGTGATGACATCATTGCGCGAGAGGAGAGGAAACAATGTGAGACTTTGGGAAAAGAGATTTGCTTTCAACGTCCGGGTGAGAGTCTGACTGACTGGAAGACACAGGAGGGTTGTTGGAGGCCAGTCAAGTTAGAGCTGTCAACTTACAACACAAACACTGGTCGGCGTGCTGTTCCTGTTACTTTCTTTGACCCCGTGTCCTTTTGGCAACACACAATGACATGATTCGGAGAGCTGGGATTGGCTCCCTTCCTGTCTATGTCAATGTCTTAAACTGAGAGTCAGGTCCTTCTCTCTCTTTCTCTCTCTCAGGCTGGACTTTGAGATTCCTTAACCCCAAATCTGGACACTCCTATGTTACGCCAACAGTTTCCCTACACAGGGAACTACTCACTCTGACTGCTGTCAAAGTCATGTCAAGTTACATAAATTTCATAGCACATTTAAATAATAATTGAAGCAATAAAAATCTAACATAACACACAAGGACACAGACCACCACCAGTGATGCCCCTCCCTCATCTTCTCCATCATCTTCCCCAGACAGGGTGGCACTCAGTCGGGAACCAACAACTCTTATAGCCCCCCAGACATCCAATCCTTCCCCCACCCCTAATCCTTTCAGCAATCTACCACTAGCGACCCTCAACCTACGAACGCCCCCTCCACCCCCAGACGCTTCACCATCTTTCCCAGAGAAGGTAGCCCTCGGGAGAGTACTCACCACTGCGAGGAGCCCTCGGTGCCGCTGACCTCCAGCAGGTCGTAGTCATCCTCCAGCTGGAAGTCTGAGAAGACCAGGGCGATGGTGTCCCCCGGCTCGGCCAGGACGGTCCAGGTGCAGTCAGCGTTGTTGTTGTACTCCCCTGGGTAGTTGGGGCTGGTGATGACCCCGCTTTGACCTCTTAGGGTTCCCCCACAGCCGTCATCCGCTGGGGAGAGAGGAGAAGGGGGCCAGGGGGAGAAGTCAATATAGGCATGTGTATGTCAGACAGACAGATCGACAGATATACATACACACATAAACTGACAGATATTTCAAGGGGTTATTTGGCAGTTTCAAAACTTCAATTTGGTTTTAGAACTTTTCAAACATAAAAAAACATGAATCTTTTTTTTTTAAGGATTTTGCTTTTTCAGCTTGAGGTCATGAAGAGAAAGTGTTAGACGTACACTCAGTAACCCTGCGGTGCATTGGGGGTCTTTAGGGACAGGGAAGTGGGCTGTGATGCAACTCTGGGAAACCTCAACGCCATTAGAGTCAGCTTATTTCCAATTTGTGTTAATCGCAAGCTCTTCTCCTTTTTATTTCGGTTTTAAGTGGATAATTAAACAACAAAAGATGAGTTTAAGTATCAGCATTTTTAATTGTGCCCCTTGGCTTTCTTTTCTTGGCTGAAGACCTGCAGAAGGAGCTGGTTACCAGAGCAAGAGAGCACTCGTCTTGAGACAGACTGATGGAGGATATTAACTGATAAACAAGGAGGATGCAGGTGTGTGTTCACATCTTAGCAGCTGGGCGCAGCTGGTAGAGAGCTATGGCAGAAAAACACCTCAATGAACTCTGTCTGCACAGCAATGAAACTGTATGCATTTGTGTGTGCGAGCATGCGTGTACTTTTGTGTACAATGGGATTCGTTAGCTGTGACTGGCTAGTTGTGTGAGTTGTGTGGGCAATGTGAAGTGTGTGCGTGTTAAAGGATGTGTGTTAGGTGTATGTTTGCGAGGTGTATATGGGGGAGCAGGGCTTGTGTGCACCGGGCCCTGTCAATCACCAGCTTTGGCTGTCACACTGGAAACTTCCCTGGAGGAGGAGGGAGGGGGCGGGGGGTGCAGAAGAGAAGAACTCCATGAGGTGTGAAGCGGAAGAGGGGATCTCCACAGGAGGAATAGAAGACAGGGATGAGGAGGATGACAGGTGACAAGAGCGGATGGAGAGGGTGGGAAAGAGGGCAGAGAAGGGAGGGAAGGTGACAGGTGACGGTTGAGGAGAAAGAGAGGGAGCGAGGGAGGGAAGGCTTGGGAGGTGAAAGGGGGAGCATGATTGATATTCCTGACCACTTAAACACTTCATACTGAGAAAACTTCTTTTTTGGTACAAACATTACCCACATCACCAACAGAATATTTGGAAAATACATAAATATACACTTTTTGGTGAGGGGAATCCTTTGAATGTGTGCTTAGGCAGTGATTAGATCTGTCTTGATCAACATTAATTTGTGATATTGTCATGGAGATGAGGGCAACTTGGTTCCAGTGTTCTCCATGCACGGTTGGACACTCCATATTATGGGCTGTCGGAGAGGTTTTCATGCTTCTCCATATAGTGAGCAGACCCTCTCAGTCTCCCCACAGCACCATGACAACTAAGCTGTGAGGCAAGCACAGACAGCAGGCATCAAGCACTCACACACAGTGACGCTCTCTCTCACACAGACACCCACACACACACTTTAGCTCCTTCTTGCATCTTTGGTGTGAGGCATGAGGTTAGAGAAAAAGAGAGAGAGAGAGAGAGACAGACAGAGAGAGAAAGGGGGGGGGGGGAGAGACAGGGAGAAACCCCAACCTCTAGCTTTTTGCCAGCAGTGACATTTGAAAAGTGCAGAACATGCTCCAACAAACACGCGGAAGAGGGGAGGATGGAGACAGGGGAAACAGGGGAGGGGAAGAAAATATAAGAGAGCAGAGAAGAGGGGAAAAGAGGAGAGGGACGGAAGAGAATTTGGGAGAGAGAGAGGGAAAGGAGAAATGGCAAATTAACCTGAAACCATTTGCAGTCCAGGATATAGACGGTGCCAAACTCTCGCCACTAGACTGCATGGATGGGGTCAGTAATTGGACTGACATTAACAATATGCTTATGCATTATGCAAGGCGCTCAGCCATGTTCTCCAGCGTTTATATTGCACCCAGAGACTTCAACTAATGAGTGATGGAAATAGGTGGTTTCTGAAACTTGTTGGCATGTAATTTCTCAGGGTGAAGGTGGCATGTTTACGACATTCCTGAACGAGGGAATGGATGCTTGATTTTCCTGTGAGGAAAGAGGCGTGGGCCAATGGGGGGGAGGAGAAATGAAGGGGGGGCGCAGAAAAACAAAGTTGGAGAAAAACATGTATGGATGTATGGATGGACATTTGGAGAAAGATGTGTGTGAGAGAGAGTTTGCGTGTGTGTGTGTGTGTGTGTGCATGTGTAGGAGGTCTTGTTCTGGCATGTGGGGCCCAGCCATGTGTGCTCATGCGTGGGCTTCCTGACTCCCATCCTGGGTACAGATGGTAGCATGTCACACTATCTGCTCCGAAGCCACACACACACGCAGGCAGACGGACTTTAAGGCACGCACAGTAGTCTTGTCTAGTCTCAGTACAGAGTAGTCTAGTCTAATCTAGTCCCAGTACAGATTGGTCTAGTCTAGTCCCAGTACAGAGTATTCTAGTGTCACTACATAGTAGTCTTGTACATTACATTACATTTACATTTAGTCATTTAGCAGACACTCTTATCCAGAGCGACTTGCAGTAAGTACAGGGACATTCTCCCCGAGGCAAGTAGGGTGAAGTGCCTTGCCCAATGACACAATGTCATTTTTGGCACGGCCAGGAATCGAACCAACAACCTTCTGATTAATCGCCTGACTCCCTAACCGCTCAGCCATCTGACTCATTAACATAGTACCATTACATAGAAGTCTAGTATAGTATCAGTACAGAGTAGTACGGTCAAGCATAGTCCCAGTACAGAGTATTCTAGTCTATTACCAGTAAAGATTAGTCTAGTGTAGCCTCAGCTGTCCTGCTCCTCTCACACACTGGCAGGTGTGTTTCCATCAGGGGTCCTAGCCAGCTCCCAGCCAAGGACAAATGGCTCAGGCACCTAGCTGGGCAGTCAAGGAAGGGTTCTGACAAGGCCAGTCACACATCAGCCCAGCTGCACTACACCATGTCTGACTTGATCATGACAATGTTCTACTCAACCACCCACAGTGTGTGTGTGTGTGTGTGTGTGTGCTCATATACGGACATGTGTGTGCGTGTATGTGTGTACTATAGGGCACAGTCCGTGGCAGCGCAACTGCACACAGTGCATTCATTGCGTACGGGTGCTTGCTACGGGTGAAGTATGTGTACTTTGGCGAGTTGTAGCAAACAGCACATGAACACTACACCTTACAGTTTGATAGATAACAAGGTGTGCATATAGGCAGCTGTAATTGGCACATATTACATTTGATAAGGCAGGCGGCGCCTGCCAGGCGCATGGGCAAACGTTATTAGTACTGTGCAGAGCTGACTTGCTATCGCAGCACAGCAAGCCCTGCAAACACATATACGCCTAGACACTTCAGGCTACATCAAGGGATCACTGGTCCGAATTTGTTTGTGTCCCATTACATGTTACGCTACGATGAACAGCCTTAAACCAACAAGCCATGGGTGTACCCTCATCCATCATGTTGTTATTGTCTTGCATCTCTTAGTTGTGGCCAACTGCGGGTAACCTAGCCTATATTCATCATAAACCTAGCCTAATATTATGTTGTATGATGTGGGTCTGGCCTGTGTTCTTTAGTTGGCAGTAGCCTAATACAAGACAAGGAACTAAGGACTAGCCAACTCACTTTCTTTTCATTCATTCTTGTAACTGGATGTAACTGGAATCACTTGTGCGATTGAAATATCTACGTATTAACAACTTAGTCAAGATATTAATATGTATTTTCAGTAGCATGGTGACCGAAAGGTAGAGTTCTATGGCAGGGCTGGGGGGCAGGGAGGGAGAGGCGAGGGTGTGGGGGGGTTGAGGGTAGAAGAAGGGAGGGAGGGCCTAATAGGTCTATAGGGACAGTGAGTTTGAGTCCCGGCTGTGGTGGCTTTTGCTAAACAGCATTGCATTGTCTCAATATTTGAATGACAACTAGAGAGGGTACAATTTCTGGGGAAATTGTAGGGTGTGCTTGCTTGCGTCGGTTGCAGGTGGGTCCGTCCCCTTAAGTTTTTCCCTTCTAATGATATTTTCAAGCATTTAGTCTACTCATAATTCATTAAGAACTCCCTTTGAAAGAAGCGAACCCCCTTTGAAACAAGCTACTGCAACAACGTTGACACAGTATTTCAGGATGGAATCGCAATTCAAACAGTACCATCTGCTAACTGAAAATATGCCCCCAAAACGTAAATAAGTTTGACATTAATTTAGGGGGAAATGGCTAATTCAAAAAAAGTTTGCTACGAGCAAGCTGCTGTTGCTAGCCAAATGTCACTGAGGGGATGTTCACACAAATGGATATATGTCTATGGGATTGGTTGAAAGTGCCAGAAATTAGAATGTTTCTTTTGACATAAAGTTTAGGCTGTGGCATTGAAGACAGCGACAAACCACACAAGCTTGAGTTTCAATACATTATTTAATGTGACATTACTTACTGTACATGAAAGTCTTGATTTGCTTAAGTGTACATGTGCTGCTAGTACTCCACGGCACGATACTGGCTGTACAACAGCACATCTATGCACGTTGTATCCATGCGTCGTTGCTAACGTGTTCTGACGTGGTGACGTAGCTAGCAATGAGTACCCTTCGTCGACTAAAGGCACTTTTTGCTACAAAAACGTTGTAACCTCCTCAACCGCGCAAAGGAACGTAAATCCCAATAGAAGCAACGCAATCGTGACCAAGACAAACATTTTGACAGCGACGTTGTCTATGTAGTCCAAATATTGACTGATCCTTAGGAGGGCGAAAATAAACAATAATAACAAATATATATGTGAGAGAACAATGGTTGTGCTCGCCGAAGGCCCAATAAAGTGTAATCTAACAACACAAACATGAATGACAGATTGACCCAAGGTTCCTTTTCTGAAGTGGGGAAAACTGGCTGGGCTCTGTTGAGGCTGTTCATCGGTGCATACAACGAATTTCGAAACAGCAATCCCTCGTTGTGGGCTAGAATAAAAAGCGAACACGTCTACGCGTGAAGATGTGTGCAGATGCTACTGTGCTGCGCTGACACATAGTATGCAAAGCACAAATAACACCTGCCAGTATGCATGCCTAGATATCTATCAAACAGTTGAACATAGTGCTCATGTGGCGTGGGTGTCGCGTGTTTGTGGCGTGTGTCAGGTGTGGTGTACACGACACGCACGCACTGTGCACGCAACATTGAAACATGCACATTGCCAGAGCGACACCTACGTGACATGTGTGTGACATGTGTGTGTCCATTGTAAGTGTGTGTAAATGACTTGCGTGCGTTCAGAGGTTTGATATGATCTCGCAGGCGTATGCAGGCTCTAGTGAGCCCTTTGTATTTACATTTGGGACACGTATTACACCTCCATATGTGCGCCTGTGTGTGTGGGTACGAGTGGGTACTTGTGCATGCGTGCATACGTGTGCGTGTGTGCGAGCTCACCTCGACAGTAGGGCAGGGGAAAGTCCCAGGCTGCGGTGCCTGCGGACGTGGCCAAGCAGGACAGGGTGGTGTGGCCCTCCAGGACGAAGCCCTGGCTGCAGCTGTAGCGGATCTTGTCCCCGATGTTGAAGGTGGAGCCCTGCTGGAGGCCATTCAGCAGCTGGCCCGGGTTACCACAGGTGTAGCTGGGCAGGGCTGGGGGGCAGGGAGGGAGAGGCGAGGGTGTGGGGGGGGGGTTGATGGTAAAAGAAAAGAGGGAGGGATAAGGGAGAGAGAGAGAGAGAGAGAGAGAGAGAGAGAGAGAGAGAGAGAGAGAGAGAGGGAGAGAGAGAGGAGTGAGGGGATGAGGTTGTGGGAGGTGGAGGGAAAGAGGAGAGGGGTAGACAGAGGGAAGGAGGCAGAGAGAAAGGGAGGGGAGGAGAGATGAGGAGGATAAAGAGTTAATATACATTATATTTATGACAGAGGAAGAAAGAGACATCTGTGTGTGCAGGTGTGTTTTTACTTGGTGGGGGGGGGATGTCGGGGGGGCAGAGGACTGTCTGAGCACTTGAGTTATGGACGAAAAATGGACTCCAACGCAAACAACAGCACGCTGCAAGCACACACACACTCTCTCACACACACACACACACATTCTCACACACACACAAACACACACACAGCTGAGTCAAGCTGAATAAATGTCACAGGGAACAAAGGTGACAGCTCCCACAGTGATAGAAGCAGTGTGACATTCAGCTCTTGAGCCTTTTCATATTACACTGTTAGAGTGTGTGTGTAACACACACACACAAACTCTCCCCCTCCCCCTCCTTCTCCCTCTCCCTCTCTCTCTTTCTCTCTGCTCAGTGCAGTATTGAGAAGGATACCATCTTCTGCTTTTTGTTTTATGAAAGTCTGTTTAGTACAGAACAAATGTCAAACAGCTAGGTTTAGGAGAGCCTAACATTGACACACATTCACAGATGTACAGTAGGCGCACACTGCAAATGTTCTACGCCCGCTAAGCAGCCTCCAGTAACACAGTATTTCTGCTAACACGTACTATACTGTAGCTGAGCTTGGCTTGGCTAATCACACCCACACACTTTGTATCTGTGTCCCTATTTGTTTTGTCTCACTGTACCTCTCTCTTTAGCTCTCCTTTTCTCCCTCTCTCCCCTACCTCTCTCCCCCCCTCCCCCCTCTCTGTCCGTGTGTTGGTCAGCCAGAGCATGTGTTGGACTTTGGATGGATCTCTGCTCTCTCAGTCGGGTCTGGGCACAGAAGCCTGGCACTAGTGGACAAACTGCCACGCAGGATGCTGGCTTCGTTGGCACAACGTCACAGCCCATACCAAGTCACACGGGGGACAGCAGGTCTGCCCGTTTCTCCTCGGCCGGGAAGACGGTTTTGAGTTTGAAGACTGTTGATTGAGAGGGATGTGGTCAAAGTTACTGGGTGTAGCTCAGTGATGGAGCATTGGACTGCAGATCAAGAGATTGCAAGTTCAAATCCCATCCCTCCCTGAATGTCGCTTTGGATAAAAGCAACTGTGACAAAATTGTAATTGCTCCATGGTACTGTAGGTCTCTTGAAAACAGGACGAATTTATATCAACACCACAGCCAAAAGCCCCAACAGAGAACATCCTCCACCCAAGAATTGAGTTGAACAGTGTGTCAGAACCCCAAAATGTATTCCACCAGTGGCGATGAGTTGTCAGATTGAGTTGTCTCCTCACAGCTCACCCGGGCGAAGCCTCTGTTTTGACCACTGAGGGCCTCACTAATGCATTCTCCACACAGCGCTAACTGATTAGCATAGCCACAAGGTCATGAGCTATTAGCATATTAGCCGAAGTGACTACTTGTTGCACCTATTGGTGAGAATGCATTACTGCACCCCAGCCCACGGGAGCCTGTAATTAACCCCTCGTCCTAATGGATACATTGGGGGACTTATGTGGCATGCGAAGAGAGGGAGTGAAAAATGGATATGGAGGGTGGATGGGGGAGGAATGGAGAAAGGAGGGAGAGGTGGAGGGATGGAACGAGGGAGAGAGGAAAAGAGGGAGGGAAGATGGAAGAAAAGGAAGGAGGAATGAATGAATGGATGGACTAAGTGAGGTGAGAGATATAGGGTGTGAAAGAAAAAGTAACAAGAAAATAAAGGTCAGGGAGAGAGGAGTGAACAAGATAGATAGTGACACAGAGAGAGAGAATGAGTGCAAAAAAATATGATGAGAGCAAGAAAAAGAAAAGGGGGAAGAAAAAGAAAAGGGGGAAGAGGGAGCGCAAGAGGCAAATAAGGGGAGAAGATCTTAAAGAGAGACAAAGAGAATGAGACAAAGAGAATGAGATAGGGAGAGAGAGAGAGAGAGAGAGAGAGAGAGAGAGAGAGAGAGAGAGAGAGAGAGAGTAGAAGTATGTCTGAAGTAATTACATATTTGCTAATTAAGACCCCGACTCTGTCATGTTGGAGGTGTGTGCGTGAGTATGTGACTGTTTCTAAGCGACAGACTGAGACGTGTTGGAATACTGTGTGTTTGACAGACACACAAATAACATTGCTGTGATAGGCCCTGACAAAACCTGACTGTGTTCCAGATTATAGAATTGTTCACTAGTCTGCATGCTATCTATCTACAAAACACACTCTGCAAAACACGCACAGGACAAAGCAAAAGAAGAACAAAAGTTCTGTATTCAATGTCCTTGGAAAAAACGTTGTATCACAAAAACAGACAAAAACACCTCCTCAGTCAGAACTCAAAATAAACAATAACAAATATTCAACGCACCGAAAATAAAGTCTGTCTTTAGAAAAAGAACTTTGTCGAAAATAAATACTGATATCGGGCCTGTCGTGTAAACAGCCATCCAATTGTGAAATAATAAATCTCCATATAAGGATGACCAGGAAGGAGAATGTGTGCAGCATCTATATATGGCTGAGGCAGGAAGGCATAGCAGCGCTATATTGTTTTAAGAAGACTATTTTTGCAGAGTAGACCCCAGACGACCACACATATTTGTCAAAATCTCCTCAATTCTCAATTTATATCACTGAGCTGCAATGTCTTAAAATGCACACACACGCAAATGCACACACACAATCACACATACACACAAATGCCTTGTACCTACTAGTTTGTTTGAAAGATTCACATTCCAAGGTGACATGGCCTTCATAATTTAACCACTCAGAATCATTGATATTTTACTAGCTGGGATTACTTGACCCAATCAGGATGATTAATTCTTGAACAAATTTGCACCATACTCACACTAACCAGGAATATCAGGACCATATATACACATTCACAAACCATGACCTACGCATTTACGAACCAGGAACATGCACATTTTAACCAGTTAGGACCATTCACACATTCACCATCCAGAAAACTATTCCACATGTTTACACATTTTATTGAACCCTTTGTGTTTTTACATACACTTTGTTGTTTTATTTCTGATAAAATCACTGATATGCTGACAGAGGTCAAATGTGCTTAGAGACAGGGATAAAAAAAATAATAATTGAGAAACAGAGGATAGAGAGAGGATGGAGAATGAGTGAGAGGAATGAGAGAGAGAGACAGAGAGAGGCGATGGAGAACGAGTGAGAGAAAAAAAGAGAGAGAAACAGAGGAGAGAAAGACAGAACAGTGTTCTTCCTGGGGTCAGGATCCAGGCCCACGTGGGACTGTTTTCTTCGATCCCATCCCCCCAGTGGCCTTGAAGCATTTGTCATGGCAGGTCCATAAGTCACAGGCCTGTGTGTGCGTGTGTCTTTGTGTGTGTCTGTATGTGAGTGTCTGTATGTGTGTGTGTGTGTGTGTGTGTGTGTGTGTGTGAGAGAGAGAGAGAGAGAGAGAGAGAGAGAGAGAGAGAGAGAGAGAGAGAGAGAGAGAGAGAGAGAGAGACCGCTGTCCCTGGGGTCTGAATGCTTTAAGCACTTCCACTGCTGAAACGGCAAAGGATGTTGCTCGTCCATCACTCGCTGCCTGGCACACACATAAACACAAACACACACAAACACACACACCCTGTGCGCATCTACTTTTTTGATCTTTTCTTTTCTTTTTTTTGGTCTTCATTCTGAGACTAAAAGTAGTCAGGAAGAACCAGAAATAACCAGGAAGTAAAATGTGGTGCAGGGTCACTTCTCACCCAAGATAATGAGGACACTGTCTCCAGAAGATTCCTGACAGACTACATATCTACACACAATATCTGTGTGTAGATATGCCACAAGAAGTGGATGTGGAACAGGAAGTGGATGCTAGGTGTTGCAGCAGAAGTGTCAGCAGTCAGAAGGAAAGACTGATGTCTGTTTCACTCATGTACCCCTTGTCTGTCATCCATCCTTCCTTCATACCTCAGTCACACTTATGTCTGAGGAACAGCTGTGTGTCAACACACACACACACACACACACATACATAGCCCATATGGTAGTCAGATTAACATTTCCGTATCTACCTCCTCCTCCTCTGTCTTTCTCCTCTTCCCTCTTTCCTGGAAATCAACACATGAAAGTGGAAGAATGGAGAGGAATATATCATAAATTATATTGATTGAGATGATATTGCAGAGAGAAAGGGAGAACACATTGAGACAAAAACTGTGAGTGAAACAAACAGATAGTGGGTGAGCAAAAAAAATAAGAGTGAGAGAAAGTATGGGAATGGAGTGATTGAGAGGAAGAGCGAGAAAAAGAGAGAGAGAGAGAGAGAGAGAGAGAGAGAGAGAGAGAGAGAGAGAGAAGAGAGAAAGAGAGAGAGAGAGGCAGACAGACAGAATCAGGGACAGATAGACAGCAGCAAGCAGACTACACTGAAGCTCAGATCAGGATACAAGCTGCTTTTGATTTTCTGTGTCACCCCATTCCCTCTCTTCCTTCTAGTGTCTCTCCCTCTTTCTCTACATTTTCTTTCAGCCATTTCTCTTTCTCTTAATACTGATGACCTTCCTCTCTCTCTCTCTCTCTCTCTCTCTCTCTCTATCTCTCTCTTTCTCTGTCGCTCCTCTGGACGTGACATTGGAAGATCGATCTTGACACACAAGCGCATTAGCTCAATAAGCAGTTTCTGCTTTGTCAAGCAGCAATCCAATCAATGCTGTCCAAACCCAGCACTTCCTGTGGACAATGGCTGGCAGCTCACAAGCCTACTACTTACAGTGTGCCCTCCCTCACACCCTGATCTCTTTCTATATATATCTCTCTCACACACAGACACACAGACACGCAATACAACATACATACAACTAAACACACACACACACCCTTATCGTAGGTGAATCTACTGTCACATCCTTTCTTGTATTGACAGCTTTTCTGGTGTGCTGTCAATGGAGCGTTGCGTGGTGCGGCTCTGTCTCCTATCTGGAACACGATGGGCCCAGCTTGTATCCTTGTCCCTTTCATGTTACACCACTGCTACACTGCACAGCACTGCTGCAGTACACTGCCTGCCATCTGTCTGTCCCTCAATCTGCAAAGTGCACTGTGAGCATGTGTGAGCTTGTGTGTGTGTGTGTGTGCGTGTGTGTGTGTGTGTGAGTGTGTGTGTGTGTGAGAGAAAGTGTGGGTGCATGTGTAAGAGTGTAGATAATTGGCCAGCCATCACATAGTGATTCATAACTGCATTCTTCACAGTCTGGTATTCTTGGTTGCCATCAGTTATGGGATATTTCCATGAGATATTTCACCGTTTGGCCACTTAAGGGTTTGCTACAGACAGACACACACCGACAATCATCAAAATAGGTCACAACAGGTAAGCACTGTGACGAGGGCACAGACGGTTAGAAAATTGTTTTTTTCTGATTATCATTATATTTTGTATGATTTGTTTGTGTATGTGTGTGTTCACTAAGTTACTGTTTAATTTAGGAATGAAAAAAATACCAAAAAAAAGAAAGATTAAGTGACAGAGGGATAGAGAGAGAGAGAGAGAGAGAGAGAGAGAGAGAGAGAGAGAGAGAGGAGGGTAGGGAAGGGAAGGAGGGAAAGACCGGCATGCAGAATCACGGGGAGAGAGGGAGTCGGAAGAGAGAGAGAGAACAGTAAAGCCAGTGACAGTCTCTTCTCCCATGTCTCAATCCTCCTAGCTCTTTAGACTGAGCTACCTTCTGACAGCTCTGCAGTACACACACACACACACACATACACACACCTCCTCTCTACCACTCTCCAGGTTGCCTTGGTAACAGTCAAGGCCCACCTGGGAAGCCTGGGTTGGTTGAAACCTGTAGGTGTGTGTGTGTGTATGTTCGTGCGTTTCTGTATGTGCGTGTTTCTGTCTGTGTGTGTGTGTGTGTGTGAGAGTGTATGTTTTTTTGTTTGTGTTTCTGTGTGTGTGTATGAGCATGCGTGTGTGTTTTTCTGTGTGAGTCTACTTATATATGTGTGTGTTTCTGTGTGTGTGTATATGTGTGTTTTGTGTGGGTGCGCATGTGTGGGTGTGACTGTGTGGGTGTTTCTGTGTGTGTGTGTTTCTGTGTGTATGTTTGTGTGTGTGTGTGCATGTACGTGTGTGTGTTTGTGTGTGTGTAAGCTAAACCTATAAGTAAAAGCTGTGTATCCTTAGCTCTCTCTCTTCTCTCTTCCCTCTCCTTCTCCTTTCAGTGCTTCCAGGTGGGACTTCAGTTTGTGGTCAACAATAAGAAGGCTTTTGATACTCTATGTCATGCTGAAGGAAAGGGAAGGGGGTGGGGGGTTGACCCCGACCTCAAATACCCAGCATGCAATGCAAGTGTGCAAATTGGCACACAAGATGGTATTGAAGAAAGATTTTGAACAGCAAAGTTTGTTTCAACCTGTCTTGTCCTATTGTTGGGGTATTGACTTATTTTCCATCAAGTCATTACAAGGCTCCAGTGAGCTAAAGGGGGGTTTTCACCTTTTATCAATTATTTCTCTCAATCGTCTCATTTTTCTGTTTATTTGCTCTGACATCTCTCTCTGTCTGTCTCTCTCTCTTTTTCTCTCACACTCACTGACACACACATGCATACACACACACTCAACACAGTAGATTCAAACCCAAGCACACCATGAAGGAGTGCAGTGATGGAGCTCTACTCGATGTAAAGAAGAAGCAGTTGAGTGGTTCCTTGGAGCAAACACAAGCACATAGATCCCACAGGTGCTCATCTCACTGTCATCTTGGGGACACAGACACACGCAGACAGACAAAAAATCTCTCTCTCCTTTCTCACGTCCCCTCACTCCTTCTTCCTCCCCGCTCTCACGATCGCTGTCTCTTCACTTCTTCTCTCCTGTCTCTAGTCTCCTTCTTTCTCTCTCTTCCCTCTCTCTCCCTCCCTCATTTCCTTCTCTCTCTCCCCTCCTCTCTTGTCTTCTCTAAAGACAGTGGAGACAGGTATGCTGTCTGCTTCAGTACCTACAGTGGGTGTTTACACACAGTAGACAGAGCAGAGAGCCAAGCTAAATGACAGGGAAGACGAAACACAAACAAAGATGCACACACGAAAACACACGCGCACACACACATACACACAGCACCTTGTTTCAAATTAACTAAAAGCCCCGGACCTGCTTGAGTCATGTGACAGTCTTTCCATGGTGATGCTGAAAGGGAGGTTCTTACCAGAAGGTTCACTAAAGGAATCAGTAAATTAGATAGGCTTAGAAGGAACATGTGTGTGTGTGTGTAAGGGGTGTGTGTGGAGGGGTGTTTGTATGGGGGGTTGGGGTGTTTGTGAGGGTGTGTGTTTATGCTAGTGGGAGCAGTTAGTGTATTTGTGCGTACGTGCTCTGATTGAAAACGCTGGAAATCCTGCAAATCATTGATTATCAATAAGTGAAAGAGAATAGCAATGAATACAACTGACCTGGTGTGTGTGCATGTGTGATAGTCTGTGTGTGTGTGTGTGTATCTGCTTGCATGTGGCTGTGAGAGTACATGTGAGTCAAGTGTTTGAAAGGGCAAACCTCAGCTATAAATCAATCTATGGTATAGATTATATACCAAGAAATACTCTGCAATCACAAACCCACTCCTAGAACAATCCAAATAGAATTGCATGAAATTAGATTGAGATGTGTTTGACCCAACTGATGGCCCATAGGCTCCATTTAAACCCATATTCAATAGTATTTACACAACATATAATTTGGATTGACTGCAGGGGCAAACCTCCATTCAATAAACATGCCATTTTAATATCACTGATGTACTCAAAGAGAGAAGAAAGTGGGAGAGAGATGGAAAGATGGACAGACAGAAATAAAGAGAGAAAAAGACTGATAAGTGAGGGTGCTACCAGCCCCAAATCCACAACCTCCACTCAACCAAAACTGATGCTGATCTTCTGCAGGAAAGGACTTCTTTAATTTGTCCACTCGATTGGCTGTGCTTCAGGTCAATAGATAATCGATAAACAACTGGAAAGTTCAGGTCAACAAATGGAAAGGTTTGATCAATAAATGTAAATTGACCTTTAGGAGGTTGATGGGAGCTGTGGTGGACCTGACCAGAGCCGCAGGGAGGAGATGTCCTGGTCAGGAACACATGACATTCATACCATAGCACGCTCCCGTGGGGAGGGGGGGGGGGGGGGATGTGAGTGTGTGTATGTGTGTGCGAGAAAAGAAGAGAAGTTCCACCAAGCTAACTGAGCTCCCCTGCTGTTAAATCAATATGATACAGTTTTAGGAGATCTAAGGAAAGTCAAGGAAAGACACTGACACCCTCAAACCATCTCTCCCTCTCTTTCTCTCTTTTCTGTCTCATCACTGTCAAGCTAATTCTCAGTGCAGAGACTTACGGATGGCAGAGTTGAATGAACAGTCAAAACACACACACACACATACATTCAGTCAGTTATAGCATGCCAACTAGGCAGATCTAAAAGGACAGGTAGAGGATGAACAATTTAGCCTAACCTCTCTCTGTCTCTCTTTGTTTGACACACAGTCAGACACACAGAGATGCACATGCAAACACAGACAAACACACTTGTATCATGCCAAATAGCGGATATGAGACATGATGCCTCCAGGTTTCCTTCATCGTCTCAATTTTTTGCTGACAGCAAATTTTAAATGGACAGTTTAATGCCCTCTCTCTCACACAGACACACACACACACAAAACACACACACGTACTGTATTTTGAGATGTGTTTCCGCCATGTTGCTCCCATATGAATCTACCCTGCTTTCTCGCATTGTGGAATCCCACAAGAGGAGTATGACAAGTAGGAGTGAGGGATGATGAACTAGAACAAACAGATAGATGGAGGGAAGGAAAGTCTAGGAGGACAAAAGCCTGGGGAGGTGGATTGGGGGGGAGTTGTCCCCTTAGAGCAACTGATAGTTTTCTATGCACCGTTAGTGTCATGGTACTTTGTCACATGTACGCACACACACTCATTCACTCACAGACACACACATGCGCGCATACTCACTTCCACTTCTCTGCAGCTCAGAAACAATGACACCCTAATCCGAGCACAATACAGTACTAATCCACACAAAACAGGGATTGTGTCAGAGAACAAACGTTGAAACGAGAGAGAATGAGGGGAGAGAGAGAGAGAGAGGGGTTACAAAGCTAACAAGTGACGGAAGCTAATCCTGATGAAAGATACAGAAGCTGGGAGAGAATGATAAAGATCCTCTGCGAATATTGAGATATCCCCCATCTCTCAATATTCCCCCAGATACTGTAGAAAGATGGATGGAAAGAGAGAAAGGGAGGGGGAAAGAGAGAGATATGGAGAGTAAAAGACAGGGGAGAGAGATGAACAATTATTAAAAAAAAGAAATGACAGCAATGTCTCCAACCTTTAGCCAGTTGGGTTGCTCATTCCTCTGTATTAGCATCCACACTCACTTACAACACACACACCAAGAGCCAATTACTCTAAAGCTTGAAGTCTGCATCTGCGCTGTCCTTCGTTTGACCCATGTAACTGCAACCAATCAAACTGCATGACCAGTGTCTGACCCTGTAACCTCAACCAATCACACTGAATGGCCAGTGTTTGAACCTGTAACAGCGACCAATGACGCTGAATGGCTACTGTTTGATGCTGTAACAGCGACCAATCATTCTGCATGACCAGTGTTTGACCCTGTAACAGTGACCAATCATACTGCATGGTCAGTGTTTCATATAAACCCCAAACAAGCACCACTCTAGTTACTGGAGACCCACCTATAACCCTGACCCAATTCAGCATGACCAAACTCTGGCAACAAAACAAGAAAGCCATCTTGTATTTTATGAAATTAGACAGTTTACAGAGATGGTAAAACCATGGTTCTGTGTACTGTTGCAAGTGGTATGAATATCTTGTTTGACAGAGGTAGGCAAAGATTATTTTTACAAAGATAAATGTTATAATTGTGTTATAATGTGAATAATTAATCATATAAACTGCAGCAAAAAAAAACATTCACAATGACAAAACCTAGGCAATTCTTTCTGATTGGATAATGTAACCAACATATCACATGCTGTTGCTCTTTAAAGAGAGAGAGGCCAATGACATCTGATTTATCTATAACAGTCAACCAATCAGACTGTATGTAACCTGTCATGACCAACCAATCAGATTCCAGCCAACCCATCATAAACAACCAATCAGAAGTTTAGAACTCCTATAACTCATTTCACAGTGGCATGAAGAAAACATGGTTGTTGGGCATTTCAAGGGTGGATGTGCGCAAGTGTGTGTGGTTGTGTGCGTCTACCTAATTAAGCATTACCACAGCTCTGCTACCACATTTCCTGAACTCTGTCAGGAAGCACTTCAGAGACATGAGTCACTCTCTCTCCACTCTCTCTCTCTTCTGTCTTTTTCCCCCCCTCTCGCTATATATATATCCATATCTCCCTCTTCCCCACTCCCCCCACTGTTTTATCTGTCCATCTCTCCCTCCTGTTTCTTTCCCTATCCCCTTCTCTATCTCCTCACTCTCTCTTTTGTACCACCAACCCATCTCTATTTCCACCGTCTCTTCTTCTCCCACTCTCTCCCAATCTTACTCTCTCTCTCTCTCTCTCTCTCTCTCTCTCTCTCTCTCTCTCTCTCTCTCTTTCTTTATATATATATATATATATATATATATATATATATATCTTTCCCTCCTCCGTCTCTCCCCTTAGTTCAGTGTTCAGAATTCAGGGAGGGTAGGTTCTGTCAGGGTGTGTTCTGACAGCTCAGGGGGCCTCGGCTGGAGAAAACAGACAGGCATGCCAGAGACACCTCACTGTTCACTCTACCTGACTGCACACACACACACACACACAAACACACACACGCAAGCATACACGCACACACATATATGCACAGACTTGAACACACGCATGCACACACATCCACAAACACGCCAGCCTGTCTACCTCTGCCTGCCTGCTTGTCTGTCTATTTGCCTGTTGTGGTTTAATCGCACAACCTCACACTCTGTGTGCCAAAAACATGCTTTAAAAAGGTCACAAGGTCACACACACACACACCCTTTGGGTATATGGCTCGGAAAACCTCGAACACGCGGTCAAATGGTCACACCATAGTGAGGTCACACTACCAGGGGGACTGTTGTTGAACTGCAACAATGTGACATGGTCACACAGACACTCATACACACTGTGTAGCTAGCTCAAACTGTGACACACACACACACACAAACAGTCAACACAGACAACACCAAAGAATCACACAGAAAGATGCCCTTTCTGATCACGGCTCACTGCACAGAGGACTGCACCATTCTGTTTGTTGTCTGTGTCTCTGTGTGTGTGTGTATGTGTGAGTGTTTATGTGTGTGTTTTGTTCTCCTTCAGAGGCCCACAGTACACCAGCCACTGGCCTGAACTATAGATACAGACAGGACCCCATTTCCCCCCCGCCAGCAAGCAGAGGGATGGCGGAAACAAAGGAGCAAAAAAAAAAGAAGTGTGAATTTGCTAGCAAAACATCGTTGCCAGGGGAACGCTGGTGGCTGGATTGGAACTGTCAAGATCTCTCTTAGCTCAAGTCAGAATAAAATAAAAGGGATTTTAGAAGTATAAAAAATGAAAAATAACAGAGTTGGAGAATACAATTTTGAGTGAAATATCCATGTAATTGTGAGGCAGAGAAGAGGGTTAGGATAGGAGTATGGGTAGGAGCTTAAGCGTGCAGTCAGTCCTGGCCTACATCTCCACATTCCATCCTCATTAAATGGAAAACAATTTTTCTAACTGTATTTAACCATGCAGACTCTCCACCTTCTCCTGTTTGGGAGATAATCTGAGCCTTGGCCAGGGAGGGGACAGACAAAGAGAGGAGAGAAAGAGGAGGAGGAGGAGGAGCGAGGGAGCAGAGAGGATGGGAGAAATGTCCTCGATCCGAAGTTCCACCATGTCTCAGTAGAACGATTAAAACAAAAATTTGCTCAGTGTACTGTAAATCAAGAAACTCAAAAACAGTAGAACTCTGATGGCAATCAGAAGTCAAAACCCTTAAGAAACGTTCTGGAAACTTTGGCTGTTATCGTGAAACGCAGGAGAGGTGTAAAACTACGTGTGTGTGATTGTGTGTGTGTGTGTGTGTGTGGCGAGGTATCGCGCACGCAAGACACGGTCTTCATTAGCCTGACGGAGGGCCGCCGGAAAAACAATCAGCTGTTAATTAAGTGTCAGAAGCGTTTAACAGTGAGCCACGCGCCGCTCCTTTCCCACGCCAGACGTTAATAACCGCCACAATCTGCCAGAGCCCAAACTCCGCCTCCTCTTGCCAAAAGGTCTACTGTCTTCACTGTTGTGAATTTCAGTTTTTTCTTCACATAAACATAAATACTCTCCATGCTGAACAAATGTTCAAGGAAGGGCCACACATGCGCTGCCAATACAAGTTCAATGCATGCCAGAAATAAATAATTGGTATAGTTAAAGATTAAAAACATCATGAGAGAGGGAGGAAGACAATTAGAGAGAGAGTTAGAGGAAAGCGATAGAGACAGAGCAAGAAAGAGAGGGGAGAGAGACAGCAAGAAAGACAGATAGAAAGGAGAAAGAGAGAGGGGAGTTTGAACACAGTGTTGTATTGTCACACTGTGTTAGGAAAACTCATCTACAGTGTGACTTGATCTGACTAGCTGATGCACACAGCCTCCAAGCCACCACACAGTGCTATCACACTGACTGAATGTGGCCAACAAGTATGAAGACAGAGAAGACCTGATTGTTGGAATATATGAATGAAAAAGCATACTTGAGTAAGCATTTAGCCGTAGTTTATTAATAGATTTAATCTCTGTAAGCACAAAAAGGACCCAGTAGGGGAACTACAACCCCCTCAAATACCTGGCCCTCACATTTCTCAGGTAACCTCCTAACCTCTTCTTGTGTTTGTCAGGAGGGACTGACCAGAGGAGACAGGGAGTGGAGGAGGATGATGTCACATCCTCATATGTACAGTGACATCCTGCAAGGACAGAGCAATATGCAGTCTTGAAACCCAGTCAATTGGAGAACCATGGGAGAGAGAGTGTCTGAATATTCTGCAGGGGAACTTGTTGGAGTGTGTCAACGTCACCTTGTTGCATGATGTCACGTAGAGAACGTCAAGCAGTATGAAAGGAATGTTGGACCTAGTTAGAATCTTGGGTGGAGGCATTAAGGAACTGCTGAGGTACATATTTATAAGTGAACTCTCTATCTCTCTGTATCTGCATCTGCCTGGCTTTCTCTGTCTCTTTGTCTGTCTCTCAGTGTCTTTCTATCCCTCGCTGTATCTCTCTCCTCTTCTGTCTGTCTCTCTCTTCGTCTCAGGTCTTTCTCCCTCCCTCTCCCTCTCTTTTGACTTACTTCCACTCTCTCTCTCAATCTCTCTCACTCTCCCCCTGTCTCTCGCTCCATCTCTCTCTCCTCCCCCTCCTCTCTCATAACAGGTCAGCTCCTGATGCCAGACCCATATGGGGTGTGATTGAAACTAAATCCAGGCGTCGAAACTGTGTTCCGGAGAGATCCACAGGGTAAACAAACTACAATCTACTTTTAAAGTGTCTACTTACAACCCAACCCTGGATCAGGTCCAACCACAGCACCCAGTCCAGGGTGTCGGCCTCACCTCACCTCCCCTTGCACACCACTTGGCTCAACGCTCGGCCATTTGGGAATGTTCTGGCGCAACCATGGCAACAGCTCATGTGTGATGCTTGCAATCACAGTCCCCGGTCTAATTATCCACCGAGTCGTCATGACAGCAGCATCTCTGAGACCTCAACATCTCCTGACAAATAATCTACGCTGATTGGCTGACTGGTATATGTACAGGGAACAAGACAGAAGCTGATTGGCAAATGGGTAAACAGGCGAAACAAGCTGAAAACTGATTGGGTTGGATTTTACCCATATGGCTATGTAATATATGGTTATGGATGATGTTTTATATCTTCAATGATGGCCATCTTTTGAACCTCTTCTAGTTATTCAATACCGTTCCTGGAGAGATACCCTCCTGTAGGTTTACACTTTAACCCTGCTGCTGGAGAAGATACCCTCCTGTAGGTTTACACTCCAACCCTGCTCCTGGAGAGATACCCTCCTGTAGCTAGACTTATTCAGCTTGTCAAACAGCTATTACAGTAATGTGCAACATGTGTGTTGGGGTTTCAGTTCAAACATCCAGTACAGTAACCCTCCAGTGGCAGTCACTACAAGAATGTCACACTGAAAACACATGAGTTTTGTTTGAGATCCCTCTAAAAAACATTTCCTGTAAAGAAAGCAGCTCTCTTTGCAATGTTTATGAGTTTATTCTGCTTTCAAGGCCATTCAGTAAACAAAGATATTTTGACTGCCTTGGTTACCACATGGTAACTAGACATATGTGTTATTGACACAGACTGTTCAGAGGAAGGGATTCTATTCAGTAAGTAGACTCTAGACATTATGTACATCTCTGCATCTCTCTGTCAAGACATTCATGTTTATCCCTGTGGTGCCGCTTGTATTGAAGGCAGCTATAACATATTTCCTTACTCACCCAGCCTTGGCCAGGCAGCTAGTCTGTACAGTGAGGAACTTTTGTGATAATTAAGGTAATCACTGTCATATTGATCTCACAAAATAATAGAGAAGGGACGTGATGTTAATTGTGTGTACATGTGTGTGTGTGAGCGAGAGAGAGAACAAGAAAGAGAGAAAGAGAGAGGCATCAGCTATGTATTCGCACACAAACCAGAATCTCCACCAGGTTCAGTAGCCTACCTTGACATTAGCACACTTTTGTACAGACACAGTTCAGCCTACGTGCCAACAGGTGTGCCAGTCAGCTACATAGAAACACACATAAGCATGCATACATACACACACACACAAGCATACACACACACGCATGCCAACAAGTGTGCCAGAGAGATGCCAAGACACAGCAGCGTCTCCTCAAGACACCCCCCCACCCCCACCCCACCCCTGCAGTGTATGATCTAATGAGGTGAGGCTGGGAGCAGGGCCAGGGACACTCTCCCGGGGGAACTGAGGCCAATGAAGGCTAAATTAAAGTGTGTGTGTGTGTGAGTATGTGTGTGTGTGTGTGTGTGTGTGTGTGTGGGTGTGTGTGTGGGTGTGTGCGCGCATGCTGAGGGGAGGAAGGGGGGCAGAGGGACAAAGGTTGTGGGTTCAAAATGGTTTCCATTAGCCTCAGCTGCCCCTTTGCTGTTCCTATGACACACACACACACAAACAAACTGATACACACATGTTCACGTCACATACACACACAAACAATCAGTAATAAGAATCCCAAGCTAAATAAATGTCCCATCGCTTTTGCACACACACACACACAGAGACACACACACTAGCACACACACTTTGTCTCTCACAATATGGCAGACTCACTAGGCTAATTTGTTTATTTGTGTCCTAGCGTGTGTGCTTTATTTATGCACTGAGTAGATTAATTCAAGCCTGGAGCCACTGGTCACATTTAATCAAATAAGTGGAGGGCCCGTTGTTCCCTCCAAGCACAGACAGCAGAACACAGAGAGCTCTCTGAGAGCTAATACAGTCCTCTGAGAGGGAGGGAGGTGAGGGAGGGAGGGAGGGAGGGCATTGGAGAGAATGCAGACGGGAGAGGGGGAGGGAACAGATAGGGGATAAGGAAGAAAGGGGTAAAGGGCAGGGACTGGACTGGACTGGGAGGGGACAGGGAAGGTAGAAGAGAGAGAGAGATAAATGTGTAAGGGGTTATATTCCTGATAGCTGAAGAGATATGGATCAGGATTCCTTCCCTCGTCCTTCCTTTCTTCCTTCCTTCCTTCCTTCTTCCACCAATACCAATTGGTGATCACACCGCAGGAGTCACAAGTTGACCTCCTACTGAGAGCACTCCTAAATGATTCTCTTTGAAAGAAAACACTAAGTTAATCTGTTTATGTTGATTCAGTTGTTAGGAACCATTCCATAGCAACAAACTTCAATAACACTTGCATTGTGTTTACAGTTTTTCACAATTGTTAATACACGGCTAATAACGTCTTTCTCAAAAAATTCCAAAAAAAGGTAGAAAAAAAGAGAGAGAGAGAGATTGGGAGAGATTGGGAGAGAGTGGGAGAAGAGACAGGGTGGAAATAGAGAAGGGTTGGTGGTACAAAAGAAAGAGAGAGGAGAGAGAGAGAGAGAGAGAGAGAGAGAGAGAGAGAGAGAGAGAGAGAGAGAGAGAGAGAGAGAGAGAGAGAGAGAAAACAATATTACCAACCTGTAAATGTACATGATAATGGGATTTCTTGCAAAGCACCGTATGTGTTTATAAAGCAGAGTGTGACAGTCTGTAGCTAGTTTTTCTGACAATGACACAACAGCAGATGTACTGACCTAACTCGTACAAACTCTGACCATGCAACATAAAGAGAGAGAGAGGTGGAGGAGAGATTAGGAATAGTGGGAAAAGGGGGGAAGAAAGAGTGGGAGGGAGAGTGAAGAGAGAGGCTGTGAGTGAGGGGTAAGAGAGTAAGAAAGAAGGGAAGAAGAGGGGGAGAGAAGGGAAGGACAGAGAGGGAAAGAGGCAGTGAGAAGAAAAAGTGCGAGAAAGGGGAGAGAGAGGGGGAAGGGAGAGATAAAGATGAAAGCCCTCTTTTGTCTTGTCATGGCTCCTTCAAGGATCTCAGCAATTGGTACAATTTCAACTCTCTCAGTTCTCTTCTTTTCTCTGTTTCTCTCTCTCTCTGTATTTCTCTCTGACGGTTTGTCTCTCTTTGTCTCTCTCTCTCTGGCTCTGGCTCCTTAGATGCTGTTTGATATAGCATAAATACGAACACCAGTAGAAAACATTAGAAAATGGAACAGAAAAAGAACAATGAACAAAGCAAGCCCAGAAAGGTTACCATGGGGACAGGGGAGAGGAGGTGCAAGGGGATGGAGAAAAGAAAAACATTCTGAGATCCTGGGCCAGAACACCAGAGGGCTGGTCTGTATGTAAATGTTGGGGCGTGACAAAGGTGATGCTATATTTGTGATGTCACAAATACAGCTTTTTCAAAACTGATCGTTATACAGCTGCAGTTTCAAGTTGTGAGATTTAGATAGGAAAGAGGTGTCAATGGAATTTAAGGTTCACTGTATGTCCATTTCGTCGTTATTCAACTATGACATGGTAAAATCGGTTTTGCAATCAATGACCCCTTTAAGGAAGTATTCCAGTCCAGGCTGGAGAGACCACACAAAGATTATGGTGAATAAAGGGTTAAAAGACCCATTCCCAATCTATCTCAGAACTCTCAGGAGAATAGATGGTATACAGCACTTTTAATATAGCATCGTCTGACACTGGGCCCACACACACACGGTCATACACACACTCACACACACAGACACACAGACACAACAAGAGAGCGCAGCGGGGAATTGATTATTGCCGTTGACGTTGGCCCAGCTAGTCAGCAGGGGGTGATTAAGGTGGGTAAACACAGGCTATGGAGTTCAGCCCTCAATAGAGACATCAGCTCCACTGCTGTAGAAGAACACACAAGTGCTGATACACACACCCACCCAGCACACATCACCCTAGCTGTTAAACAGAGATGGGAGTAAATACCTGTCAATACCAGGGGCTGAAAGTGGAGTGACCTTGGGAAAGGTTTGTCACCGATGGTAGGGACGACAGGAGAACTACACATGAGGTACCCGATTCTAAACGCGGTAAAATCCACACTCAATGTACAATAAACGAAACAAAATATTGTTTCTTTAAATTCTTGCCTTCTCCAAATATTGAAAAGTTCCAAAGCTATGATTTGCGTCTGATTGGAAATCACTAAAACGCATGTGAGTGTCTGTTTCAGGCCAATGTGGATGCATTGTGACAGTGAATGTTCTCCAGACAAGGTTGTGCATAGAGAAAAACAATGAAGGGCATCGATGTGGGACCTCCACCAAAAAATTGAGGTGTTTTGAAAAGTATGGCAGGGAGATTAACTCTTTAATTTCTGACTCCAACTTTGAAAAGTGCATATATACCTGTAACATCGAGCGCTAAACGGTCAATGGCATATATCTCCAACGTAGGTGAGAATTGTTTCTATGCTTCATCAGGGCACTAATCTCTATGTATCTTATTCACTAATCAGCTATTCATCTCAATGGCTATGGCGTTAATCCACCATCACAGTGTGCAAAACCCAGAGGCTATGGTATAGCTTTGTAGCATGGAAATCCTATAATTGAAAAGTGACTCAGAGGCCTTAACTTGAACCTACTTCAAAAGCATATTATGTGTATGAACAGTTAATAACTGTATCAATCTAACTAGTTCAACGTATTCATAGACTTAGTGTTACATTTAGTCATTTAGCAGACGCGTCTCATCCAGAGCGACCTACAATTAGTACAGTGACATAAGCCCAAGGCAAGTAGGGTGAAGTGCCTTGGCCAAGGACACAACTTAATTTGTCACGGCTGGGAATCGAACTGGACACCTTCTGATTGCTAGCCCTATTCCCTAACCGCTCAGCCACCTGACTTCAGATACACATGTTCAGGGAGAACCAGTAACTGTAAATGCTAAATTATAGGTTAATATCTAAACCATAATATAATCTATTCGTAATAATCATGAAACAAGATCAATACACAAACATACCTTCAGAGAAATCATTAACAAAGCCAGTCACAATTAAATGAAATTAGGCAACTAACACACTAGAGTTTGTAATGTAAACAAAACTAGAAATGATAGGTTGAGCTTGTCCTTATATACACCCAACCTGCATACTAAAAAAGCAATACCAACAAGTTGGACCATCACCGGTCTACTCAGTGGCGGCAGCAGGCCATATGTGACACCTTTGCAAAACAAGGGGATATGTTGACACATTTGAGTCTACTGTATGCACAAACTGTGTAAAACTGGTGAAACTTCACAAGACTGAAAACAATATTAACGAGTGGCCCCTTGAAAGAACAATATTAACGAGTGGCCCCTTGAAGCTAACATGGATGGAGCAGACTGCCTACTTGGGGTGTACAGCTTCTGTGTAACGGTACACAGAAACCACGGTTCGCTCGGTAACCACAGTTTTGGGAACACAGTTCGATACGGGCTTGGTACAATAGGGAACAGCAACAAATCCCAAAAGGGGACATAGAATTAAGACGGAGGAATGGAAGTGTAGGAAGAAAAGGTGGAGGGAAAAAAAGAGCAGCAATTCCTTCAGTTTAAGCATTAGCAAGGAGAGCAGCTCTGCAGGATGGCTGGGACCTGCTAGCAGCAGAGAGGGAGAGGTTGACCGGCAAAGCTAAAGATCAGGCCTTGGCACATACATTATAATGCATATATTCCACCATTCTGTGCATCTGTGTGTGTGTGTGTGCGTGCGTGCGTGTGTGTGTGTGTGTGTGTGTAAAAAGGAGATAGAGAAAGTGTGTGTATGGTGAAGCTGATTTGAATCTTAATTGATAAAGCTGCTTATAATTCTTCTAAAGCTTCACCATGAGGCCTCACATTATGTTCTGGGCAGAAGGACATGAGAGCATCTCCTGCTGCAGAGATATGAGGCACAGCTGATTTAGAATCATTATCCTACTGTCCATTTCCTCTTTACAGCACAACAAGCAGGAGAAGGGTCTCTGTGCGCATGTGAAGGGTACTGAAGGGTGTGTGTGCGTGCGTGTGTATGACACCAGGCTGCAGTGAAAAAAACCTTTGTGAAAAGGTCTCAAACCAATAAAGCAAGGTACTGTATATTATTGTGCATTACGTATATCCTTCATTCCTCCATAAACACGAACGTCAACATACAGCTTTTCCTTGTGAGTGCAGTTCTCCCCTGTCACGTGACATGGGCCACTGCAGCCTGGCCTCTGCACTCCCTTGTGACAGGGCTGTGACAGGGCAGGTAATTACAGTGACACCATGCTTCCCCTCAGTGCTATACAGGCCTGATAACACGGAACCTCTGATCGCCTTGGTACCCAAGGGTAGCAATATCATGTTCTCTTCATGGTGGTATTGGTGCTGGCAAGGGCTCGATATCACCTCACAATAATTAAAGCATGTCATTAGTGAGAGGGAACCAGCACCAGGTTTAGCCCTCTCACCCGGACTGGTTTTGCTATACCTAGGGCCTTCTCTGGACATTGAGAGCAGCTAGGATACACTCTGAACTACAGAAAGATCCCTTGTTTGGTTATCTCAGATACCATAAGAAAAACAATTACCGTATTTCTTCAAATAAACGCCGCCCTCAAATAAACGCTGCACCAGAAATGAACGTTGTGTAATAAACGCCGCCCTCGAATAAACGCTGCACCCAAAACATTTTTTATTTTAATTGGCTAAATTCAACCCCAGTATTTATTATACATAGACTAGACTACCCTGTACTGGTACTAGACTAGACTACTATGTAATGGTACTATGTTAATGGGGTCAGATGGCTGAGCGGTTAGGGAGTCGGGCGATTAATCAGAAGGTTGTTGGTTCGATTCCCGGCCGTGCCAAAAATGACATTGTGTCATTGGGCAAGGCACTTCACCCTACTTGCCTCGGGGGGAAGGTCCCTGTACTTACTGTAAGTCGCTCTGGATAAGAGCTTCTGCTAAATGTAAATGTACATGGCTTTCTGTTTGGCATGCTGCTACAGATTTCTACAAAATGTGGAACACTTGTATTTGAGACAGTTGTACTACCAACGCACACCTAATTGATAGCCAATGAGAAAGAGAGTTGCCACACTCATAGACAAACAAAGAATAGACAAGGAGGTCAGCGGTAGTAAATGAAACCTGTGTATTTAGCTGCATGATTCATTTGTCACAATGCCAGCAACAAAGTTGTCTAATGGCTGCACTGCAGCTACTATTCCCAAAATCTCTCTTAGTAATTAAATGCCGCCCTCAAATAAACGCCACACCAAAAATGAATGTTATTTAATAGACGCTGGGGTGTTTGTCCCAGAACATTGTCTGAATTCTGCAATTCCACAACATTGTCTGAACATTGTCTGAATTCCGAAAGTAGGCTTCTGGAAGCGACATTCCCATCTAGCAACATTCCAGGCCTCTCCGATCACGCTAATTAGCCTAATTTGTCCCCGGCTCATTTTCCCCCCCTTCCGAGCTTTATTAATATAATCTCTTTAAGGGTCATAAAGCACTCTCCATCAAATGAAATATGACAGGCAAAAAAAGAAAGATCCCAGGCAGCCAAGTCAACCAGTCAGTCAGTCAGTTAGACCATGAGGCCAGCCAGGAGGACAGGCATACCACACAGCAAGAGATGCTAAGGGAGCTGGATTTCCTGGCTCAGAGTCAAGCCATAGTCAGATTATCAATTAGCCTAAAATTGAAACGCATAAGTTACATGCTCTGGTATTAAGTCAAGAGTTTGTTTAGGTGAAGTGAATGGTTCTGGGAAATGTAGTTGGCTAGTCCCATAGCATAGCACGTCCCATAGCATAGCACAGCAGTGCTATGTTATCTCAGATACCATAAGAAAAACAATTACCGTATTTCTTCAAATAAACGCCGCCCTCAAATAAACGCTGCACCAGAAATGAACGTTGTGTAATAAACGCCGCCCTCGAATAAACGCTGCACCCAAAACATTTTTTATTTTAATTGGCTAAATTCAACCCCAGTATTTATTATACATAGACTAGACTACCCTGTACTGGTACTAGACTAGACTACTATGTAATGGTACTATGTTAATGGGGTCAGATGGCTGAGCGGTTAGGGAGTCGGGCGATTAATCAGAAGGTTGTTGGTTCGATTCCCGGCCGTGCCAAAAATGACATTGTGTCATTGGGCAAGGCTAATGAGCGGGATAATGGGATAATGGGATAATGAACTAGTAAACTGCAGTGCGTAGGCCTTACCTTCGTAGATGGCTTTGAAACCCTGTCCGCTGACGGCATAGTCAGACAGCAGCCACAGTGTGAGTCTGGGTCCTGTACTCACTATGGGAGAAGGAAGCTGGAACCCGGTCAACCTACACACAGAAACACAGAAGGGACACTTCAGAACACTGATTGATGAAAATTGTATGATTGTGGTATCTTTTACCATATCTTTGTGACCTTGTAACCATCAACTGAAATGTATTACAAGTACACATGGCAAAAATAATGTCAGATTAATCACTCAGATCATCATCCCACAATGTTGAGTGGCCTCCTGCCATGAACCATTTCTGTAAATACTACAGGGAGTCAGATGGCTGAGCGGTGAGGGAGTCAGGCTCGTAGTCAGAAGGTTGCCAGATCGATTCCCTGCTGTGCCAAATGATGGGGGAATGTCCCTGTACTTACTGCAAGTTGCTCTGGATAAGATATAAATATGTAAATGTACAAGCAGCATTTAGCCTACTACTATACCAGGTCATTTTACCAGCAACAAGCTCTGTTCCATCAACAAGTTCAGCCTTCTATCTGATCACATCCAAACGCTCTCCTAGGACAGCCGCAGAACAGAGAGAGACGGTAACTTATATCGCACCATACACACATGATGTACCAACACAACGGCCCCCCATTTGGGAATTGAGTGATGAAATATTTAAAGGGAGCTGGAAAACCTTTTACCAGACGTCAGGGGCTGCAGCTCTCTGATGACAGGGCTGAAACGTGTTGGGACTGAACGGATGAGCATGTATGACCTATGACAAGCCCCCGAGGTGACACCCTGTGTGGCTTCTACACAGTGTGATGTCTAATCGCTGCGGGCGTTGCTGACGGCAATACCGTTTTCTGCTTTTATTTCATTTAGCACCATGCCTGCCCAAGCGTGCCAATATGATGCATGTAAAGGTGTGCGCGCACCCACGCAAAGACTCTACTTATGACACTCAGTAGCCTACTGTGTGTGTTTGTTGTGTTTGTGTGTAACTGTGTGAAGCATGTATGTTAGAGGCGTGGCAACACAACGGAGCAAACCATTTTCTGACTTTACTGAAAAAGATTGATTTGCCGTTATACAATGTAAACATCACGTTGCTAAAAATTGCTATATTACCTTGTGAAAACAAGTGTAATGACATAAAACTGTCATTACATGGAATACACAATAGGTGTGTTCAACTTGCATGCATCACCACTGATCAGCGGCTGACTTGAAGCAATGCATGACGGTTCAAATTTTTTGCCAACTTGAAACGTCGCCGACGGCAAGTCACTGTGATGTGGCAAAGCAGGATATGTCCAACTTGACAGCTCCGTTTTCTACTCCTCCCTTGACTGCAAGCGGCAATTCTCGCCGATGGGTTCATCCAGCCAAAGCCAATGTCAAACACTCCTAATAACGTTACTCAAATCTCTGAAAAATACATATATATACATATATAAATCTTTAAAAAATCAAATCGTGAAGTACCAAAAGATTCTTTATATATATATTAGAAAAGATTCCCACCCATATACAGTATATGTTTAGATGTGTTCGTGGGATGGACCAATGGGAGAAACAGAAAAGAGGACACAAACCATACACACAATACGGGCAAAGATACATGTGTGGCCATCAAAGTGTGAATGGTTGGGAAAAGAATGGAAAGAAAGAAGAAAGGGATTTCAAGGAAGGGATGAACAAATGCCAGTGATACAGTCTGCATGTGGTCAACAGCTGTTTAGGAGGGTCTATATAGAAAGGTATAGGGGACAAAGGAATTGAGAGATAAAAGAGAGAGGTAAAGGAATTAATTTACCAGAAGAAAGAGTGAGAGAGAAACAAAGAAATGGGGAAAATAAGAAAAAAGAGAGTGAGAGATAAAGAAAAGGCAGAGAGCCACATTGAGAGAATGTGTGTGTGTGACTAGGGTCAGACCAGGGGTCTATTAAAAGTGCTTTCCAGCTGAGTGACCCCAGCATCATCCCAATGAAAAACCTCTGCTTCCAATTATCCCACTACCACTCTAGGGAAGAAGTGAATCACAGAGGGAGAGAAGGAGTGAGGGTGGAAGGGAGAGAGAGGAGGGAAAGAAGATGCAGGGGAGAGAAAGGGGAAGAGAGACTGTAATGAGGAAGATAGGTGTTTGAATGCGGCAACAGAAGTGGGAGGAGATAAAAAGTGGTCTGGAGTGATTAATGATGCACACACATACACACACATACTACAATATACTCATGAGAGTAAATAGAACATAGTGCCAGTTTTGGAAAACCATTCATTGCATTCTGCATCTTTACAATATGTCTGTATTCATATATGCCTGCATTTGTGTACAGTATATTAATGCTGTACATCAGAGTCATTCAGTCAAATGTATTTATAAAGCACATTTATAAATAACATAATAATACACACTCACATTAAGACACAAAACACAATCACAAACAATGCACAAACATTTTACCTCTGCACCTACTTATGGCCAAATGCAACAATAAATAAATTGGTTTTAAGAAGATGTCTCTCTCATGTTGATGCAGAGCCAGTGCAAATGCAAGTGCCCCCATGTGTCATTGGTCATTGGTCATTGTAAACACACAGGAAGAGTAAACAAGAAGTCTTGTCCTCATCTCATTCCCTAGGCAGGGAGGTGTGTGTGTGTGTGTGTGTGTTTGTGTGTGTTTGCACGTGTGTGGAGGGTGTAGAGTGTGTGCTGAGGTAGCAGAACTCCTCCAGGAAGGAAGAAAGGAAGGAGGAAAGGAGGGAAGGCATATTAAAGGAAAAGAGATGCAGCAGCAAGATTATGACAAATGAGTGAGGAGACATTAACCAATACATTATGACTAGAGAGAGAGTTGGCATGGGTCAATGTGTGAGTGTGTGCGGTGTGTTTTGGGTAGGAATGTTTGCATACTACTGTATGAGTGTGTGTGTTTCTGTATTTGTATGTGTGCTTCTGTATTTCTGTAAATGTGTTTATGTATTTCAATATTTTGGTCAGTTTGTCAGTTTCTGTATCTGTGTGTGTGCCTATTTATGTTTCTGTGTGTGTGTTTTGTGGGTCACCCTGTAGAATGCTATATGGCCTGTTCAGTCTATAACTTGGCTGTGCCCAAGGCCATGGGTAGGCCCTAACTCTACTCTGACTGGCTATCCCACCCAGACCTGATTGGCTAACACCAGCAATGAGAGCTCTGCTGAACTACAGAACACCCTCCATATATCCTCCCTGGAGCACTTCCAGTATTTCCCCACCTCTCTCTCTCTCTCTCTCTCTCTCTCTCTCTCTCTCTCTCTCTCTCTCTCTCTCACCTTCTATAAAACCTCAATATTTCTTTCGTTTTAATTGTAAAGATTATCACAGACCAATATGTTATTGTATTAGTTGTTGCTCCCCTGCCTCTCTGGGCAGGGAGCCAAACCAATCCACCCTCTTGATTCCCCACCCCTGTGACCCCCCCCTTTCATAGGGAGCACAGCAGCACACAGATATAAAATGGCTGCTATTCCAAAGGCAGGTTGTGGAAGTTGGTTCTGGTAGTTCTGGTCTGGTAGTATTCAAGGTGTTAATAGGATTCCACTACACCTCGGTAAAAGCCCTTTTATTCTGAGCTTCACAGAGGAAGGAAGGCTAGCAGAGAAACAGAGACAGTGTGTTCATGATCAGCCTGTTTCCTGCAATGGAGGGAGGGAGTGGGAGAGAGACAGGCAATGGTGTGAGGGAGAGACAAACCTATGACATATATAAACAAGGTGAGAGAGGGAGAGTAGACAAAGAGTGATCGAAGCAAGAGGAAAGGAGGTAAAAAGTGACAGTGACCTATGGGGAGGGATGGTTGAGCAAAATTAGATTCACTAAAGACACAATACAAGAAGAAAAAAAGAAAGGGAAAAATTAATGGAAGGAAATTAACCTCAGTAAAAGGAAACGGATGAAAATATAACAAACAATTAGAAGAAGGCTGACAAAAAGAAAGAGAAAGATGCACAATTGGAGTAAAGGCAACATTTTTGGTTTTGCCGTCAGAAACAAAGATGGTTAAATAAAAACAGTGTAGCTTACGGGGTGGTTTATCTAAGACAGTGTTGTTTACAGGCTGGTTTATATGAGACAGTGTAGCTTACAGGCTGGTTTATCTAGGAAACAGTGTAGCTTACATGCTTGTGTATGTGGGCCCTGAGAAACAATTGTGTTGACATCCTGGAGGGATTTAACTGTCATTTGTTGAGTGAAGCAGCTAAACTCATCACAGGACTACACTCATCTCTCTAATAATGACAGGAATCTCAGTGTGTGTGAGTGTGTGTGTGTGTGTGTACACAAATTAGAATGGGTTTTCTAATGGCATTTTCCATTAACAACTCAAGAACCGGGCACTCTGCAAAGTTCATATTCTGCATGTGTCCTCTTTATAACCCAACAGAGTGCAGTAACATGTTAAGCTTATGCCCTTAACTTTGTAGCTTTTCAGTTTTTTCTGCAGGGCATTCTGGGTACCAAGAGCATTGTCGCTACAATACCAAGCAATCCACGACCAGGGGCGTAGCCAGAATAATATTTTTGGGTAGGCCTAGAAAAATATGGATAGGCATCTTTTCAGGGTTTATTTACTTTGCGATGTGCATCTATGTGCAATTTTTTGGAGATATTTTCGTTTTTGGGTAGGCCTTAGAACAAATTAGGTAGGCCTGTGCCTTTCCAGGCTTACCCATGGCTACGCCCTTGTCCACGACTATAGGCGATCTTACAGAATTGAGTAACACACTTATAGTACACTGGATAGTATGTCCAGAAATAAAGCCAAGTCACTCATTTAGTGTCAAAATCCATTGTTATGTCTTAAAAATAATTGTTTAGCTAGCCTGCAAATCCTGATGATAGGCTACTGTAACAGACCTTTCTATGTTCAACGGAAAAGGGTGTTTAGTCCCTCGGGAGTTGCCGTAGGTATGATGCTGACGTAAGCATTACGTGAAGTCAGTGAGGGCTATTCAAATGGCGATGTCAAGAAGAGAAGTGGGAAAAAACAAGTTGTGAAAAGACAGCGTCCGTGTCTTATTGTCCACACAACCATATAAAATTATATCTAAAACAAACCTACAAAGAACTCAGTTACACTACCGAAGTTGAATTAGCCAATGTCGTTAGCGATGCTAGCTAACGTTAGTTTGGGACGTTAGTCGGGAGCAAGTTGACTGAGCGGATATCGGGCTAGTAATCAGAAGGTTGTCGGTTCGATTCCCGGACGTGCAAAATTTAGAGACTAATTAATTATGTCCTTGGGCAAGGCACTTCACCCTACTTGCCTTGGGGGTGTGTCCCTGTACGTACTGTAAGCCGCTCTGGATAAGAGCGTCTGTTAAATGACAAAAAATGTAAATGTAGTTTGCTAGCTGTATATATCAAATTTCACTGGGTCTCGCATCTGTTTGATTTACTGAAATTATTATGAAATGTTCTACTAGTAATTTGCCTACTTTAGCAAGTCACTGTATTTCCATGCCCTGATAGCGTAACTGAGACGACACAGTAAATAATTCCTCTTTCAAGTAGTAAGCCCCCTTTCAAGTGTTGAGCATTAAATTAGCTGCACGGTCTGTAGAGATCTTGGGACAAAGCCACTTTCTGGTTTTAAAAACGGCTAAAAGCCGCTTAGAAATATAAGCCGTACAACCACAATAAAACTGTAAAATCAGGGTGCAGACCGCGGCTTTATTTTCGAAAAATGCGGTATGTGATCGTTCGAATGCGGGTCTCACAGCGCAACGTTGCATATATGCGTAGCCAGTGAAACCACCTCCTGAAATTAGTTTTTGCAGGTTGTGATGTCTGCTAGGGAGTCAGGTGGCTGAGCGGTTAGGGAGTCGGGCTAGTAATCTGAAGGTTGCCAGTTCGAGTCCCGGCCATGTCAAATGATGTTGTGTCCTTGTTGTATCCACTTCACCCTACTTGCCTCGGGGGAATGTCCCAGTACTTACTGTAAGTCATTCTGGACAAGAGCGTCTGCTAAATGACTAAATGTAAAATGTAGTATGGTAGTAGCATTGCTAAGAGTATTATGCTAGCTAACTTAGCTTTCCGTTTCGGAAAAATAACTTAAAATATTTAGAATTCACGCATCTAAAGGTAAATATAAGTTAATTCCCGGACAGAAAAACATACATTACGCACTTACTTACTGTCGTTTTCGAAGTGTGTTATGCTATGGCATGCTGTACTGCCTATACTCCTGCATTGCTTGGTATCATTGTTCCAGTATCAAGTGCGGCATATATTTCAGTGCGGTTTAAAATCCGATTTACAAATACAAAGCCCATTCTGGTGGGGTGTGGTTTATAGAAAATGCGGCTTATTTTCCGAAAAATTCTGTATGTGAAAGACAGAGTAAGAGAGAAAGACTAGAGAATAAACGGTCACAAGATGGATGGAGACAGAGAGAAGAGAGGAAAGATGGAGTGAAAGTGAAAAAGGGAGGGAAGGGGGAGCCAAATGAAGGACAGACTGTGAAAACAAAAGGATCAGTTAATTAGGTTTACAGCAAACAAATCAAGGACCGACAAATGGAACAAGAACAGTGCTAGTACACGCACAAACACTTGCACACACACACATGTTTTAGCAAAGGGCTTTACAATAATCCTTGGGCAGAGAAACAATTAAGGATGAAATTAAACTAATTCAATGTCTTGACTTGACTGGTCCTCTAAGCAGATTGATTGTGGGGAAAATAACCCATGCCCTGTATGTGTGTGTGTGTCAAAATAATTCCTTCGTAAATAATGTGTTACTCAGAACTTTATTATATTAAATATTAATTCAAAATGATTCACACCTTCACAAAATCAACAACAACAAACAAATAATTTCTGCATATGCAGGTAGCAACGCTAGTGCTAAATAACTATTCAACGCGTCGGCTCCATGACGCCAGGTTAGTAGCTAGCTCCTGAGACTTCTCACCAAAAGAACGAAGGGGAACCTTCGATTAAGACATGTTCGTAAGTACCTAGCGAAAAGTAGCCTCAACTTTCCTAGACCTTTATCTACGGCACTAATGCTGAATATAGCTGTATATCTTACTAGAACGGCGTATGTATGCATCGTTACTAACGTGTGCTGATGTTGTGACTGTGTGTGTGTGTATGTGAGAGAGACACGTGAGTGACAGAGAGATGGAGGGAGAGCAGGGAAAGGAAATGCAGCTGAAAGAATATGCTGCGTGTTTTAACCTAAATAGAGTTTTTTTTTTAAGTTTACGAAACGCAATATGTGGCGGCCGGTGTTGATTCTGTGGCGCACCGCCACAAATTTGTCTATGTGTGGGAAACACTGGGATGGTTCAGAGTGACCTATTTGATTAGAGCTGTGTGGTTGTGATGTTATTTTGAGATCCTTATCCACATACTGTATTTCTTTGAATAAACGCCAAACCATTTATTAAATAACGTTAATTTTTGCTGTGGCGTTTATTCAAGGGGTGTTTGTCTATGAGTGCGGCAACTCCCTTTCTCATTGGTTATCAATTAGGTTCATACACGTTAGCTTTCAAACAGAAAGCTGTGCAGAAAGTTATGTACATGTGTAATAAATACTGGGGTTGAATTTAACCGATTAAATAACCGTTTTCAGATTGTTTTGGGCGGAAATAGAGTGGGTTTTTACTTTCCTCTTCTGATCCCTTCCTTAAGACCCCATCTCTTGTCCTTTTTCTTTCTATCCCTCCCCTTCTCTCTCTTGTAGACCTCCAGACCCTCAGATGAGTAATTCAAATGTTGACTGTGGAGTTAATATGTGTATGTCTGTCTGTGTGTGTTTAAATGTTCACGTGTATATGCGCCTGCTGCCATGTATGTTTGTGTGTTTGCCTATGCCAATGTGTATGTGTGCGTGTCTGTGCTAGTGTGTGTCTGTTTCTGTGTGTATGTTCATGCCTGCGTGTGTGTCTGTGTGTGTGTGTGTGGCCTTCAGCCCCCTCCTCCCAGACCACCGCTCCAATTTCATTATTTCGACATTTCTGCTCTCCTTTCTTTCACTCCCTCCATTATTCCCTCCTCCCCTGGCCTGCAAAGCTCTAATAAAGTCCACAACTATGTTTGGCTGCAGACCTGATTAGACACACAAGGTAAAAGGCACTCTCTGACCTGTGAGAGAGATTTACTAGCTTTCAATCTCCACCACCACCTCCTCTCTCTCTCTATCTCTCTCTCTCTTTTGTTTTTTTATATTTTCCCTCGCTCTCTCTTTCCATATCTCTTGCATACCTTTTATGGTACCTTTATACATTTAACATTAGTCAGCCAATACTGTTTTTCTCAATAGCTAAAACACTGAAACCCATTGGCTGAACAAAGTTCTCAGTTGCCTGAACTCATTCATCTGTTGTCAATACTTTAAACCATTTCACATGGTAAAACACAATTTGCAGATCTCACTTAGACTTTTCAGCAAAACTCTAAACACATTCTCGAAACACATTCTTTACTCTAATGCACATGTCATCCATCCTGGTCAACACAAGTGGCAACAGTCAAATACAAATAGAGAAAACATGTCATTGATTAAACACAACCACTCAAAATTGATGTCACTTGTTTTAAATGATGTGACACAACCCATATAAGCCAGTTCAGAGAGCAAACAGGTTGTTGAAGGTGGGAAAATATTGCTTGTGATATTGACGAAGTGCTTTGGCCTGACCCAGCCCAGAGACAAGAAGAAGCACATTGATCACGTTTACTCCTTTGATTTTTGTCCTTTTAGTAGTAGCTCAAAATTGATCAGAGATTACTACTCTGCTTTGCTCTTTGCAATTTTGGTCTTCCTCCTCCTTGTACCCCTATTTTTACAGTACTGTACCCAGCATCTCACAAACTTGTCCTTTATCTCTGTGATAGTGATACTGTAATTCTTGTTCTTTGTTATGAACCTGCAACCAGTCAAAATCTATTGAGCAGTCAGTAGTGTTACTGTAACAAATGGGAAGCACAATGTTCAGGGCCATACAATTTGTTAATTGTACAGTATACAGCCTACAATGCACTGTGCTACAGCCTACAATGCACAGTACTACATACAATACTAAAAGGGACAAAAATAAAAAGAGTAAACATGTGATCAATGTGCTTCTTTTTGTCTTTGGGCTGGGTCAGGCCATTTTCCCAAATTCAACTACCTGTTTGATCTCTGAAATGGTTGTGTCACATCATTTGAAACAAGTGAAATCAATTTTAAGTGGTTGTGTTTAATCAATGACAGGTTTTCTCTATTTGTATTTGATTGTTGCCACTTGTGTTTACCAGTATGGATGTCATGTGCATTAGAGTGCAGAATTTGTTTTGAGAATGAGTGTGTCTAGAGTTTTGCTGAAAAGTCTAAGAGAGATCTGCAAATTGTGTTTTACCATGTGAAATATTTTAAGGTATTGACAACAGACTGCACAATTAGCTAAATGAGTTCAGGCAACTGAGAACTTTGTTCAGCCAATGGGTTTTAGTGTTTTAGCTGTAAAACTGTAGTATTGTATGCTGTAGTTCAGTGCATGCACAAATTGTATGTCTCTGAACATTGTGCTTTCCATTTGCTACAGTAACAGTACTGATTGCTCAATAAATGTTGACTGGTTGCAGGTTCATATCAACAAAGAACAAGATACAGTATCACAGAAACAAAGGACACGGAGGAGAGGAAGAAGAACCAACAAAAATTGCAAAGAGCAAAGCAGAGTAGTAATTTCTGATCAATGTTTTCGTTCATCAAAAGACAATGACGGGTAAATATGAAGTTTGTTTTGAGATAAAAAATGTACTTCTCTCAGAGAACTATATGTTTTGAACAATGTGTTTTCTATGTTTTGGTGTATTGTTTACTGACTGCTTGACAGTGTATATCATTTTGATCACTTTGTTTATGATTTTAGAGCAGTGTTTGATTTTGAGCACAGTTAAATCTGTTTTGAGGCGAAAATTTGATTTTGAGCACAGGTAAAACTGTTTTGAGGCAAAAGGAGTCAGAGGTTTTGTAAATAGTGCTTGAAGATGATGTTTTGTGTTTAATGTTTTCAGAAAATGGAGCAAGGTTTCATAAATTGTGTTCTAACAATTGAGAAAAACTCAATTGTCATTAATTTAAGTCATTTAAATCAACCATTCATCTATAGCAGCACTTACATGCAGAGCAAATCCATTAAACACATCATAGGAAAGGTGTGAGTGTGTTGTGTGTGTGTGTATTTGTCTGTGTTTCAATGTCTGTGTGTGTGTGGCATGGGTTCTAGTTAATTCATTATCATACTTTTCAAAGTGTTCTCAGCACTAATGAGACTGTTCTGCTCTTGGTGTTTCCTGAAGGGGGAAAAAGAGAAATAGAGACCCTGACACCGCGAACACTAATCAGAGATAAAAACAGAGCAAAATCAACAAAGAGTAAGGCTGCTGAGGATCAGAATAAGATGAAGACAAATGAGGCAAAGAGAGCTGTAGAAGTTAGCGCTGTTGAATAGGGTGCCTCGCTGCCATTAACTTTGATTAGAACGATCATATCAAACACTTAGCGGGCAGGAAATACTTGTCTATTTCATCTTTGTGTTGTCATCCAGTATTCTTTTTCATTGTTGTGTTAGTTTTTTTCTAATGAGCCATGAGTGTATTAGCACAAGTGGCACATAAAAAAAATCTTCAGACTAGTGTTTAAAAGATATGTGATATTGTTTAAATATCTGTTAGTCTGTACAACCTGACTGATTATCTGTGCATTCTAGTGTTTCTTATTAATCCTGAATTTTGTTTCCATATGATTGAAATTAAATATGAAACTATAGTGTTCCAAACATGCATCTTGAAGAACATCAATACTCATACACACACACCAACTCGCAAACTGTCGTGGCGGGCTGATTATTGTGTGGCAGTGTATTAAGGATAGATGGAGTCACCTTTAGGCCGAACCCCAACACTCCCCCTTACCCCTTCCCCTTAGTTTACCCCTAGCCCTTGGCCCTCGAAACTGAGAGGTAAGGGCTACATATCCCTAAGAAATGGGACGCCACTTGGTTACAGGTACGTCATCTAGCACGTATCGATATCTCCAAAGCAGGTAGTGTTATGCACTGATATTAAACGAAATTCGCTGCTAATGGAGTTTACTTAAAACTGTAAACATGTTAGTCAAAGAAATGCGAGACTGTTGTGCAATTCAGCACTGTAACATTAGCGTACCAAACTAGCGATTTTTTGAAACGTTTCAATTAGGAAAATGGTTGCAAATATATATGTTCATTACTGTATATAACACAAAACAAGACTGTCATAATTTTTTTAGCAATTTTCTAAGCCGAAAATATTACATTTATCGGACTCTCTGGATGATCTGGCCGCCATTGTTGCCGGTCGCGCAGTTTTCACATAGCCCTAGGTTTCAAGTAAGCTCCCGATCTTACTTGGTTTTAAGGAGTGTATACCCCTTAGTCTTAGCGCTACCCTTAGCTCAAAAAGAGTATTGGGACACCACTAGCTCTCACGGGAACGCGCAAAACTAAGGGTAAGGGGTAAGGGTAAGGGGTAAGGGGGAGTATTGGGATTCGGCCTTAACCTAAGTTAGGAGAAGGCTTGGTTGAGCAGGAAGGAATGTTGCTGCAGACGCTATGTCTGCCTTGGAAGGCAGGAGGGGGACCGAGAGTGTGAGGCTGGGCTGTTTAATACAGAAGGATTTCTTCTGTGTGTGTGTATCTTGTTATGAAGAACACTGCTGATAGTTTAGTTTGGACCAAGAAGAAGCAAGGGAGCAGGGGTTGCTATGGTCATTGAGTGTTTCCAGCTGTTCTCAGCGAGAACTGAGGAGCAACTTGTTCCCAAGGGTGGGAGCTGGACGTGGGCATGTCAGACCGACCTCAAGTAAGGAGGGGGCTGAGTAAGTGAAGAAAGGTCTGAGCGAGCAACATGGTTGGGGGTCAAGGAAAGTGTAGGTTTTTGGGGAACATGCTACTTCAGGACACTGGATGAGAGGGGAGCGCAGCCCCCAAAGCCAAGGTTAAGGCTGCGTGCGCAGGAAAGGGATGGGTGACTTCATCTTCCAGAAGCTTCTAGAAGGTTCCATCTTATCCCTTGGGACAGGGGGTGTGAGCTAAATATTCTGCCTATATTACCAGGTGTTTGGAGAGTTGGGTGCTTTTTGTTCTGTACCAGTGTGTTGCCTGTACCTGCCTATCTGCCGGAATAAACACAATCAAGCCACTTCTCTTGACATGAGAAAAATACTGTGCGTTGACTCTACTTTTTAAATCCACTCCTACCAAAAGAACTTCTGAGCAACAGTAAGGTCTGCTGTAAATCATCAATCTCCATGACTGCCTCCCCTCGCCATGCATGATCACACTTCTGATCAACAGTAAGGTTGGGAATTTTATAGAGAATTTCCAAGAACCGTGGATTCTATAGGACAAGGGCATTTCAATTCCTCATTTCGGTTCCTAACTTCGTTACGAAGGGTATTACGATCCCTTGGTGGTATTTTTTGGTAGGTAAAATGACAAATGTGCAAGAGGTTGTAAAATAAAAGTGGGCTTTCCTTCGTTGTTCTGGTTAACAGTCCCGCACACGTAATTAGTATTATAGCTAGCCTACTCGTAGTTAGCTGACTCTCCACCTACCTTTGCAGGGCTGCCAACTCTCACGCATCGGCTGTGAGACACGATTCACATTTGGAGCGGAGCACTACGTTTACATTCGGCCCCGGCAGGGTGAGGAAAATGGTAGGCTAAATTATGCTCGCCAGGCTGTGCTAGCAGAGCGTAAGCGCAGCCTTTTTCCTTTTGTTGCCCATGTTATCAAATTGGACCTGCCACACAGAGGGTCTCATTTATCAAGCCGTTTGCACCTGTTTCCAGGCGTTATTTGTTCGCAAAGACTGACTTCACCGATGTGGGCTATTTACAAACATGGCGCACTTGCGTAAAATCGCAGATTGCATGCCACATGAGCGAGTTGCGCTTTCAGTATGCGTTCGTGGGAGGTTCATGGTAGTGATGGGAAGTTCGGTTCTTTTTACTGATTCGGTTCTTTGAATCTCGTTCAGTAAAATGAACGAATCTTTTTTCGAGTCATTTGTTCATTTCAGGGGGGGGGGGGGGGGGGGGGGGGGGGGGCTATACGTCCACTGCAAAGGACGTATAGCCCCTATACGTCCACTGTAGGTTAGTGCATGACATGTGCACCAGCAAATACTATTTCAAAATAAATTCCTGCATTAAAATAATGTATCATGAGTTTGTATGATTTGGTCATGTATTATCACACTAGCATTTAATTATCACGTCAAACAATTACACTGCACTAAACTGTAAGTGTAAATGTAAAGTGAAAATAACAAAACCAGTCAGTATGATGACTTGAGCGAATATCATTCATTCACGTCTTACTAAAACAGCGGCCACGCGAAAGGGAATAAGGAAACTGTTTCCTCTACTAAAAAATACAATGCGGGTCACGTGAAAAAAGGATCCAAAGACTCGTAGAAAGACCGAGTCGGGGAAGGAACTAATCATTCGTTTCCTCTAGCTACAGAGCCTATGCAGGTCACGTGAAAAATGATCCAAAGACTCGTAGAAAGACCGAGTCGGGAAAGGAACGAATTGTTCGTTTCCTCTTGCTACAGCCTATACAGGTCACGTGAAAAATGATCCAAAGACTCGTAGAAAGACCGAGTCGGGAAAGGAACGAATCGTTCGTTTCCTCTAGCTACAGAGCCTATGCAGGTCACGTGAAAAATGATCCAAAGACTCGTAGAAAGACCGAGTCGGGAAATGAACGAATCACTCGTTGAGAGGACTCGTTACTCCCGAGTCCTTATAAGGATTCGTTCAAAATGAACGAATCATTCACGAACGACACATCACTAGTTCATGGGGAAAGTGGGAGTTCGACCCAAAAAGTTGGGAGGATACGCGTAAAGAGCGCCTAATTATATATTCTGCGCTATTTACAAAGACTGCCAGTAAGAGCGCGCCTGTTTTTCGGCCTATAATTAAACTGACATTTACAGTCACAACGTGATTACAAACAAAAGGATTTCCTTTCAATATTCGCCACAGAATTAGTGGAATCTTTGAATGCAGTTGACAGAGGTCAACTTTAAAATAATGTGTGATAAAGATATCTATATTTCTTTATATATCTATATCTATATAAAGAGAAAAACAGATTTGTGGGCATTACCTGTTTCGGTAACACTTTAGATGAGCTCACCAAATTCATAATTTATTAACCAATTTGTTACTTATTATATAACTGTTTGTTCACAATAAATTATTTGTTGTTCATACAAAATGTATCATTAGTAAAGCTAAACCCTAACCAAAACTTAAACCCTAAACCTAAACCCTAGCCCTAAACCCGAACCCTAACTGTGTGAACAAATGCTTTACTAATGATACATTTTGTATAAACAATAAATAACTAATGGTGAACAAACCGTTAACTAATAGGTAACAAATTGGTTAATAAATTATGAATTTGGTGAGCTTATCTAAAGTGTTACCCTGAAACATGTTGAATGCACACTCTGCCAACAACGGTTTATATTCCATAGTTCTACGTCAAATATGATGTTGCCTACCACTAGAAAAACGTAAGTTGGCCTGCTTTGCTAATGCATGCTAACACACGCTGGGTTGAAAAATGTACATGTTGTCATCACACAAAATGGTTTGATAAAAATATTGTGACATTTATAGTTTTTTTTTTTTTACAAATATAGATTTGTCGATTTTCAGAAGTGTTTAGTCGAGTCTTGGTCAAGCAAAGAAAATCTTAGTTGGGGACAGCCCTAGTAGACGCAAACATACACAAACTATCTCCATAAACTAACTGTAAATAGCTTTGTAGAGAGCACAAAGGCTGAGGCTGCACCCTTCTGACAAGCCACTGTTTAGAAATAATCACACTGGGGCCTGTTCAACCCTGCTGCTCTATGCAACACTCTGTTTACATTACTGAGGGAGGGATGGAGGGAGAGTGAGAGTGAGAAAGAAATGGAAAGAGGTAGAGCTTGGAGGGAGGGATTTAGCTTTTTTCACTGTATACAAAACAACAAACAAATTACTTGCACACACAGACACACACAGAGACACTGGAGAGAATGCTGTGTAGAGTTTGTGTAGTTACAGCCACTCACACCACACTCCACTGATCCTTATTTGGGTCTTCCCCTCAGGCTAAAAAACCTGGACCCTCTCTATCTGCATCTCTCTACCTCTCTATCTCTCTCTCCTTCTTTCTCTTACTTCTCCCTCTCCCTCCCCCTCTCAGTTCAATTCAAAATGCTTTAATGGCATGAATGTTCAGGTTAAATAATGTTGCCAAAGCGGTCCGCAATAAAGGTCCAACATCTCTCTCTGTCTCTCCCACTCCCCTATCTCTGTCTCTCTCCATCTTTCACTTTATCACTTTCGGTGTCTTTCTGTTTCTATGTTTCTGTTTCGCTCTCTCCAATGTAGACCCCCATCCACAACTGTCCATCTCTCATAGCTTGACTCTATATCCTAAACCAAAGAAGAAGTCACGATATTTGCAGCTAGCCAGCCAGTCAACCAGCCACCCAGGCAGTCAACCAGGGAGGTAGTGAGGCAGATAAGAAGGCACTCTGACAGGCAGACAGACTGATAGACAGGCTAGAAGGCAGATATACAGGCTGGCTGGCCGGCTGGCTGACAGGCAGACAGCAAGACAGCGAGGGAGGCCTATTACTGTACAGCATTACACTAACAGTTCCTCCCGCCGTAGATACAGCGTTAAGATTGCTGTTGTTTTTGTTGTCTTGTTGTCTCGTCTGTCTCCTCTAACGTCAGTGTTGTCAGCTGGGGCCTGCTGTTTTAATGAGAGGCTGTCATAGAACGTTTGACTCTTGAAAGACTCTCAGCCATTACACATGCTGTGACTTGACCTCGTCCTTCCCCAGCTACAAAATATGACTCATCTCCCCAACAAGGTGTAAAGACAGACAGGCAGGAAGACAGGCAGGCAGGAAGACAGACAGGCAGGCAAATAGGCTAGGAGAAACTTTAGCCATGAAACTAACGCATTTTATTATTGAGTCTGATTCGGGTGGGTTTTTTAGGCAAAATTGCTGGCCAATAAGAAGGAAGATAACAGTGCAGGAGTAGGCACATAAGGTCATATTAGAAAGAAATAAGGAATATAGAGTGAGAGAAGAGAATAAAGAAGGAAAGAATAGAAGAGGAGAATGAAGGAGAAAAGAATAGAGGAATGTACAGGAAAGGAAGCAAAAAGAGAGAGGGGAAATTAATTCTGACAGGAGAGGCAGATAACAGAACAAAGAACAGCAGGGGTCTGCATCTAACACGTGTGTGTGTGTTGTTGTGTGTAAAAGTGTGTGTGAGAGAGAGTGCACACACTTACGTTTGTGTGTTCAAAGGGAGTTCTGACAGAAAACAGTTCATGAGACTGTGAGGAAGATGTTTCTATTGCACCAGCATTGTGTTCATGGAAAATCAGTATCAGAATGTCTTCTTTGAATAGGAGAGATACATGTGTGTGTGCAAGAGAGACAGAGAGAGAGAGAGAGAGAGAGAGAGAGAGAGAGAGAGAGAGAGAGAGAACCTGCTGACACTGTCCAACACAAAACATTCTACAGGGGCTTTGTACACACAGAACAACTTGACACTGCACCCCCATTCCTTTCTCTCTCTCCTCTCTCTCTCACCCCCTCTCTCAAAGCCCAAAAAAGTCAATTAGATTTATTGTCATGTGCACTGTACAACACTGGGTCATTATGGACAATGACATTCTTATGAAATGGCAAGTAACATAAAATGGCTTGAAAAGGACAATAAATGTGTAAAATACAAAAAACAATTTTTACTCACAAATGAGCAAAAATGGCATATGCTTCAACAAACATTGGGGTGATCATGTGGGGGGATCTCTGTCAGTCTGTCATACTCTTTCTCCTTCTCTCTATGTCTCTCTAAATCCCTCATTCTTTCCCTCCACCCCTCTCTTTCTCTCTCTATTTCAATTCAATAGGGTTTATTCGCATGAAAGAACAAATGTTCTTGTTGCAAAAGCAAAAAACTGTGGAAATACAGAATTATTTGTCATATATAAACCAGAGCCTTATACACATACACACACACACATAGATACACACATGATAATTAAACATACATGTAACATACATGGAACTACATTGCCCAAGTGTATAACGGTGGTTTGCATTTACAAATTGAGTCAAAATCTCTCCTCCCTCTTTCTCTCTCTCTTTCTCTCTCCCTATCTCCCATTCTCTCTCTTTATTTCTCTCTCTCGCCCTCCCTCTTCCACCCCTACTTTATCTCCCTCTTCCCCTCTTTCTCCCTCCCTCTCTCCCTTTGGGTGGGAAAGATGAAAGAGTTTATTGCTGTGTGTGGGAAGAGGGGTCCCTTGTACAATGTGAGTAAGTAGGATCCAAACTGGTTATTGTGATGTGGATAGCTGGCAGTTTTGACTGCCCAATAAATATTTGTTTTTAGGTCCCTCTCTCTCTCTCTCTCTCTCTCTTTCTCTCTCTCTCTGTTCTCATGGTGGTTCCATCTCAGTGGAACTACTGAGCCCAAAGTGAGCCGAGGCAGTCCCCCCCCCTCTCTCTCTCTCTCTCTCTCTCTCTCTCTCTCTCTCTCTCTCTCTCTCTCTCTCTCTCTCTCTCTCCTTCTCTATTTCTCTTTCTCTCTCTATTTCACTACCAATGTAAACAGTGTAACAAACTCCAAACTGTCTTGCCTGCTCTCTCTGAGCCCAGGTCAGGCTCATCTGCATCGAGTTCACACCTTGGTCCCGGGCCATCGCTGCCCATCCCGCTTCAGTAACCCTCCAATTTGACTTAAGACTTTTGACCTATGAGCTGTGACTGTGTAGATACATTAGCATCTTCTTAATGCAAAATAATACTTGAATTAAAACAGAGGCTTTACTGCAACTCCTCTGTGTTTACCACACATTGTTCATAAGAATATTAGCAAACAGGATTAAGATTATTTACATAAAAATTCAGATTTAGAAACATATAGGGCTTTGTAAATTAGATTGCTGGGAAACAATCGAGAGGACAGGCAAAACCATGAATTCTAATGTACTTTTATTGGTACTTGTTGCAAAGGGCAAATAACTTTATCTTGAAGCTGTTTGGACCAATACAAATCAACTGCTTGCAAATCAAGCTCCATAAGTGACAAACTGTTTGCACCTCTAATACAATCAGGCCCGTTTGCAACACAATGCCAGAGGAATCCACGACGCCTCATCACTCCAGAGGCCTTCAAACCACAAAGCCCTGTCCGAACCCTTCCCCCCCCCCGCCATCCCACCTCTCAGATAGGGTCTTACCGTGTGCGTAGGTTTCCCGGGCTTGGTGGGCCGTCGTAGACTGACAGGATGTCAAAGTCCTCCTCCAAGGCAAAGCCCTGGAACACCAGCTGTATCCTGTTATGCTCTGCTGCCACCACCACCCACGTGCAGTTGGCATAGTTGGGGTACCCATACGGGTAGCCTGGGCTCTCTATGGTGCCGTTGGGATTGTGTAGGGTGTAGCTGCAATTCTGGGCTGGAATGGGAAGAGGGGGAGAAAGACAAAGAGAAGGGGAGAGAGGGGGAAGTAAGAGAGACGAAGGCAGGAGAGAAGAAGGGAGGGGATTTATGTAGGAGGGGTGGTGGAGAGAAAGAGATTGGGATGGAAGGAGAAAGGAAATCGGGTTAGTTAAGTCATGGAGCTGTTTTTCATTTCAAAACTAAACACCACTCATCACACAGACTCAATCAAAGACCCCCAAAAGTCAGACACAAATTGGCACATACAACCCAAAATCTACGAATATTACAGTCAAGCCACCAATGTCCAATTACTGTCTACCTGTAAAACATTACTACTCTTGGTTGGCATCTGGACGCTAACCGCCAGCTCCTTTCTACACCCATCATCTCTCCATCACCTGTTCCCACAGTAACAAGTAGAGAAGGAAAGGAAAGGAAGCCTTCATCTGTTTCCCTCTTCTGTCTTTGTCCCTCCTTCCCTCTATTCCTTCTTCTCCATTTCTCTATCTCTATCTGTCATTCACATTAATTGGGCTTTTCTGTATATAAGTTTTTTTGGCAGCAGCATCTAAACTATCATTCTCAGAGTGAGTGGGGTGCTTCTCCAATAGAGAGCGAAAAAAGTTAAGAAAGGAGGGAGGTAGGGCTGGGCGGTAGTGATGTGTCGTTTGTGAACGATTCGTTCATTTTGAACGAATCCTTACAAGGACTCGGGAGTAACGAGTCCTCTCAAAGAGTGATTTGTTCATTTTCTCGTGACCGCGCATCGGGACTGTTGCATAGGCTCGTCCAAGTAAACAGAAATGATTTGTTCATTTCCGGACTCGGTCTTCGGGTAAGAGTTTTTGGATCGTTTTTCACGTGACCTGCATAGGCTCTGTAGTTAGAGGAAACGAACGATTCATTCATTTCCCGACTTGGTCTTTCTATGAGTCTTTGGATAATTTTTCACGTGACCTAAATATGCTTTGTAGCTAGAGGAAACGAACGATTCGGTCATTTCCCGACTCGGTCTTTCTACGAGTCTTTGGATCCTTTTTTCACGTGACCCGCATTGTATTTTTTAGAGGAAACAGTTTCCTCATTTTCTGGCCGCTGTTTTAGTAGGACGTGAATGATATTTGCTCAAGTTATCATCCTGACTGGTTTTGTTATTTTCACTTTACATTTACACTTACAGTTTAGTGCAGTGTAATTGTTTGCAGTGATAATTAAATGCTAGTGTGATGATAAATGACCAAATCATACAAACTGTCATAATACATTATTTTAATGCAGGAATTTCATTTGAAATAGTATCTACTGGTGCACATGTCATGCATTAACCTACATGAGAATATGATACGTGTTTGCAGTGGACGTATAGCCCCCCCCCCCCCGTTGAAATGAACGAATGACAAAAAAAAAGATTTGTTCATTTTACTGAACGAGTTTCAAAGAACCGAATCAGTAAAATGATCCGAACTTCCCATCTCTACTGGGCGGTATGACGGTTAACCGTGAGACGGTAGAAATGTGTCTACCGGGAGAGATTTGGCTATACCGTTTCAACCGCAGTATACTTTGAATGTTTCCCACACATACACTAATTTGTGGCGGTGCGCCACAGAAGGAAAGAGGATCAGAACTATTGTAAGTCAGACTTCAAATAAATGCTTGATTCTGTCCAGGCCTGAAATGTCTTGACATACTCTCCTTCTCTTTTTTGGGTGATTTTCCTTTTTTGATGCTAAAGTGTGTGTGTGTGTGTGTGTGTGTGTGAGTGTGTTGCTTGACCGATGCTAATCCAAGTGCATATTCACGTATATTTGTGTGCTTTAGTGTGTGTGTACGCAATAGTGATGTGTCGTTCGATGAATTGGGAGTAACGAGTAGTCTCAGAGAGCGATTCGTTCATTTTCTCGTTAAAATAACAAAACCTATAATAATCACTTTTGAACAAATATCATTCACGTCTTACTAAACCTGGTCATGCGAAAGTGAATGAAGAAAACAAATACATTCTGTTTCCTCTTCTGAGCCAATGCAAGTCATGTGAAAAATGATCCAAAGACTCGTACCTGGCAGATGAACGAATCATTGATCCGAAGACTTAGCCTGGCGTTGTCATACAAAAAATTCTAGTCAGAATATAAATCTGATAACTCTCCATTGGGCTGTGAGTATGGGGCGTGTTTCAACCGAACTCGTAAAACAAATGCCTCTTCGCTCGATTGGATACACCTACAACCAATCAGAGCAACATAATATGTTGTTTGTTGGAAACGAATTCAACCCAAGTGCTCTTTGGTGACGTGGTTGATTACGTTACTGTTAATCATCTGTCCATCGTATAAAGCCCGCCATGACAATTTCATTGGTCCTAACAGCTCCTGTTCGGACATTGTTTTTCCCCAACCGAGCTTCCCCAGACCCAACTTCCCGGCCAAATTTTTTTGTGGGCGGGTCTAAATTGGGCTGGCAGCCAGGCTGCCGAAGACTCGGTTGGCAGAAAACTAAATATTGATCCGAAGAATCGGTTGGGAGGTGAACGATGTTCATCTGCCGGGTATGTGTCTTTGGATCGTCTTTCACGTGATATGCATAGGCTCAGTACTGCTAGCTAGAATTATTTGCTGATTTTGCCTCGGTCTTCAGGTACGGGTTTTTGGATCATTTTTCACGTGACCTGTATAGGCTCAGAAGAGGAAACAGAAAGGATTTGTTTACCTCGTTCACTTTCGCATGACTAGGTTTAGAAAGACGTGAATTATATTTGTACACAAGTAATAATTACAGGTTTTGTTATTTTGACTTTTTTGTACTTACAGTTAAGTGAGGTGTAATTGTTTGCCACGATAATTAAATGCTAGTGTAAACTGACCATTTTGAATCATAAAAACTGTCATGATGCATTATTTTAATCCAGGAATTTCTTTTAAAATAGTATCTTCTGGTTTACTGCAGGCCTACATGAAATTATGATAATTGTTTGCAGTGGACGTATTTAGGCCAGGGAATTGGCAAAAAAAATTTGAGCAACACATTAATTTTACTGAATGAGATTCAAAGAACCGAAAATGGTAAGAACTTCCCATCACTAGCATGCAAGTGTGTGTGTTAGCGTGATGCTAACTGATGCTCCATCAGTCATCTGATTAGCTGGCTCCTCCCCTGTCTAACTGATCCCTCTCCCCAGTGATGGCTACCACAGATACACAGCAAGGTTACTGTCAAAGTTAATTTGCAGAGAGACTTGTCTGTTCCCGGCACCACACACTTGCATGTGAGCCCCACACCTGTCAGTCACCGGTCATCATGCTGACCATGCCAGGGAACCAGGGAAAGAAAGGGAGTGTTTTAATTTAATTTGGACGCTGTCCAGTTAATTACAGACTCCAGCACTAATGCTGAATCTACAATGTAGCTGAAGATGGCAGGATTTTTGTGTGGTACTAAAGGTTTGCATTGAAAATGATTTACAATATTTCCCCCAATTTTTTTTTTACAGATGTTTGAGTGTACAAACACTTGCTCAGAGACATACATTATGAAGGAAAATGTAAATCTTCAGGTACAGTATTAGTGGTTATTTTATGACTGACTTTTTACTGTAAAGGTGTTCAGTTCATCTCAGTGGCTGATGATTCAGATGCAATTAGGGATAAATAACAGGAGGATAACAGCTTTTTCAACAGTCGCATTAGACAAGCAACCTCCACTATTGAATTACTCAAAAATGTTGACACCATGCTTGCTCATAGTAACACATTGAATTAATATACCATTATGCAACAACAACAAAAAGAAATAAGCTTGAATGTTAATTAGTTTGTGCTGAAACTTGTAAACAAAGTGTTGTTGTCAAAAAATTATGTGTATGTCCTTGAAACTGTGGAGTTGAGAAAACTGTCAGACTCCCTCAAGGGAGATATTGTACATTTTCAAACTTTTCACTTCTTGTCGGAGCTACCTGTTCTGTTCCCTATTATTCTCCCTCTCCCTCATCTGTCAGCCCTCATAGGAAGACTCTATTTCTGCCCCTTCCTCTCTGTTTCCCTCCACCTATCATTCTCCCTCATTCTTTTAATCTTAATTACATTAATTTGTCATCATCATTTCTCTTTTCTTTCTCTACTCTCTCCCAACTTGTTCATACCTGTTACCTCTTTTCTCCCATTCCTCCTGCTTGTTATCCCTGTACCTTCACCCTAGGCCCTCCCATCTCTATCTCTCCTCTTTCTGTCTCTCTCTCCATTTCTCCCTCTTATCCTTCCCCTTCTTCCCTCCTTATTCTCACTCCAGGACATGCCAGGGAGAGCAGTAATAAAGCAGCAACAGAGAGTTGACACTGCACCCCCCACACACATACACACACCCCAGATTTCCCCTCTATTCTGTTCCTAGGTATCCTCCCACATAAAAACACACAAGAAAGGATCTGAGAGAAGAGCAGAAAGTTCACTATTGAGAGCTACTGCTTAGATTATCCCTAAATATACCCTAAATAATACTAGTTGGTGGGTGTTATTGGTATAGTGAATTATTAATGGGTCAGTGTGTGTGAACACAGTGCCAGTGTGTATGAACACACACACACATGCTGTAGTAAACCACAGAAAACACCAACAATGAACAGAGTATACTAAGAATGTGTTGCCTGGCATGCAAGAGTTAACTAAACATGTGAATAGGATGTTTTATGGCTAGCATTAGACGTCAAACAGGTTAGAAGAGGTATACAAATCTATAATCTGCCACAGCCTTCTACAGCACCTGTGCCAAGCCAAGCAACTCTTCAAATCAATAGGTATCCATAGATCATGAGGAAGATCACCTGAGGGCTTCTTACAGCTTTTTTGGCCACAATCAGTGACACTTTGCAGGCACAGAAAAATATAAGATGGTCAAAATTGAAGTGAAGGGAGCAAAGAAAAAGAGACACTTGCACTAATTTTCAGAAGCCAAGGATGCAGGTGTTCAGTGCCCATTTGACGATTCAGCTGAAAGTGAGGGAGTCAGATGGCTAAGCGGTTAGGGAATCGGACTAGTAATCTGAAGGTTGCCAGATGGATTCCCGGCCGTGGCAAATGACGTTGTATCCTTGGGCAAGGCACTTCACCCTACTTGCCTTGGGGGGAATGTCCCTGTACCTACTGTAAGTCGCTCTGGATAACAGCGTCTGCTAAATGTAAATGTAAGTAAATTACATTTATGTTGAAGGAGGAGTTGCACATTTTTTTGAATCCTGGGTGTGTGTGGGGGTGTGCGTTTGTTTGTGCACGTGTGTGTGTTTGTACGTGAGTCATGAAGTAAGTTGATCTGTCTCGGATGTACTGACCAGCCCCAGAGCCCGACTGCAAAATATGTTGAGAGTGCATAGTACACACAAACACGCGTGCATGCAGAGACACACAAATACAGAAAATAAAATACTTTTAGCATTGGTGCCCAGCTAATTAACCCCTCATTCAACAATGCCCATGTTGGCATCCAGCTGGCATTTCCCACACATGTCACTGTCTCATACACATTGGCACACAGGGAGATCGGTCTGACCTTCTTGGGATAAACTGCAATGGCCTCTGTGTGTGTGTGTATATGTGTGTGTAATGTAATGTGTGTGTGGGGGGGTTGGTGGTTGTTTAGTGGCAGTACAAAAGCTGCAGCGGAGCTCTGTGACACTTTGATGAATGGAAGAACACTGTACGGTACTCTGGCAGACAGACAGAGCCCCTCTCTGTCTGTCTACCCCCTCTCTGCCCTCTTTGGAGGTAGAAAAGAGAGAGATAGATGGGGAAAAGAGAGAGGGAGAGAGAGAAAAAGAGAGAGGGAGCGGTAGAGAGAGATACAGAGCGAGAGTACAGAGTGAGAGAGAGAGAGAGAGAGAGAGAGAGAGAGAGAGAGAGAGAGAGAGAGAGAGAGAGAGAGAGAGAGAGAGAGATAGGTATTTTAGGTGAGAGTATCATTGCCTATTCCTGCTGAGGTCACAAATCAGTGGTGTGACATTCACAGGGAGAAAACAGCAAATCTGCTGCAGTTGGCAAATACTCAAGGTGAGTTTATGGTGAGATTTGAGCAAATCCCTAAAGTACTGTGTGTTTGTGTGTGTGTGGGGGGAACAAATACAACAAATAACAATAATTACTGCACTGGTTATTATAATTATATTAATAATACAATGTATTTCAAAAATTATAAAAACAAATATGATAATATTCAAAGTTAAATATGTGTGTGTAAATAAAAACTGATTATTCAAAATTACATACAAATATTACGTGTCCATTATTTTATCTATAAAATAACATATATAAAATAATAGTACAACAAGATGTTTCAGAATCAGAAAGGGATTTATACGCCATGAAAGTTTGCACAGACAAGGAATTTACTTTGGCAGTAAGGTGCATTCAATAAACATATAGGAACCTAAAATAAAAATATGCGGACTATCTATATCTATCTATCTATCTATCTATATCTATCTATATCTATCTATATCTATTTCAACTGCTTGGTATAATGTGAGCCTCTATTTAGGATTCCTCTGTCAGGAGGAACCCCTATTGGAATTGTTGGTATTATTAGGGTTCCTCTGGTAGGAGTGAACCTATTGTTTTTGTTAGTATTCTTATTGTTATTTTTCTTCTCCTTGCGCCCAAATATCTCAAAAAGTCCCAGATCATAAAATGTGGCACATTGATACTACATCCAAGTGGGTACCCCCACACCAAATATGGGCCACATCGGACCATAGGGGGCAACACAGGCCACGCCCAGATGTCCACTTTTCAGAGTGATAGCATTTCCACCCCATTGCTCCAATTCTTCGGAAACTTGGTGTGCATGCCTCATTTTTCATGAGGAACAAAATTGACTCATAAGGTCCACCATGATGGATCTTCCTGTACAGTGATAATTTTTGAAAACCTTAAAAAGGTTCCTCGTCTCTTGAACCAAAGGTTTGATTGACTTGAAATTTTGGACAGATATGTGTCATTGACGTATTAAAAAACGTTACTTAAGGCAATTGAATCAAATACAAAATGGCTGAGAGGGGTGTATTTATGTAAATGTCAACATTGCCTAAATATGTTTGTGTCACAAAATCAAATTTATTTTTGAAGGATGTTTCAAACCTAATATGCTTTAAGGTGACACACCCCTGAAGTACCATGCAAAGTTTCACCTTGATATGTCAAAATATGACTGAATTACAGCTGTTTGAAATTGGACCAAATCTGACAATGCTCGCCATTGGAGAAACTGCTTTTTATATTATAGAGTTACTGAAATTTGTGTATTCCATGCCTGGGAATGGCTCAATTGGCGATGTTGTGCTGGTAAGCAAAGGGTTGTAGGTTCAAAACCAGTCAGAGGTATAGTTTTTAATTTTTTATTCTGACAAAATGGTTTCTGGTCTTCCGATCAATCCTCCGGTTGTAAAACATAGCAATGCGTGTTTATTGGAGCCCATCACAACACACCTATCATCTGTTAAGCGAGACAGTGCTAACCACGGCAAAACAAGCCAGGTTCACCACAGTAGCTAGCTAATTGTAGTCTAAGCATGGTAGTGTCAGATTCACATCCGAGTTAGCTCAAATTAAGTATATTGATTGTTCAGGTGGATCCCTTGCCTGTTGCGCAAATTCATTTAAGTTACCTAAGCCAGGAAACATCGCCAGTGATGCTAGGCATGTCAGGTGAGATAGCATGTTTCAGGTGGCTGAGCAGATAGGGAATCGGGCCGGTTGCCAGTTCAATACCCCAACGTGCCAAATTACGTTGTGTCCTTGGGCAAGGCATTTCATCATACTTGCCTCAGGGGGATATCCCTGTACTTACTGTAAGTCGATCTGGATAAGAGCGACTGCTAAATGACTAAATGTAAGCATGATTTGAAATTCTCTTCCATGACAAGTTATGGAACCCCAAAAACCTTTTTAAAGCACTACGAGAAAGCTATTCTTTACAGCAGTAACCCAGTCATCCCATTGTCCCGTTTTTATGTCCCACATATAGGACTAAATTACAGCTGTTTGAACCTTAACCAAATCTGACCATGCTTGCCATTGGAGAAAAATGTCTTATTTTCTGATACAAAAACTAAATGATTTGTTGTTTAAGTCTGTGAATGGTTTAATAGGATGAGACTCAGTGCTGCTGTGCCAAGGGTGGTGGATTCTAATCCAGTCAGAGGCACAAACTTTTTTTAATTTATTATTATGACAAAAATTACAGTTTCAAGTCTTCTGGTTAATCCCAGTGTAACTATCTATTATGTCAATTTTAGAACATGTTGCCATTTTGAAGGAGGAATCCGCCATTGCTGCTTACAGCTATATTTCTCTCATGTTTTGATCTTATGCTAGTTCAACTGTTTCTATGTTTTCACTTAAAACAATGCGTGTTTTCTCATCTAAAGTGAAGTGATTAAACTTAATTGAAGTAGAAAATGTTGCTCAGTTTCAACTTCACCTAATCTGCAGTGTCTGGATTTTCTTTTTTCCTTAGCCAACCATGTATTTCAATGGTGACTTTTATTGCCGGTGTATGGCAATACACCGAGCACAAACTCTGTATATAATTAAGATCTTTCTTTTTTTTGGGGGGGGGGTATTCAGAATTTTGTAACATTCACGTTTGTGATGTAACTTGATTTCACTTTTTCCAATAGGTTTTATCTTCATTATGATTACTATTATCAACAGCTGAGTTAAGCTGAGTTTGATTACTCTTACAAAATTATAGATGTATCTCATTCACTGTCTCTCTCACAATCTCTCTCTCTTCATTTATCTATGTCTCCTTATCTCTCCCTGGTCAATATGAGTGACTAGGTTCCTAATGTCCAGTGCGGTGTAACTGGTGGCTAACTGGCCAATGAGGTGTAACTGGTGACTAACTGGTTTTGACTGCCCAATACAAAAATATATATATATATTATTAAAGATCTCTCTCACTCTCTCTCTGGTTCACCCACTGAGGACAGCCCTGAACTAAACCAGCTTTTTAGCTGCTTCAACTACAAAGAAGACAGGAGTTCACCTGGTTCTGAACCCTGTACCACCCCGTCACTACCACAGACCTGGAGTTCACCTGGTTCTGAACCCAGTACCACCGTGTCACTACCACAGACGGCTGCCAAGAAAAGCAGCTCATCTTCTATTCCCTTGAAGCGTACAGTACTTCAAACACTCCACCATGCATTAGAAGAAGAGTGTGTGCGCGTTTGTTTGAGAGTGTGTGTGTCTGTGTGTGTGCCTGTGTGCCAGGGAGATGATGAAGCCCCTTCCGCTCCATATACAGTATATCCCTTAGCGACATCATTCATCTGCAGTTGTGGTCGTATATGTCGCCTGTGACCGCATCACAAGCAGATTAACCTCAACATCGCCGTCATTAAGGAGTAGAAAATGACTGAGCTCAGCTATCCGGACTCTCACCATAATTAACAACAGACTACTGCCGGGGAGAACACACTCTGGGCCCTATTTTGCACCCAGCGCAATTGACTTTGTCAACGATGCAAGTATCATTCCTAGTTTGCACCCGATGCAAAGCGTACTTTTCCCTCCACAGACGCACATCGGTAAATTAGGGAATGACTTTGCGCTCCCAGGGGCGGTTCAGCGAAAAAAGGAGGCATGTTCCGGCGCAAACGTTCCCTGGTGCTATTTTGCAGTTTCAGAAAAGCGATTCCACCACTGATCAGGAAAAACTTAGTCTAAAGTCAATTGTGTGTTATTCAGATGCTATTTTAAGGACGCAAGCTTGGTCCGTGCGCTCACTGTTGGCAAGGCCAGGGTCTTCTTTCTGCAAAGCTAGGTTACATTGTTTTATTTATTGTATGGTGTGTTACATTTCTTCAATGATTATAAAAAGATTTTCATGAGAAATCTCTATGTAGGTGAACTTGATTTGTAACAATTGTGTCAATTTCCTCCCATGCCTGTTAACCGAAGCTAATTTGGGTGGGTTTCTAGGGAGTCAGGTGGCTGAGCGGTTAGGGAATCGGGCTAGTAATTTGAAGGTCGCCAGTTTTTTTTCAGAATTAAAATTGGTGTTTATTCGCCATGAAAGTTTGCACAGACAAGGAATTTACTTTGGCAGGAGAGCCTACCTTGACAGCCATTTTCGGCGCCAACTAGAAAAGTTACAGCATAACATGAGGAAAGAGGAGGAGAGAAAAAGGCAACCCCCAGACAAAGCTCCTAGAGGACTACAGTGTGGGAACAGGCAAATGGGTGTGGTTTGGGCGTAACGTGCAATAAACCAATCAGAGCGTCATCTCACATTCCCTCTAAGAGCAGCGTTTGTTCCATGGCGGATTGCTGTTATAACAGTGGATTTGCCAGGTGCATGCCAGGAGCGGTTCACATTTCTTTTTTCTATAATATATATTTTTTTTATTGTTATATTTTGTAATTGTTTAGTTCTTAGAATTAGTTTAACCATTGTACTTAATTTAAGACCCATGATTTTTTATTGTTTGCACCTCCTATTGTTTGAACATACATGGCGAATAAACCAAATTCTGATTCTGATTGGGATGGGAGAATAAACACACCCAAATTAGCTTTGGTTAAACAGGCATGGGAGGAAAGTGCCACAATTGTTACAAATCAAGTTCACATACATAAAGCTTTCTCATGAAATTATTTTTAATCATTGACATGAAAGAAATGTAACACAACCATACAATAAATCAAAATTATGTAACGTGGCTTCGCCGGAAGAAGACCTTGGCCTTGCCAGCAGTGCGCACGGGCCAAGCATGCGCCCTTAAAATAGCATCTGAATAACGCGCCATTGACTTTAGACTACGTTCTTCCTGGTCTGTGGCGGAATTGTTTTTATGAAACTGCAAAATAGCACCAGGGAACGTTTGCGCCGGAACTTACCTCCTTTATTCGCTGAACCGCCCCCTGGAGCGCAAGGTCATTCCCCTATTTACCAACGTGCGTCTGTGGAGGGAAAAATCCGCTTTGCGTCGAGTGCAAACTAGGAATGATACTTGTGTTGACAAATACTTGCTTTTCGGATCGTTAAAATAGGGCCCTTAAAGTGAATGGCCAGTGAATAGCTAGGCTTTGTGGAGAGCAGGGGTGTCGTTAGACCCTTTTTACTGGGGCACGTTCTCCAGTATAAATCAGCTGTGCCCCAGTAAAATCTAAAGTTTGAGTTTTAACAATTTACTTTATTAGTGAGTGCATTCATTTAGATTGATAATCCTGGACCCTGAACTGCTGTACAGTGGGTTAAGCAAGGGGAGTTTCTATAGCCTAGTAGTGCATTGTGCGTAGCAAGGGATATGAATTAGGAGCCTGTGCCCCAGTAGAGTGTTATGTCTAACAACACCTTTGGTGGAGAGGGTGCTGTTTGGTAAAGGAGTTAGGAGCAGATATCATGTTATGGGCGGCAACAATAACCTTATAGCTGTTCCCAACTCCTTTACTAAATTATATCTTTCTACAATCTATATTTAATGACGGCATGCACATATTTACAGTTTTTCACAATTGTCAACACACAAAAAAGCACAACTTTGGCACAATTTTCACAACCTTAACGTCATGTACCAATTGCTCGACCCAATTTATCACTACATTACACTCCCTTATCTGCATTAGACTCTGACTTTCCTTGTTTACACACTGATGTCAATTACACATCACCTTGTTGTCAAAACACTACACACAATGTTCAGTTGTTGCGCACACTTCTCAAGTAAAGTCTCAAAGCATCAACCTACAACACACAACTATTCAAATCTCAGGTCACTCAGGTCTGGTGAGCAATTTGCGATCAGGACTGCAGCATAAAAAGGGCCTTGAGCCTCTGTTTTGTTTGGTGAGCAGAGAACTTATCAACAACCAGAGAAGGAGAGGGGTAACAGTGAGAGGAGGAAGAGGACAAGGAAGAGGACAAGGAAGAGGATGACGAGGAGGAGGAGGAGGAAGAGGAGAAGCAGGAGGTGGAGGAGAAAGAAGAAGGAGAACGGTGATTTCTAATGAGATTCGGGCCACTGTGGTTGACCATGTGCTCAACCATGGTTTGAGCATGAGGGAGGCTGGCCAGAGGATCCAACAAAATCTCAGCCGCTTCACAGTTGCTGCCATCATTAGAAACTTTAGAATGGAGAACAGGTATGAATTATATTTGCCTTGTGTACTGAAATATTGCATATCAATGGAAAAAGGGTGCTCACTGTATTTGTATTTTGCAGGACTGAAAGAGAACCACGACCATGCCACATTCAGAAACATCCAGACCGTTGCCCTCTCTACACTGTACCGTGTTCTCCGCAGGAATGCCATGTGGATGAAACAAGTGTACAGGGTCCTATTCGACCACAACACATCGAGGAGTTACGGCAAGAGTTTATAAGTCCCATACATTCAGCACTGACACATGCATGTATTGCACCTGTAATGTGTCTCACTGTACCCCACTGTGTTGACCCATCTGTGTCCTTACTATACAGTAACTTGCATTATCATGGTGTCTGTTCCAGCAGATCCAGGATCATGACACAGCTAATGATCTATATGAATACATGAATACATATTCATTGATAAGGTTGGATTCAACCTGGTGAAGAGGAGGCGCCGGGCAGAAATGTCATTGGCCAGCGCACCATTGTTGAGGTCCCTGCTGATCGTGGTGGGAACATCACTTCGTGTGCTGCAATGGGTTGAGCAGGCCCGCTGACTGTACTGTTCAAAAAATTCAACTTTTTTTGCTGCATATGTGTGCTGTTTTATGTTTGACTATGAAAAAATGTGGCCTACACTGAGACATTTTACAAAAGTTGAAATGGCTCATTCTCCAGAGTCAGTCGTTCATATGGTGTCTTCCATTTGGAGAATTTTGTTTTCAATTTTGCACTACGGTGTGCTGTGAATGCTTGGTAGTGTGCAGCAAATGCTTTTTGTGTGTACTGTTGTGAATGGTATGTGTGTGTGTCATTTGAAAATATGGCTGTGTGTACCAAATGAGAACACGAGTTCCATTTTGTGAACAGGTGAGATATTTGATGGCAAAGAGTCCTCTTGGAGTGTCAGGTTTAGCATTTTGTGTGTGAGGTTTTCAGTTTTGTGTGTGCAGTTTTGAAAAAGACTTTATTGTTTTGAGAAACGTGTGTTAACAATTGTGAAAAACTGTAAGATTCTTATTTGTTTATAATATGTTTACTTTATGCACCTGCACATCAAAGTAAATTCCTTGTTTGTCTAAACGTACTTAGCAATTAAACTTTATTCTGATTCTGATTCAATCAACCCTCTCCCAAAACACTCGGAGGGCTGTGAAGGCTATGACTCTGGGGATGTCACTGTGTGTGTGTGTGTGTGTGTGTGTTTGACAGAAAGTTGGAAACAAAGAGACAAAAGGAGAGGTCAGAGAGAGAGAGAGAGAGAGAGAGAGAGAGAGAGAGAGAGAGAGAGAGTGAGTGAGAGAGAGAAAAAAAGAGAGAGAGAGAGAGAGAGAGAGAGAGAGAGAGAGAGAGAGAGAGAGAGAGAGAGAGAGAGAGAGACTGGAAGGACTCCTCGAAGCAACATCTTGTTCCCATGACAACAGGGAAAGGGGCAACAGACATGCTGTCTAACAAAATCAACTGCTTGAAGTCATACACACACACAAAAGCACACACAAAAGCACACACAAATGTAACAGCACACATTTTCCCATAAGATGTTGAGATCTCCATGCGATCTCCCAGGACTCACAGGTAGTCAATTATCACTTGTTTCAATTGTTTCCTACTCTGGAGGTTTCAATAACCTCAAACTACCAGAATGAAATAGATAGATGAAGAGGGTAGACAGAAAGAGAGAAAGAGAGAGAGAGAGAGAGAGAGACAGACAGACAGACAAAGACAAAAAGAGAAGCAGTGATTATTTTTTAATTGCAAAATTGATGAGTATTCCTGGATCTGTTTGTCTGTCTGTATTTCTGTAATATATTCTGTTTTTCTTTCCGTCAACCTGCCTGTCTGCTGTTTGTCTGCCTGCTTGTCTGTCTGTTTGTCTGACCAAGACCTGGTGATCGATATCAATTAATTAATATCGATCAATTAATTATAATTGAGTAATGGAAGGACTGAGCAACTCAGATGATCATTCCGCAGAAACATGTTGACCCAGGCTCATCTATAAATGTGTGTGTGTGTGTGTATCTTTGTTAGTTATTGTTATTGCTCTATGAGTGTGCATGTGTGTACATTCAGGAAGGTCACAGCTCATAATCCCTAACCTCTCCTCTGAGAGTTTTATACTCCTATTCCTTCTTTCCTTCTTTTTTTTCTTCCTTGCTTACTACATACATACACACACACACATTTATTCGTACACGCGCTTATCAAGTTCTGAAGGATGCCAAAGCTACAGTCAAACCATTGAGTCCTTCTCTCCCTATCTCCCTCTCTGCTATCCCTTAAACACACTTCTCATATAGATCACCCCAACAACACTTAGACAGGCAGAGATGTACTGAATATTTATTATATATAATACAACCCAGATTCCCCAAACGTTTGACAATAAAACAGAAAACTAATCAAATGTTTAAACTGAGGAAATGTTTGAAGTTCATGGCCACAGCACGTATCCAAAAACATTTGGGATGGGGGCAACAAAAGGCTGGAAATGCAAGTATAGAGTGTGGCTAGATCATCTCAAGATCCAGGCACTGTAGGAAGTTGAAATTCGGCAGGTGTATTGCTCAGGACCCAAGGACATGAGCACTGCACTATTTGGAGATAGAGAGCGAGAGAGAGCGAGAGAGAGAGAGAGAGAGAGAGAGAGAGAGAGAGAGAGAGAGAGAGAGAGAGAGAGAGAGAGAGAGAGAGAGAGAGAGAGAGAGAGAGAGAGAGAGAGAGAAATGTGTAAGGGGTTATATTCCTGATAGCTGAAGAGATATAGATCAGGATTCCTTCCTTCATCCTTCCTTCCATCTATCCTTCCTTCCATCTATCCTTCCTTCCTTCCATCTGTCCTTCCTTCCTTCCACCAATACCAATTGGTGATCACACTGCAGGAGTCACAAGTTGACCTCCTACTGAGAGCACTCCTAAACGATTCTCTTTGAAAGAAAACACTTAATCTGTTTATGTTGATTCAGTTGCTAGGAACCATTCCATAGCAATGACCTTCAATAACACTTGCATTGTGTTTAATAAATTGTGTTGGTATATGAGTGTGTCTGTGTTCAGCAGTTGTGTGCGTGTATCCGACTACAAACACTTTGGCCATCTGGAGTCAGATGACAGTGTGAATTACCAGAGGGAGGCAAAAACGAGGGAGGACACTGGAGATGGAGGGACAGAGAGTTAGAGATATACAGAGAAATTAAGAGAGAAAGACAGAGAGAGAGAAGAGAAGACAAGAGAAGATAGACCAAGAAAGAATAGAATGAGAAAATGAGCGTAATCTCATCTCATGCAAATCCACATACAACCACACGCACACACCCCTGTACACACACTCATGCACGTAGGCACGCACACAGGCAATCTTTCCTTTTAGAGATGATGACCTGCCTGACATCAATTAAGCGCAACCATCCAATTGTGTTTGGTGGAGATTGGCCTTCTAACACTCTCACACACACAACACACAATCACACATACTCCCACACACACAATTTCACATGCAAACAAAACAACACGCACAAAATTACACAACCACACACACACACACACACACACACATAGAAACTTAACAGCCTGTTAGGGGTGAGTAGTGTTGTGAAAGAAGAGTCTCTCTGATGGCTGATAGGGTGATGACGCTCCATACAGATCATTCACCAGAGCAAAACACACAGAGACTAGGCCCACATTATCACTGTCTCAGCCTTCTCTTCCTCCACTTCAACCTCCCCATCTCTCTCACTCTAATTCGCTCTTTCCCTTTCCCCCCATTATTCTCCTTCTTTCCTCTCTCTTTACCCTCTCTCTGTCTGTCTCTCTCCCTATGTATTTCCCTCTGTGTTTATCTCATCTCTTTCTCTCACCCCCTCTCACTTTTCTCTCCCTCTCTCTCTGTCTGTAGTCTTCTTTGACAAAGAGCAAGGGGCCACTGCAGCAGCAGAGCCTGTTGCTTAGCATTCTGTACCACAGTCCAGCATACAGACAGATAAAGCATGCCCTGTTTACTTCTCCCCACTGGTTATCTAGAGCCAGAGGAGAGCTGGCCACAACCACTCCACAACACAGGCTGGGGAAGGAAGGATGGATAGAGAGAAAGGAGCTGGAGACAAAAAATGAGAGAAGAAGGGAGGGGACAGACAGACAGATAGATAGATACTGCTGTGCTGTGGTTAATAACGCCGCTTTGAGTAGGCAGGGAGGTGCTCTCCATGGTCTGCAGCTCGGACTGCATCCTTGGGATTCTGGCGCGGCATCTACCCAGATTCGCTCTCCAAGGTATCTCACATCATGGGGGTGGTGGGTTTGCTTTACTTGTCAGAATGCGGGGCGGGAGGGAGCTCCGTATCTCACAAGACTTTTACTTGTGTACACGTGCAGTCACGAGCGAAATATGGCAGGAGCCTAGAAACCAACAGTCATTTCACTTAGTTGCGTCACGGCCACACTGACACCGCAACTTTAGGGCGTTAATAAAAGGCCGCTGGTTGCGTAAAGTCAGATGGTCAGGAGACAACGAAGCGTGATCCTCGTGATTGCAGACATACTGAGTTATTGTGTCATGCCCCGGTGACTAACAATCTAATAGCCGGCCGGGCAAGCTTGAGGTGCAAGCTTGAGGTGCGCGGGTGTTCTACAACACATGCCTCTCACGCGTCATCAGCAATCTGCCTCATCAGACTGGCTCATTATCACTCTTCCTCATAATCTCTCTCGTCCCTCCTCCTCCCCCATCTCTTGGGTTTAATGAATGAAGGTTGATTAGTGTTTATTGAGCGGCCGGGCCATGGGAGCGGGCCTTTTTTGAGCAGACTGAAATGAGTGCACTGGTTGTCAACTCAATATCTATCCGTCGGAGACGTTTCACACGTTATCAGATCATTGCGCCACCTATGATTGAGAGCGCATCAATGATGAGGTTCAGGCAACTAGAACACCAACGGTTTATCATCTGGCGTCTACAACGGATTTTTTTTATCCGTTTCGTTTTTGTTACGTGACACTATCGTTAGCCTATTAGGCCTATGGTAAAATAATAACAACTAAATAAAAGGAAAGACCAAAACGAGATAATGAGTGACATTTAGTTCCGAGATTATCGTCCCTCGATCCGTTTAATAATTTATGAGAATCATGGCATACACTTAGGGCACACTTCTGGTTATAGATAAACGTTCCACAACTTAATACCAACAAATCTGTAAAGCCTTCAAATATAACCCATAACAACGTTAGCCAAGTTTTCCCGGGTTGGTTGTCTAAACCGGGACTACGTGGGCAGTGTGCAGCTGCAAACCCAATCCTCGTCAGCTCAGTACTAAGTGAATCTCTGGTGCCGCTTAACGGGAAGACGCGGCAACTGCCACCCCTGTCCGCAGCCAGGGAGGTAATCCGCTGCACCGAGGAGACAAATTGGTCTCGTTTATAGTAATGTCTGTCCTACCGCGCGGTCAAACTACAATGTGTGGTAATGAATTGATTAATAAATAAGTGTTGATGCGTTTTGGTCGTCAGCGACGGTGACGTGACCGCAGAAAGATTTCAACAGTCTGAGGAGATGAAATCCCGTCCCTAAAGCCATGAGAGCCATTGATGACTCAGTGAACCGGCATGGATTCCTCAAGAGAGAAGAGAGCGGCTGTTGTCTTAATGAACCCAGAATATGTTAGATGATGATGCGTAATTGAAACTGGATGCCATGTCGTTTTGGAGTGGGTGGCGGGGGGTACTGTAAAATGCCAGCTGAGGTCACAGCTGACGACATATTAATGGAATGGCTATAATCTCGCTTCTTATTGGCCATGTTGAAATTTAATTGAAGTGCTGAGTGGTTTTGATGTAGCCTCTAGGCCTGACTGTCATTACACTTTTGACTCCCGTGTGTAAGAACCGTCCAATAACTTCTGTCCGCGCGAGCAGTCGCTGAAAGCCGTGGAGGATGTCGTTCGCTTTTGGTGAGGTATTTTGACTTTGCGTTTTGGGTTTCAACATGGAGTGGAGTCTGAATTGACAGTGCCAGATCAACTTCCGAAAGCTTACCCTTTTCTGGTATATTAATATTCCATTCTGAAATGTTTAGATCAATGTGATCTGTCTGTTGAGCGCTGCCAGGATTTTAGCCAAATACACCACCACCAAATCTCAAGTCTTCCAGTCACATCTAACTGTATGATTGACGCCCACCTCTCTCTTTTTGCTCTCATCCACACACACACACACACACACACACACACACACACACACACGCAAGCACACACCCACACATCAATGAAGGGAGGGAATTCACCAGACTCATCCTCACAAAAAATGCATGAGCTTAGTGTAGAATACACCAGACATGCATCTCATGACGCCATACATAGATGAACAGACATGGTAGATCCCAGAGACCAGGTGCGATGGCTAATTATTCACTTCCATGCCATAGCCTACTGCAGCTTCGACGTTCAACCAGTGTTCAAACGGCTATCTAACGGAATTCACGGCAGCTTGTTTAGCTACCCGCGATGAACCGCCTGCTGCCGAGCAGGGATGTACCTCCGCTCAGATATGCGGAGAAGACTATCAGACTATCACACGTCGTAGAATCTTCGCCGTCACCCCCTCTTTTCTTGCCTTAAGAAACACACATTCGATTCTAAAATGCGGTATGGCCACTGATTGGGGGAATCTCTCCACGACAGAGGAACCCCCACCAAATTCAAGAATTCCGCTGTAAACACAACGTCTTTCAACTCTCAACGTCTCTGAACTTTCCCATGCTATGAAAAGCTGCCCTCACCAGGCCGTTTAGCATTCTGGGAGGAAGAGGGAATGTAGCCTATTTTAGTGCATCTCCCCACGCAATTGCTTTAGCACAAGCGAAAACATGCAGGGAAACTTACCTTTTACCGAGGCGGCCAGTAGCCCCACGTACAGGAACAGCACCCGGCTCCAATAGTGCGCGTGTACCCCAACCTTCATTAGCGCAAAAACCCGTATTCCGTCCGTTTTCCTCGGTCTACTATGTCCGCTGCACACGTATTCCGATCTCCGTGCGAGTCCCGTTCCGTCCCGGTTCAAGGCGGTTGTCATGGCAGGGGTTTGTCTGGCAGGCACGGTTGTTATCAGACGGCTTTAAATTTGAGATTCACTTGGTTTCGGCGCCGAGAAAAATCCCAATGCATCGAGACTCGGATCTCGCAGCTGGACTGAACCATGTCATGCGGACCGCGGGGTTAGCGAATCTCTGTGTAAAGATTTCACACCGAAAGAGGTATATGTACCAGGGAAAGAATAGAAGCGGAGTCTTATCTACCCACGCTCAATATTAACAACCCCTCGTTCTCTCCAGATATATAATTCGATGTGAGATGAACTGGGAAGGCGAGCTATACCTTTTCCACTTTCTTACCCCACGGCCGTGCTGTTTTCCCTCTATTTATTCCAAATTAACAAACCAACGTCGATAATCCACATTTCACTTGCACATGAAAGGAAGAAACCCCGAATACGGACACCAATGCTATCCGGATCCACCGAAACGTCCTGCTTTAGAAGTTCCCTGCCAACATATAAGTAGATGGTTTTGAGGTGAGAAAAGAACAAGTGATCGTGTATTTCCAGTATTCGCAGCCCTCAGAAACGTTGGCTCAGGTCTTCACAACGCCAAGTGTCCGAATGCAGCTCTGCTTCATTCTGCACCTCTCTCGCGCGCGCTCTCTCTCTCTCTCTCGATTTCGTCCACTGCGCGTCGCGGGGCGCGCTATGATCTGCCTCTGTCGCTCAGGAGGATGTATTCGTTTAATCCTCCTACATGGACTCTCATTTAACCATTAAGTTTTCCTCCTCACTCCATACAATTGTCAGCACACCTACAATATATAGGCTACCAACGCAGTTACAGTAGGCATATGTAGTATAGGCCTATGTTGCCATCGCAATCGTTGAATCGTGTTTTAAATCCTCGTAGCCTAATGATGATGACAGTGACTGGCCGTTGGACAACAAGTGGCCCATCCAAGTAGAGATTTCTCTTGAATACGGTAAATAGCCTAACTCTGGAATGGGTTTTAGGAGGATGCATGGGTTGCACCACAGAATTTACCTCCGTAGCTACTGTGACGTTAATACGAGATGCTCAATACTTGCTCGCTGAACGTGAAATTGATACCTAACAGCCTGGAACTCTGGCCAGTTAATGCAAATGCCGTTTACAGTTTTGCATATAAACGGTCATTTAGTTTTACACTATGCGTTTTGTGTAAAAGTTTTTTTTTTTTTTACATAAGGACATGGCTACAGCTGTGCGTCAAGCGCACTTAAACCTTTTGAATAAACTAAATTATATAATAGGCCTACACATGAAATTAAATTAAATGAATCCATTAACCATTAATCCAACCAATTTCCAGACATACACACGCAAGCACACAGCCTAATATTTTGCTATTTCTTACTGTACATTTTTGAGAAACCGAGTGTGTGCTCGGTAGCCTACTATGTTGCCGATGTGACAAACTAACGATCATAGGTTTAGTTGAAATGAAATAGATTTAATCAATAATTTAGCAAATTGTAGAGGGAATTCGCGTGTTGCTAATTCTAATTCCATAGCTGGTTGCCATGGGACAGTTTTTGTGCATCCCTTTGTTTTTACTTAACTTAAAAAAATTCGCACATTAGAAGAGCCCAAAAACATTGAGAACATACGTATAAGACATGAGAAACGCAATCCTGGCAACAGTTTGATCGACAGAAATTTAAGGAAAAATGATAAGCGAGGACCCTTTCAGACCAAAACGGCACAATCTGAAGCGGTCCTGGGACGCAGTGGGGCCGTTTCCTCGCTCCATCTGGACTAATCCCAGTGTTCCCGTGGATGACTATGACCGGATCTGTCGGGAAATATGGGAGAAGGCAAAAAAGTCTAAAGCAGCTATGTGGGACTTTGGGCAAATCCACCGCAAATCTAAAATACAATCAACTGGAAAGTTTGTTGGAGATCCATTTTCCCAGCCGGAGTCGTACAACAACGTCCAGCGCACAGTAGGCCCAGCGGCCACTCTGGATGAATGGTAGGCCTGTAGCTAGCTTTTGCGTAAATTAGCCGATTTAATGTTTTCACTCAAAGCAGGGACAGCTGACATTTAGCCGAGCTCGCTGGTGCTGAAGACATTTTCACGTGAAATGTTTTTCTTCAAAATCTGGAGTTTTTCTTTTGAAATCTTCAAGATCTAGAGTTTTCCTATCTTTCAATAAACCATACGCCACGGTTAACCTATAGGCGTCTACTTATTTATTTAATCAAGTGTATTTTAAATATTACAAAATAATAAAAGTAAACCACTAGTCAGGTCAGTTTGGATAAGCTAAAACTGTCATGGGACTCTAGAAAAAAGAAATCTGTGCGCGCCTTTGCGGAGATCTGTCCTTGCGCATGTCATCGGCGCGACAAACTGTGGCCTCGCATTCGTCTGTCTTAGACCCACGCTAATGGTCCACCATCTGTGTACCGATGGTCCGGGCTTCAATCGCGGCATCGTTTTTTGACTCATCACAGGAGCGTCGCTCGCTCCAGTGCACCGTCTGTTCCGCATCGGGGGGCTCCGTTAGGTGACGGGCTGGAGACTAACGAGAGTCGGTGTCTAAAATATTCATACCTAGAGACCGGCAGCAGGCCCGTATCTCGCACCGGTGAGTGGATAAGGGAAAGGCAGAACAAACAAAGTTGTCCTCCGAATGTGCGTATTTGGTTTAGCTCACTGCGTTGCCTTGGCAGAGATGTGCTGTAGGCTACCACAGGGATTAGTTGGGAGAAAGACTGTGGGGGAGGGGGGAGGGACATGGGGGGGGGGGGGGCATGGATATGTGTGAGTGTGAGTGTGGGTCTGTGGTGGGAGGAAGGGGATGTTGATGTTGGATGGTCTAAGGGTGACTGAACGCTATGTAGATGCTACCAGGACTGAGGGGAGCGTTGCCTGTTGGGAGGATAATTAGTATAGGGTTAGGACAGGAAACAGTGTGAACATCCTTGAAATAACAACTGTATTTTATGTGGTATGTGTTGATAGTAGAATTGCTTACGCTACTGACTAACTCCCTCTCTCTCTATCCTCCATTTAATCTCTCTCTCCTTCTCTCTCTCTCTTCTTTTCCTCCTCTTTCTCTCTCTCTCTCTCTACTTTTCCTCCCCTTTCTCTCCCTCTTCCCTCCTCGCTTTCTCTTTATCTCTTTCTCCCTCCCTTTCTATCTATCTCTGTCTCTCTTCCCCCCCCCCCTCTCTATCCCCCCCCCTCTCTCTCTCTCTCTCTCTCTCTCTCTCCTTCTTTATCTCCATTGTATCTCTCTCTAGGGCAAAGCCTCGCTGCAGTAAAGTGCAGGATGAGATGTCACTCATGGTGCAGAAGGAGTTTTGCACATTGATCTCCCAGGAAGAAGAAGAAGAGGAGGATCTCTACAGCTCTGTCCCTGTCAACACTCCGTCGCCCCACAATGACCAAGACGACACCATCCCATCTGCGGAGAGCCCTGTGATGGCGATGGAGGTGGACGAACAGGGAGAGGAGGAAGAGGAGGAGGTGTTTCAGGTCAATGTGGACGAGGTGGGTGTTTGGTGATGACTGAGGGAGTTTAATACCGCTAAACAATATTTAATTCTCTCACTATCTGGTGTCAGTTGCAAGGCTATTACTGTTGTTTAATTGATATTTACATTTAGTCATTTAGCAGACGCTCTTATCCAGAGCGACTTACAGTAACTACTACAGGGACAATCCCCCCGAGGCAAATAGGGTGAAGTGCCTTGCCCAAGGACACAACGTCATTTTTGGCTCGGCCGGGAATCGAACTGGCGTGTTGAGATTACCAGCCCGATTCCCTCACCGTTCAGCCACCTGACTCCGATATATTGTCATTACGATATATTTAGTATGCGCTTTTATTAAGAGCAACATACAGCAGGGGATTTAAACCTTCAACCTCTGGGTCTGCAGTCAAACATTCTGCCATTGAGCTATAACCATCTCTTTTACTCTGAAAATTACAAAGGAGGGAATACAAACGAGAAGTGTCACAGGAGTAGTGTACAGGAATATTCAGATTCCAGGTGACAGTGCATTCAACCTGGTGGAAGCCTAGGTTGAATACTGTATTTTAAGATTCAGACCACAAAGTCATTACAGACCGATTTGGATTTCACAAGACCAGTGGATTTCCGGGACTAACAAAACCTGAAATAGTTAAAAGCTAACCGTAGCTGTCACTCTTCAAAACAACCAAATTATGAAAATGTATGTAAAACCAAGTGATTACACAAATGTTCAGTCTTTAATTTAATGAAAGTATACATGATGAGTAGAGCCCAAATTTGGCTAACCTTGCCATCCAATCATAATGCAGTCAGTTAGCCAAAGCTGTATCCATGTTGGTGTCCATTTGTAATTTACTTTGTGAAATATGTTAAGGCTCATGGGGAATCAGTTGATGTGTCTCTTCCTTTCTGAACTGTGTGACGTTCTGTACCTTGTCAGGCACGCGAGCAGCACAGGAGGAAGATCGAGATGTATCTAAAGAGTATCCTCCACATGGGGCCCGGCCCCGGAGCCCCCCCTGCCCGGCCCAGACGCCAGCCTGTTCCTGTCCGTGTGGCGCCTCCCAAACGCTGGCCCTGTGGTGCAGTGCCCCACTCCCCATCCCACCCCTTTTCTGCTGCAGCCTCCACCCCTCCCCCCTCGCCCCCCGCTCCCGCCCCCCCTTCATCCCCTCCCACTCCCGCTCCTCCACCCTCGTCCCCCCATCCTGCAGCCCCCACCCACGCTCCTCCCCCCTTGCCCCCCCCTCCCCCCACCTCCCCCGAGCCCTTTCCCCCGATCTTCCTAGAGGACGACTTCTTCCCTCTCCTGGGGCTGCTCTGTGACCCCCAGACCCCTCCCATTCCTGACTCAGCTAGCGAGGAAGACTTCCCACCTCTCCCTGGCACAGCCAGCAGGATGGATGCCCCCCCTCAGCCCATTTCCACCTTGGCATGGGGTGACAAGCAGTACCCCGCACCCCCCAGCCCTTCTCAGCCCGTCATCTCTGATCCTCTGACCTCCATCCAAGAGGTGAGCAGCTTAGCCATGCCCCACAATAAAGCCCCTGCCCTGGCCTCATCCATGGTGCCCTCTCCACACCCACCGGCCCCTCAGCCAGAGGCCTATGACCTCCTGGCTGACTTCCCAGCTCTCCAGCCCCAGGGGAAGGTTTCTCGGCTGGGCTCTATTTTGCCCAAAGCCCTCCATTCCTCCAGCCTTGACGAGGCGGCCCCCGAGGTCTCCTACAGTGCCCTCTTCAAGGCTGTTGAGGACGAGAGATTGGTGGGCGTGGAAGAGAATAGTGTCACGCCTTGCCCTGGAGGGTACTGGGGAGTGAGGAGGAAGCAGGGCTCCAGGATTGGAGACCAGAAGGGCAGTGGCATTGCCAGGGTGAGCTCCACCCTGACAACTGGGTGTGCCAAGTCACGCCCAGCCAACATAGAAGAGAAGAGAGGCAAAGCGACGCCGACTACTGCAGGTACAAGTCGCTCTGCCATCTCTTTATCTGTATCTCTGCCTCTCTCTCCTCCTTTATCTTTTCTCAGTATTTCTAGCTCGCTCCCTCTTTTGTTCTTAGGTCTCTACCATTCCTTTCTCTCTCTACTGTAATATCTCTCCTTTTTGCCATAATTTCAACTTTCCCTCCCATCTTCATTTGACAGTTGGTGAAAGTCAGAAGGAGTTTGGAAATGGGTGTGTGGCATGACACTTGTTTTGACAAGATGGAGAGGGACACTGTATTACAGACAGGGTCCGTTCTCACACACACACACACTCACACACACACATGAACACACACATGCCCCGTCAGAGCATTCATTATTAATATTAATGACACAGTCACACTCTGCTAATTAAAATAAGGAGCACCTGGCTTGGCCACAACTGGGGTGGAGTCACACCCTCACTCAGTCTGCCTAATTAATCTCCAACACACACACACACACTTGTTCTCCCTCAGAAAAACCCAGTTTTGCTTACCAAGACATGCGGTCTCACACATATACACACCCTCTCAGATAGCACAGATTAGGATATCTGCTATAAATACGGAATGCAGACAATGGCTCCTTTTCACCAGAGCATGTCACATATATAGCTGCGTTCTTGGTAACAGAAACTATTTTCAGAATTTGGTCTCTTCAACTGTCCCTGCTTCAGACAGACCAGAGTACATCCTTGAGAAAGCTGAATGAATGCAGGAGGAGGAGGAGAGGGTAGGAGAAGGAAAGGGGGGGGGGGGGAGTGTGATTACTCTGGCCCTCTTCCTCACCCTGCTGGCCCTGGTGTCTTTACATGTACAGATGTTCAAGCTCAAAGCCAGGGTCCAACATGGCTGGTGTGAATCATTACTGTAATCAGTGATCGGTGTAGCACCACAATTGGAAACACACACACACACACTGATCGCTTTCTCACGCACACACAAACATGCAAATAACCACTCGCATACACGAAAAACTCACACACACCACACCTTTTCTGCACTGCATACACTTTCACAAACACCTGCTGAAGCACAGAAACTACATAAACACATTAAAAAACAAACACACACCAGACACTTTTGTCTGCACAACGTGTGTGAGTGCACACCCGCTATCTGTTGAGTGGGTGTGTTAACACGGTGGCCCTATGCAGGGACACACTCTCTGGTGTGATTCAGCCTGCAGGTTTTCATAATGAAGGATTATTGTGCAACGTTGCAGTAAATTATATGGAGATTTCAGTCTCCCATAACTCTCTACGGGTAAGGGGTAGGGGTATGTGTGTATGTACGTGCACATTGTGTGCGCACATGTGTGAATGTGTGTGTGTGTTGGTGGCACTGACGCACCTTGAGAAATTCCCTCGTGAGTTTGTGAAAAGCCACGTGGTCCACTGTTGAAACATGTGGCCCATGCCCACACAGCCGCACACGCTGGCTTTCCTGTAGGCGTGTCACTTCCTGTTTGTATACCCTTCTCCTCAGACTCTGTTTGCCTCTTCTCTGACTCATGTTAACTAAGTGGATGTCTGTTTCCAGTCCCAGTGTTGTGCGTGGGAAGGGATCTCTGTTACTGCGTGCTGGGATTCCAGCCTATCCCAGCTTAGATATGCATGCACCTCAATGCATGTTGCGATAGATACACTAGACAATAGATCCATGCATGTTTAATGACAAGGTGCTCAACTACCCAGCTCTCTCCCTTTATTTCTCTCTCTTTCTCTCTCTCTATCCCTTTCGCCCTCTCTTCCTCTCAAATTCAAAGTCAAATTTGCTTCACTGGCATGAATGTCTCAATAACAATATTGCCAAAGCATCAAGTTTTAATTAAAAAAAAATATACATTTCAAGAAAACATTGACAACATTAAGATTGAGATTTTATTATTATTTATACTGTATACAGTATATATATAGAGTGTTATGTGTGTTGTGTGTGTGTAAGTCATTCACTGTCCATCAGTTTGATCCCACAACTGTTGATACTTGGGCAGCAAGATATACCCTGTCTTCTTCTTCTAGGATGATTTGTTGTTTTGAGAGGTCATTATACTTTTGGAAATCTGAAATTACAGAGTTCAACTTGTTAAATTAAACGTTACTTCTTACTGTAAATGTTTTACATTATAGGAGGAGAACCTCACCTGTCTCTTTCTCCCTCTATCTTTCTTTCTTTCCCTCCTTCTCTTTCTCTGGCAGGTACATGTGCAGATGGCAATGGTGCCAACCTGTGCCCGGCCTGGATCGGCAATGCCAGGGATGGCATGAAGAGAGCATTTGCGCCTTGTGACAAAGCCAAACCCTGCTCCCCCCAGGAGATGTCGAGTAGTGCCACCCCTGCCACCACTGCCCCAGCCCCGGCCCCTGCAACCCTCCACCGGGTCCCCGCCACCCTCACCCCTGGCCATGCCACCCCTGCCAAAGGTGAGGGTGAAGCCAGTGTGCTGGGATTCCTTGTGAATGATCTCCTTCACCCCTTCCTCATCCCTTCTTCCTCCCGTGAGATCTTGTCATCAGACGTAAAGCCTGTTGGTTTCTACTGTCGCCAGCATGTCACATGGAATCCGTTCTTGTCCAATTACAGAAGTCTTCCAGGAGGCCATAAGGTCGGCCCCCAGACAAGCCCCTCCCACTGCCCATTGTCCCAGGCCCAACCGATGGGGGACCCCTTGGTACGCGCCTGCGGCCCTCGCTCAACCCAGCCGCCATTGCCCTGCCTGCCCCCGACCTGGCATCACCCTCCCAGTAGGTACCTCAGATATGGAGGTAGACTGGCACAACGCACAACAAAGATGAGAGTAACTGTTATTTCTTACGTTTAAAGGGGTGTATGTTTGGGGAGTGGGGTGTTGACATAGCTGCTGGGGGCCTCTTGGAGCATGATTGAACCATTTCTGCCCCAATGCCTTGTTTTACTCACATCTTGTCCACGGGGAGTTGGGTGTTGCATGTGTGTGTCACAGGGTATTGCTTGGGTTTTTTTTTACCATCATTTGAGATATTTCTAGATGACTCCCCTCCCTTCTTTCCCTCTTTCTTTCTGTCTCTATTGGTCTTGCTCCCTCCCTCCCCACTCTGTTAGAATGGTCCATTTAACACAGAGTGTTTTTTTTTCCACCCACTCGTCTGGCCGTGTTGCCGTGACAGCACTGTGCTCGGCTCTCTGGGAGGCTTGACCTTGTGGCCCTTCCTCTCCTTCCTCCTGGTGTAATGGCTGAAACAGGAAGGCAAAATCCACTGTGGTGGCTGTGAGAAGAGAGGGGGAGAGAGAGACACAGAGAGAGAAAGACAGAGAGAGGGAGAGAGACAGAAAGACAGAGAGAGAGAGAGAGGGAGAGAGAGAGGGAGGGAGGGAGGACGTTTACTGTAAAACTCAATTTCTACAACCTTTATTGAGCAGTCAAAACTAGGGAGGAGAGAGGGTGAAAACGTGTCCGGATAAGAAAATATAGAGGGAGAGGATGAGAGAGGAAGGTAAATAAAGTGAAGGATGAACAGAAGTCTTCTGGTGATAATGGAGAACTTTCAAGAGTTGCAGTTATAGCAGAGAAAACAGGTGATGAAAGGCTGCAATAGATGGCCGTGTGTCTTTGGTACGCTTCTCACACACATGAACACACAGACACACACGTACGCACACACACACACACACACACTATCACTCCAACAGTTGAAGGATGCATCAGGAAGGAGGCTGTTTAAGATGCTCTCTTTCCATTCTTTCCACACTGTCTTCAGGGTCAGGGGTTTTCCAGGGGCTCAGAGACACCACCCATCCATACCCTGGGATCTGTCCTCTTTTCATTTAGTCATAATCTGTTTATTTATCTTCATGAATCTGATAGTAATTAAGCTTCAGACTGTGTTAGACTGTGCCTCACCCCCTTCCCGAATCCCCCCCACCCCACAAACACACACACATACTCTTGTTACTCTTTAACATTGATGTATGCCTTGGTTCCTGTAATCCAATCCTGGCAATTCGATTGGGCCTCTAAGAGAGAGCGGTTAGGAGAATCTCTTTAGAGTCCTGTTGGAAGGCCTGGCATGAAAAGTCTAGTTTGGTTGGTGATGCCAGTACATCCATGAGGTGAACAGGAGGAGGAAACAGAGGTGGAGGGCAGGAGTGGAGCGGAGCAGAAGGAGGAGGTGGAGTGGGAGGAGGGGAAGGGGGAGAAACAGGTGGAGGAGTGGGAGGTGGAGGAGAGGGAGGTGAAGGAAGAAAAGGAGGAAAAGGAGATTGAAGGGAATGAAGAGGAGTAGCAAGAGGGCAGAGAAGTAGGACGTGATATTTGTATTTGTGTTTAGCAGCATGATTGACAGGGTCTTTACAGATTTGGGGTTTGGGGATCTTGTAGATAAGAGTGAGTTCTCAGAATGGGTGTAGGTGTGTTTGTGTGCTTGTGTGTGTTTGTGGGAGGGAGGTTGGATGTGTTTGTTTGTACGTGTGTGTGTCGTAGGGAGGGTGGATGTGTCTGTTGGTATGTGTGTGGGGAAGGTAGGGTAGTTGTGTGTGTGTGTGTGTGTGTTTGTAAGTGTGGGAGGCTGGATAGTTGTGTGTGTGGGGGGGGGGGAGTTGCATGTGTGTGTGTGGGAGGGAAAGTGGATGTGTGTTTGTGTGTGTGTGGGAGGATGGGTGGATGTGTATGTTAGGGACATGGGGGTCCTCCAACACTCCCAACTTTCTCTTTTCTCATACATACTCTGCTAATAAGCCAAACGGGGCTGTTGCTAGGCTACACAGGACTGTTGCTTTGAGACGAGAGGACTTATTTCTATGGTTGTGTGTGTCTTTTGACCATACTGTTTAGAAATTTGCTGCCTTTTCACCTTTATTAACATGATGCTTTTCAGTGGAGAGACCCTCCAAAGCAGGGTTCACAGAGGCTGGTGGGATATGTTTGTGTGAGTGTGTGTGAACGTGCGTGTGCATGCGTGTGTGTGTGCATGTGTGTGTGTGAATGTACATTATGTGTGTGTTTTGAGGAGGGTCATTGCAAACCAAAGTATGAAGGACTCCCAAATCTTGAAACCAAGCAACAAAAAGGCTCCATCAGGATGTCTGTGCATGGGAGGAATGACTTCAAAGTTCTGGGACGTTTCTCCTCCCCTGACTTTCCCAGACAGAGGAATAAGCCTCTAAACACCCACTACAGTGATTAGATCTATACTAGTGAGTGGTCTATAGATCTGTAGTCTGAGTGTTGGGACTGGGCGTCCAAGTGTTGGTCTCATCATCAATCTGTTTGTCTTGAATCAAGGACAACTTTCTCTCTCTCTCTTCCGTTCTCTCTCTCTCCCGTTCTCTCTCTCTCTCTCCTTTGTCTCCCTCAACTAGGAGTGTGTGTGCATTTGTGTTGTTATTGTGGCGAAGGGGTTGCCTTTCCATTCATATTTTTTATTTAGTTCACCATTACTCAGACTCACGTCACCCTTGTGCTCAGCCCCTTCCTCGTCATCCTAGTCTTACTCCTTCTTGTCATCCTCTTCCTTTTCTTCTTCATCCTCCTCCCCCTCTCACCTTCCTGCCACTCATCCTCCTCTTCATCTAAGCTCCATCCTCCTCCTTCCCTTCCCCCACCCCACCCCTAACCCTGCCACAGTAATAGCACTGCCCAGATCCTCATTGGCACTTTCTTGGCTCCCAGCTTGTTAAACATTGATTACTGTTCTCACCCTCTCTTTCTCCTCTTCCCTCCTCCTTCCTCCGTGTGCTGTCTTCATCTGGCTCTCTTTTCCCCGTCTGTCTTCATAGCCTCTCTTTGTCTGCTCTGTGTCTGTCTTGGTGTCTATATGTTCTGTAACCAATTTATTGTTTATATATTTTTATGTCATCATTTCCCATCCCACTCTTATCTATCTCTCTTTCACTCTCCTCTGTCTCTCTAGTACCATGTTCCATCCTCACAGCAAAGCGTTCCTCCTGGATTTGCCCCTTGTCTTCCTGCTCTAGAGATAAACCCAGTAGGAAGCTGTGCAGCCCATCCCCCCGAGGGTCTCCATCTAACAGGAGGCGACATCCCAAACAATAAATGACTGTCTAAACATTGGTTGTCCAAAATTGTATCTGGCTGGTGAGGGTTGCCTGTTTAACTCTAGCTTCATTAAGCTAGATATAGAACTATGGTAAAGGTGTATCAACTGGGCTTTCCAAGCTTCTGCCCTCTAAGCCCCTGTGTGTGTGTTTATTGATGTGTGTGGTGCTGGCATGCCTCACTTTGTTGCTGACTGACAATTGTGTGCGTGTGTGTTTGTGTGTACGTGTGTGTGTGTGTGTGTGGATGCACAGCATAGAAAGATCAGTTTCCTCCTGATACTTATCTTCTTCTATTCTATAAAACTGTCACCCTCTATTATTATACATGGAGAAGGTGTACCATAAAATTAATATTTTAAAAATGATATGCGTCAATGTTGCTGTATTTAAAAAAGATAATATACACAAACATTTTATGTGTATTCAAAAATGTAGTTACTAAGACCTATCATATTTGTAAATAAGAGTGTGTGTGTTATTGTATTTGCTATGTGTTTGTTGTGTGTTTTTAGTTAGTTTTTGTGTTGTGTGTGTCTGCTTGTCTTTGTGAGTGTGTGTGTATATAATTGAATATGGGAAAAAGCGCTTTATTTGTGTGGATGTCACCAGCTGATGGATGCCCCTCATAAGATAGCTACAATCAGAGATCATCTCTCATCCTCCCTCCCACTCATTCCTTTCCCTCTGTCCTCTCGTTTTTCATCCCTTTATCCCACTCTTTCATCTCTTTCTCTCTCTTTCTCTTCCTTTCATTCTCTCCCCTCCCTTTTCATCCCTTACCCCCCCCCCCCCCCCTTCTCTCTCTTCCTCTCTCTCTCTCATCTTCTTCCTCTCCTGTGGTGACTGGTCGTGAGTGGCTGAGTGTCACAATGAATTTCATGGCGTTGCGTGTGGCGTCGCATGTGTCCTAATTGCGAGGGAGGCAGGCCGTCTTCAGAGATGAGGCGTGTGACCCGTCTCCCGCGAGCCAATGGGGAGTGACGCCAGTGCGTGAGCGAGTCTCTATGACAGCTCTGTGTTTCGGCTGCATGCCTCCCTCGTCATCTGTAGGCGAAGGGAGGCATGCCTCCGTGGTGAGAAGAGTATTCTGGAAAGAAGAGGAATGTGAAAAAGAAAGTGACACAGAGAGTAAGGGTATGAAATATCTGAGGTGAGGGAGAGAGAGTGTGAGGCAGGAACGAAAAATAAAGTGGGAGAGAGGTAGACAGGTAGACGAGGATGTAGACAGGGAGACCGGTAGACAGGGAGACCGGTAGACAGGGAGGGAGAGAAAATATGGAGAGGGGACAAAGAAAAGCGAGAGACGATGTTGTGTGCTCCTTTCCTATCCAGCATCATTACCGCATACTGTTACTTGAATCCTACCTGTGCATTATGTGTGCGTCTGTGTTTTTTGGTTTAGAGAAATAGTTACACTTTTATTGCAATTCATAAAATACCCCTGGATTACCAATCAGGTTTAGCGGAGGGCCATAGGCAAATAGTGGTCACACAGTAAGGCCAGGGTCTTTATAAATAAGGTGAAAGAGGGCACACAGAAAGGACACACCGCAATGGTTTCACCGGGCATCAAGGTCTAACCCACACACAAGATTAGGAGAATAGTATAGGCATGGGCGTAGATTTGGGGGGGGACGCTAGGTACTTGTCACCACCAACATTTGAAAATGACAAAATTGTCCCCACCAATAGTTAAGAGAATTGTGCTGCTATTTGGATCGATTCCGACGGCCAGGACGCGACAGTACAAGAAACGCCATAATTTGATTGGCTGAAACCCCGAAGGGGGAGGGTTATCTGACACGCGACACGCACGGGAGGAAGCACATGCTACTTTGCTTGCTTGCACTGGCAGTGGTAGACAAGCTAGCGGGTGTGTTGGCGACAACGGTACAGCTAACTTACCAAGGCTGTCTGCCGACAATACACAGGGGAGAGCGGGGGCAAAAGTAACACGGGACGAAAGTAACAAAGCGATTTTCTCAGAGCCCTGACTTCATTTGCTTTCCAAGTTATGACAGCACCTTCAGCATGCAACCATTGATGGAACAGCCAAATTTCACGGGATTTAGTCATAGTTTGCTGCTGTTAGGTGCGGAAAGCACTTTTCGAGTGCGCAAAGTAAATTACCGAGGCGGTCCTTTTTTTCTAATTAGAAGTTGTGTTTCCCGTTTCATGTGTCACAGTCACAGATCAATCTACAGGTTATTTAGTGCTCTAACACATTCTGAAGGTTGCCTTGTCAAGAGTTTTTCAGTATAAAAGTAAATCTGGTTTAAATGTCAGGAGTTCCTGTCGGGACGAAAGTAACACTTGTTACTTTTGTCCCGCGGCTAATGTAATAGTATGTGGTAAATTTCTGTTTGTGGAAAGCATTTATTCAAACATGTTTATGTCATATTATATCAACAGAATATGCCAAGAGTGAGGGTCAGAAAGACAGACAGAGATCTGATTCAGTAAAAAATTATAATAAATATTTGATGCAACTGAAATGTAAAATTCATCGTTTTTTGCAGAACTAATGGACAAAATATGTTTGCATTTACATATTAACAAGGTCATAGTCAGGTATATGTAATAAAAACCAGAGTTACACAAAAAATGTAGCTCGTATTGTTGTGTTACTTTTGACCCACCCCTGTGTTACTTTCGTCCCAACTGATGGGGTTGAAAGTAACAATGTGCAACTTGTGTTTAAAATGAAATTATACTGAAGTTGTTCGACATTTGTCCATAATACCATCTGGTATTGATAGACCACACTTATAAGTTATAGACCCAAGCAAAAATATATCTAGGTCTAAAACATTCTCCTTTAAAATTACGTTTTTCTGAAAAATTGTACTTGCGCCCCCCGCTCTCCCCTATGTATTGGGCTCATTAGAGAAATACAACTGCTGCGATAAACTGGTTGCACAGACATATGATGGAGCCTTCTGTCATGGCATCAGAGCTAAATGGGTTGCAGGCAAAGGTTAAAGAGAAGCTATATTCACACATTGCTATGCACACAAGGTGAATTTGGTTCTAACCCAATCCACGAAATGCATCCCCGAGTGCAGAACCTTTTTCAAGACAGCTGAGGGACTTTCTGCTTTTTTTAGCAGATCATCCAAACGCACCCATCTCTTGGATGAGACTGTCAAACGCTGCATCCCCAGAGCAGCAGCAACCAGGTGGAGCTCCTATTCAAGGCTGGTCCAAAGGATTTTATTTCACCTTCCAGATCTACGTGTCATGTTTAACGTGATCGGCGACAATCCCGACAACTGGGACGGAGAAACATTGGCAATGGCTGCTGGGTTTGAGTTGTGGCTTTCAAAACGGTCAACCTGTTTCCTACTGATAGCTTTTGAAGGGATCTTCAATGACACCGATGCTCTCTTTAGCATCCTTCAGTCCAAAACCATGGATATCGGATTCTGCTGTAATCGCATCAAAGACACAATGAAAGTGTTGGACAGCAAGCGACAGGATTTTGACCATTTTCATGCACACTTTGAGGAAAGATGTGATGAGATGGAACTTGTTCACTGCGAGACACGAGATGGGCTGTCAAACAAAACAGAACGAGCTCGCATCTACTACTGCATTCTGGACAATGTCAATGTTCAGATGAAGACCAGGTTTCTGGATAACTTTTCCGATCTCGATTTCATTGGACTGGTAGATTGCAATAAGCGCTGGTTTGATGACAGCAAACTGAAGAAGCTGCCAAAGTATGCAAGGTACTTTGACTTTGTCAGGCTAAAAAGTGATCTTGTGGGGTTGTATGGCTCACAAGAACTAAGGGGCAAATCACCGACACAGCTTCTTGACTTTTTAAAACAATACGACTTGGAAGCAACCGTTCCTGAAGCAACAAAGTTGCTGCAACTGGTCTTGACATTTTAAGCCACTACAGCTTCGGTGGAGCGCACATTTTCCACCCTGAAACGGATAAAAACATACAGTCGGAACCGGACCGGGCAAGTACGTCTCTCAGCCCTTGCCATTCTGTCAATTGAGAGCCAGAGACTGTGCACACTGAAGGCCAGTAAGGAGGAGTTTTACACAGCTGTGATAGACGTCTTCACGAGGAAAGAGCGGCGGATGGATTTTGTCTACAAATAATCTACCGATTGGTGAGTCAGAAACAATTTTGGGTTTAATTTTGAATTGGTTGAAATAATGCTGAGTGCAAGCCATTTGCCTTCATATTCAATTGAGCAGTGTGTGTTCTCATTGTTGATGACTGACAAACATAATTGGCCGCTGTGCAATAATTAAGGATAAAGATGGTTGCATTCAGATGCTGGACATTGGTGTGTGTGCGTGCGTGTGCGAGAGAGAGAGGCTGTGTCTACTACCGCGCACTTTATGAAGTACACTGCAATACAGTGCCCTGCAAAACAGTGCACTTACATATTCAGTGCACTCCGTCGCTGATAAATGCTGTCTCAAATGGAGCACTTACGTTAAACACTTGGTGGAAGTGACGGACGCAAATCTTCTCGCCACACCCGCAAAACCTGCCAAAATGAACGCGCTTCTCCACTCAAGTGGAAAAAGCTGCCAAAAGGGCTCCTCCTTTTCCGCTACGTAGCCAAGATGGCGCCTGTTTAGGGCGAGTAATGTCCATCGTTGTACACTGTTTTTTTGGACCGTTTGCAGTGCGCCATCCGGGTACTTTTAGTGCACTGAATTCTTCTGGTTTTGTGAGTGAAGCGCCCTAAGCACTGAAAGTCAGTGCTCAAAGTGCACAAGTGCGCGGTAGTAGACACAGCTACTGACTACATGGACACAGCTACTGACATGACTCTGATATGTCATGTCATGAGAGTAAGATATGTCATCCTGATTGGACATTTCTTGATATTAACCGTGCATGTGTGCCGCGCTTGTGCGTAATGTTTTGACGTAGCCTATTAGCCTGAACAATAAATTAGGTAATCTGGCTTTCATAACTCAGTGCCTACCCTCTTACTGACATCACCGCACGTCACTGCATATAACCCACCCCCAACGCCCACCCCCATGTATAAAAAATAAGGAAACTGACCAACTAAGGACTGGATCGATTAGGCTGCAACGCCAGTCCACCTACATTTACATTTACATTTAGTCATTTAGCAGACGCTCTTATCCAGAGCGACTTACAGTAAGTGCAGGGACATTCCCCCCGAGGCAAGTAGGGTGAAGTGCCTTGCCCAAGGACACAACGTCATTTTTTGGCACGGCGGGGAATCGATCCGGCAACCTTCTGATTACTAGCCCGACTCCCTCACCGCTCAGCCATCTGACTCCCCACCTAGGTGTCGGGCCGGCGGAAAGTTCTCTTGCCATAGCCGGACTTTTAGTATTACACAAGGCCAGTGTCTTCAAGGTTCACTCACGGGTGGCCAGGACTTTTAACTTGACGCCCGGTCACCACCGTTGGCATGGGGATGATGCGGCTTCCCCAACCTGGATGACGTCACTCCTTGGGATTCCCGGAAAACGCCTGGAGTTGGATTTTGTGCTGCTTCGGAACCCGTTAACAACAAACGAGCGGTGAGCCCTTAATGGCTAACAATTACGGCAAACCATTCACGCTGCAATGGATTATGGAAATCGCCGTTCCTTTTGATACGTTTGATAGCGCAGAACAATGTCTCGTCAGATGTCTCCACTCAGCTCACACTCCGTCGGGACTCGGACGTTGCAGTCAGCGTTGGACCAGTACTACGCAGCAGCGATAATAGTGATGAGGATAGTAGCGAGGACGATAGCAAAAATTGGTTCCCGCAGCCCAAGGCCTTAGCTCGGTCGTGGAATCCTCTCCCCGGTCCCCCGCATCTCGCCACTGTGAGTCCTCTTATTTCCACCTCAATTACTGCTCATCTGTGCTGCGGCCACCCAACCTCACTGAATGTCTGCAGCCGTGTTTTATTAGTTGGTCCTCGAACGGCAATCAGCGGAATATCTGTCCATGAGAGAGGGTAAAAGAACAGGGCAACAGATAACACGGACCCCGTGCTGCGTATTGTACAGGTCATATTGCAAAATATATTTTTTTATCCCCATTGTCCATGGCAGATAATCTACAAAGTCACACTCCCAACATTCAATCACAAGTTATACATATACATATTAGTTGTCACGGAGTGCACGTCGCCGGTGCGCCGGTCTGCGTCACCGTAATTCTAAAGGTGCCAGTATGGTACTCAGACTCCGTTACGGATGGGCGGGCCGCCGGATAGGACGGATTATTAGCATTTCTGTTGCCTTTATAGTTCTCCGAAGGCTGGGGGTGCTGAAAACAATTCACCGCCAGAACAGTAGGTGGAGAAGCGTTTTTTTGTCGAAAACACATTGCTTTGTTGCGTCTTTGTAAATTGAAATCGTCGTTGTTTATCTCCCATCACTCATCACACGTGTGACCCTCCTACCAGCTGTCACTAGTCAGACGATGATTGCAGCAGGTACAGTCACATAATATTATATTAAAGACTGTGTCTAATGCTATATAAACACCTGAAAGAGCAAACTTATCTCTATCATGGTAGGTATTATTTGTAGGGAAAATAGTAGCACTCTATAACAAAATGATATGCTTATCTTATATACACTATAGAAACTATTAAAAAACGATTCCAAGAAATGAATACGTTCTTATTTTCTTTGGTATTTTTGAGATTAGCAATGATGATTGCTGGGTAATATGTATGTTGTTGTGCAATGGCAAGTCTCTATTTGATCATGTGACGAGACGATATGATACAGACAAGGCTCTGGTTTTGTGAATTCATTTCTCCACCACCAAGTGTATAATCCAATGTGAAAAATGATAAACAAAAAGACTGATATAATTGGAAACAAAAAGATCCATACAAACTGTATGTACATTCAAAACTACAATGTACAACTCTAGGTCACTAAACTGTGGCAGTCAGTGCACAGACAACAAACTCACGTTTCTGAATTCGCTAGAGTAGAGCATAAACTAGCTCACAATAAACTTTCTCTCCAAGAAGTTCTCATCACAGACGTCTTTCAAGAAGACGACCTTAGAGAAAACGCCTTTCTGTCGAAGTCGTCAGCGTCGTCGTCGAGTGTTTATGTACCTCCTCCCGGCTTTCCTCACACACAGTGAACGATGGCAGCTAACAGACAAAGACTGTAGCGGACCAATCACGGCCAAGGGGTATCCGTCGCTGTACAGCACGGCATGACGGATCGACAGAAATTTCAACGGTGCACGGGAGAGCTCTACTAGGGCCCCGGAGACGACGGAGAGGGCGTTCCATCTATGTGTAGGCCCTTCCCATGTGTCCGTAATCGTGAAGTATGGAGTACCATATAACGGCCTTAATACGTACCCATTTTGTGTTGAGACTATCTAGGACGGCTATATAAGCTGAGATGTTTCCGACTTCGTTGTGGAGTCTTATTCTTGTTTCATGTTAATGGCCGTGTGGTGTCTGACCTTTGTTCTGTGAAACCCTGTTTATTTTCAAGTAAAGACCTTGTGCGCTTTCAGCCAAAAGACGCTGACTCCTTGCCTGCTTAATCACATTAGTGCTGTCAAATGTGTCAAAATATTTAATCGTGATTAATCGCATTAATGTCATATTTAACTTGCGATTAATCACACATTTTTATCTACATTTACATTTATGGATTTGACCGACGCTTTTATCCAAAGCGACTTCCAAGAGAGAGCTTTACAAAAGAGCATAGGTCACTGATCATAACAACGAGGTAGTCCCAAACATTGCAAGCAGCCAAAACATGAAGCATATATGCTGAAAAACTAAACAAGTGCCAAAGGGAAGACCCATAAGAGCATGCAGTTATACAATTTACAAATTAAAACAACATGAAAAGTGCAAGACTGTACCTATAGAAGAACAATCAACAGTAAAAATATTTCACAGCGAGTACAAGAGTTCAAGAGTTAACTTTGTTATAACTAACCTACAAGAGCAACAAGTCTCTCAATAAGAGTAATTGTGATCCTGTAGGAAACTGACATCAGGTCCAATCAAGCATTCCTAAGTGCCATTGTACTCCCGGAACAAGTGCGTCTTGAGCCTTTTCTTGAAGGTGGGGAGACAGTCAGTGTCCCTGATGGAGGTGGGGAGCTGGTTCCACCATTGGGGTGCCAGGCAGGCGAAGAGCTTGTGTTGGGACCGGGCGGTCTTGAGCGGTGGGACCACCAGGCGGTTGTCTGAAGAAGACCGTAGGTGACGGGTGGGGGTGTAAGGCTGCAGGAGAGACTTGATGTAGTCGGGTGCAGTCCCGTTCACTGCTCGGAAGGTCAGTACCGGGGTTTTGAATCTGATACGGGCGTTGATGGGTAGCCAGTGGAGAGAGATGAGGAGCGGGGTAACATGAGAGCGTCTGGGGAGATTGTAGACCAGGCGGGCCGCTGCGTTCTGAATCCTCTGGAGAGGGCGGGTTGCGCATGCTGGGAGATCGGCGAGCAGCGAGTTGCAGTAGTCCAACTTGGAGAGGACCAGTGCTTGGACTAGCAGCTGGGTGGAGTGCTCAGACAGGTATCTATTCTAAATGTCCATTGATTTCTTTTTGTCCCATTATTTTTCTAATTTTGACGCTCTTATCAACATGGAAAAGTGGATCGGATTGCTTAGTGCAAATGTTTTTTTTTAAATTGAAAACAACATTGCAATCGCCTGACTTTGGCGAGGGGGTGTAGAATTCACATCAGCTGTGTGCTTGTGTAACGGGTGTGAACCTGTGAAACTCACTCCTCAGGTATGTAATGGGCTACCCGCGTAAAAAAATAGCTAGCTTTTCTTTGGCGTAGCTGGTAGTGGTCACACTTGGCAAGTCAGAGGTTGTGCGTTCGAGCCCAGCGAGTGGCGAACGACGCCTTGTAGTGATGGAGCGTGGCAACGTCCGTTACAAACCGTCACACCTGGCCATCAAGTGGTATTTTAGACTGGGCGTGCAGCGATGATAGCTCAGTTCACAACGACAAAAACACAAAGATCACTTTGGTCTTGTCAATGGAACCATTTGGCAACTTTTTAAAAGTAAATGTTCCATTCAGAATTTTGTTGGCATCCATTTCGGCTTCTTGCGCTCGCCATCCACTCAAAACGTAAAGTTAGCCTACTACTCTTTAGCCGGCTCGCAAGCCCAAATAAGTGTGTGTGGCGTGCCTGTTGTTTTGTTTCCGGTCTAGCTAGAACCGGTGTGGTGTTGTTGTTTTTCTAACGTCAGTAGTTGCTGCATCAGCATGTGAAAAAAACGTTTTCCAAGCAACGTTTGCTTGGCCAAAAAGAACGTTAATCGCACGATAAAAAAATTATCGCCGTTAATATGGGTTTGCGTTAACGCCGTTAATAACACATCAAATCAAATGTATTTGTATAGCCTTTTTTACACGCAAGCATGTCACAGAGGGCTTCACATGCGCCCATAGAACTGCCCCTCAACCAACCTAAACCCTCAACATTAAACTGACAGCACTAATACATATACATAAGACATCCTCCTTATAAACAGACAGGGCCCACACGACATGCACACATGTATACACTCACACACAGGCACTCATACACATATGCTCAGATACACATGTTCCTTTGAAGTTTTGTGCACAAATGGTTGGGCAAAATTGAATAAAAAGAAAAAAAAAAGGATCAGTCCAGGGCTGGTGTTGGTGCTCAACTAGCCTCACCCAGCTTAGTGGTTACTGCTTTGTTAAAATGGAGAGACAGAAAGACATGAGGAGACTAGCCTCTTTGATGCCCCAAGGAAAGAGTGAGACAGGATTGAGATTAAAAAAAATATCTTTATTGGGCAGTCAAAACTGCCAAGTCAGCCACCAGTTACATCACACAAGACAATTGGACATACATTTGGCACACATTGAAGATTTTGATAGCAGGTCCTTTCAAATTGTGTGTGTTCAGCTGCGTGCTCGTTGTTGCTTGAGACTTCGCTTCTGGATTGCGAATTACAAAAATGCAGACGAATGTCTTATTATTATTGCAACTTAGAAATGGTTGGTGAGATCAAATGTGGAAGATAACATGTACATAAGTAAGTGCATTTTATTTATAAAGCACACTCTTAACACAGCAAGGCTGACCGAGGTTCCGAACAAAAGCACAAAAATAATAATACAACATATAGCTGCAAGCAGCAATGGCATATTCCTCATTCAAAATTGAATTTGTTTGTAAAATTTACATAATACACTGGGATTAACTAGAAGACTTGTAATTGTAATTTCTGTCATAATAATAAATAAATAAATGTTTATACATTTTACAGGATTAGAACCCACCACCCTTCGCACATCAGCACTACGTCTGATCCTACTAATCCATTTACAGACTTAGACATTTGATTGTTTAGTTTTTGTATCAGAAACATTTTTGTATTTCTCCAATGGCAAGCAGTGTCAGATTTGGTTAAAGTTCAAACAGCTGTAATTTAGTCCTATTTATATATGGAACATAAAAACGCAAGAACGGGATGACTGGGTTGCCGCTGTAAAGAATAGCTTACCCATAGTTCTTTAAAAAGGTTGTTTGGGGTGCCATAACTTGTCATGGAAGGGAATTTCAAATCATGCCTAGCACCAGTGGCGATGTGTCCTGGCTTAGGTAACTGAAAGGAATTTGTGCAACCGGCAAGGGATCCACCTGAACAATCAGTTGATGATTGTTGTTATGGGCTCAAATAAATACTCATTGCTATGTTTTACAACCGGAGGATTGACCGGTAAACCAGAAACCGTTCTGTCAAAAAAAAAAAACAGGTCAACTTGACTGGTAATGAACCTACAACCCATCATTTACCAGCCCAACATCTCATCTAATTGAGTCATTCCCTGATCTGGAATTTGCCATGTTCCCTACGTTTCTCCGATGGCAAGCATTGTCAGATCTGGTCCAAGCTCAAACAAAGTTGTCATATTTTCACATATCAAGGTGAAACTTTTAGGGTACTTCAGGGGGGTGTCACCTTAAAGCATAATAGGTTTGAAAAACCATAATTCAAAAGGACATTTGATTTAGTGACACAAACATATTGAGGCAATGTGAACATTTACATAAATACACCCCGTTCACCCATTTTGTATTTGATTCAATTGTCTTAAGTAACATTTTTAAATACGTCAATGATACATATCTGTACAAAATTCCAAGTCAATTTGACCTTTTTTGTAAGAGGAGATCGATTTAGAAGGTTTTCCCAAAGTATTGCTCTACAGGAAAATCCATCATGGTGGATCTTATGGGTCCTGAAGCTTTTTTGTTCCTCATGAAAAATGAGTCATGCAGTTTCAGAGGAATTGGAGCAATGGGGTGAAAATCACCCAAAAGTGGACATTTGGGCGTGGCCTGTGGCGCCCCCTATGGTCTGATATGGAATAGATGGGAGTCAGATGGCTGAGCGGTGAGGGAGTCGGGCTAGTAATCAGAACGTTGCCGGATCGATTCCCCGCCGAGCCAAATGACGTTTGGCAATAACTAAATGTAAAATGTAAAATGTAGATTATTAGGGGATCAGATGGCTGAGCGGTTAGGGTTGTTAATCAGAAAGTTCTCGGTTCGATTCCCGACCGTGTCAAAATGACATTGTGTCCTTGGGAAAGGCACTTCACCCTACTTGCCTCGGGGAGAATGTCCCTGTAATTACTGTAAGTCGCTCTGGATAAGAGCGTCTGCTAAATGACTAAATATATATATGGGCCAGTCTGTGTTTGGGCGGTAGTTGTGGCATGTTGTATCAATATGCCAAATTTCAAAACTTTTACCAATGAGTTCATTAGATAAATGACAAGAATAATAAAAAATATAGCTACAAGCAGCGATGCGGGTTCCTCCGCAAAATGCAAAAAATATTATAAAAATGTACATTGTAGAAGGTCAAGATTTGGACAACAAGAGAGCTACTTTATATTTGGCCAACAACAATAGGCTGAAAGGGGATTTGAACTCATGAGCATAAGGTTACAAGTCAGTCTCTCTATCTTCTCTGCTACACACCACCCTTTGAGATTTTAAGAATAGAAAAGGCAAAGTATTAGCTTTGGTCAGCTTTGGGACAAAGGTTAAGAAACGGTTGACATTTCAATGTAAAATTGCATGAAATTGTGGCCTGGGTGCCAGCCGAACTTAGCCCTGACCCACAACATTTGAGGTTGGAAAGTTCAGTCTGGCATTGCTCCGTTTGGGCGCAACTATACCCGAACCAGAGCTGTTCGTACCAATCAAATTGTCAGGGCGGGCTTCATACGATGATGGACAGATGATCAACAGTAACATAATCAACCACATCACCAAAGAGCGCTTGTGTTGAGTTTGTTTTCAACAAACATGGCTGCCACACGAGAGCTGAGATGTGTAGATTCTGCCATCGAGTCTGTTTAAGAAGACATCGACAGCGCATTAATTTTGAAAGAGGAACAGAGAAACGCGATCAAGGCATTTGTCGATCGAAAATATGTTTTTGCCGTCCTTCCTACAGGATTCGGTAACTACGTTGCTCTGATTGGTTGTAGGTCTATCCAATTGAGCAAAGAGGCATTTTTTTCTGGGTTCGGTTGAAACGCCCCATAATCACAGCCCAATGTAGCAGTATCAGACTCATATTCTGACTAGAATTATGAGTATGACAACGTCAGGCTGATGAAATTGCGCATAGTACTTCAGAATGATGTAATCTTGAAGCCAATAAGGTTTGAAAAACCATCAGTTAAAATGATATTAGATTTATTGACACAAAGATATTGAAGCAATGTGGACATTTACATAAATACTCCCCTTTACATTTACATTTATTCATTTAGCAGACGCTTTTATCCAAAGCGACTTCCAAGAGAGAACTTTACAAAGTGCATAGGTCACTGATAATAACAACAACAAGATAGCCCCACAGCATTGCAGGTAGTCAAAAACAAGAAGTACATATTGTGAACAACCAAAAAATAGTGCTAAAGGGAAGAAACCATAAGAGCATGTAGTTAAGCAAGTTAAAATTACACAACATTAATCTCTAAGTGCAGGTGTACCTGTAGGAAAGCAATAAAAATAGGATTAACTAAAATAGAATACAACAGTTTAAATCAGCTACCACTAACCAACAAGAGCAAAAGTCTAAGCAAGAGTCATTGTGATCCTTGAGGAAACTAGCGTTGGGTTCAGCAAACCATTCCTAAGTACCATTGTACTCCCGGAACAAGTGCGTCTTTAAGCCATATTGTACTGCATTTCTTATTCCATTTCACCCTATATAAAGACACATCTGCCCACACACAATCCCCATCCTTGCTGTTTCCCTCACGCCCTCACGCAAAGGCAGAAATGCTGCGGCGGCCGCATGAGGTTTAGAAGTAGTCCAAAAACATGCCTCCCACAATTGACACATTTAAACCGCAACACTCTTTTCAAACTTTCCCAGATATTAAAATTATTTTTGAGTTGATCTTTTTCCAGAATCTCAGTCAATGCACAATTAACAATAGTCTTGTGGGCAACTGGGCTAGGGCAGAGCTCATGTTCAGCTCCTTGCGAGAAAATCCTGTGCCAGTATAGCAGCCGACTCTCTGGTCCCAATAAACTACACAACATGCACAATCAGGGTGACCAACAAGATTATATTAACTAACAAACAACAACATTACAAACATATAACTGAATGAACACAACAACTGAAATCCCTCGCACGGCTGTTGTAGCCAAACTATTTTCCACAAGTATTTGCCTATTTGACATGCTGGGTACCCAAGGGCACTGATTATCTAGCTGTATTCTGACTGCGTGATTTGAGTATTAGCTTTTGTCAGTTTTGGGACAAATGTTTACAAACAAGAAAGAAGAAAACACTGCGATTGGCCATCGCTAGCGAAAATCGCTCCTCATTTGCATAAAGTTGAGAACATCTCAACTCTATCACGTCGCATCGCTACCCACAATGCACCACACAAGCGATTCGCCTGGCTCCATAGAAAATGAATGGAAAACATGTTGTCGCTCGCATCTCGTCACTGCAGTGTGAACGCAGGGTAAGCCAGGACACATCGCCACTGATGCTAGGCATGATTGGAAATTCCCTTCCATTACAAGTTATGGCACCCCAAACCACCTTTTTAAAGCACTAACCCATATAGCAAACTTCATTGAAACTACGCTGATACACATTCCACTTTCAACGCTAATTTCATTGAATCAACGTCAGACTATGTTGACCCATCATCAATTTGCACCCTTATTTAATATTGAAACAACGATGAAAAACCAACGCGATTCTAACGGTATTTCCACCAATATTACTATTGAAACAACGTTGAAAAAACAACCCAAATCAACTCTATTCTAACAGTATTTCCACCAATATTACTACTTTCAACAACGTTGAAAGGTCAACAAGCTATTATTTACAGCAGCAACCCAGTCATCTCGTTGTCCCGTTTTTATAGGAAATGTAAACTTGTTGACAACTTGTTCTTCCCCAATCTCGATGAACAGCCAAACACAGTAACAATTGACAATATTTTGAAAAACATTTTTTTACCACTGTAACTTGCTCACTTATGCCTCTAAAAAAGCTAACTTCCATCAAAACAATCATTCGCGCGTCTAAAACCGGAAGCTTTCAAGGGCCAAACTTGTCAAATGAAAATTCTAGATTGTTCATCAAAAAAGGTCTATATGCACCTGTCTTTCACTAGCTCTATATTATCTTCTGGGAGATTGTATAGCATTTGCGGGCGTCAGGGAGCCGCTATTGAAATGCGGGAGCCTCCCGGAACTTCCAGCAGACTTGGGATGTCTGTGATTGGAAGCGGAATGAAACAGGAGCTAAAAACCGAGGGTGGGGGCTTGGTCGGCACACAATTTCCAGAAAGTGTGGGCGTCTCGCCAAGCTCGCTCATGTGTCAAGTAGGGTGACAAGCCCTCACACGCCCGAACAGCATACAATGTAGACAAGCTTTGCCCACAATGTGCGTGTCTTCTCAGCCTTTTTATCATTGGTTCCCAATATGGGTGATGGTGGCAACGTAGTATGTGAGGGAACTTTGATAGCGGCGACGCTACCTTTGTAAACATTGCAATAGCGCGTGTGACGTATTATGGGGGGTGACAAAGTGCCCTCGCACGCCCGAACAGCATACAATGTAGACAAGCTTTGCCCACAATGTGCGTGTGGTCTCAGCCTTTTTATCATTGGTTCCCAATGGGGGTGATGGCAGCGACGTGTCGACGTAGTATGTGAGGGAACTTTGATAACTTTGACACTACCTTTGTAAACATTGCATTAGCGCATTTGATGTGTTATGGGGGGTGATTTGTGCCAGGTAATGTTAACAAAGCTAGCAACTGTCGCTACGTTGGACAATCACTGCCTCCGCTACGCCAAGCATCTGCAATGTCTGCCTCTGCTACGCCAAGTGTCTGCAACATGTGCCACTGCTACGCCAAGCGTCTGCAATCACTGCCTCCGCTACGCCAAGCGTGTGCAATGTCTGCCTCCGCTACAAGGTTGTACCAAATTTGGACAGTACAGCAAAATCTATCATGGCGGACCTTATGGGTTCTTGAGGCTTTTTTGTTCCCCATGAGAAATAAGGCATGTAAAACAAATTTCAGGCATTTTGGAATAATGGGGCGCTGGGGAAATCACATAGACTTTGGGCGTGGCTTATAGCACCACCTATGGGCGTACATGGGCCACTAGCCGTCTGGGATTAGTGAGTGACCTGTTGTATCATTGGGCCAATTCCTCCTACCGGAGGAACCCTACTAAACATAGCTGCAGGCAGCAATGGCGGGTTCCGTCTCAACATTGCAAACCTTTTCAAAATTGACTTGACACAGACATCTATTTCCATAGCTCTTGTGGTCCCAAGCTAGCATAACTGCAAATGTGGCCTACGCATACATACCGAATTTTAAGTCAATTGGAGTCATGGTTCTAAAGAAGATATTTGTACGTTGTATGTTCAACGTACATGGCAGACTGTGTGGGTCACCACTGTATGGTTTCCCATGATGAATAAGCATGTATAGCAAGTTTCAGACAATTTGGATTTATGGGGTGAAAATGCCATCACTTTTAAAATGGACAATTGGGCGAGGCTTGTAGCGCCACCTATGGGCAATAGTGGGCCATTTGTGGTGTGTTAGTTCCTATACTTTCAATGTTTTAGAATTTGGAGAACTTTGTACCATTGTATATAAAATGGAAAATGCAATACCACCAATATCCACCAGGGCTTTTCTTCAAGCCAAAGAGTGAAGGGGTGGGGGCTTGGTCAGCCCACCCTTTCCTGAAGCCTCGGATGTGTGTGCGTTGGGGCATGGCCTGTAGAGCCACCTATGGGCAATGGTGGGGCATTTGTGGTATGGTAGTTACTCGAGTACTATCAATGTTTAAGGATTTTAAAACACTTTTTAGCATTGCATACAAAATCGGAAATGCAATTACACCAAGGTCCACAAGGGCCTATGCTAAAAACCAAGGAGTGTGGGTGGGGGCATGGTCAGCCCACCCTTTTTAGAAAAGCTTGCGCGTGTGTCAAGGGGTCAAAATGTGTGTGTGAGAATTTGGAGCACGCGCTGAGGAGCAGAGGGAGAGAGGACTTTTGGAAAAAGCCGTAGCACTATGCACAATAAATCTACTTTTCATCTTACGTTCAACTTTTTCTCAGATTTGTATACTAAACATTGTTAAGAGTTTCATATGAACTTATGATTGAATCAAAGGATCACTTTTTGACCGGCGGATGTGTAAAGCATTATTTTAGCATTAGCGATAAATTAGATTTCCTTTATTTCAATCATTTTTGGAAATATTCAGTTGCCTTGTAACGTGTTAGTGTTTTTCTCGTGACATACCAAGTTTGGTGTTCATATCTCAAAGATTTGCTGAGATATGACTCAACTTCCTGTTTGATTGCTTTGCTGATGATTTTGATTGGCTGTACCGGACAAACGGTTTTGAAAATCAAAATTCCAGTGATGATGTGAGTGAGGGTTGCTCTGACGATGATACATGCCAATTCTGGGGAAAATTGGACAAAAGTTGTAGGAGGAGTAACGAAGAAACGTGTTTCCTAAATCTTTATTGTACAGAAAAATCCAATATGGCGTTATAGGTTCTTGAGGCTTTTTTGTTCCTCAAGAGCTGTAAGGCATGTATACAACATTTCTGAATTTTGGGACTTATGGCCTGCAAATGGCATCACTTTGATATTGCCATTTTGGGGCGTAGCCTGTAGCCGTAGACCTATTGTCTCACATGGCCCATGTTTGGTATGGTAGTTTCTAATGCTCTGCAGTTTCAACATGCCAAATTTCACAAGTTTTTAAAGTACTCGTCTAGGGACTGTCATTGACTCCCATTGCACAAGAAAAAAGCCAACAATAACAAAAGGGTCCTCCTACCGAAGCAACCCTAATAATACCAACAACTGGAGAGTACAATCTGGGGAAATTGTAGGGTGTGCTTGCTTGCGTCGGTTGCGGAGGGGTCCGTTTTTTAATGACATTTTTACAACTGATATTTATTGGAATATTTATTTATCAAAGGAATATGTATTGCTGCTGCAAAATGTTGCAGATTGTGCCCTGAGGAGGGAACGCATCTCCCGTGTCCATACCGATTTATTTGTAGAAAGTGACGAGTAGCCTACCTGTTGGGACGCTTTAGGCTGCCAAGAGCAGTCCTCATGGATATTTATAACAGTCAACTGTCTTCTAAGCTGTTTTTAAATATGTTTTTTTGCTTCAGAATTCAGATTTAAGTTAAACCATTTATTTTTCACTTCATCTGATCTGCACCCTTCTTCAGATACAGCGTTCACTGCATGAGTAATTGCATTCCTGCATCGGTTTTATTTAGTGCTTTGTATCCACAGCTGACGCTATTAAATATCATGACGTTTGTCGCTAACTTCTTTCAGCTGTAGCTACCTCCACTTGGGAATTAATTAAGTCTTCTGTCTTTTTATTTTTTATATTTATACTTCTCCGTTTTTGCGGAGACGGACACAGAACGAGGCGGAACGGCCTCTCCGACGAGGAACGCCCTCTCCGAGCCCCTCAGAGGGCTCTATGTGCACCTCCTGTAGGCCAATTTATACTTCTCCGTTTTTACGGAGACGGACACAGGGAACGCCCTCTCCGATGTTGGCTGTGATTGGTCCGTATTAAGAACCGCTTGCTTCAGGGGTGGGGTTGCCGTGACCAACAAGACGAACAGAATCCTTTGACCGCCATTGCTGTAAGTTTACAATTCATATTTCAGCTAAACAGTACATGTAAATCAGCATCTGAATTAAAATGTGACGAGAAATGAGCGGTGTATTTGCTGAAAATGTGCTTATTTTCTTGATGAAACGGCAAATTTGTAAATTTGCTCCAACTTTTCGATAACCTAGCTAGCATCGCAGTGCAGCGCTACCTACTCTTCTGGCAGTGAATTGTTTTCAGCACCCACAGCCTTCGGAGTACTATAAATTCAACCAATCCGTCCGACTCCGTCCATCCGTAACGGAGTCGGAGAAGAAGAATTCGGCCTTAAGACCACACCTGCGAACAATTCTACTGTTTAGGAACATGTCATGAATCACACGTAGACTTTTCTTAGGATCTTTCACAATCCTTGTGTTATCTTCAGGTCATTCTGACTTATCAGTCATTGTGACCCACTGTCGTATTGTGACAACTTTGCCGCATACAAAAACAAAGTGAATTATTTTCTTTTAACCGTTGGGCTGTCTCAGACCCCCCACATTGCGAAGGTTGAAATATAATTATTTGTTTTGGTATTGGATAAAATTGGGTAAACACAACGATTGTTCGTTATGAACCTTTGGGTCATGTGACCCAAAGGCAGCACAAGGCTTGAGAACAAATGTAAGAAATAACTTAGGAAGATATTGATGAATGAAGCCCATTGAATTCATTCCTTAATAAAGAACCCCTTTTGAAGATTATTCTAACAACGACGTTACCGTCAGTAGCTAGTTGTAGCTAGACTAGTGTCTAGTGTGTCTCGCGTACTATATCTAAAATAATTTTGTAGACACCTGTTGCACTGGGTTAGACATCAGCATGTAGCTAAGTTTACACAATACATTAAGGATTAAAAAAATGAACACCCATCTTTGCTATATTTAAAGGGTCAATTGTAGGCTATAGGAGGTCTAATATTTCAGTTTGTCTAATTATGTGTAGGACCGTGTTTCTGCAGTGGTGGGTTCCGACTCCCGACCCAAAAGTGGATCGCAAGCTTGTGTAGGACATATTGATTTATAAAAGCATCTAAATGTATCAACGTCAATATATTAATGTTCTCTGTTATTTAAAAGCAAGCTCAGAGAAGTATGAATGGAAAAGGCATAAAAGGCATCTTTGTAAACCACTTTGATCTGTTGTAATGTGTATGTAAACCAAACATTTCACTTACTTGACTGTAAAGAATCACTTTGTATTTTAGCGCAAAGACAACAAGCTGACAGAATAGCTTTCAAGTGTCACACATTGAGCGTGACAGTCACTCTTTTGTTACGCCCTCCCGCCACACATTGTATTTCTCACGCAGAAAAAAATTTAATATATTTAATATTGACTTGAAGCAGCCAATGGAATTCTCAGCTTCTAGGCAGCCGGCTGCAGCCGGTGCTGCATGAAGTTGAACACACCTACAGACCGCTGTCGTATGTGTCTCATGTCGCCCTGGCAACAGAGGGTAAAGTCATGATGCTAACACCTTAGCAGCAGACTACTGTTTCCGAAAATATATGTACTTGTAATATATGTACAGCATATATGATTTTGTTGCATAACATTTCAGAATGTTAAATGAGTAAATAGTTTTCATCCTGGCCTCTTTGCTTGTGGCCCAGAAGTTAACAAGCTGCTAAACGAATGTTCTGCAACAGCCTGGTAGTCACACGCGTTCGACATGGACTGCGGCTGCATGAAATGACCGGCGAGAGTAGCCGCTTGCAGTTGGGGAGGGGTTAAAAACTCCTCCTTAAAGTCGGACATTCCTGCTTCTCGTGGTTTGCTGCGTTGACGTCAGTCATGGGACTTGGAAACAGAATTAATGCAAATAATTACCAAAAGAGTAAAAGACTAAGAAATATTTGCTGATACAAATCTTTATGTACAATTATTCTCTGGTCATGTGCCAATGTAGCCGGTGTGTGGTGAAAATCACTCAAGAATGTAACAGGCCACCCGCGTTAAGGAGTTGCTAGCTTTTTGTTGGCGCAGTTGGTAGTGGTGGCGCTTGGGAAGTCAGAGGTGGTGAGTTTGACTCCCTGTGGGTGCGGACGGATGCCCGTATACCTCTGACGGAACTTGCAAGACCACCTCTGTTACACCATTAAGACTTGTCTAACTACAATCAAAATCCCTTACCTGTTAGTGACAGACGCATGGTCTTCTGTCTTCCCTCTGAAGTTTCCCTTTGAACAAATTTCAGTCTCCACGCCAGGTTCCTAACACCCATCAATCTGTACTGATACATCTATACTGAACATAAACCACTAAAAGTGTTGTAACTTAATGTTACTGTGTAGCTAGGCTAGCTAATTAGCTCTAAAGTTTGCTATACTCACATTATTATCCTAATTGTGTAGTAACAGTATGCCTAAACTGTAATGCTAGCTAGCTGTAATGTTGCTCAACTGTTTTATCTTGCTCACAAATTTTATAAATAATAATGAACTTAGCTAGTACAGAGATTCTGTGGATCTGTGAAAGACGTCTGCAGGGCTCTCAAGTTTTGAAGACAGGCAAGAGTGACATTCTCTCCCCCCCCCCCCCCTCCCCCCCGTCAAGGGGTCAAAATTAATTAATGAATTGCTTTTTACCGGACATCTTTGAAAGGTAGCAATGATTAATGCATCCATGGCCAGGATATAATAATAAAATATGACATTATTTTAAAAGTCAGAGGCATCGGACTTATTAACGTCCCGCACTGGGTTAGATCCTGCCACCTCTAACATCCCAAACCCGCCACTACTAACTACGCCAACGAATAGCTAGATATCAAATGTTGCGGGTGGCTTCTTATTTACCTGAGGAGTGAGTTTCACCGATACACACCGGCTACATCTATGAACTACTTGTTCTGAGCAGGTGTTGTCAGTGAACAGGCTGTAAAACTGTTGGTTAAGAGACTCGTGAAAAACTGATGCTAATTATCTGGGAAACATTTTTCAACATTAGTCAAGTTGTCATTGTTTGTGTGAAACAAGTTGTGAATTTGTTGTAACATTAAAACAGGAGATCACGACTGTGCTCAAAGTGATGCTCAAGCTTCAGCGGTTTGCTTTGTAGGTGAACAAAACTTTCGGAAGACGTAGCAGAATCACAAAAAATTTCAGGATATGCTTTTTTCCCATTGGTTGTTGCATAAAATCTTACCCAGATACAATGGCGCTATTTTCCAATTGGCTGTTGTGTAGACCCTTTCTTTGTTTTGATTGGCTGATAAGTGGCAGGCTCGACTAAGAACTCCAGGGGAGACGAGCTTGACTGCCTGTTCCATAGTGAGAGTGGGGCGGCCAGAGGAATTTTGGTTGGGTGCTGCGGCATATTGAATTTATTATTATTAATATTTTTCTGCGTGAGAAATACAATGTGTGGCGGGAGGGCGTGACTAAAGACCGAAATGAGTGCCTGTCACTCTCAATGCGTGACACTTGAGAGCCCTGTGTCAAAACGCAAAATTGAATATTAGTAGGCGTGGTCAAACAGTTTTACTCCAATGGAATTTAATCAAAATGTTTGCTCCCACTCTAGCAGGCGCTGGTAATAATTACACTCTCTATTACATGTAACTACTTTAGAGGAAAATGATTTTCCTGTGTAGCTAGAATTGACATCTCTCAGTACTTTTAACTAACAACATTAAATGTACTAGATGGCAGAAAATGTAGAGTACAGCTATTTTGCTACCGCCATTCGACTGTGATTTTTTTAACATCTTACCTTTGAATAATGCCGTCATCCAGCTGTTCCTCAACGGCGCGGCTGCTTTGTTTGGAACTTTTCTTCTCTTGATGAACGACAATATTGGGTAAGTCTCATTGAAGGCAATTACGATTATGCAACTTCTTTCCATGACTCTGGGACCAGTTGCATAAAAGACTAGTTTTAACCTTAGACCATCTTAAATTGTCAGGTTAGACTAATCTAACTAAGTCTTTCTGTTGCATAAATAGTAACTGACTTAATTTGAGGTAAAAAAAAGTTAGCCACCTCTCCCCCTGGCTAAACCTTGAGGTAAGGGCATAGTTGCTATGCTAACGCTGTTAGTAGGCTACATCATTATCTTAGCATTATTTATTACGATAGGAATTAAGTGTGTTATTTGTAACTGCAGAAAATGTTGACTGGGTTCTGCTTTTCCGCTAAAATGTCATTTTATTAAACAAGTGAGTAGATGACAACATAACTCATAACTTCATTGACACTAGCGCCAGCCAACTACATTGGAGTTGTTGATAAATGGAAGTAACGTTGGGGTTAAATTAAGAAGCTTAAAAAGGCATACACTATTTGTTAATGAGACAACTTTTTCAATATTGTATTCCTCCAATAGATATAAGTTTTCATCAGGTTTAAATGTATCAATCTTTCGCCCTTAAGTGTCACTGTTTTGTCCACAATCTTTTCTTTTTTTGCAGTGTCTTATTTTACCCATAATGCAAAGCTCAACAGGCTATCTAAGTCAGTTTAACGTTAGTCACTGATAGTAAACCTTTATGCAACAGGTAAATTGAAATGTCTATGGCAAGTAGGACTTAAAGTTACATTTAAGTCGAAGACTAGGTCTATTTTTATGCAACTGGCCCCTGGTCCCACCCTGATTGAGTCTGAAACCAAAATGACATTATGGGATGGATTGTTTCATGCTTCTAATGAATGGTTCTGCTTTCTCTTTTCTACTGTCCTTCTGTCCATCCTTTCATCTCTGACGGATGTTACCATCCTCAGCCCTACTTTTTGAGGGTTTCCCAGGCAACGCTCCACTGTAACCGAGAAATAACCCTTGGGATGACTGTTGTGAAAGTTAAAGATGTAAGTGTTATCCTGTATAAGAATGATTCTGTGTTCAGCATTCCTTGTGTGTAGAGAGGCCTACCCCCAAATCTGAACTTTGGGTAACACGAGGCATACGTACAAGGTGACCTAGGCTGACCACTCTCTCTTACTGGAGAGGCCATAAAAGATGTCTGCCCATATGGTCAAGCTTGGAGGATTCAGAGAGCGCACACACGCCCTCACACTCAAACACACACACGCAAGTCTATGCAAAGAGCCAATGAAGAAGAGCCCTGGAACATTTGCATGCTTTGTCTTAACCAATGAGAGTCAAGAGCGCTTGTGTTTAAATGGATAGCTAGCACAACATGCTAGCAGACAAACTTTGTAGCACAATGGTGTGTGATGTTTTGTCTCCTTGCGGCCGCAAGCAATAAAGCTTTCTTGAACGTGTTCACCGACTGACTGTACAATGCTTGATGGATTAATATTCCTGACACTTGACTCCAAGTTCAACTGCTATACCCTATATAGGTAGAAAGCACAAAACACATATACACACACTTTCTCACTTTCTGTATTGTCTACAACTTGTCTTGTATGTAGATATTTTGATATTTTTGATTTATCTTTCTATGTTATTTTTATCTTTATTTGCTCAGTCTACTTGCCCTTGTTCTTTTCTAACTGTCTATTTCTAGCGAGTACCTTGAGAATAATGTGAAAACTGGAGCCAAATTCCATACAAGCCAATAAGCTGATTTGGATTCTCTCTCTATTTCTAGTTGAATAGTACCACACATGTCCAAGAGGTACCAAAAAAATATATTATGTTTTGAATATCTTTAGTCCCAAAAACAACCAATTAAAGCAAGTACCTTTCCAAAGCATTTTAATATTGAATGTGGTTTGAGTCCATAGTAAAAAATACAAAAGAAGGCTACATAAACCAACAGTATGGCAGATCAGGGCAAGCTAATGGCTCTCTCTCTTTAAACCATAGCTCATGTCAACAGCTTCTCTAGGTAACTTTTCCTTCTCCTCCTCTCTCCAGTGAGTGTAATCAGACTGAGCCCATTCAGACCCAGTAACTGTTTTCCTCTTTAAACTGTAAGGTTGATTAGCAGCACTGTCGTGTGTGGCCAGGCTGCGTCAGCAACGAGCCAGAGGTGAGAGGTGCTCACTAACACATTTCACGGGTCAGATGCCATTTTCAGAAAAAAGAAAGAAAAGAATGAAGTGAAAGGAAAAAAACTAAATTGTTTAGGCCCATTTGGTTTCACCCTCATTTTTCTCCCATCATGTCTCCTTTTTCTTCTCCTCTCCTTCCCTCCACAGCACCTCCTTTTTGTCTCTTTGTTGTCCCACTCCTCTCTTCTCCTCTCAATGTTCAATTGTCTCCCCCTCTTCCCTTCCCTCCACTCTTGTCTCCACCTCCACAGCAATTTAATATCTGACCACTGACGTACTATTGCCTGTAGCCCCAGATAACCCCAAAGAGTGTGTGTGTGTGAGACAGTGTGTGCGCAAAAGAGAGAGAGTGTATCTCTTTCTGTGACATTGTGTATGTGTGTGTGAGAGAGAGAGACTGTGGATTTGTGTTTGTGTGCGAGCATGTACGAGAGAAAGAGAGAGACCTTGTCTGGGTGTGTGTGTGCTTGCGCATGTGAGCGAGACAGTGTACGAGAGAGAGACACTGTCGATGTGTTTGTGTGAGTGTTTGACCACAAGGCGCATTATTAGCCCCCACTCAGTATAATCCACTAATGTATGTGGTCCCAACCTTGTGTAAGAAAACGTTATCCCTGCTTCAAGGTTACATATATCTAATTACTGATTTTTGTGAGAGGGAGAAAACGTAAAATTGTAAAATATTGTAAAATATTGAAAAATATTGTAAAAAATAAAGAGACTGTTTTCATGTTTGCTTATTAAGAGAGAGAGAGAGATAGTGTGTGTTCAATCAATATCAAGAAGACTAGATAATAGTGTCATCTGATTGGCATCCAAAAACTGATATCTTTATTGAATTGCATCATTTGTACACATAAACGCATGCACACACAAACACAAACTCAAACAAATACATACACACACACTGCATGTGTATACATATCAATCATTTATGAAGGTACAAATACACACTAACATTGCACAGTACTGTGCTCAGGCACATCATTCAGACACACAACAATCAGACTCACACACTCACACATATACATAGGGAAAACACATCTAAGTTCACAGACACAGTATATTCACACACAAACAAGACCTCACATACACGCACAGATCTTCTTCCACCCACCCTGAGCTTTCTTACTCACACACACTAAGACACACACACTCACATAGACAAAGATCCCCTTCCATCCCAACCAAAACCCTTTGACCCTGACACACCACACACAAATGTACACACATACTTGGAGCAGGACAATGGCCGTGACAACAGGCTCGTCTCGGCGGCGGCAATCAATCAATAATACAGCTAGTGGTGAGCATGCCCAAATCGTCTTGCCTCTGCCCTCCAGCGCCTGAAATATTTAGACCGCTTGACATCAAATGAATACATGAATGTCAATGAGACAGATCACTACCACCCCCACACACACTTTTATATACCACACACACATTCACATTCTCTCTCTCACACACACACAAATATACTCAAACACACATTCTCACTCTCCTCTCTCACACACATTCACACACACACAAAGACTCACATTTATGCATACTCACATTCTCTCTCTCTCTCTCTCTCTCTCTCTCTCTCTCTCTCTCTCTCTCTTTCCCACAGTTGTTTTTTAAGTCTGTTCTCATGGGAAATGTAGTCCTGCCCGGACACTGTAAAGCTCTAGGGGGCGTGGCCCAATCCCAATGTGCACCCTCACAGACTCATGGACTTTGAGGCGCATTCTCGCTAAGTCTCTTAGGGCTTAGAGCTGTTGCACTGTCAAATCTCTCGCAGACATTTTAGGACGTTTTGCACCCTTTTTGTAAGTCCGCATTTCTGCAGACTTTGCCGAGGGAATGGCCCACAATTCACAGCATTGTGATGTGAAACACGCGGGTTACCAGGGGAAGCTCAGTGAGTGAAAAGTCCTGGCAAACCTGCCATAAAAGACAAGAAAGAAGAACAATGGTAAACAAACAAGCATGGAAGGAGTGACCCACCCAGAAAAAGTACATTTTACATTTAAGTTTAAACACAAAGCTCACTGATGGTTCATAGAGCAAGAACTGTGTAGTTTGTACTATGATGATAAATTCCAAATATGCTTTTATCAGATTTAATCCAACATTAATATTTTGCAGATAATACAGCAAAGTGATGTCCCATTCATATTTATAGCATTTTGAGCACTTGCAACCTCTTGCACTCAATCACTTACTAGGTGACTATTTCAATCAAGTCTGTGAATGTTCAGAGTTTAAAGTTTAGGGGGGACATTGGGATTGGGGCTCTCATGGCTGTTACTTGCTGACCACAAGTTGCCAATTAGCTGCTCTGCCAGTGATCACCACTGGGGGCAGTACTCGATTCAAAAAACATTACTGTACTGTCCCATCCCTATAGGAGGTAAAAAAGTGAATTTAGACAGAGGCTCAAACAAACAATACAAAACAAACAAAGATTAACAATAATAGAAGTAAGGAGACCTATTCAATAACATTTATTTTTAAATCCTATTTAAAATGTCAATAGCAGTATTTGGCCTTTTTTTACCAGATGTGCCTTATGTCATCTGCCAGAGGGAAGTATCTGAAATTAATCATAATGGGGGTGGAAAATGCAGGCTTATAATAGCAGGCTTTTCTTTTGACTGCCACAGTGTAAAGATCAGAAAGTGGAATTTGTTGCTTTCTTATAATTTAAGCAGGCAGTTTTTTTTCTGGAAAGTTTACTCTCTCCAAGCTCCTAGTAAAGTTCCTAGCATGAATATTCTTCCAGCCCACTCCTTGGTGTAAAAACAAAGCGTTCTTGCATGCATGTGGTGAGTAACAAAACCTCTCTTCTTCTCTTTCGATTCCTCCCTCTCTTCTCTCCCTTCACTCCGCCTACCCCAGGTTTCATTAAGGCAGGACCAAGAATACATCTCTCATGTCTGTGGCCATAAAAAAAATCAACATTGTTGTTTATTTCTCTTTCATAACTTTTCTAGAATTTGAATTCATGAACTTTTAATTCTGCTATAGTAATAAACATATATTTTGTGCAACCTCATTGCTTTGTAGGAGTGTTTAAGAGATGCATACCAACTGAGGAAAGGGATGGGAATAAGTCGGATAGCTTCTGTTAACTTCCTGTTAACTCTTCTGTCTGCATGCCCAAGACCTGCACCAATACAAAATAAAAACCGTCTTCAGATTTTCTAATGAATCGAGTGATGCATTAACAAACAACTCTTAGCTTCTCGCTGACGGACAACCATTACTCAAGGCCATAGTGTCACTTTTGCCAACCGACCCTCTCATGCATAATAGAGTCAAATCATTGCATTTTTACTCCATTCTGGGATACAATGCATATTTCAGTGCACCGGTAAAATATTAAACACTCTTATGATTTGATATTCTCCTCCAAAGGCAGATTTCAGTTTATTCATTTATCCTTCTTCTTCACTTTTTCAATCTGCCCAAATTTCCTCAGAATTGCTCACTCACTCTCTCAGAGAGAGAGAATACATAGAGAAGAGGAAGAAAAAGAGAGAGAGGGCGAGAAAAATTGATGACTTCGGAGAAAATGTGTTTGATTGGCAGTATTGCTTGATGAGGTATCTGATCAATAGCTGTGATTACCAGGGTTCAAAAAACATTTAAGTGAAGTCTCATCTCAATCATGGTCAGACCTGATCCAGCTCCTCTGGTAGGAATTAGACAAGCTGTATTTGACCTGCCAACTTCCTAGATATGGTTCCCTTCCTCCCCACCTCTGCTTTTTAAGACTGCTGCTGGCTGAAAGAGCCATCTATCCCTTTCTCTTAAAGGAAGGAAAGAACAAAGGAAGAATGGAAGTTACCAAAAACCACCATCTCATCACCGACTGAAACATCCCTCAGCGGCTATCTGCATTCTGTCTTTTAGAGAAGTCAGAACTACTTGCAGCGTTGTCTCTATTTTTAAAAGAATGCGTGTATGGAATAAAACATGAAGTGCTGTGTTTGTGGAAGGTGAAGTCATGACTGTCTCCAGAAGAAACAGGGAAATTATATCAACCCTCTGCTGACATGATGTGTTGCCGAGGGAGGCAGGAGCAGAACGGGGTGCACACGGTCACACATCCCATAATAATTCATGCGTGGTCACCCAGCAGTCAGGAGACCCTGTGATGAACTACACTGCCAAGCCTGTATGTTCCTCTCCACCCGCTCTGTATACAGGCCAGATGAGAACACGTTGCAGCTGTAGAGAAGTGGGGGACCGCCTCGCTGCCCTCCGATTGGACCGAGGCTGTTTGCCCTCTGTTTCGGGGAGTCCGTGGGCCGGCGCGCCTCCCCGCACTGGCTCTCTCCCGCTGCCGGGTGTGGGGTCGCGGCCGGTGTCTTCCTGCCCCCTGCCTTGCCCGCCTACCTCTTCCCCCTCTTCCCCCTCCCACCTTCCTGGCCTGTTTGTGGCGTTCCTTGACTCCTTGGCGCCTGCCCCGGCGTGCCCCGCGCCCCTGGCGTGCCCCGTCTAGGCCGCGCCTGCTCCGGGCCCTTTTCCCCTGACCGTGTGTTCCTTTTTCTCTGCAGATGACTCCGCCCCCCCGGCCCGGCTGCTGCTCTTCCTGCTGGTCCCCTGCCCTCTGGCCACGGCGTCTCCCCCGGTCCACCCCGCAGCCCCCTCGGCCTCCCGGCCTTCCCCCATGTCTTCCGCTCTCCGGGCCTCCATCCTACTGGGTAACTATGTGGACCTGGCCGACCTCCTCCTCCCCTCCCAGGTTTCCGCCCCCCGCACCATCGACGGGGCTTGCGGCCCCGTCTTGCTCCGTCACCCCGGCGCCGGGAGCTCACGCCTGCGGAGTTGCCTACGCCTTCTCCCTGTACCGGGACGTCGTCTGCTCCTCCTTCCCTGGGCGCCGTACGGAGCTCGACGACTACCTCGCCCTGGTCCTTCAGCTCGCCCTGCAGTTCGGGGGCTCCGGCTTATACACCTACCACGTCCGGTTCGCCTTCGATGCCGCAGGGCGGCTGCAGCACTTTAACGAGTCGACCTACTGGGGCGTGCTGGACAGTGAGGCCTATTGCCGGGTCTTCGCCGCCCAGTCCGCTCTGCCCTGTTCCCTGTGCGGCGCCCCCTCCCATCCTTCGCTGGAGTGCACGGTTGCGGCCCGCCCGGCCCCCTGACCGTCAGCCCACTTGTCTACCCCCATTGTCGTCCCTGCCCTGGCTGCGGCCCTCCGCCGCCACCACGACCCCGCCGCAGTGCGGTTCCTCCTGGACGGCTTGGCCCTGGGCTTCTCCCCCGGCCTTGTGTCCTTGCTCCTCTGCCTGCCCTAACCTCCGCTCAGTGCTCGAGGCCCCCACCGTGGTCTCTGCCCTGTTGGCCAGGGCTTCGTGATTGGCCCGTTCGCCTCTCCCCCATTCCCTAACTACCGGGTGAGCCCCATCAGGGTCGCCACCTGGAAGTACTACAAGCAGAGACTAGTAATTGACCTCTCTGCTCCCTGTCGTGGCCCCGTCCCCAGCATCAACGGCTTGATTCCCAGCCCGGACTACTCCCTGGCTTACACCACCATAGACCATGCCATCTCCCTCATCCGCCTGGCCGGCCGTGGCGCCTGGCTGGCTAAGGCCGACATCACGACCGCATTCAAGGTCCTTCCCATCCACCAGACTACTGGGCTTTCTTTGGGGTCTGCTGGGAGGATTCCTACTACTTCGCTGTCCGACTGGCATTCGGCTGCAAAAGCAGCCCGCGCTTGTTTGACTGCCTCTCCAAAGTGCTCTGGGATCCTCCTTAATGAGTCCAAGGTTCCGTTCCTTGTCCATCTTCTGGACGACTTCCTCACCATCAGCCCCCCTTCATCCCCACCGGCGCAAGGCCTCCACGCACTCACCACGGTGTTCTCACAAATGGGTGTCCCCCTATCCCTGGAAAAGACAGAAGGGACTCTGTGGCTTTCAAAGCTTCACTCCCCACCGACAAACTGGACCGCATCACTCTCCTTCTTTCCAACTACCTGATCACTCCCACCTGCACCAAGCGCCAACTCCTCTCCCTTCTCGGCCACCTCAACTACGCCCTCCGCATCATCCCCCAAGGCCGCTCCTTCATATCCCACCTCCTTCTCCTGGCTTCATCTGTACAGTTGCTCCACCACACCATCACACTGAAAGCCTCCTGTCTCATGGAGTTGGAGCTCTGGCATCATCTCCTTTCCCACTGGAACAGCATCACTTTCTTTTATAACGATCTCGTATCCAACCCCAACGACATGCAGCTCTTCACCGCCGCCGCCCCCTCTTCTGGTTTCGGCGGCTATCATAACGGCCGCTGGTTCTCCTCCCCATGGCCTTCCGAGTTCCCTTCCTGCCCTTCTCCCTCACTGGCCCCCTCATCCACACTTCACGAGGTCTACCCCATCATCATCGCCGCCATGTATGGTCATGCCAATCCATCCACTCCGACAACACTGCCATTGTCTCCTGGATCAACAAAGACCGATCAAATTCCATCACCGCCATGTCCTTCATCCGCCGCCTCACCTGGCTTTCAGTCACACATCAGTTCATAATCAGAGCCGCTCACATCCCGGTCACCACAACACAATTGCCGACTCTCTCGTCTCTCCCTGCAGATATTCAGGCGCTTGGCCCCAGAGGCGGACCCCCTTCCCACTTCGGTCCCTCTGTATTCCTCTACGACCTTCCCGTAACTGCACCCCTCCACAACCTCCACCTCCGTACCCAGGACGTTATCCTCCAAGGTCTGTCCCCCCGTACACTCTCCCCCTACTGGACAGCCTGGAAGTGCTTCAAGTCCTTCCACACCATTCACCACCTCACATTCCCCTCATTCAACCTCCTCACCAGCTTCATCTCATACGGTCACGCGCACCTCTCTATCCGCACTTCCACCATTCACACATACCTCAGCGGCATCAACTTCTTTTGCAAGTTGCTCTCCGGTTCCCCCTGCACTGCCATCTCCAACAGCCAGACCTCCCTTCTCATGAAGGGTCTGAAGCGCCTGGAACCCTGCTCTCCCTCTGCACGACTCCCCCTCACTGCCGACCTACTAGCCGCCTGCATCACCACACTGCGGTCTGGCTGCTCCTCCCCTTCCACTGACTCCACCCTAGACGCTATGTTCCTCCTGGCCTTCTTCAGCTTCCAGAGGTGCTCCGAATTCACGTCCACCTCCTCCACCTTCTACCCTTCTGCTCACCCATGCGTCTTAGACATCACTCTACACTGCCCCGATTCACTCATTTTCTCCCTGAAACGCAAGACCAATCAGAGCGGGCCAGCAGTTCCCATCTTCCACTTCCGCCTCAATTTTCCCCTCAGCCCCTTCGAGTCACAACAGAAACTCATTCACTCCAAATCCGGAAACCACACCCTCCCATCCAGCCCATTATTCATCACGGAATCAGGACTCGTCGCCTACCGGTTCTGGTTCCACCATCATCTCTGCCTCATCCTCAGCAAATCAGGTATAGACCCCACACACTATTCAGCACATTCCTTCCGACTCGGCGCTGCTTCCTTTGCTTCCAGCCAGGGCGTCGCTGACCACACTATCCAGCTTCTGGTTGCTGGTCCTGTCAGGCTTACCGCCTGTACGTTAGGACCAACCTCCCCGATCTCCACCACACTCAGGCTCTCATCAGCCTCGCTGCAGCCCGCACAAGAGTATGTTCCTTTTGGGGATCGATCGAACCGCCGCTCGGCCGTGACCCTTAAGGACTCTCCGCCACACTCCGAGTCCATACCCGGTAACAATACACGCACCATCCACATCACCTCCACCACCATTCCCTGTATCCCCTAATCACACTTTCATCCTCCCAGGAACCCAGGCCCGGCTCTGCTACCAGCCTCCACCAGCACCAGGCTCGGCTCTGCTACCGGCCTCCACCAGCACCAGGCTTGGCTTTGCTACCGGCCTACACCAACCGCCCCAGGCTCGGCTCTGCTACCAACCTGCGACACACTGCATTAGGCTTGGCTCTGCTACCAGCCTCAGGCTTGGCTCTGCTACCAGCCTGTACCACAATACATTAGGCTTGGCTATCTATTCAATCTATGGTGCAATTACTGAACTCGTGAAACTGGAGCTTAATATTACTGATGATCAAAAGGAGAAGATCACAATTCCTTCCACGCTATTCACATGGTCTCACACTCAAGTCCCGTCAAACACCTGACAGCTGTCACAATATGGTTGAATAAATGGTCCCATGATCAACACTCCTGCGTCCCACACTCCCAACTCCTCTTCTCTCCACATCCTCTGCTGATCCTTTCCTCCTTCTCATCCCCTCATTTCCTTTTCTTCTTCAAGTCTGCTTCTCTTCTGCATATATATTTATGCAGTTGTTGGTATGGTCTTGGAAATTATATACTGTAAATGTTATAATGTGGGTCAGTTTCACACATCTGGCTGAATGGATCTTCAAACTTGTGCAATCTTCTGGCCACACTTACCTTGTTTATTCATAATAAAAGTGTGGGTGTGTGTAACAGAGTGTGTGTGGTTGGGGGTGATTTGTGTGGAGTGAGTGAAATTGGATCTTAGAACACATATCCTTTGGTGATGTAGCCCAAGTGTTCTTATCAAGTTGGGTAATCAAACCATGAAGAGGCTGGTAATGCTACCATTTAGCTTTAAGAGTAATTTTAGTTTCTGTCAAGATATGAGCCAAAGCTTGGCAAACTGTCCTCCATCTTGGCACTGAAGGTCTAATTACAATAGGGGCTTTTTTGAATTTTAAATAGACTGCTGTTGTCTGGGTATGGCTTGTGCCAATATGGCAGCAGCTCCAATGGAAGGTCTTGGACTACCTGGCCTTACATTGGACAGCGTTACTAAAATGAAGGGATGGCTATTAAGTACTATCACTCACTCAGTAACTCACTTTGCAGACTCACTCCCTCGCCTAAAACCTTTCCCTTTGTTGCTGCTCACTTACTCACTTATGAACTCACTTACAAACAACTTTTACTTACACTTGCTTAAAAAAGTTAACTCTTTGTCAAATTCACCTACTCATCCTTCACTTACTCAGTCACATTACATTACATTTACATTTATTCATTTAGCAGACGCTTTTATCCAAAGTGACTTGCAAGAGAGAGCTTTACAAAAGTGCATAGGTCACTGATCATAACAACGAGATAGCCCCAAAACATTGCGGGTAGCCAAAACAGGAAGCATACATTGTGAAAAGCAAATAAGTGCCAGTGGGAAGAACAATAAGAGCATGTAGTTAAACCAGTGACAATTAAACAACATGAACCTCAAAAAGTGTAAGACTGTACCTGTAGAAAAATCAAGCAACAATAATATAATTCAAAGCGAGTACAAGAAGTTAAATCAGTTACAACTAACCAACAAGAGCAACACGTCCCTCAATAAGAGTCATTGTGTTCCTGGAGGAAACTAACATCAGGTCCAGCAAATCATCCCAAAATACCGTTGTACTCCCGGAACAAGTGCGTCTTAAGCCTTTGCTTGAAGGTGGGGAGACAGTCAGTGTCTCTGATGGAGGTGGGGAGGTGATTCCACCATTGGAGGGCCAGACAAGAGAAGAGCTTGGGTTGGGAGCGGGCACTATTGAGAGGTGGGACCACCAGACGGTTGTCAGAAGAAGACCGTAGGTGGCGGGTGGGGGTGTAAGGCTGGAGGAGAAACGTTATGTAGTCGAGTGCAGTCCCGTTCACCGCTCGGAAGGTCAGTAGTAGGGTCTTGAATCTGATACGGGCCATGATAAGAAGCCAGTGGAGGGAGATGAGGAGTGGGGTAACATGGGAGCGTCTGGATAGATTGAAGACTAGGCGGGCTGCTGCGTTCTGAATCCTCTGGAGAGGGCGGGTTGCGCATGCTGGGAGACTGGCAAGCAGCGAGTTGCAGTAGTCCAACTTGGAGAGGACAAGTGCTTGGACAAGCAGCTAGGTGGAACGCTCAGACAGGTATCTCCCGATCTTCCGGATGTTGTAGAGGGTGAATCTACACGACTGGGAGACTGCAGCAATGTGGGCAGTGAGGGAGAGCTTGTCATCCATGGTAACCCCGAAGTTCCTGGCAGAGGATGAAGGGCTCACCAACGCAGATCCCAGGGTGATTGAGAGATCGTGGGAGATGGAGGGTTTGGCCAGGATCAGCTGGAGGTGGTGCTTGGTCATCCATCAGTCACTCACTGAAGGCCACTCGCGCCAAGCTCAGTCACCTATCTCCCAAGGTGAAATCGTGGGGATTTTGGTGTACATGTGTGAATACTGCATAGTGTGTGTGTGTGTGTGCCCATTTGACCTTGTGAAAGAACCGTAAGTAAAAATACACTCCAAGTGGTGAAAGAGGCTCCACTCTATTCATTATCCCCCAACAAGCCCACTCGCAAACAAGAGTAGCAGAGTGGGGAGGGGGGGTGGGGGTTTGAAATGAGGTAGGGGGAGAACATGGAACATAAGAGTGCAGAAAGCATTCAATTAAGCCATGAACTGCAGGGTTCATTAAGCATGAGCCAAGCAATAAAAATGACCATTTATCAAAGGGAACGAGTAGTGGAAAGGCAAGAGTGCACACACGCACATGCACATATGATGTCTAAGGGCTGCTGACAGTGTTCCTTATCTCAGGCATAAACATTGTATTGCATGTCGGACATGTGAAACATAAAGAGAGAGAAGGAGTAGAACAGAGATGAAGAGAAGGAAGAGCAGAAAGAATAGAAGAGAATGAGTGTGATGATGTTGATCATTTTCACTTTCTTACCTCTTAGGAAGAGGGGAGGAAGAGGAGGGGGGAAGAGGGTGAGATGGATTAGGAAGAGGAGGAGGAGTAGATTGAGGTAGAGGAGGAGGAGGATGGTGAGGTAGTGGAGGCGGAAGCGGAGGATTGTGGATGAGGAATAGAAGGAGGAAAACGAGGACAACAGGGTCATGCTAGATGCTCCACCTTAGGCTTAATTGCTTTAAAAGGTATTCAAATCTAATCACGCTCAATGAGCTAGTAGCCAGCAGACATGGCAAACATGCATGGTGTCTGACTGAATAGATGTGAACAGATGGGAGTACTGCTTCCACAGAAACCACCCTGTGCACTCTCCCAGTCCCCCAGATAAAGGAGTCATAGAACAACCAATCAGAACAGGCCATTCCATCTGTGGATCAAAATACAGTCTGTGGGAGTCTGAGGCCTACAGAGGCAATTCTCATCTACAGCTAACTAGTCCTCTGTGTGTTCTCTCTCCTCCTATTAGAGACAGAGAGAGAGAAAGAGAGAGAAGATAGAGGGAAGCAAAGAGGCATTGTAGAGCATAATTCTGACAAAATCACCTGTACACAATTGCCTTCAGCCCTTAGTACTGTTGGACTTATATACATAGAGGTGACTTGTAGGGAATGACCCACTCATGTAAATGAGCACGCACACACACGTGGGAGTCTGTGGCCTCTTCCGCTCCTCTGCAACAGAACACAAGGCCTAAATGACATTTTAATGGCCTTTCTCTCTTATTAGCCCCGAGTCCTCCATGCCCCAGAGAAGAAAATTAAGATTTCAACCTTTCAGTTTTCTTTGTCATTTACCCTGACATGATGGAAGCTCTCTAACAGCCCACTCAAATCCCAAATACACTTAGCTTCCTCTGGCCTTCTCATGCTAACGCTGAGCAGTAACGCTAAATGCTAATGCTACACCCTAAAAACGTGAAGCGGATGATTACACAGACATTTAATGCTAACACTACACGCCAATGCTTAAAGAAGCGCTGATTTACATATGGTTGATATCAGAACTCAATGTCTGACAGACACAGACACACCCTCACTATACGTGAACCAGTTTGTTTCTTTATGAGGAACAGAGTATGTATACATTTACATTTAACAGTATTTAAGAAATACATTTTTCATCCCTTCAAACCTTTTCGTCACTCTCCGTCTTCTGTCTTTGCCCCCTCCAGCCTCCTCTCTCGGGAACCTCTTCAACCGCTCAGAACACGGGTTAACACCCAGAGCAAAATTAACACACACACACTTATTTATAAACACACACACAAATGGAGAGGATGAGAAGATGACAGGAAGTGGGAAGAGAGGAGGACATGCTTATTGAAAGAGAGTAGAGGTATTTGTTGGAAGGTCCTTCACAGATGATCATTGACATGTTTAAATATAATCAAACAATCAAAATTACACCTAGACATCTGGTAATGTGGAAGAGTGTTTGTTGATAGCTCTACAACATTGGTTTATTCAAAATAATCAATTATTTAACCAACAGGTGGCTCTTAATTGGAGCTGATAAACTGAGGATCTTTCAGCTTTGAACCCACGTGTATTGGAGTCTGTAAACATGATACGAGTCACTGCGGTTTCTGCACTGTTGGAATAGTACAAAACACTTTTTTGCTGGCAGAAGTAATATGGAAAACACTCTGTAGCCACAAATTGAATAGAATTGAATAGAACAGAGGTTCCCAAACTCTAGAATGACGCGGCCCAATTTGAAATCTGAAAATCTTCTGCGGCCCACCTAAACCTTTAATCTCAACTCTGATCAACACATAAACTAGGGATGATTAAATGACTTTAAGAATTTAACCAATTAAAAATGTATTACACTACAATGTTTTGTAGCCTATAGCATTTTCTCAATATTAACTTTTGTACTTCAAGAGGGCACCCCATTTGACATTGTTTTGTTTGGCGGCGCCTTTTGTTGAATAAGGACAGGCGGACAAGAGTAGCCGTTTCGAGCGAGAGCCTTATTGTTTTATTAATCTGTTCGTGGTTTAGCAATTGTTTCACATAACTAATTTGCCGCTAGAATTCTTCAAATAATACTTGAACTGAGAAAAAGATGTGCGTTTTGTATCTTTTTTATTATCAATTGATTATTGATTGTTAGCGTGCTCGGTTATGGGAAACGTAATTAATAAACGGTTTAAAGTAAAATACACGAAATTTGCAACCCTAATGTTACGACCAGGTCTAGGCAGTGGCGGTTCTAGACACATTTTACTGGGGGGGCCAGTGTTTAATCAGAGGGGCACATAAAAAAATTGAAACAAATTATATTTAAACTTTAACAATTACAATACATTTTTATTTTGCTTTACATTAAAATCATACAAACAGCTCTGGCTCTCCCTCTACCAGCTCCTCAGCTCTCTCAATACCTTGATATGGTTCTCTAACTTTTGTATTTACAGGGGCAAAAAAGGCTGCAATGTCCCTTCCTCGTCCACTACCCATCTTTGGGTTTGGTTTTTTACCTTTCAAAGGCAAATGTTCAATAAAATGTATTTTAAACACACTTCTCAAGCATTTATTTATTACATTATTACCAAGTCTTGTTAGATCACGTTATATATAGGGTGACCAGACGCGTCCTCTTTTACCCAGACATTTTGGAAAGGATATCTCCCTTAGGTTCCACCTTCTTGCGCGAGCTCAGACTGTAGAGAGAACTGTCATTTTGAATGCGGCCTGCAATACACGACCAGCACCCTCCCCCCCCCCTCTTTTTCACAAACTAAAATCTGGTGACCCTACGTTATATCCATTAACAGGCATTTGGTTTTGTAGGTTGAACACGTAACGTTAAATTGAAGGCAGTGTGAATTTTGTGGCATTTCGTTTGAATATAAAGTTGACAGTAAGCTATGGTAAGTCTGCATTATGGAAGATTTCTGTTATCAAAATAACTATTAGGCTTTCTTTGCCTGGCGAGAACAACGTGTTTAGCTTAACAGTTTATTTAATCCGACACAATGCGTTGGAAATCATACTAAAATCACAAAGAAAAAAAACAAAATATGTGATGAGTTCCATCTACAATAGCCCTATATTTGGCCCTATAGCCTATTTCTAAAAACCAAGTGAATACTATACAGTGACAGCATACATTTCCGTAAAGTTTGCATCATGTCTCTGATTCTTATCGGACTTGTTCATTCTGCCACTGCAATGCCTTAGCTCACACGCTCGCGACCATATAAGCCTATGCTCGAGACTGGTTGTCGCAAAGTATGACATGTAAAGCTAGTTGCAAGCGTGCACGAGTCTCAGAGCTAGGAAAAAAGCGAGCCACTGTTTAACGCGAGACCGGAAGAGTCGGAAGCGGAAAGATGGCGTGGTCCGGTTTGGCGCTCTCGCTTGCCTCACTGCGCACTTTTCATAGAAAGGCCATCTTGGAAGACAGAAGTAGCTGTGTCTATTAATTAGTGGTGGGCCGTTATTGGCGTTAACGTGCTGCATTAACGTGAGACTCTTATCGGGCTATAAAAAAAATATTGCCGTTAATCTACTCTCAAAGTTGGGTTGGGAGCTGGGTCTATACTACGCAAGCTATGATGACTTTCACCTTGATATTTTTGCGCGGATGTATACCTAGCCGAATTGCACTGTAGGGGGCAAGAACGAGTCTTCGAACAGCTCTATCAGCCAAGCTAACTAATCTAATAAACAGTTAATAAACAGGCTACATCTTATTGAACATAATTTATTTTCATCACCAATTATCATAGTAGAACAGCTTTCTCAAGCAGTTTGTGATGCATTTTGGAAACAAAAGATGAGACCCTGGTCTAAATGCACCACCTGGCTTGAGAAACCCGTTCTCAAAGACTTACTTTTAGTCATTATATGGGTAACACACATATTTTGAATGCCTTCGGCGGAATTCAAATGAGCCATTTTAATCTAGATTCATCTAGATTAACGCCAAGATTACAGTGAGATTAATCTAGATTTAGAAAATTTATCTATGCCCACCACCACTATTAATATATAAGTCTTTGCCCCGAGCATAGCTGGGGGCAAGGGATTGTCTTCTGGTCCCAAACTTGTGAATCCCAGCAATAGGTACTCACTTAAGTACTTTCTACAAGTCCTTCTTTTAGTTTTCAGGGATTTATTTTCTGAGGACTCGCTTGTTGCGTTTGATTCTCCAGCTTTCCTTTTACGAAATAATAACCACTGCTCCATTGTTCGATTTTTTAGGTAATCTTTTCAACCATAGATTTCCCGCCATTGACGAGATACAAGACACGTCACGGATCAAAAATAGGTCAGATAAACAAAGAATAACACGTAATTTAAATCATAAATATTTGAGATTAATTTCAAACTTTTCAAAATTGAAAATAAAAAACGTTTTATTTATTTATTGTAAATGACCTCTTGCAGCCCACCTGCAGTACCTTCACGACCCACCAGTGGGCCACGGCCCACACTTTTGGAATCGCTGGAATAGAACACACACAGTAGCAGTGTAAGAGTTTACATTTGGTAAGCAAAGCTACATTGGTAGCCTTTGAATAAACAGTTACCCAATCTCCCCTTTTCGCTCTTTCTCTCTCTCATTCTTCCCCCATGTACTGTTTTTTGATCACTCTAAATCATTTTGTCTACCTCTCCCTAATCTATTTCAGACCTATTTTGCTGAGCTTGCCTGTTTGCGCTGTCAAAATCCTAACTTAAGCTCCCCCCATCTCCACCATGGGCCTCAGATTTCATTTTCTCTCTGAGAAATCAGAACAAGATGAAGATAAGATGAGGGGGAAACATGCAGAAAAGAGGAGTAGAGGAGGGGAGGGAGAAGATAAGGAGTAGGGGGGAGGGGGTGCCGCCTAAGGAACAAAAGCATTTGGAATTAGGAATCTCTCTGTCTCTCTTTTTCTCCTTCTGTCTCTCTTTTTCCCACTCTCTCTCCTCTATGTGCTTGCATTTGTCAGTAGGCGTTGTTCTGCCGTGATGGAGGAGCAGCCTAGCACTCGGTGCCGGGGTGTGGGGGGGTTGTAAGGGGGGTGCTTCGTGCCAGGGACACAGACAAGGCCTCATTATGACACACAGAAATATTTTCACCTGCGTTGTCACCAGCAGCCAGCACTAAGGAGAGAGATATAATTAGAAAAGGGTGTAAAGGAGAAGGGTGTGTGGGCATGCGTACGCCTGTGTGACATTAGTGTGTCTGTGTGTGTGATGAGCTTTCATAATAGCTCCAGCCTTAATCTGTTTATCTGGGTCTTTGTATCCTGCATGTGATCAAAATAAGAGAGAAAGGAAGTGAACTGTGAGTTGACTGATCTACAACTGGTGTGGCAGGGCCATATCCACGGGGGAGCTACGCCCCCCCCCCCCCCCCCCCCCAGCGCCTTCTGACTTTTTATGTTGTGCCCCCCCAGCTCCTTCTGACTTCAGCAAAAAAAATTACATGTTGAATGCAACAGTCATATGCATTTTTTTTTTATGATTCCCCAAAGATTGTCTTGTTCATAACGGGCAACTTAGAGCTCCGCCTCCACATTTACCGATAAAAGTGAAATCAACCTCGAATCTCTTGCCACTCACTTGTTCTCGAAGTTATTGTTTATCGTTTTTTGTGGAGAGTACAGAGTAGCATTGGTGTTTAATATTAAACCCTGGAATTTCATACTTAAAGTATATTAAGTATATATACTTTTAGTTCACTTTTTATATACTTTTAAGAAGTATACTTGGAAAATAGTTCACTTTTTATATACTTGTAGGAGTCAAAGCTGAAGAAAGGACGTTTTGAGTTTGCGTTGTATTTTCTAAATGTTTAAGTTTACTGTGGCTTTACGTTCAGGCTGCAATGAGGGGGTGTGGTTTCCCTCTACACAGATAAATGGGTGTGGTTTTCTAAGGTAAAGGTGTGGGTTAGCAGTAAGGGCGGAGTGAAAAGTTGTTTGGACCGTAAAGACAACGTGAAGTTTTTAAGTTTGTACTGAGAAGATCGGAAATTGTTTTTCATCGTGGGATCCCGTCTGAGAGAAGCTCAGGGAAATGTTAATGTGCTTAATGTTAATGTGCTTAAAAGTGAAAATAAAGAACCGATTCAACAAAAAACAAGTCAAGACTACAATTTTTCTTAATCGATTTGGTACATTTCTCCAAACTCAGGTAACTGCTCTCAACATTTAACACAGTGATCTGTACCCTTTGTATTTGTCCTAAACAGATAGTAAATTCTCCTCAATTTCGTACAAATTACAAATCAAAAGCATCATTTTCTCAAAACACTGTCCACAAAATTCTCTAATGTTATCACAGCAGTTCCTACAGCCAACCAAATCTTTAATATATCAGGAAAAACATTTGCAGCTTTTTCATTGGTCTTCACAAAGTTTACAAGCATTTTTGTATGGAGTTAGATTAGTTTCATAATTCAAACAAACAAACGCAACACGATTCAAACAAACTTAACACGATCCAAACAAACGTAACACGATTCATACAAACATAACACGATTCAAACAAACAAACGTAACACGATTCAAACAAACGTAACACGATTTACAAATGTATTTCGTGATTCTTAAGGTAATAAAAAAACCAAAGTCTCAAAAATGGGATCTGATGGCTCAACATCTTCACAAAACAGCTATTACATGTAGTTACACCAACATAAACACGTTAGATCAGTGAAAACATCAAGAAAACCCTTCAGCCAGAAGTGACATACCAAACATTGTAAATGCATGGAAAACGCTATTCAGGAGCTGAAAAGCACTTTAAGGCAATAAAAAAAACAAAGTCTCAAAAACGGGATCTGATGGCTAAACATCTTCACAAAACAGCTATTACATGTAGTTACACCAACATAAACACGTTAGATCAGTGAAAACATCAAGAAAACCCTTCAGCCAGAAGTGACATACCAAACATTGTAAATGCATGGAAAACGCTATTCAGGAGCTGAAAAGCACTTTAAGGCAATAAAAAAACCAAAGTCTCAAAAACGGGATCTGATGGCTAAACATCTTCACAAAACAGCTATTACATGCAGTTACACCCATATAAACACGTTAGAGCAGTGAAAACTTGAAGAAAACCCTTCAGCCAGAAGTTCCATGCCAAACATTGTAAATGCATGGAAAACGCTATTCAGGAGCTGAAAAGCACTTTAAGACAATAAAAAAACCAAAGTCTCAAAAACGGGATCTGATGGCTAAACATCTTCACAAAACAGCTATTACATGTAGTTACACCAACATAAACACGTTAGAGCATAGAAAACATCAAGAAAACCCTTCAGCCAGAAGTGACATACCAAACATTGTAAATGCATGGAAAACGCTATTCAGGAGCTGAAAAGCACTTTAAGGCAATAAAAAAACCAAAGTCTCAAAAACGGGATCTGATGGCTAAACATCTTCACAAAACAGCTATTACATGCAGTTACACCCACATAAACACGTTAGAGCAGTGAAAACTTCAAGAAAACCCTTCAGCCAGAAGTTCCATGCCAAACATTGTAAATGCATGGAAAACGCTATTCAGGAGCTGAAAAGCACTTTAAATGTAACGCGATTCACAAATAAATGACCCTATTACATTCGTTTGCAACCTGACAAACACAAGTTACAAATCCCTGCATTCGTTGGTGTGAATCCCTGCATTCGTTCGTGTGAATCCCTGCATTCGTTCGTGTGGATTTTTGGAACTTTCCTGACGCGCTTAGATTCACAAATGCATTTTTTCTAAAAGATATCCTCTGCAGCCTATCAGATGTCTCCAATTTTAGCCAATCACATATGGACTACAACGACCTTACCCGCCATAGTAACGGACTTGACATCACGAACAATGGCGTCTGGTGGTAGCCGCCCACCAAATGTAAGTGAAATATAGCTTGTTAATCTTATTAAACCGATTATCATACGTGATTGAATATTCTTGAGAATGGCAGGATCCATGTTTAGTCATTTTAAGTGTTTCCTAGGCTAACGTTTAGCAAGCTAGCTAGTCAATGTCTAACTTAACCTGGGCTTGCTAGCTAACATGATGGATACAGTACAGTACTGTACGATTGATGCATTAGTTTGCGGTCAAGCCAGGTGGAGTGTGGCAGGTAAAAATAATAAAATTGTGTGGCAGTAGCTTGGTAGTTAAGCATTGGTAGCTAGAAATTTGTACAGTATAGCAGACATCTGAATGTTGGGATGGCCCATTCAGTTGAATTTAGGATAATATTCTGCCGAATTCTGAAGCACCTTATGTGTGTCTGTGCACTCATGTTTATTTGTTTGTCTGTCTGTCTATCTGTCCCTAGGATTCGCTGAAGTATTTTATTTTGAGAAGATTACATGATCGAGTTGTGCGGATCTTGGAAAGGCAACCTCTGGACTTAGATGGTCTACAGTTTGCTTGCCATCAGGAACATGTTTTGTTGAGCGCTCTAGCTGAAGTAGTAGTTGTACACAAGGACATACTCTCAGCACTCTCAGATCTTATTATTGCTATCCAGCAACAAATGGAAAGTCGGCAGACATTTGTGATTCTGGAATTTGAAAGAAGTTCTGGACGTGGCCGTCCAAGATTTACAATTTCAGAAGATGCACTCACACATCTAGTTGAAATGGCTCTGCCTTTAAATATCATTGCCAGGCTTCTGGGTGTGTCTAGAACAACAGTACACAGGCGGATGAAAGAACTCAATCTATCTTTAAGGGCCTTATACAGTAGTTGCAGTGACAATGAATTGGATTATTTGATCACAGAAATTAAAAACACAATGCCAGATGCTGGTTATCGTGTTGTCCGAGGTGCTCTCCTTGCACAGGGACACAAAATACAATGGGATAGGTTGCATGCGTCCATGCATCGCGTAGATAGTGTTGGTGTGTTCTCCAGGCTGACTGGTCTTGGATGTGTGGTCAGAAGAACATACAATGTTCCTTATCCAAAGTATTTGGTGCACATTGACACCAATCACAAGCTAATCAGGTATAACTGATTCATATCTGTATATCAATTTGTCAGTTTATTAACATGTACAAAATTGTGTAGTTTGTATTTTGTATAACATCACTGTATGTCATATCATCGATAGACCATAGTAACCAGAACAGTATGAATTTAACATTGTTCTAGAAACCATGAACCCATTTTTCTCTGCTAAGATGCAGATATTGTATCATGAGACCTATGCTGTTGAAAATGTTGTGTATTGTGTTTAAAAGACACTTAACAGTTGTTCATATACTGTTAAAGCTAATACAATTTATTTTAATAAAGGTACAACTTTGTCATCTTTGGGGGAATAGATGGCTACTCAAGGAAGGTAAGAATGCTTACTGTTGAATACCATCTTATACTATGTCTTAATCAAAATAAATGGAATGATCAACACTTTTCAGACGGATGCAACTTCCATTTGGGCATATGTTGTTTTGCTCGGGGCAGTGTAGTACAGAAATCTCTGTTCCTCATGTTAGATAGAAAACTGACCAATCAAAGTACTAACGTACTGTACTATTTGTGAATGTATGTGAGGTTATGTATCTAAAGGTAGCAGACAATAACCGCTCTGACACACACTTGGCCTTTTTCACTGAAGCTGTCAATGAGCATGGTTTCCCTCTGAGGTATTCACATTTCAATTGTCATCCTTAGTATTATTGCAGAGGTCATCATAGAATTTAGATGTTCAGATATTAGTTTAAACGTAACATATCTTCTTAACATCATCGCCAATATGGAGCTATTCTTGTGTTTGTAATATTTGCACTACATAACTTTCAAAACTGTATGAGGCAATTTACATGTTATATTTTCAGAGTGAGAGGAGATCATGGAGGCGAAAACGTGGGAGTTGCTAAACTGATGTATAGAGTTCGTGGAACTGAAACCAACAGCTTCATTGCTGGAAAAAGCGTGCATAACCAACGGTGAGTTAAACCTAATTTTATGAAGAATTATATTGACAAAAAAGATTTCTGATAACTGACCTCAATGATCCATTGCAAGACACATGGATATTAAGTAATTGTAATGTAAATGCTTTTTTCCAATACAGAATTGAGCGCCTCTGGCGTGATGTGTTCATGAGTGTTACAGGTGTATATTACAACGCCCTGCACACTCTAGAGGATCAATACTTGCTCGATATCAGCAACATCCTGCACATGTTCTGCTGCCACTACGTTTTCCTGCAACGTATCCAGGCCAGCCTGAATGTCTTCCATGAGGCCTGGGATAACCATCCCATTAGGACAGAGCAAAACCTGACACCAAATCAGTTGTGGCAGGTGGGCCAGGCCTTGAATCCCGTTGCAGATCCTCTTCCTGAGGTAAATGGTGATTTGTTAAAACATCTAATTACCATAATGTCTTGTTAGTCATTTATAAATTAAAAACAGACACCCTAAAAGCCAGAACTTTAAACCATAACCATTCATTGATCAGTTTTATACATGGTAGTGGTAATGGTTTCAGTTGGTTTACTTAACATTTGTTGTGCTTATATCTAATATCTATCTTTGTCAGGCTATACTTGTACCAGAAGTCGAATGGGAGGAGAGCGTCTACGTCAGTGAGCCACACCCTGGTGTCAATGTCCCTGTGCTGGACAGCCCACTCTCAGATGAAGAAATGGTGCAACTTCAAGACGCCATTGAACCATTACAATACTCTGAAAGTTTTGGAGTGGACATTTATGTCAACACAGTCCAGTTTGTTGAGAATTTACTTGAGGCAAGATAAATATAAAATGAAATAATAATTATAAGAGTGTCTGATAAAGGACTGAAATGTAAATAATAATCATAAACATATCTTAATGAAACTGCATAGGTGGCTGTAAATAGATAACTATTAAACACCTGCTTGACGATCAGAAAACAGGATGTTTTGTCACCGGGAACTCTTTCTTTATTAGCATAAGACAATTATTTGACAACACAATGTGAAAGACTGAAGTTATGCTACTCAGTGAACGATAAGGATATAACTTCTGCATTATTAGTTTTGTGTAAACATCTAACATTCTTAACATACTTATTTCACTCATGCTGACCTTATTTTGGCATCCATAAAAGATGTCCATAAAAGATGTGAAAACCTACACTAGCCCAAAACCACTATTGGTGCATCGGATACACATCGATAAGTCATCGTGGAACTTGATGTAGGTCCGGTAGTGGCTGGGAAGCTTCAATTTGGAGAAACAGGTGTGTGCTACTGGATAGGTAGAGGTCACAACCTCCACGATGAGGTTGGTAGTCAGCTGTTCCCACCCGACCCAGAACTTCACAAGGTCACGTAACACCTCTGGTGATGCTATGAAGGAGAATATTGAATGTATGTGACATCTCCAATACATTAAATCAAAACTAACATTTTGAGCATAGCAAATTAACCAAAATGTCACATATTTTGCATTGATTTAAAATGTTACTCTAAATTCTGTATAATATTATTATCTGTACAATGTTATCTCTGGCTGCACGATATCTGCTACTTTATCCCTTTATTAGCAGGGAGCAACTGCTTCAAAATCCAATATAGGAAATTAATATTACCTTCCACAATGAATTTTCGTAGTAAAAACTCAGTTATAAGAGTAACTGTCTCAAATGGGACACAGTCTTCCTCATACTCATCCTGGTCGCTGTCAGATGTCGGTTTTGGCCAGCAAATGTTCTTGATCACAGTCTACAGGGTTAAAACATGTGTTATGTTATTAGTAAAATGATTCATGGCAGTTGCAGTTAATCAGCATGACTTTCTAACAACCAACCTTTATTATAAGGGATAATGTATAGAACGCCGGTCATTATCGGGAAAATAAGCTCCGACAGGGCGAACAGCATCCCGACGCGAAGCGAAAGGACTTATTACACGGCTACTTGCTAAAGAAAATACTACTTTTTACAATGTATTTGTTCCCATTTGTTGTGTTGATCAGCAGAGAAATAGTTCGCCAAAGACATTGAACCTCATAGAAATTAAACATTCTTTAGGCTTCAAATCAGCTGACGTCGCTAATCAACGGAGTACGCTGGGGTTGAAAAGTTACCGGACTACTTGCGGAGTGCTACGAAAGACGTGAATCAGAAGCAAAAAGGCCACTTTCCTTGACAGCGGTCTGTTATTCATAGCAACGGTCTGTTATCAGAAGATATCAGACCGCAGAACGTTGGGAAGCCCCATTCAAGTGAATGGGGCATTCTACAGCGTTAAGAACAGCCGTGTAATACTGATGTTTGACTATTATATTCTACCTTTAATGCTCCGGATCTGTCTTAACTTGCTTATGACTTCAACAACAAAGTTTACCTTTCTAACAATGACATGAAAATGCTACACTATAATGTAGCACTATTTGTGCTTTTAAATGGCAGTCAGGTGGCTGAGCAGTTAAGGAATCAGGATAGTAATCAGAAGGTTGCCAGTTCAATTCCCGGCCGTGCCAAATGACGTTGTGTCCTTGGGCAAGGCACTTCACCCTACTTGCCTCGGGGAAATGTCCCTGTACTTACTGTAAGTCCCCTGGATAAGAGCATCTGCTAAATGACTAAATGTAACTGAAATTACCATGAGCTATGCTGCAGAACAATCATACAATTCAATTGCAGACAGATTGCATTGTGTCATATAAACACAAATCCTTTCTAAACTAACCAAAGCAATGCTTACTTGCGCATCAAGCTCCTCATCTGCCTCCCGTGGGAAAATGATGGGGTGAACATCTGGTCTATCTGACAGAAGCGGCCAGATTCCTGTGTCTTTCAGGCCTTTCCGGATCTGTTTAATGGGTTGCGCAACACGATCAAGTACCTGCAGTGATGAATGACAGAACACAAGGCACAGGTACAAATGTGGCATGTGTTACACTGTCAACCTCCGATACAAATCAGAATGGGTTAGATGGTCATATTTCCATTTTACTTATCCAGTAATCTAAATAATAAAATGATTACTGCTTGTGTGAGCAGTTCTTGAAACAGCCAGTCATGATTGGTAGGTGAAGGAACCGGGAGATCCCAGGACAGGCAAAGATCAGTCACACTGGTGGTTTCTGCTGCAGTCATTTTTGCTTTTGTGAGCTAAAACACATGCATAAAAAAAGAAAAGAATATAATAATTGATGATGCGTGATTTAAAAGCTCATGTGAGAAAAACATGTCGCATTGTGATAAGCATATGACATTGGGACATTTAAGAATTTAGAAATGCTGCTACTCACAAGAGCAATTGTTTCGCGGTGATCTAGATCAGGACAGTCCTGCAGGGTCAGAGCGGATGCTGCAGTGTCCCTGTGTCTACCAGTCAAAAGTTTAACCACAGGAAAACTGAGTCCTGAGAAACCAGGACCACCATGCAGGACAGAGTGGCCAATCATCCGGCCTGCCATCTCAAACAGGTTACTTGCCCTAAGCACAGCAGCTGCGGAGGGAACCCGATGTTCTTTTTCGCCTTCAAAAAGGGTTGTGAGACCAGCAGAGCCTTAAGAGCAAAAATATGTGTTATCCCCAAATGTTTGTATTACATTCTAAAAGAATGTTAAATTAAAGCATTTTCTCTTGTGGTCTCTTCACAAACCTAGATTTATACTGAAACCAGTTTTCAGTTTTTGCATGACCAATGACAAAACATGTCGGTTCACCCCTTCGCCAACAGCTGCATCTCCTTGAAAATAAATTATGACTTCAGATGAAAAACAAGTAACTACGAGATAAAATACACAGTTATTAAGAAACAGAATGCAATTTACATGATTAATAAAATAAATATCACACATTTTAGTAATACCTCTCAGATGGCACTTGAATGGAGCAGCCCAGTTAACATTGTTCATTTTATAGAACGAAATCAGCGAACTGTCCTGTTCTTCTGGTTCATCAAACATGTCGAGAGTGAGAGAGAGACGTCGATGTTCGGAGTTTCTGTCCAGTAGTTCTTCTCGGAACAGCTGACATGCTTTCCAAGGATCTTGTTCGTTCATATGTGCTGGCAATAAAATACAGTGTAAAATCAGTTGTTTTAAAAAAACTTCCAAATTGCATTATACTCAGATTATATCATAAGGGTATAAATCACCTGCTGAGAGTTGTATGGACAGATGTTGAACTGAGGGTCCTGGCAATTCCTCTCTCCTTGTAGGGCTGGCTGATTCGCTGTGAGTGATGCCCATTCTTAAGACAGACATAAAAACTTGTTACTTGCAAGAATGAAAAGACAAATCATGACTGAAACACATCTTAACGTATTACGTCCTGCATATATATTTCATCTAACAAAGTCCTTCAAAATCACCTTCATATTTATATCCATTATGAATACTACTTTATTACAAAGACGCAGCACGTGCATGCACCGATGCAGTCTAGAGCAGTAACATTGTAAGATATAAAAAACGAGCATTTAAAGCTTGGATTTAAAGTCAAGTTCGACGTGACTTTTAATCATGCAATTTTTTATCTGAATCTATTAGTCATAAATATCTTACCTATCACCACACGTGCTTGCATGAGATAACAGGATATCAAATGGGTATGGTGTAAGACAAATTGGGCAAACCTGGAAAAAACAACATTCAATGGAATATTTTAATAAATTGTAATAAGAAGAAACCAAAGTGCTTATGTGGAAGGCATTACCTCAAAAGATACTCCCATCCCTTCTCTGGTCCCTGTGGTAGGTTCAACTGGCTGATCAATGACATGGCAATCTTCATCAAGACTAGCCCCAGGTGTATTGCCCTTAAAAAACAAAAGATTTGTAGATTTTCAAACAAACAAAAAATATGCATGTTTAATTGAGTAATAACAGAAGTGTTGCCGTACAAACGTACAGTTATTGTGCCACTGCATTGTCCCACATGCAACGGCAAGAGCTGCAAGGGCATTTCACTACCACAGGTGATGCAGGTTGACTGTGGCATCTTTGAAAACTCAGGTGAGTCATAAGGCAATGGCTCTGTAGATAGGTGCTCTTGTATTGGAACCACATAGATTGTGTTCTTTCCATTGTTTGAAGCTGCTTTTAACACACGTGTGGAGTAGCCTTCAGAGTCTATTGGAATAATTGTGAGCTTGCGACGCCCACTACCACCTGGTAAAAAAAAAAAAAAAAACATGCACAAAAAGATTTTCATTATTGGAGCTACTAAGTAGCCTTGTACAACCATTTGTACCACCTGTTCTCGTGAGGTCACATTCTGTTTCACGTCACAGACCAGGCTGGACTTGCACACGTTTTGTTTGGTAGTGGCATTGACAATGGGCGTTGAGAAAAGTTATTATGCAGTCTACTGGATCACACTACACAAATCCAAACAATTACACAGATGATGGGTTCTGGAGACAGTCTAATACTTTCAGACTGACCTGTTGAGTGAAACAGAATGTGAGCTTGCGAGATCAGGATGGTTGTACGAGGTGATCTAGCAACAACAGTGATAGAAATGCTACCTGTTCCCTTGGAAAACATCCATCCTCCTTTTAGGGTCTTCAGTTTAGAGTATTCATCCTCTACAAGAGACACAATCTAAAATAATAATAAGTGAATACAAATGGCAAACACTATTCAGTAAGTCCCATTTTTAACAATTAGAATGATTGACTATTTAACATTATTGTATTATTTGTTTACCTCACTGTGCTTCAAGTGGTCTGCTAGACTGAGCATCCTTTTACCAAGGCCAGCATGGGCAAATTCTATCTCTTCAGAGCCCTTTGGTGTATACAGGGTTGGTTCAGAAAGGACAAAAAAATGAAAGGTTGTACTTTTTACAGTGCAGGTGGAAGGGGTTGAGAACCGTCTTTTTCCTCTTGGCTGATCGGTATTAAACATACTTGGGAACTGCCTGATGAGGGAGTGACAAAAAGATGAATGAAGAAAACAGCATTGATTTGCAATAATTGCTGAACTATTTCAATATGTTAATTAATTGCTTGAGGATCATAATGCCCTGATAGATAAACAGACAGGCACAGTCAGATTGTAAAATACATTAGCTATGACTTGGCAATTGCAGTTGGCAAATGCATTTACAACAGCACTTTCCCCTTTAACAACAATTATGACTCTTCAGGCACTGTTTTTCGAAAACATGATGGCGCTCAATTCGTGTGTAAGGAATTTCTGAAAGCCATGTGGGGGTTCGATAAACTAATTGCTATCCAAATCGAATACATCTAGCTAACCTTGAATACTGATGCAGTGTTGGGTACTGTCTCCCATATAATGTATAGCATTAATCCTTACCCACATACAGTGTATGTATTACCTTATCATAGCCTGTCTCACCCTACTGTCAGTATTGGTGGCATTAGGTATGGTAGGGGCCATAGTTACAGCCCCAACTGTGCTCTCTGCTGCTCGGCTCTCTGCCATTGGGGAAATATTCCTAGCTAGGGCTTGCACAAGAACACGTGCTGCTGCCTCCACTTGATTTGACAGTCCCTGCTTTGGAAAACATCGTTTTAATTATCTGTTCACTAAAGTCCCATGTAAGATGTTACCTGGCTTGACCGCAAACTAATGCATCAATCGTACAGTACTGTACTGTATCCATCATGTTAGCTAGCAAGCCCAGGTTAAGTTAGACATTGACTAGCTAGCTTGCTAAACGTTAGCCTAGGAAACACTTAAAATGACTAAACATGGATCCTGCCATTCTCAAGAATATTCAATCACGTATGATAATCGGTTTAATAAGATTAACAAGCTATATTTCACTTACATTTGGTGGGCGGCTACCACCAGACGCCATTGTTCGTGATGTCAAGTCCGTTACTATGGCGGGTAAGGTCGTTGTAGTCCATATGTGATTGGCTAAAATTGGAGACATCTGATAGGCTGCAGAGGATATCTTTTAGAAAAAATGCATTTGTGAATCTAAGCGCGTCAGGAAAGTTCCAAAAATCCACACGAACGAATGCAGGGATTCACACGAACGAATGCAGGGATTCACACCAACGAATGCAGGGATTTGTAACTTGTGTTTGTCAGGTTGCAAACGAATGTAATAGGGTCATTTATTTGTGAATCGCGTTACATTTAAGAATCACGAAATACATTTGTAAATCGTGTTACGTTTGTTTGAATCGTGTTACGTTTGTTTGTTTGAATCGTGTTATGTTTGTATGAATCGTGTTACGTTTGTTTGGATCGTGTTAAGTTTGTTTGAATCGTGTTGCGTTTGTTTGTTTGAATTATGAAACTAATCTAACTCCATATTTTTGTACCATTTTCAAAACACAACAAACAAAACTCTGTGAATTGTAAAATAGTCAGTTGCACACTTTATGTCCTCAATTAACCCCAAATTGATATCTGATGAGTTAGTAATCCACTCAACACAGAAAAAGCCAATTTCCTAATTGTTCACATGGGTGTCTTAATTACAACAACTACAAAAGAGGAAGAGAAAGACAACAAAAAAGGTGAATGAGGAGAAAAGACAATAAAAGAAGAATGAGCAGGGGAAAAGGCAGAGGTGTAAGAGTGAGAGGTGGAGGACAGGGTATAGGGAGAAGAAGAGGAAGAGGAGATGGAGTAAGAAGATCTGAAGATGTAGGAGAAAGAGAAAGAAGAGCTGAGGGTGTAGGAGAAAGAAAAAGAAAAGCTGAGGATGTAGGAGAAAGGGAAAGAAGAGCTGAGGATGTATGAGAAAGAAGTGCTAAGGATGTAGGAGAAAGAGAAAGAAGAGGTGAGGATGTAGGAGAAAGAGAAAGAAGAGCTGAGGATGTAGGAGAAAGAGAAAGAAGAGCTGAGGATGTAGGAGAAAGAAGTGCTGAGGATGTAGGTGAAAGAAGAGCTGAAGATGTAGGAGAAAGAGAAAGAAGAGGTGAGGATGTAGGAAAAAGAGAAAGAAGAGCTGAGGACGTAGGAAGAGGAGAAGATAGAGGAGTAGAGGGAGAAGAGATGGATAGATTGGAGGGCAATGGTATAGTGGAAAGAGAAAGAGCAGAAAATAGAAGAGATGGACAGAGAGGAAGAGGAGGGCAAGGTGGAAGAGATGGACAGAGAGGAAGAGGAGGGCAAGGTGGAAGAGATGGACAGAGAGGAAGAGGAGGGCAAGGTGGAAGAGGAGGTAGGAGAGGTAGAACGATAGGGTACACACGTGTTTTAAATGAAATCAGAGCCACACTTATTGACCATGTCATAAATCATGGTCTCTCACTGAGAGAAGCTGGGCAGAGAGTTAAGCCCAATATAAACCGATCCACAGTGGCTTCAATTATCCGCACATTTCAGAGGGAAAACCGGTAAGTAACTATATAATTCTACTTCTACAATTAGAGTCCATGTAATCTTGTTTGATATAGGTCTAGATTTCTACAGTAATTTTTCCTGAATGTCCAAATATTTTTCAGAATTGAAGTTAGAGAACATTCAGGTGTACGAACAAGACTTCTTTCAATTGAACAAGAGCATGCCATTGTTGACATGGTGGTCCAGAACAACATCCTCCGCCTCAAAGAAATTCAGCAAAGAATTACACAGGACAATCAACTGTTCCACAATATCCACCAATGCAGTCTCTCCACAATTTATCGTGTTTTAAGGAGAAATGCAATCAGAATGAAGCAAGTATTCAAAGTGCCCTTTGAGAGAACCTCCGTTAGAGTAAAGCAGTTGCGATTCCAGTTTGTTCAGGTATGTGCAACCCAATTACTGCACTTTTACTGTATGTCAATACAAAGATATATTTTTCCTGAATTTTAAGTATGTGTCCATAAACCATTCCAATATATTACTGCTGCTTCAAAGTGTGAACTCAAACTTCAGCAACAGTTTCACAGTAGTATTGACTGCAATGCCATTACTGTAAAACACTAACTTACTGCATTGTACCTTGTGTTCTTTTTACTCTAGAGAATCTTGGAGTTGGATAATGAAGCAGGCTTCAATCTTCACAAAAAAAGGAGAAGAGGGAGAAATGTGATTGGCTATCGTGCTAAAGTCAATGTTCCTGGACAACGAGGAGGCAACTTCACTCTCTGTGCCACAATTTCTACAACTGGTGTTGTGGCACACAATGCTGTCTTGGGACCATACAACACAGCAAGGCTCCTACATTTTTTAAACCTCCTCAAGTCTATAACCTAGGGGAGTCAGATGGCTGAGCGGTGAGGGAGTCGGGCTAGTAATCAGAAGGTTGCCGGATCGATTCCCCGCCGTGCCACGTGATGTTGTGTCCTTGGGCAAGGCACTTCACCCTACTTGCCTCGGGGGGAATGTCCCTGTACTTACTGTAAGTCGCTCTGGATAAGAGCGTCTGCCAAAATGACTAAAAAAAAAAAAAAAATCAATGAAATTCTCTTTCCGCAGGGTGATCAGGAGCAAATAGTGCGGAATTTTGTAGTTGTTTGGGACAATGTCCAATTCCACCATTCAGCACTAGTGCGAGAGTGGTTTGAGAATCACCCACATTTCAGGATGGTGTTCCTTCCACCATTCTCCTTTCCTGAATCCATTTGAGGAATTCTTCTCCTCTTGGAGATGGAAAGTACATGATCGCAACCCTTACAACCAAGTAAGTCTTCTTCAAGCGATGGAAGAGGCCTGTGGAGATATTGGGGCACAAGCATGTCAAGGATGGATACAGCATTCAAGGCGTTTTTTCCCAGGATGCATGACTCGTGAAAATATTTGCTGCGATGTTGATGAAATTCTCTGGCCAGATGTAATTGAGAGGCATGATCAATAAATTAATTGATTCATTGAATGCATTTTTTTGTATGTATTTACGCATTTGCAAAATATATATATATATTTATTTATTTTTTGTGGGGTGACAACCTATTGTTATACACCTGAACTCCTCATTAATGAAAAACGTGTATTTTCATTTATTTATTTGTGTATCTTCAGCTGAATTTGTTATCAAATCAAAAGAGAACACACTTTTAGTTTTGATGCTAATATTGAATTTTAATAAATGCACTACTAGAATAAAATGCTGTGTTTCATTGTGCCGTGAATACTTAACTGTTTCGCTAACATAAGAGTGTGTTTAGTTTGCTATGTTAACTGTTTTGAGAGCTGTTACCTGAGTTTGGAGAAATGTACCAAATCGATTAAGAAAAACTGTAACTGTGCCTACTTGCTGACAGAAGTGGATTTGATACACGATTTGTATATGCCACTACATAAAGTCAAAAAACCGTTGCTCAATGTTTGGAACACGTTGCAAAGCGCAAAGGAAATAGCCAGCGCGTCAAAGGACATATTGCCCCTTGGAACGTAAAATGCGGAAATACACCGTCCGCTATATGCGGTTGGGCAAAGGCGCAGATTAAGCTGCGGTCGCAATGTTAGTAAATGAGGCCCTCAGTCTATAACCTACATGACAACACACCTAACCCTAACCCGCACACACTTACCCATTTTTGATAATCTGATTCGCTATTATTCTAGTATTCTTCTTTATGGTAGGCTAGTATTCGTAAAGCAACACTGACATAAGAGGTTGCATTGGCTAAAGTTGTTTGGATGCACGTTGTTTTATAACAATGAGGCAAAGTTGTGCATTACAATGCAGACATGACAAATGATTGGCACCAATCTGGTAGCATGACGTTGTCATACTCATAATTCTAGTCAGAATATGAGTCTGAGAACTCTCCGTTGGGCTTTGACTACAGGGCGTGTTTCAAATGAGCCTGGAAAACAAATGCCTCTTCGCTCAATTGGATAGATCTACAACCAATCAGAGCAACAGAGTATGTGACGTATGTTAAGCACCGCATAGTTGTTGTCAACAGAACTAAACTACAAGCAGACTTGAAGTATGCTTGAAGAATGAATACAAACGATTTTTGCCGGTGTTGTAAAATTAATTTAAGGGTAGGGAGAGTACTTGTTCACACGGTCAACCTTTTTGAGCGAAACAATAAAGGGCAATGCATATACGAAGTTCTCCGTTTAGGATTACAACTCCATCGGGGCCATCTGATAAATTAAACTTTTACCAAATCCCGTAGGAAGGACGGCAAAAACATATTTTCCATCGACAAATGCCTTGATTGCGTCTCTCTGTTCCTCTTTCAAAATTAATGTGCTGTCGATGTCTTCTAAAACAGACTCGATGGCAGTATCATAACATCCCAGATCTCCAGCGGTAGCCATGTTTGTTCAAAACAAATTCAACTTAAGCGCTCTTTTGTGACGTGGGTGATTACGTTACTGTTGATCATCTGTCCATCATCGTATAAAGCCCGCCCTGGCAATTTAATTGGTTCGCCCAGATTCTGGTTTTCTGTAGTTGGTCCCCAATACGAGACCCTCCGGACCCAACTTCCCGACCAAATTTTTTTGGGGGCGGGGAGAAGTTGGGCTGGCAGCCAGGCTACCAATCTGGTGCATTACAAGAGCAATTAACTGAATAAATGCCAGGTATAGCCTATCGTAGACAGTTGGGGCCTTTGCATGCCCCCACCTGCTTGCATTTACATTTAGTCATTTAGCAGACGCTCTTATCCAGAGCGACTTACAGTAAGTACAGGGACATTCTCCCCGAGGCAAGAAGGGTGAAGTGCCTTGCCCAAGGACATAACGTCATTTGGCACGACCGGGAATCGAACCAACAACGATCTGATTAATAGCCCAACTCCCTAACCGCTTACCATCTGACCCCAAACCTCACTGCTTTGTTGACCAACCAGCCGGAAAGTCACTTCTGCTGGCAGCAGTAGCAGCTAACGTTACCTCAGCACCTGCTGTGTCTTCGGAGCACTCAGCCTCAGCTTAACGTTGTTCTTCTGGGGAATCACTGGATGGTAGAGGATCCTCTGTTCTGGTAGTGAGTGGGCCCACTATGCTAGCTGCAACAGCATTGTCATTCGGTGCCTCTTCTTAATCTCTGAGTGACACCTTTTTGGATGTGAACCCAAAGTGTGTGAACACACTTACACTCTCGCTTGCTAGCCCTTGACTTCTCAACGTTTCTGTTTGGCGCACATGGCTAACTATACATACACAGGACTGGCTGGATCCGCTTGGCCCAAAAAATTGTGAATAAATGTTTTAAATTCTGAATACTGGACATGGTGAGATAAAAAACATTTCAATGACCATTAGTGACTATATTTATTTATTTTGAAAACATTTGAGACCCCTTCAAATTTAGCTTTTGAGGCTTTCAGGGGGGCTCATGGCTTAATCGTGGGGGGTCGAGCCCCCCCGGACTCCCCTATATTTCGCACACCACAAAGAGACGTTCCCCTGTTCCATGGTGATCCACTGGAATTTCGATCTTTTCTCGGGGCTTTTGAACACGCCATCTACACGAGCGGAGTCTGATTCAGATAAACTGTACTTCTTGGAGCAGTACTCGGTGGGTGAACCAAAAGATCTGGAAAGAAGCTGCCTGCACATGCCAGCACACCGTGGATATCGTGACACTGACACTGCTTAAGGACCGTTATGGAAATGAGGTTCAAGTAGCTTCTGCTTTGCTGGAAAAGGCTTTTAAGTGGCCTCAAATCAAATCAGAAGATGGCAAGGCACTCAGCACCTTCTCACTGTTTCTCCTTAGCTGTCGCAACACAATGGAGGATGTGGCGTTCATGAACGAGCTGGACAACCCCACTAACATGAGGGTAATATTGTCAAAACTGCCATACAAACTCAGAGAGAGGTGGAGAGCCGTCGCATATGAGATACAAGAAGGTACAGGGAATAGACCCAAGTTTGCAGATCTAGTCAGGTTCGTCGACAGGCAAGCTAAAGTCACTATGGATCCGTTGTTTGGAGACCTTCTGGATGTCACAGTAGCCGAAAGGAAGGACAAAGGAAAACCTGAATTCATGAAGTAGCTTTGCCACTAACATTACTCCAGTTAGAAGTGAAGGATTCTACACACCAAAAACAATGGCTGACGGCGTGCATGCCAGCAACGCTTTCAGCAAACAATGCTTTCTATGCGAAAGAAACCACACTTTGGAGGAATGTGAAAGGATGAAAGGACGTCCACACAAGGAGAAAATTAAAAATATGCTTTGGATGCCTTATAAAAGGGCAAGTTAGCAGGGAGTGTAAAAAGAGGATGAAGTGCCATGTTTGTGCTCAGAGACATCCCAGCATGTTACATTTTGCAAAACAAGGAAGCTCTACCTCTGGAGAGGTAACTGAGGAAAAGGTGCAAGATGGAGCTATCACACGCCCAACAGCTTCAAGCTCTTCGGTTGCCGTCAGTGAAACAAGTGCTGGCCGGAGACGACTGCTTTTCTCACTGTTGTGCCGGTCTTTGTGAAGTCAAAGAAAGGCAGCAAATTCGTGGAGACCTACGCATTCATGGATCCAGGTAGCTCTGCAACATTCTGCACACACGCACTGGCAAGGCAGTTAAACCTAGAGGGAAGACGCACTCAACTGGAGCTGAAAAGCTTGAGCCTGCTTATCATGTGGAAAGCTATCTGCTGACAGACTTGGAAGTTAATGGGCTCAACACCAACAACTTCATTGAATTGCCTGAAGTCTTCACTCAGAAAAGCATTCCAGTGTCAAGGAAAAATATCCCATCACAAGATGACATAAAGCGATGGCCCTACCTTAATGATGTCAGAGTACCCACCATTAATGTAGGCGTTGGACTTCTCATTGGGAGTAATGTGCACCAAGCTTTAGAGCCATGGCAAGTAGTTAACAGCAGGGGCAATGGGCCGTATGCTGTCAGAACTGCCCTCGGACGGATTATCAATGGTCCATTTCAGGAACACACTGACACAGAAGACCGTGGTTGTTCACAAGCTACAGTTAACCGCATTTCAATAGAGAACGTGGAGCAGCTTTAGTTACAGCAGTTTAAGTAGGACTTTCCTGAGCACCTGTGTGATGACAAGTTGGAAATGTCACAAGAGGATAAGCTGTCTGTAAATTACGTGAAAAACTTTGTACACCACACAGATGGTCATTACTTCAAAGGATTTCCAAAGAAGAAGGCAAACATCATCATGCCCAACACCAAAGTGTTGCAACTCAACAAGCCCTTACACTGAAAAGTAAGTTTAAAAGGAATCCTGTGTTTCACAAAGAGTACACTGCAATTAGGAAGGATATGATTGAAAAGAGCTACGCCGTCAAGATCCCAGAATTTCAGTTGATCTGTCAGGATGGTAAATTGTGGTATGTTCCACACCATGGCGTTTACCATCCTCAAAAAGGAACGTTACGAGTGGTCTTTGACTGCACTGCAAGCTACAAAGGAACCTCACTGAATAATGAACTTATACAGGGCCCTGACCTTGCTAATTCACTTATGGAAGTGTTGCTGCGCTCCAGGGAAGAGGAAGTAGCTGTAATGGCAGAAAACGAAGTGATGTACCATCAGGTAAAGGTTACTGAAGAAGATACTGACCTAATGCACTTCCTTTGGTGGCCAGAAAGTGCCAGTGAGCAGGATATGGTTGAATACAAGATGACTGTGCACTTGTTCGGTGCAACCTCATCCCTCCCCGCCACAGTAAATTCCGTGTTTGTATAACATACATGGCTAATAAACCGAATTCTGATTCTGATTTTTGATGTCCCTTCCGGAAAACGACAGAGATGAGGAGTTGCGTGCTGTGGACTTGAATCAAGATGCTCTTCCAGTTGAGCGAGCAGTAGGAGTGCTGTGGTGCATAGAATCTGACTCATTCAAGTTTAGGATTAATGTTAAAGAGAAACCAGTCACCAGAAGAGGAATCATATCTACAGTGTGTTCTATCTATGACCCCTTGGGGTTCCTCGCTCCAGTAACTGCAAAAACTCTGATGCAGCAGTTGATCAAACAGAGACTTACCTGGGACGAGCCTGTTCAAGAGTAGCTTGCTCAACAATGATTTGTCTGGCTAACCAACTTGAATCAGCTAACAACCTTTGCTGTAAGCAGATGTCTGAAGCCTGTGGAATTTGGTGGTGTTGTGAAAGCACAACTGCCTCACTTTTCAGATGCAAGCGAGAGTGGACATGGGACTGCATCATATATCAGACTAACAAATCATGAAGGCCGTGTGCACTGTGCGTTCATGTTAAGAAAGTCAGGGGTTTCACCCTTAAAGCAAATGACGATTCCACGAATGGAGCTGACAGCGGCAGTAGTTGCGGCAAATGTTGACAAGATGTTGAGACAAGAGGCGAGGGAGGCAGATGGTTGAGTGAGGGAGTCGGGCTAGTAATCAGAAGGTTGCCGGATCGATTCCCCGCCGTGCCACTTGATGTTGTGTCCTTCACCCTACTTGCCTTGGGGGAAATGTCCCTGTACTTACTGTAAGTCGCTCTGGATAAGTGCGTCTGCTAAATGACTAAATGTAACCAAGCCAGCACAGGCCGTACATCCATACATCAACAAATCCTGCTGATTTAGGGGCCTAAAAGCAACCAAGTTGATGGGTAACCTCGATTGGATTTAGGGACCACCGTTTCTTCAAGAACCTGAGCATCTGTGGCTGGAGGGTCCTAAACCGCTAGAGGTTGAAGAGGACGATATGGAAGTAAAAGGGTCAGTTACCACAAATCTCATCCAAGCAGCTGAAAACACGGACTCTGTGAACAAACTAATCAACCACTACTCAAATTTGTATAAACTTAAAAAGGCTGCGCCAAACTCAAGGCATTTCTGAAGCAAATGAGCAGAAATAGAAGGGAGTTGTTTGCAAAAAATAGCTACCCCCAAACTGTCAGACAAACCGTGGAGCAACAAATGCAAGCCTATAATGTAAACATGGACAAAGGATCTCTAACTGTTGAAGATCTGAAACAGGCAGAGAAAGAAATCATCCGTTTCTGTCAAACCCAACAATTTTGTGTTGAAGTCTCAAGTTTGGAAAGGGGACACTGTAATCTAAAAAGAAGCAGCCCTCTGTATAAGATGGATCCAGTGCTTCAGGATGGGCTGTTAAAGAGTTGGAGGCCGTCTCAGTAAATCTTCTATGCCAGCGGAGGTTATGCACCCAGCTATCATACCTAAGGATTCACATGTCACTACTCTGATACTCAGGGACATTCACGAAAGGATTGGACACTGTGGAAGAAATTATATGCTGTCCCAGCTTCGTCAAAGATTTTGGATCCCCACGGCAAATTCCACTGTAAGAAGGTTTCTGTCAAGATGCGTTGTCTGCAGAAAGGGTCAACACCCGCAGAAAGGAACAGAAAATGGCTGACCTGCCTAAAGACGGGCTTCAACCAGATAAGCCACCATTTTTCCATGTTGGCGCAGACTATTTTAGGCCTTTTTTTGTCAAAAGAGGGCGCTCAACTGTGATAAGATACGGTGTGATTTTCACATGCCTGGTTACAAGAGCAGTGCACATGGAGATTGCACACAGTTTGGACACTGACTCGTGCTTGAATGCAATCTGGCGGTTTATATGCAGAAGAGGACAGGTGTCAATCATTCGTTCGGATAATGGCACACATTTTGGTGCAGCAGAACGAGAACTCTAAGAAGCCATTCAGCATTGGAACCAGGCAAAAATTCAAGACACACTTCGTCAAAGAGGAGTAGAATGGATCTTTAACCCTTCAGCAGGTTCTCACTTTGGGGGCATTTGGGAAAACAAATCCGGTTGGTGAGAAAGATCCTACAATCTGTGCTAAAGGAACAGGTTGTGGATGACGACTGTGAACACAGGAAATCTGCAAAATCTCTTGAAACTTCAGAATGAGCATGGCGGACGATATGCAGGAAGGAATTGTGATGATGGTGTTTAGAATGTTTTTCACAGAAAATTCACAGTAAAAAAGAAAAGGGTTTGCTGTTGCCACAAGTTGATTCCACTTAATTTTCTGCTGCGCCGTGACTGTGTTTGTTATGCTTCCGTCTTCTCTCAAGTTGCTTTCTGATCGGATATTGTTTTGTTTCACGTGATCATCTCCAGAGCGTGCACGGGTTTGTCATCGGGTTCACCCTACACATTAGGATTTCTAATTGTAAATATTCAACATGTCGAATATTTGCGATTCGCGATCGGGGCGCGCTCCGACGAGCAGGTTCGGTCACTCTTAACACACCGCACACCAAGGGAACATCTGATAAGATAATCTGTAGAACCATCAAGATAATCAGGACATTACCTAGGATTGTCGGAAGGGGGAAATCGTCCCGATTATCCTGTGGTGTGTCCCCAGCATAACTGAGCTAGCTGGAAAATCAAACAAACCCCGTAGGGATTAAAGAATGTTCTTGCACCGGCTTTTACGTCTGGATATTCGGCAGCGTTGCCACAACGGACCGAATGGCTTCGCTCGCATCTTTTTCCGCCACCATTACGGAACTACAACTCAAACTAGCGCACAACATCAACGTTATCGTTCTCAGCCACTCACTCTGTTCGCTAATTGGACCGGTAAAAGGTTTACCGGAGACATCTGACTAATATATCTAAAGCCCAGACTCAGTACAGAAGCTAAATGAAAATTGAGCGGAAGAGGGCAGAGCCAGGCTACTCCAATGCGCATTTTCAGCCAAGGTCCTCGGGCATTCAATCCAAGTTGATATCACTCTCGAAATAAGTTAGAGTAGGCCTACTCAGCCAAGGTAAAGTATGTTTCTGCTTCCCCTGTCGACAATTTGGAGCCAGAAATTATAAAGACATCACCATCACAAGACAAGGTTTTACCTATTGAAAAACGGCTGTTTATTTTACCTAAAGCTCCAAAAACGATTTAGCGCTAAAATAATGGCCCAAAAATGTGTGCACGCTAGCATTGAGTGTGGAAGTCCCATCTTGCATTACATCAAACCCATATGTCCTAGGTTTGGGATAAGCACCGAATGTTTATAACTTCTGGCTCCGCACCTGATTAACACTCGGATCGTTAAGCAGTCTCAAATATGGTATTAATTAAAAAAATAATACGATCCCTTTCTGTAATCATGATACCCCCCAGAAAAGTTCACTGCACCCCCAGTATAAGCAGGCTGCATCCGGCCATGCTGTGTGGAATCACCTCCATGTTTTAGTAGATGTGTATATGCATGTGTTCAGGTGGGTTCATGTGTGTGAGAGAATTTCACACATATTTGTCTATCTTTGCATTTCTCTTTCTGCGTTTGTGTGTGTGCTGAGGCAGTGCTAGCTGATGTGTTAGCATTTGAACACATTTATAAAAATGGAAAGAGTGATGAGACAGGAAATGGAGACCAAGCTTTCCACAGCATCCCGCCTTCAAACCTTCACCAACAGGATTAACGCGTGGATCCAGATCAGGGGATTTCTTTAGTACTAACGTAACAATCCCAGAATTCTGGAAGAAAGAGGAGAATGTTGGCCAAGCCAGCGTGTTTCTGAATGGCTCTCTCGCAGTGAGACCTGCAAGTCGTGAAGAGGAATGCTTAAATAGATCACTGAGCTCTCTACAGACTGTGACACAGCAAGGTTACTGTAATAGTGAGACTCCAAGAGAAGATTCAGTGTATGTGTGCGTGTGTGTGACGAGAGAAAATGAAGGAGAGAGAACAGGGAGGTGGAAAAAGTGAGCAATATGGATAGATGAATAGGAGAAGAGGAAAGTCGAGTGGAGAGGAGGGGAAGAGAAAGGAGGAAAGGAAGAGATGGGAGGACGGAAAAATAATTAAGAGAAGGAGGGAGAGGAAGACAAGGGAGGACACAGGAGGGAGAAAAGTAGGGGTGAAATAATGGAGAGGAGATAGAGAGGGAAGAAGGAAGGATGGAGAGAGAGAAGGATGGATCGAGGAATAACGTTTGCACGTTAAAAAATAAATACAACCTCACGTTATGTCAATCGCGCTTACACACTTTCTCCAAAACTTTCATCCGTCAAAAAAAAAGTTTGGATCGTGTTCGACTTTCTGCGTTTTTTGTATCCATTGCCAGCATTTTGAGAGGGTTTTTGACAATTCAGAGGCACCGATTTTCGAGGCTGACAACGCATTTGAAGATTTCGCACTCAGTGTGCAAGGGATTTTAATCTGCAATTTTTTTGAGAGTGGGATACTCAGAAATTAGTAGTGCTTTACAGCGGTTAGGTGCTCGCAATCCTCCATAATGAGTGTTAGGCAGTTTTGTATGGAGCACAACTTTCGCAGGAGACATTGCGTTTCACACAATGAATTGGAAACGGCTGTGATTACTTCAATAAAGAGTACAACTGTTATAATTTTATTTAATGTGGCACAAAGTAGTCTCTGTATTAGCGTGATGGTTCCAAGGTGAAAAAAAGTATACTTAGGAGTATTTCAAGCATATTCACTAGTGCTGTCAAACGATTAAAATGTTTAATCGCGATTAATCGCATTAATGTCATAGTTAACTCGCGATTGATCACAATTAATCGCACATTTTTATCTATTCTAAATGTCCCTTGATTTCTTTTTGTCCCATTCTTTTTTCAAATTGTAATGCTCAAATTGTAATCAACATGGAAAAGTGGTTCGGATTGCTTCGTGCAAATATTTTTTGTTATTGAAAACAACTTTGCAATCGTCTGGCTTTGACGAGGGGGCGGAGAATTCGCATCATCTGTGTGCTTGGCCATCAAGTGGTATTTCAGACTGGACGTGCTGCGATGATAGCTCAGTTTACAACGACAAAACACACAGATCACTTTGGTCTTGTCAATGGAACCATTTGGCAACTTTTTAAAAGTAAACTTTCCATTCAAAATCTTATTGGCATCCATTTCGGCGTCTCGTGCTCGCCATCCACTCAAAACGTAACGTTAACCTACTACCAGAGAATGTCTCATATCCGTAAACGGGCTCTGCTACTACGCTTTAGCCGGATCGCAAGCCAAACAAGTGTGTGGCGTGCCTGTTGTTTTGTTTCCGGTCTAGCTAGATCCGGTGTGGTGTTGTAGTTTTTCTAACTTCGGTAGTTGTTGCAACAGCATGTGAAAAAAAACTACAAAGTTTGCTAGGCCAAAAAGAGCGTTAATCGCGCGATAAAAAAATTGACGCCGTTAATTTGGGTTTGCGTTAACGCCGTTAATAACGCGTTAAACTGACAGCACTAGTTTTTACTGTTACTTCGATAGTCTTTTCCTAGTTGACCAACATGTAAAATATTTAGATAATTATTTACAGAATATCCGTATTCTTCTGATAACCAGTAGAAGCTAATTAAAATATATACTTTACTGCTTTTTACAATGGGGGAAAATGAATAGTGAGTAGAATTAAATTCAAGTTATTGTTGATGCGGCCCTCCAACACATTTCAAGTTTCTCATGTGGCACCTTGTCAAAATTAATTGTCCACCCCTGAGTTACGGAGCTGGGCCATGGAGCTAACCCATGGAGCTAGGATTTTGATGGTAGGGAAGAGTGTGGCAAGCTGGTTTAGCCAAGGCCAAAGGGCAAGAAAGCCAAATAACAGGTTTTGGCCATCTGAAGGGTATGCTACAGCAAGGGGGGGACCCGCTATAAGACTTTGAGCCATGAAATGTTAGGTCAGTAGCACTTTCTATTTTGAAATGTTTTATTTTGCTTGGAATGTTTTAGTTTGGCAGCTCAGTGAAGCACTTAAAATATTTCTATTTTAATTGTGCTTCAAATAAAACTTGTTTTAATATTCTTGTTTTAAGATCATTTACATAATATATATATATGAATGTATATGGAGCGTGATACACAAGGTGACCTTGAAATTGTGGCGACGCAAGGAAAAATGTGGGTGCACCTACATTTTGTGCTGGTGCACCTAAATAAAAAAGTTAGGCGCACCAGTGCAACCAAGGGAAAAAGTTAGTCCGGAGCCCTGTAACACATAATATCAATTGGTTACTGGTGTGAAGCAGAGCTAAAAATGGCTATGCTAGCTGGGTACCTTAGCCTAATGATTGAGGACTAGGCTATTGTTCTACTTAACATTTAACTTTCGACTGTTGAAATAAATGGGACGTTTTTTTATTTATCAGCCCACTTACAATTTACCACGTTAACAACATGTGTTAGGTTCTGTGTACTATATGTTATGCCAGGTTGCTTTGCTTTTTGTCCTAAGAATTTCCATGCCCAGTCGGACCCTGTGTTATTCTGTGCACCTGACAATAAAAGACTTGAAGCATTTATATTTGTAGTAGCATACTTGATGCAAGTTGAATCTAATCTAGATAGCAATCACACCAGCAACTGCTCAATTTAAGACAAGAAAGGAGTTTGGTAAATAGAACAGAAGTTCAAGTCTTTTACCTTGCTTAGTGTGCACACTGTTAGATCCAGTGGAGAACAATTCCACTGCTCATCTTACTTGTCTGATGTTGTATGTGACACATAAAACCTTTAACTTGCACATGGACTTGAACATCATAAATTAAACCTGGCCATCCAATTATCACTGATCACTCAACCTATTTAAAGGGACAAGTGTGCACCTTAGGCATACAATATGGCACAATTACGGTGCGTGTCCACTACAGCGGGAGTACAACGGCACTTAGGAATGCTTGGCTGGACCGGTTAGTTTCCTCCAGGATCACAATGACTCCCTTGAGTGACTTCTTGCTCTTGTAGGTTAGTTATAACGAAGTTAAGTCTTGTACTCGCTGTGAAATATTTTACTATTGATTGTTCTTCTACAGGTACAGTCCTGCACTTTTTTGTGGTTCATGTTGTTTTAATTTGTAACTTGTATAACTGCATGCTCTTATGGGTCTTCCCTTATGGCACTTGTTTAGTTTTTTCACAATGTATGCTTCATGTTTTGGCTGCTTGCAATGTTTGGGACTACCTCGTTGTTATGATCAGTGACCTATGCTCTTTTGTAAAGCTCTCTCTTGGAAGTCGCTTTGGATAAAAGCGTCTGCTAAATGCGTAAATGTAGATAACAGTGCCACCTAGAGCAGGGGTTCTCAAACATTTCAGCCCACGACCCTTAAAATAATGGTGCCAGTGACTGGCGACCCCCACATCCACGGAGGTGGTTTACGTATACGTGGGAATAAAAATAGGCCCTGGACTTTGATCCAGACCCGCCCACCAGAACCGGCCCCCGTATACGCCACCACAGCTGCCCTGCCTGCTAATGCATGCACATTGAGTTAGATGTGATGCTAGTTTGTAAGATACCTTATACAACTTATGACTTCAAGTTTCAATGACTTTCCGTTACGTTAAATGACCGGACTGCTTGCGGAATGATATGAAAGATGTGAATTAGAAGCACAAAGCCCGTTACCAATGACAGCGGTCATAAACTTTTCGCAGCGACGAATATCAAGAAATTACAGACCTGCGAACGCAGACATTTAACCTACATATTGCTGTCCCCGTGACCCGATCCCCGGACAAGCGGTAGATGATGACATGACATGGCCCATACAAATCAACAAAACATTTTGGAACATTCTGAAGAGCTGTATAATAACTATTTTTTAAGGATTTTTGAATGGATGCTAATGAATGCTAATCTTTAAAAATCTCACGTACCCCCTGGATTGCCTACCCCCAGGGGTACGTGTACCCCCAGTTGAGAACCACTGCGCTGGTGGACGGCTGCGAATCTGGTTCAAAATCAGTTTGTGGGGGTTGGGATCATACAATGCAATGGCACATGTTTAAATTGGATAATTCTGGTAGACACACTTACTGGCTGTATCCAAATGTTCAACACCAGGCACCCCGGAGACTGCTGTGGTGCCTAAGATGGCCTGGATTCGCTGGTCCATCTCACCCAACCTTAAGCCCGCTGTTCCTCCTCCAGTGGCCATGATCTCTCTGTTAACCTTGGCTATTCTTTTTTTGGCCTCCGATTTCATATCGGCCCATTTCTTTTTTATTTCAGCCGATGTGCGCCTCTGCCCTGACACCACGTTAACCTCCCTAGTAATGTAGTCCCAAACCTCGTTTTTTTTTAGGGCTTGTACCCTTCGTTAACACTGCTGAATAAAATGGCACGTTTGAACTCCACACCTTGCAGCATCACCTCAACCTCTGCACCGGTGAAGTTTGGTCTTCTTTTGCTCACCTGTGCACCGGTTGCTTTTCGCTTGGACATAACTTTCGTTCCTGTTGCTTTCCTAATTGTTTTGTTAATTGTGTCGATTCTGACTGCACACGTCACTTTTGTTGCGTGCCCTTATTAGGAGCTGCCGGGGCGTGTATGTATGCAAATTCAGGAGCACGAGGACGCGCTTTCAACTTAAGAAAACTCTTCCGGGGGAGCACAGCTCAGAAAACTTCTGCTGCGTAGGAACACATTTTCAAGCGTACATGAATTTGGCGGACCTCTTTTTCTTACGTTGTTTTTCCGAAGCCCGTAAGAAACATTTCAGAAGAAACTTAAGAACATTTTCGAGAATGAGGCCCATTGTTTTTAGTGCGTGGACCTGAAATTTCTGCAGAGCGTTGAGTGCTAGCTGGACGATAGGAACCCTTGATCTACAATTCATTGTTGCTAGCTCTAATCACTAACTACCCTAGTAAGAGAATACTAACTTTGTATGCCAACGTACACCGATAACTAGAACTAATTTGACAAACATGACTTCAAGTGCTTATACTCATCCTGATGTTGTTATTAGTTGACAACAGCCTTGCATCAAAATCATTCTTAAAAATAGCTAAAGTATCTTCGAGGGATTTAAATTTTCAAAATAGGCGTTCTCCTTCCTTACAGTCCGTCTGTCCAATCAGGAGGGTCCGTTTTCTGCTACATAGGCCCTACCTTTTCCGTCAGAAGTTAATGTTGTTGTGTTTTCCTATTTGACGTTGTGTTTTATTATTTGCCGTTGTGTTTTCCTATTCGCTGTTGTGTTTTGCTATTTGCCGTTGTGTTTTGCTATTTGCCTTTGTGTTTTGCTGTTTGCTGTTGTGTTTTGCACTTCAGGGCCACCGTACTATCCTCATGATTTGCAAGGTAGCTAACTAAACTTACACAAAAATAATTTCGTAGACACAACAATGGATTCTGCCACTAAATGAGTGACTTGGCTTTATTTCTGGAGATGCTATCCACAACCGAAGCGTGTTACACAATGCTGTTAGATCGCCTATATATAAGTGCATTGCTCTTGGTACCCAGATTGCCCTGCGGCAAGCTGAAAAGCTACTAAGTTAAGGGCATCACCTGGAATACCCCCAGGTGAGGTTATTCCAGGTAGCGGGTTTAGTGAATGGGGAGGAGTTTTAGAGGTATAACCAGGTATAACCTCACCAGGCAACCATACCTTCAGATCGAAAAACAATGAAACTCGCAGCCATCTTGAACTGGGCATGTACATTTACATTTAGTCATTTAGCAGACGCTCTTACCCAGAGCGACTTACAGTAAGTACAGGGACATTCCCCCCGAGGCAAGTAGGGTGAAGTGCCTTGCCCAAGGACACAACATCATGTGGCACGGCGGGGAATCGATCCGGCAACCTTCTGATTACTAGCCCAACTCCCTCACCGCTCAGCCATCTGACTCCCTGTCCATGTACTGAAAGCAATGCGCCTGCACCTCCACATTTCCCCCAGAATTCCACGACTTCATGAAAATATTACAATAACGAAACAACAAAATCCAAAGTTTCAGTTTGGGTTTTGAAACAGAAAAAACAAGGTTACTTTTCCTTTTTTCCGATTTCATTTTTCCGTTCCAAAACCAAAACGGAAAACAAACTTGTTTTTCTGTTTTAAAACCAGAACGGAAAACAGGAAATAATAACAATAGAAATCACTAGTTCTGTAGCATTTTTTATGTTTTAAAACCAAACGGGGGAAGGGAAAACAGAAAATCAAGATATATAAATTCAGTTTGGTTTTCCCCATAAATGCTATGCGTGGAACTTTTTCCGCCAAAACCCCCAAAGTCCTATCCTATTCACGACTACATGCTGCTGAAAAAAGGGTTGCTCGAGTTCTGAGAAGTTAATCAGCCCTACCACGAGCAAAGACAACATGTAAGCAGCCTAACTTTGGCAAATTGATATTAATTTGTTGTTATTTAAATTGTGTCACTACATATGCATGCACTTAAGGACTGACGAATCAGCGTTAAGCATATTCCTGTTCTATGTAAAGGGTGCTCGTAATCTAAATCCCATCCCCTACCATGCCGAATACATGGGCCAAACAAAAAAAAGAATGCATGTTTGGGGCCACCCACATGGTTGCTGTAGATGGCTTCAGCAGCAGAATTGTGGCAAATACAACCATGCCCATTACAAATAATTTGATTATTATGATGAGGTGTAGAGGTGAGTACTATACTATGCAAAGCAAAATAAATATTGTTTCTTTTAACAAAGGAGCACATAGGGATGATTGACAGCTATCACTCACCCCATTTCTGCTTTGTAGAACATTTGAGTCCTCCTTACCTGTCCATACATTTCATGCTTCAGCGCTGCAGAGCATCTCACCTCTTCCCCTTTCTCCTCAATGTCACTATATCTAAACTCACATTACCCTTTATCCACAGGGGGTGTCTGCGGATATCACTTACACACAGTACCCCTCTCCGCAATCAGTAGGCACCCCTAGGCTTTGGCCAGCTACCAAGCCAGACATGCTTATTATCAACGCTCCATTTAAAACATGCTTTTTAACGCTCCCTATCAAACACTGAATTAGTGAATTTGAAATTGTGTTTTGCAAGTCTCATTATGAAATTAAATGTATTTTCAGTATGTCTGGTCTATGCATGTATATCATTGTAGCCTGACGTTGTCATACTCATAATTCTAGTCAGAATATGAGTCTGAAAACTCAGTTGGGCTGTGACTATGGGGCGTGTGTCAACCGAGCTCGTAAAACAAATACTCTTCGCTCAATTGGATAGACCTACAACCAATCAGAGCAACGTAATATATTGTTTGTTGAAAACAAATTCAACCCAAGCGCTCTTTGGTGACGTTGTTGATTACGTTACTGTTGATCATCTGTCCATCATCGTATAAAGCCCGCCCTGACAATTTAATTGGTCCGCCCAGATCCTGGTTTTCTATAGTTGTCCCCAATACGAGACCCTCCAGCTTCAACTTCCCAACCAAATTTTACGAACGAAGTTGGGCTGGCTGCCAGGCTAATATCATTGAGCTTAATTGTTTGAATGGATTTGTGTATGTCTGTTGCAAGTTCAAGTTCAAGTCTATTATTTGTCAGATGCACAGAACAACACAAGGTTAGACTGGGCACTGAAATTCTTAAGACAAGACAACGCAAGCACCTGACGTAACATAACATATAAGTACACAGAACAAATTTACATCTATGCTGAGCTTAGATAAGTGAACTTCCTAAATATACAGATAGCAATAAATAAACGACTATACTAACCCTAACACTAAAACTTCCTAAGTTACAGATAACAATAAATAGTACGCTATACTAACCCTAATGCACAAAAAAACAGTTTCAACCCTATAACCTATCTAACCTAAGTGGAGTACAGTGCAATAGTGCAAATTTGCAGATCAGTGACTATGTCAATGACCAAACAGGAGCCTGGTGGCGAGGTACAGTAGTGCAATGTTACTGAAAGAGCAACCAGTAGCTGAAAGTGACAGTGTATAAGTGACTAGTGTGCAGTAAAAATGTCCATATCAGTGTCCATTGAAAAGCCTGATGACCCTTGGGTAGAAACTGTTGTCCAGTCTGCGTGTGCGCGACCGGATGCTGCGGTAACGCCTGCCAGAAGGCAACGGGGTAAAGAGACTGAAGGATGGGTGGGAACAGTCTCTTAGAATCCTGCTGGCTTTCCTTAGGCAACGTGTGTGGTAGGTGTCCTGTAGGGCTGGGAGCTTCCTGCCGATGATGAACTCAGCAGAACGGACTACACTTCGTTGGGCCTTGCGGTCCCGGTCTGTGCAGCTCCCATACCACACTGTGATACAACCAGTCAGAATGCTCTCTATAGTGCATCTGTAAAAGTTAGTGAGGATGACTGAGTCCATACTGGACCAACTGGACATGTTATATTAACATATACATTTGTTCCAGATGTGCAGAAGTCAACAATGGGATGTGGGACCAGGTAAGGGTCGACCATGGGAAGGCCTGTTCCCATGGTCAGGGAACCATGGGAACAGGTTCAGCGCTGCCCCTGTGCCTGTACATACAGGCAATCCTGTCCAGGCACAGGTATAACCTCACCAGGCAACCGTACCTTCAGACTACATCTTCAAGGGTACATTTTTCAATTACTCAAGAGCTCCAGTGATAACCTGACACATCGAAAGATAAACAAATAAATGTCATTAGGTTTGGTTGCAAATTAGTAAGGGTGTTTCTGCTGTGCTCCAAGCCAACCATGTGCCAAATCAAGTCACCTTAGCTGGGAATGTGTTTAGTGAAATCAACAGATAAACTTGGTTTAAGTGTATAATTGTGAAGTAATTGGTCCTGTGTAGTTACAGTTTGTCATTTAAATATTGTCAAAGGGAAATTATGTAATATCACATTTCAAAAACACTCAGTGTTTGTGAACAAAGGATTCTAGTAGGATATATGCAGGCTGTCTTTTTGAGAATTTTTTTTTGTACATATCTTGTGTGAACAACAGAACCTAAGAGTGGGGCGGATTTGGCCCGAAATAAATACTTGGGTTATGGAAATATAGAAATAAAGAGGTTATAGAAATAACCTCGAAATAAATACTTTGTACTACTGTGCATGTACTAAAAGCAATGCGCTGCACTTCCACATCCCCAGAATTCCACGTCAAACTATTACAAAAACGAAACAATCAAAAACTTTGGTCAGTTTTGGTTTTGAAACAGAAAAACAGCTTGAGAACTAGTGATTTCTGTTGTTCTTTTTCCCTCTTTTTCGGTTCTGGATTTAAAACAGAAAAACCAAAAAACAAGTCTGTTTTTCGTTTTGTACGATTGGGTGGATGAAAGGACAAAGGGTACACAGATTTAAATGGATTCTCATCAAACTTTGAAATGTTTTTATTTTATTTATAAAACAATGTATGGCCCATTAAAAAATGTTTTATTCCCTGTGTTGCGGTTGTTTGTGTGGTTTAGCCATGTTTTTTTTTTTACAATGGAAATCAATATTTTATTTTTCGTTTAGGTCCTGAAAGCTTGCTAATTTGTTGTTTTCAGTAAAGCCCCTGTGCTTTTTCAACCAACCTGCACATTTTAATTAAATGATGAACAGCAAAACAGAATATCAGCACAACATATTAGGCAAGATGTCCACCTACTGTTGACTGGGTGAGATATACTTGTGTCTTTATTCTGGTTAAATCAATGATGTTACTAAATTGGAACTGCATGCATGTGTTGTGGAGATTGTATGTCTCGTCTAAATTCACTTTGTTGCACATTTGTATTCTGTACACACAAATACGTGATGCTATAGCCTGCATGGAGAATACCAAATCCAATTCCTAGTATCTGTATACATGGCAAAATAAATGTATATAAATCGACACATTTCCCTATGGATTGTTGTGTGTACACGTGTATGTGTGTGTGTGTGCATATGTAGGGGGGCACAGGACACATCAGGTTAATAAATAAATAATAGATGGAATCAAACACTCATCACTAGCCAATGATGGAACAATTATCTCACAGCAAACAATGCCCTGCCATAGCCTGCCTCAATCAATGAAATCAATCTGAGACAATCCTGAAGGAGAGGAGGGGTGAGGAGACAGAGAAATGGCAGGGGAAGACAAAACTGACGGATCTGCGGAAAGATAGGGACTGAAGGCATGAGAGCGGGAGCATTTTGTATGAGAGCATGTGTTTTCTTTTCATTGTGAGGGTGCAAATTCCTAATCTTCACTGACGGTGTGGAAACTATAGACACAATTCAGTTTAATCCTATTTGTATTAAATTGCGAGGATAAGAGGATCATGCTTTTTTTTTCATCCGCACATAAAAACACACACTCAAACATTTGTGTACACACAACACACAAACACTTTACATGAGGCTTATCTGAGACCCCACAGAGAGAGAGTGAGAGAAAGAGACCCCTAGACTTAATTCTTAAAGACTAGTGGGCGAGGCTGAGTAGAAACCACACCCACGTGTTAACACTTTACAATAAGGGTGCATTAATTAGTGTTCATTAATGATTTAACTAATGCATGAATCATCATCAATTAATACATAACTCAGAAAGTACATAATTATGCACTGATCATGAACACATCATTTGTTAATAGGGAGTCATATATGATTGACTATTAATTAAAACCGGAATCATGTATCAATTCTTATCGATATTAATGTAACGGGGCAATTGTAATGTTGTAATGAACATGTATTTAGGGGTGGGACAGCCTGTCTCCTTCAGTGGATTTTGTGTGTGTGCTTGAGATGTCCCCCTGCAGGTGTTCCAGATTGTGTAGGCGATTGGCAACCTACGGGATTAGTTGCGGCGGCCTGTAAAAACCTGAGGTCCGCGACGAACTGAGAGTGATTCCTGATCGACGACGAGGAGTGACGCGACGCACGAGAGAGACACATACACTCTGCGTCAAGAAACAGAACGAGCTACTCACCCTGCAAAGCGCCGAGCATCGGCCGAGACGACTACCCCCAGTTGAATAAACGCACGCATCTTCCCCGGCCTAAAGGAAAATTACCACACCATACGCGAAACAGAAACATTTTTGGCCGGGTCGGAATGTTTTTGTGCTCACTCTTGCTTCCTTACCCCCAGCCTGGACGGAGTGGCGAGTGAACGGGGAACTACGCCGGGACCATACAGGCGTGGCCGGACGGGGCGCCTCATTCGCCCAACCTCTTGCGGGACTCTGATTGGCTAGGCCATGGGTTGGTTCGGGAGAACCCTTGACATTGTTGGCCTGTGAGCAGTCTCTCCGTTTGAGCCTTTGACATTATAGTGAGTGACGACTAGACGCTCCATTGGCTGCCCGCAGTGCCTTGTTAATTGTGTGTTGCAAATTCCCGTGTCCAGAGCCCTAGACACCGCGCTGTAACATTGTGTGGTGGGGTACACCCGTTACTGATTCGATTGCACCGTTGACACTGATGATTGTAGTGCCGAGTTGATCGCACCTTTTTTTCTTCCACATACGATTGCAGTGACTACTAGTATTGGTTTTGCACATGTGGTGTTTGTTACGGAGGTTGCGCATGGCCTGGTAGGGTACCCTGACAATTTCTTCAGCTTTTACATATGGTGTACGTTGTCACTGCCGGCGCCCGGTCTAGCCGTCTTAATTAGGACCCACTCCTTATGTCGTCCTTATATTGAACAAGTGGTCAGGACCCTTGACGTAAATAGCAATATGGAGAACGGCGTCCAGCAAATAGTAGCGGGGGCACAACCCCAAGTAGTAGCCGCAATGATGCCATGGTTCATGAGTGGGCCATGGGTGCTTAAGTATAGTGGGGAAGGGGAACCATCCAAATTTCTAGATTGGGGAACGCAAACTGAGGTTTTTATTTGGGCCCAGGGGCTAAATGAGCAACAGCGAGTGGACTTTTTGTTGAGCATATTGGAGGGGAAAACAAAAAGAGAGGTGGTGCTGTTTGCCGGGGCTGATCTAGTCAGATGGCTGAGCGGTGAGGGAGTCGGACTAGTAATCCGAAGGTTGCCGGATCGATTCCCCGCCGTGCCAAATGACACTGTGTCCTTGGGCAAGGCTCTTCACCGTACTTCCCTCGGGGGGAATGTCCCTGTATTTACTGTAAGTCGCTCTGGATAAGAGCGTCTACTAAATGACTAAATGTAAATGATCGAAATACTGATGTAAAGATTCTAGACACCCTGGCAAGTCTGTATGGGGGCCAGCAACCAGTAGCCCTGCTGTGGGTACAGTTCTTTAAATGTAAACAAGAACCTGGAGAGGATGTGGGCACGTTCACTCTTCGGCTGCGGGAGCTGCACCACGTTTGGAGAGCGAGAGAGCCCCAGGGCGCGTGCTCGGATGACGAACTGCTGCGCACCCAGTTTGCCATGGGCCTGAGGCACGGATTGGTCAAACAAGAACTACAAAGACAGCTCAGAAGGATTACAACGCTCACGTTTGTCCAGGCCTGTGAAGAGGCAAAAGCTAGAGCGTGAACTGGACCACACAGAAGAAGCCCAAGTTTGCCCAACCTTTGCCACAACATTTAAAAGGGCCTCAACGGTTACCCCGGATTGGCAGCAAATGAAGGAAGCCCTCCGAGCCGAATTGCGTCAAGATTTGCCAGAGCAGGTGAGCCTCTTCGGTAAATCCATCGTCGAAGAGCTACGAGGACGCTTGAAAATCACACCAGCCACCCATGCTACAACGCCACCGGCCAGGGACGCTAATCCTCAACAGTGAGTCAGGTGGCTGAGCGGGTAGAGCATCGGGCTAGTAATCTGAAGGTTGCCAGTTCGATTCCCGGTCGATGCACACGATGTTGTGTCCTTGGGCAAGGCACTTCGCCCTACTTGCCTCGGGGAGGATGTCCCTGTACTCTAAGTCGCTCTGGATAAGAGCGTCTGCTAAATGATTAAATGTAAATGTAACAGTCTTGGCGTCAAGGACCAAGTGGCCCGAGACAGCAGCTGGGGTCTGCACCCCCCTGTAACACGCCTTACCAATGGAATGGCCAAAGGAGAGCCATTTGCCGTGACTGCGGGGAGGCTGGGCATATTCAGAGGTTTTGCCCACAACGACGCCATCACCAACTGTGTTTTCAGTACCCCCGGTCACAGCAGGGCAAGTGAACCGGGAGGGGTTCCAGACCGCACCCCCACAAAGGCCCTCAATGGGGGGGCACATGCCCTGACGTCGAAGTGTTTGTACAAGGACAACAGATTCCATGTATCCTTGACACTGGATCGCAAGTCACCATGTTCAGTCAAACACTGTTCCAACATTATTTCGGAGGGGGGTGCATACAAGCGGGATACCATGGCTAACCTTTAAAGCAGCAAATGGTCTATGTATTCCCTATGTGGATTATGCGGTCTTGGATTTTAGTATTAGGGGAATAGGCCTCCTTGGGACGAACGTGGTGGTGGATTGTTGGACAGAGGTATTCCGGGGAGGTATCCAGGAGTCACGGCATTCAAAGACTTTGATCTGTGCACACGTTCCACAAGCAGCTGGCCTACAGGATTGCCTGGTCCTGGTTGAAGACTTAGAAGACCATGGGCACGAATGGAGAGTGGCCAGATTGTTGAGCTGGACCCGCGGCGGGAGGGGTCCCCCTGCACATCTGTAACCCTAATCCGTTCCCGCTGGAACTACCGCAACGACGTCCCCTGGCTACAGTAACCCAAGTCGACCCCAGAGACATACAAGGCCGGTCGCAACTGGTGCTACGTAATACTGGTCTGCAGTTAGTTAAGGTCGATGTACAGCATGTAGGACAGACTTTAACAGAGGAGCACCCGGCACTGGCACTACATGGAGAGGAATTAACGATCAACAGGCGCAACTGAAAGCCCTCCTGCAGAAGTGGTCACATGTATTCGCTGCACACAATGAAGATTTTGGAAGGACCTCAGTGGTCACCCACCAAATACCCACTGGTACAGCACCCCCAATAAGAGAATGTTACCGCCTTGTCGCTCCGAACTTCTACTCGGAGTTGAGGGCCTTATTACAGGGAATGCTCGACAGTTGAGTAGTGAAAGAAGCTCGAGTCTGTGGGCAGCTCCAGTGGTCCTGGCAAAAAAGAAAGACGGGTTGTGGAGATTCTATGTGGATTAGCGCAAGCTTAATTCCGTGACGCTCAAAGACTCCTTTCCCCTGCTGCGCATCAAGGAGTCCCTCACGAGCCTAACCCAAGCCAAATGGTACTCCACGCTCTACTTGGCAAGCGGATACTGGCAAGTGGATGTCGCACCAGAGGACCAGGAGAAGATGGCGTTCACTACACCTTTTGGCCTCTATCACTTTGAACGTATGCCCTTTGGACTCTGCAATGCGCCAGCTACGTTTCAGAGATTAATGCAGCGCTGCCTCGGCTCACAAGTGTACGATCACCTCTTGATTCATCTTGATGACGTCATAGTATATTCGCCGGACTTCCACACCCACTTACAACACCTGGTACAACAGGTATTTGCCCGGCTCCAAGAACATGGCCTGAAACTACAACCACGGAAAAGCCATCTGTTCCAGAAGCAAGTGGTCTACCTGGGGCATGTGGTGTGTCAGGGTGTGGCAACTGATCCAGAATAGACGGCCATTGTCCGCGATAGGGCTGTGCCCACGACCGTCAAACAAGTGAGGTCATTTTTTAGGCTTTGCTGGGTACTATAGGTGATTCATTCCTGCTTTCTCTAAAGTCGCCGCTCCACTTCACCAACTCCTACAGGGCCAGGCTAACAGACTATCTGCCCAGTGGACACAGCTGGCTGCCAAGTTGCCTTCGACAACTTGAAACATGCCCTTCTTAGTGCCCCCATACTAGCTTATATGGACAATTGCCCTTTGTGCTGTACACAGATGCCAGCCTGGATGGTTTAGGAGCGGTCCTGGCCCAAGTTCAGGATGGAAAAGAGCGCGTTATAGCATACGCCAGCCGTAGCCTCTGCCCGACTGAACGCAACAACAAAAATTACAGCTCCTTCAAGCTAGAGCTCTTGGCCCTAAAGTGGGCGATCACAGACAAATTCAAAGTCTATCTGTGGGGGGCCCAAGTTACGGTGTTCACGGACAACAACCCGCTTGTCCACCTGGAGACCGCACGACTGGGGGCAACAGAACAACGATGGGTGGCCCAACTGGCCAACTACTCGTACGAAATACGCTACCGACCAGGGACGGCCAACCGAAATGCAGATGTCCTGTCACGACTTCCAGGAGAGACCACTTGGATCACAACACAGGTCGCGGCGTGCACGGCCATAGCAGAACCAGGCTCCGGCTCAAACCTTTGGGCAACGCGGCAAAGGGATGACCCAGACCTATGACTACTCCAGGCCTGGAGGCTAGAGGCAGAGCCCCCAGTCATCGGTAACCGTTTGGGCTTGTCCCCACGACTCCGTCGCCTGGTCCGAGAGTGGGACCATCTGGAGCTTCAAGATGGAGCGTTGGTGAGGTACGTCACTGAACCTGACACTGGAGCCCCAGTAAGTTTGTCGTCCCAGAGGGCCAAGTTCGATCGATATTGGAGGAGTACCACAGAGCGGCAGGTCACGCTCACGGCGACAAGATGATGTCCTTGCTTAGGAGGAGGTTCTATTGGGTAGGAATGAGTGCAAGTGCCCGGGCATGAACCACCGAGTGTACCACATGTGTGGTAGGAAAGCTGGGGCAACAACCAAAAGCCCCTTAATGTCCTATCCCTTCCAGCTTTCCATTTGAAACTGCAGCACTGGACTTATCACTTGGTAGGCCTGCGGACCCTTATCAATACATTCTGGTCATCACGGATCTGTTCTCGCGTTACGCACTGGCTGTGCCCACTAAGGATCAGACGGCCGCTACAACTGTGAAGGCACTGTGGATTGCTCTCATCCTCCCATTTGGCTGTCCAGAACGAATCCTCACCGACCGAGGGGGAGCATTTGACTCGGCCCTCATGTAACAACTATGCGCCATGTATGGCTGCAGGAAAATTCATACTACCCTGTACCACCCACAGGGCAATGGGGCCTACGAAAGGTTTAACCGTACACTTCTGTCCCTGTTAAGCACCAGGCCCTGTGGCCAGCTCAGCTCCCTGCCCTCCTGCAAGCATATCACAATTCCTCCCACGCTAGCACCGGGATGACACCACACTAAGTTATCTATGGTAAGGTTATAGCCTAGCCTACTGCGAAGATTTTGATGACGTAAAGCATCGGCAATACAGCAATGGTTGATAGCCACTCAACTTAAAAACATGGGGAAAAGAAAGTTCAATTACAAATGGCTGGAAAAGAACGAGTATTCTTAGTTAAGGTTGGTGCCTGGAAATGATTATGAAGAGAGCTACGTGTCGGAAGAATTTCAAACTTGGGACAATGGGGATCAGAGCGAAGGAATCGCACGTGCACAGCAACAGCACAGAGACTACGTAAAGGCACGCCAGCCTGCAATTGCTAGTTTCTGCTCCACCATTTCCACCGCTAGCAACGATGTCAACGCTACAACGTATGGAGTCAAATTAGGGTCAATAATAATTTACAGTTGCAGGAAACGATTTGCAGTCGCAGAAAACGATTAGCATCCGTAAAAAAGTGTTTTTTTTGCAAATCGTTTTCTGCTCCTACTAATCGTTTTCTGCTCCTGCTAATCATGTTCTGCTCCTGCTAATCTTTTGCTGTGTCAAAATCGTGTCAAAAAGGTGTCCTAGTGCATTTTAGCCCCCCCCAAAATCTAACCTGACAGAAGAGATTGCCTGCATTTTCGCAGTGACATGACACAAAAAAATGTATGACCCATCCAATCCGAATTTAAGACAATGTAATACTTTTTAAGGCCTTATTTTTAGAAAAAGTGATTTAAGACTTTTTAAAACGTTTTAAGGACCCGCGGCCACCCTGATCGCATTAAGACAGGGATAAACGGTTAACCTAGGCCTACTATTAATAACGTGCTTTCAAATACGATGACGCAGATACAGGCCAACCTCACCAGTTCCATCTAAATAGGCAAACTTGACGACGCTGTTAATAAATAAATAATAAAATTCATAGTATAACCACCTCTAATGTTACCACTACACCACTGGTTTTAATCCAATGAGTGTACCCGTAGTCCAGGTAATGCTGAAAAGTATCTTATATTTTCTGCATCCTTTGTTAATCTTTAGAAGAGAGATGGCATTAGACTAGATTAGAGATTTTTTCGACTTGAAAGTGTGTGGAAACCACCCATTCCTAAATTATGGACATTGATACAAGCTGAAGTGAAAAAACATTACTGGCTTGCCTTTGGGATGAATAATAGATGACAGGTCTCACTATCAGCACGTTGCTTGTTGAGTAGCCAATCAGAATGCAGATCACCAACCGCAGCAGATATGGACACACAAAGGTTGACTACACGCTTTGAGATCTTCCTCACATTAACGTTTGTAAGATTGTCAAAAATCCTTCACAATGGTACCCACAGTCAAACATGCAGCCTAATTTCATAAAATACATTTGCTTTCAAGAATGTACAGAGTTGATACTCAAATTGTACATACAAACCTGTAAAACTGCATTTCAGGTTGGAAAATGTATGTATTGATGGCTAACGCTAACAGGGTACCTAGTGTCTCACCAAAGAAGCGTGATTAAATTCAAAATGTAAAAAAATACTAGAACACCAACAGGTAAAGATGCCTTTTTATTTCTATGTGATACTGTGTTGGGATATAGCCTAAAACTGTTTTGTACAATAGTATCTGAGTTGGTAGAGTCACTGTCAGGGTGTTACTTGTCAATGAAATACACACTTTTTGCAGATTACTGTACCTGTTCAGGATGGACAGGAGACAAAGCTGTGGTACGGTACAGTGTGGTAATTGGTGGTAAGGTTGTAGCAGGCATAATAGCTGAACCACAGCTTTGGTGCTGCTTAGTGGCTTGTGTGAGCACTATATAGGAATTGTTGCCACACTAACTTAAGTATTGATTGATGTACATCTATTTAAATCTTTACCTTTAAACAAGACATCAGAAAATAAAGTGCATTATTTTCGTACGCCGTCTCCTTCCTCATTCATTTAGTTGAATAACTCATAGTGGGGAATACCGAGTCCTCGACCCCTTTGTTGTAGCTACCTCGGATTCTTAGCCAAGCTTCAGTCTGGTTTAGGTTACGTAAATAAGATCAAACGTTTGATTTGAGTAGCTTATTTTGTCAATTCATAACCTTCACATTGCTCTTGTGCTCTGAAAGTGTGTTTGTGTGAGTAATACGTTTCTCCTCTTACATACTGGTTATGCAGCATGGATATTGCAAACAATTTCACATAATGCTAACCTTACTCTATCAAGTAAGAGTTGCCCATTAAATGTATGGCCTAGAATGTAATGTTTAAAATGAGACTAGTGATTAATATAGCACCATCTTAAAGAGAGGATTAGTATTGTGTAGTATATAGTATAGTGAATAGTACTGTTATTTCAGTGATTGACCAAATGTTTTTGTCTACTGTTGTTCAAGTCTTTTATTGTCAGATGCACAGAACAGAGGGTCAGACTGGACACTGACATTCTTAAGACAAGACAACCTGGCATAAAATAACATGAGTACTCAGAACACAGATTACACCTATGATAAGCCGAAATATAAAATAAACCTCTTAATATACAAAATAATATACAAAACGGTATACTAAACCTCTAATATACATACAATATACATCTAATATACAACCTAAGCGAACCTAAGACAAGTGTTACCTACAAGTAGTACAATAATGCAGATGAAACTAGTAGCTGAAAGAGCAACAAGTGGCCGAAAGTGACAGTGTGTAAAGTGACTAGTGAGAAGTGTTGACAGTGTATCAATGTCCATATAAAAATACATTAATTACAGCTATATTTACTTAAAAGGAAAGACATGGTTAGGTAAACATGCTAATCCTTTTTAGTCTGAAAAGGGGTTAGTTTAAAGTGTTGTCTATATCTACAAGGCTATAGTATTATCAAGCCACATGGAACAAAAAACATGAAATCTACCTCAAGTGAGGTTATCAGAGTCGTATCACTTGAGCAAATGAACTACAAATAGTCCAGATCCATGGGCTGTCGTTGAGAGGCCTGCTCCAATCTTGACTGCAGTTGGTTGAGAAGATGACATCCCACCTGACAAAGTTGTAAAGAAAATACATTATTTAATTATACCATGAACAATTTCTGTATAATAGCCAGCAATGTAAAAGCCAGCAGCAAAGCATCCTCCGTAAATTATAAACTCTTAAAAGCTCTATGTGCATTGCCACCACCAGTGTTTCGCTGCATTTACAGTAAAGTCAATTGCAACAAGAATATTTTGAAAGGCCGCAATATATCAGACAAACACACATAAATCCGAATCCAATCCAAGCTCAAAGAGGCTACGCAATTGAGCCCAAACTCCCAAGTTCCCTCTTGGCTCTCGACGAAGGCGGTCGCATTTTTCTATCCTCCCCTCCCTGACCTTCCCTGCTTCGCTCTGTCTTGTCTGTCTTGTCTGTCTTGTCTGTCTCAAGATACTCTCTCACCATCACTCTCCGAAACTGGAAGCATGGAATTAATTAGCTGGTCTCTCAATGCAATTGACACCATCTTCTCGAAGAGAAGCTCGGGTTCGGGGGAACCCAAATGTCCGGACGGGACGTTTGCAGCTGGCTACACGATGGACGCGTGGGACAATTGGCGTGTCGTGTGTCTAGCGGCGATTTCCGTTGAGGATGTTGAAGACATCTTTATTTTCGGAACCATGATTACAGGCTTTCTGCTGTGTGGATTAGGCGGTTGGCTTGTGTATCGGAAAGTCAAGGAAACGGCTGCAGCCATCAAAAGCCCCCTTAGGCTGCCCGACCTGATTGAGACGGTGGGCAGAGCCGTTGGAGCAATGACTGTGAACTTACAGCAGAATAGGGAGTACAACAGGGATAAGTTCGCGGCTCAGCAAAGAAGGTTTGAGGATCTGGAGGCCTTCCTGAAGGGTGGACGTGAAAATTGAGTCGCATCTACTCGTCTAAACATCTACACCAATCTCATCTACTTTCGGCCCCGTAACCAGCTCAGGCCTTGGCCAAGGCCGTTGCTGGAAAACAACTCCCCTGGAGAGCGCTGAAGCGAGACTATCTTGCTCTTCCCTTCCCACTCCCCCACCATCAACATCTGTGGCTTGGTCTCTACCCGGGTCATGACCAAGGACGTCTCCTTGCCAACACTATCTGCATAGAGAGACTCGGACTGATTATGGCCTAGGTCGAGGGCGCCAACCCAGACCTACTCACACACTAACTTTCACCTACTACAGATACCACCACCCCCCCACCCCCATCCAACGCCTTCGATTGCTTTTCCCTGGGTGGCTGGCGGGTCTGTGTCCAGCGCCTATTACGGTCGCAGGTCCAGATGCTGCTGGTCTACCCCACCGCCCTTTCCCATTGCAAGTGTTTGTAATGTTGTGTTGTTAATGTTTGTGGGCTTATGTGCTGAGGTTTTTGCCTGTTCCCATACTGTACTCCTCTAGGAGCATTGTATGGGGGTTGCCTTTTTCTCTCCTCCTCTCTCCTCATGTTATGCTTTGCTGTAATCTTTCTGGTGGGCGCCTTTGATGGCTGCCTAGGTAGGCTCTCCTGCCAAATCAAATTCTGTGTCTGTGCAAACTTTCATGGCCAATAAACATCAATTCAAATCAATTCAATTCAACTCAACTAGGATAGTTTGTTTAATGATCGCATAAAGCAGCCCACGTTACTTTATTTTCTAACTTGTGACCACTTAGCGTTATAGCTATTCCGATTGGAAACTGAACCTAGTCAACCTTCAGCTAGCCTACCTTTTTCTTCCGATATTAGTAGGATAAGTGTTGACATTAGCAGCAACCACATAATCCAAATATGGAATTTAAGAAACTCTGGAATGCACGCAAAGGTGTCTTACATGTATGTAGCTAACTATAAAACTTTATTGGCATGTTCCGTGATATAATTAACCCACCTGTGTGATGCATTCGCCTCAGGCTCCTCCATGTTGAATGACTCCAGAGAACTTGGCGCCCCATTATTGGATGGTCGGTGATCAGCATTCTGATTGGCTACTCAACAAGCAACGTGCTGATAGGACACCTTTTTGACATGATTTTGACACGGCTAAATATTTGCAGGAGCAGAAAACGATGGCAGGAGCAGAAAACGATTAGCAGGAGCAGAAAACGATTAGCAGGAGCAGAAAACGATTTGCAGGATCAGAAAAAGATTTGCATACGTAAAAAAAGTGTTTGTCAAAAATAATTCTAATTGAATCTTACTCTGTACTTGAGGCCTTTTGCGGGCTTCTATGGGAGTGGGAGCACTCGATGTTCTCTTCAAAAATCACCTGATATCCATGGCTAATTAAACCATTCTGAACAGGTAGACTAATCCACAACGTTTGTGTGTACATACCTTGTCGATCCTGATTGGTGTTGCAGCCAAAACGCATTGATTGGAGGGTCACAGACCATACAGCGCAGATGAAATGATTCAGACGTCAGCGTTTATATGTTAAACAATATGAAATTTAGTTTTTAGTGTTTTAAAATTACACCAAATGTATTTCAGATTATTCCAACGGATTTTTTTATAATACAAAAAGGTATGCTAAGGGTGTGTGTTGTATGTTTAACATAAACTTTGACTGTTGAGTCAAAATAGTGTTTCAATTATGCAGTTACCTCTGAGATACTATCTAATATCAGATATCAACTAGGCTAATAAAAAGGTAAGAATCATTTATGTGTTAGGAGCTGGCAGGTTGTCTTTATAATCTGTCTGTATATTTTTTTCGGTCATATTCCTTTTATAAAACCCTCCAAAGTTTATTGTTGTGTATTGTGTGTAATTGTTGAAATATTATATATATATATTATATAAAATATTATATATATATATTATATATATATATATATTAAATATAAATATATATTCACAAATGAATTGAGTCAATTTAAAGATGAGTCTGAAACATAACATTTGGAAAACTTGACATAAGCACTGTGGCTACGTGTACTACCTAACAATGTAACATGATATATAAAACATACATTATCCATAAGCAACAATGTAACATGATACATCACACATACATTTTTTGATATATTATACTCATAAAATGAGTGAATGATGATTCAAAATGATGATTGGAGGGTAAGGCCAATAACATTTAAATAAAAAATGGTTTTAACGCTGCAAACCATTTAAATCGGCAGCGGGAGAAATCCGATGTCAAAAGGTGCGTTCAGCTTAATAATGCGCCTGCAGCCGGCTGCCTTAAAACAGAGAATGCCATTGGCTGCTTCAAGTCAGCCGGGCTGCGCTGCATGAAGTTGAATGCACCTGAAAGCAGCAGGTAGGCTACGTAACTGCAAGGATCCACGTGATCGTCAAGATGCAAAGACAAAAGCAACGACCACAGCAAACGACAGGTGAAGTGGCACATTGTAAACGCAACGCTGCAAAGTAAACGACAGGGAGCAAAGCAATCGCCAAGATAACCAGACATATTGTACAAAAGCATCGACTCATATTTGGCACAAATGGTATGATGCAAATCACAAGAACTGCTGCGAAGTAAACGACCGAGAGTAAAGCAATCTCCAAGATCCATTGTCCAAAAGCATTAACTTTTTTGGCACAAATGGAACCCCATATACAGTAACTGTCTTAAAATGTAGTTTAAAAAGCTAATATGCTTTTCAAAGTTAGCTTTAATAATAATGTTATCAGTTTTTACCATTCATTTCCTTAAAAAAACACAAGGGGAATCGCATTTAAGAAAACTCTCTGTGTTAGAAGTGTTAATGAATTTGTGAGAAATTGTTGGTGATTGTGTTCACATCAACTCTACAGACATCCTCAGATTAATATAATTATAATAATTTAACTTGCTTAATGTGCACACTGTTAGATCCAGTGGAGAACAATTCCACTGCTCATCTTAATGGTATGATGTAGTATGTGGCAAATAAAACCTTTAACTTACACTCAGATGGCTGAGCGGTTAGGATCCAGGCTAGTAATCTGAAGGCTGCTAGATCGATTCCCGGCCGGGCCAAAATGACGTTGTGTCCTTGGGCAAGGCATTTCACCCTACTTGCCTCGGGGGGAATGTCCCTGTACTTACTGTAAGTCACTCTGGATAAGAGTGTCTGCTAAATGACTAAATGTAAATGTACACTTGGACTTTAACATCATATCAATTCAACCATCCAATTATCAGTGATCACTCGACCTATTTAAAGGGACGAATGTGCACCCTAGGCATACAATATGGCACAATTGCTTTTCGCTTGGACATAACGTGCGTTCCTGTTGCTTTCCTAATTGTGTCGATTCTGACTGCACACGTCACTGCTGTTGCGTGCCCTTATAAGGAACTGTCGGGGCGTGTATGTATGCAAATTAAGGAGCACGAGGACGCACTTTCCTCCTAAGAAAACTCTTCTGGGGGAGCACAGCTCAGAAAACTTCTGCTGCGTAGGAAAACATTTTCAAGCGTTCATGAATTTGGCGGATGTTTTTCATACGTTGTATTTCCGAAGCCCGTAAGAAACATTTCCGAAGAAACTTCAGAAAATGTTCGAGAATAAGGCCCAATGAGTCCTATTTGGAAATTTGAAGGTTTTTGTCGGAATTCTGCGCCCGCTTCGTTTCCTCAAGGATCACATTGACTCTTGCTTAGAGACTTGTTGCTCTTGTTGGTTACTGGTAACTGATTTAAATTGTTGTACTTGCTGTGATATTTTTTTTTTTTTTTTACTGTTGCTTGCTTTTCTAAAGGTACACTTGCACTTACAGTGATTCATGTTGTTTAATTGTAACTTGTTTAACTACATGCCCTGTGACCAGGCCGGGATCTGAGAACCCAGCTAGATTTATTGAACATTCGGCACAATCCCCTGCTCTACTGCTTTTCCGACACTCAAGAAACATTACTATAGCGCAGTGACGTGCGGTGATGTCAGTAAGAGGCTAGGCACTGAGTTATGAAATCCAGATCACCTAATTTATTGTTAGGCTAATAGTCAAAACAGTAGCCTACAGCCTCTAAATGTTAGCACAGCCACATAGCCAATCTTTAATTTCTTAATACCAGTCTGTTTGAAACGATCGAAAACATGTTGTCCTTTTTGCTGCAGTAGTCCATCTGGCGTGGCCATCAGTCTGGCGTAGACCCCACTGGCATACTGGCATAACATATTTACGTGCAAAGGCAGAAAAGAGTTGTGCCTTTCGACATACATGTTGAAGAATACAGGATCGCATGCACAACATTATCCGCAATGAATGGACGGTAAAAGCACTGCTTATTCTACAATTTTTTTGTATTTGATCATGCGTAACTGCTACATTTTTTATCGTAACATCTAAACAATTGGAATTACATAGGCTACATATTGCATATATAAATCACAATAATAATCAGTAAAAATACAAGTTTATTAAATACAATTTAATAATTTAATTTAAAAAAATACGTTGGAATTTTGGCAGGGTAGGCAGTGCCTACCTTTCCTACCCTGACTGCACGTCACTGCCATAGCGCTTTTGATCTGAGAAGTGGATTTTACACTCATGTTACATGAGGAATACAATTTGAAAAAGTCTGCAACACCAACCAAGCAACAGTGTATGCAGTCACACTCACAGCCACCCTCCAGACACTCTGCACACTCACACCCAGCATGCAACAGAGAGAGAAAGAGAGCTGAAATTCATGTTATATCACGTTATGAACGCAGTCCTAACTTTCCTTAATGTGAGTACTTTATTGCAACTCGTTTGATCAAAATTATGTTAAATCACGTCAAAAATAGTGTTTGTGTAGTCTAGTAGCCAGTGCCGCCGCACCAACTCCTGAGGGGGAACCAAAAAATAGCAACTGAAAAATCATCATAGTTATAATACTTATAATGCCGATTTTATTTTTGTATAGGAATATTAGGCACGTATATTACAAAACAAGCAGAACAAGAGATATATTTAAATGCTTATGATGATGCCCCCCCCCCAAAAAAAACAAAACAAAAACACACTCAACTTCCCAAGCTCGCTGTGGGTGCCCTTCCCTATCTCAGTGGCCTGACGAACTTTAACAGTAGGCTAGGTCACCTTTTCTAAAATGGGCTTAAAAAGACAACAGGAGTCAGGGGAAGAAAAAAAGTGACTGCGAGATGGTGCCCATTTTTGCCCACTTTCAGGTAAGTCCATGTCTAATCATTGTTAAATATGGGAAATGTGCTGCTAATTTAATGGTTAGCCTATGCATACACCTCAAACTTCCTGAGGTTATTGCTAATGTTAGCACACTCAAATATGTTTTAACTTAGGTGCAAGCTAAATCGAGATTTTACTTAAACATTATCTATGCATTTTACAAGTAACTGACGCCAGCTAGCTGTTACTTAACATTCTATGATGCTTTTATATTTGATTTATCAAATTGTTTTTAAATGAGTAATAAAGGTGGAGAGCTCCTTGGCTGCATACTTTCAGTTTAAAATGTTTATAATTTGGAAAACCAGCCTAAGAAACGCAAGGTACGTGGGGCTGAAAAATTAAGAGACAAAAATACATCACCTTATCTAGACAAGAATTTACCAGTTGAAAAACGGCTTCTAACATTTTTATTTTACATAAAGCTCAGAAAAACTATTTTGTGCTCAAATAAAGGCCCAAAAAATGTAATCCCTAACTAGGAGGGGGGCTCTTGAGCCTTGTTGCCCAGGGCACAGAAAATTGTTAATCAGGCCCTGGCTGTAGAGAGACAAACACACACATTTACCTTTACATACATTGTATAATTATTATGATTTATACATTTTTTACTCTGTAATTTCAATGTCTGCACTATGCACTTCATATGCACTATAACATATAGTAACCATGCTGCTATTTGAGCACTTAACTCATATGTTGTTCTTATCGTATATGTTGTTTTTAACCTGTTGAAGTCCATTTACACTTCCGTGAAATGGTATAAATGTTTTATTAATTGCACATTTGGAGTATGGGGAAACGCAATTTTGATCATCTGTGTAACTACTTGTTGCATGGTTTGATTGACAATAAAGTTCACTTTGACTTTGTTAAGTGATATCTTGCTGTGGGATGGGTGCAGATGTACGTGTGTATGAATAGGTGTCAAGGTGCGTTTGTGTGTATATGTAAACATGTGGTTGTGTGTGTGTGTATATATGTGTGTGTGCAGTACTGTGATGGACACACAGTCCTGTATGTTTAGACAGGGGAGATGAGTGAGCTTGATGTGTTGGCACCTCTACACCTGTGCTGCCATCTGTGCCCCTCCACCTCCTGTGCCTACCGTGCCACCTGGCACACGACGAGTGTCGCGCTCAACCCTTGATGAACACATCTCACTCTCCTGTCCTCTACAGAGAGGAGGAGAAGGAGACCGTCAGGCAGAAGTAAAAATAATTTTACAGAAAAGATAAGAACATAAGAAAGAAAGAAAGAAAGGTAGAAAGGTAGAAAGAAGCAGGCTACTTCAACTTCGAAGCACAACAAGTGACACAATCTTTCGTGAATGTGAAAATTAAGACATCAAACCAATCACTCACACCATCCTCCTCTCCCTTTTCTCATCATGCATACCCTCTCCCAGCACACCAGTTATCTCTCTCTCTTTCTATCTCTCTATCACACACATACACACGCACACATATTCACCCACCTCTGCGGGCATGGTGTTATCCAGGGCAGCCCCAGGTGTGCACAGCGGGGGGTGAAGGGGTGAAGGTTACCCAGTGGGGCCAGGCTGTGTGCCACTCCTTGCATGCTTCAGAGGAGGCATCGCCAGGCATGTCTGCCGCCCTGAGGGGGGGACGATGTACCTCCTAAGTGGATCTCCCTGCTTGTCATGGTGCTGTCATGGCGTTTTCATGGCCGGGGCGTCGATGAGGCTGTGCTTTGCTTTCATCACGGAGCGCTGCTAATGGGCCCTGTCAGTCTGCTTCAGAGAGCGTGAATGTGTGTGTGAGAATGAAAATCAGTGTATGTTTGTGAGTCCCTTCAAGCGTGCCTATGTGCATTTGCTTCTCCAAGTCTGTATAAGGGTGTGAAAATGTGTGAGTGTATGTGTATAGTATGTGTTCTGTCTGTGTGTGTGCGAGGGTGTGTAGTCGGGCCTGGTCAAGGGCAGAGGGCTGGACGCTAACTCAGCAGGTATAATTGCTGCCGTTAGGACTCTATAAGTGTCTCTCCAAATCTCTTTACCTCCCCTGCATTTTATTTAGTGGGTGGGCATAGATTTAAAAAGAAATCTAGATTAATATCACTGTAATCTTGGAAATAATCTAGATTAAAATGGCTCATTTGACTTCCGCGCTACATCAGTAATTGGCCCGGCATCTTCGGCATTAGCTAAGGGATGCTATTTGTTTAGGTGGTATTTTTAGGTGGAAGAAACTCCTACAGTAAACTAATTCCGCATTGTACAGGTACGAGGTTTCCAATGGGAAGCTTCTTAAAAATAAAATTTTCCCTGAAGCAAACCCGGCAGCTTCATAGCTGTCACGTTTGATGTGGTAATTTCATACACTGTACACAAGGTATACACACAGGTTCGAAGACTCGTTCTCGCCCCTACAGTGCAATTCGGCTAGGTATACATCCACGCTAAAATATCAATGTGTAAGTCATCATTGTTTGCATAGTATAGACCCAGCTCCCAACCCAACTTTGAGAATAGATTAACGGCGATATTTTTTTATCGCCCGATAAGAGTCTCACGTTAACGCAGCACGTTAACGCCAATAACGGCCCACCACTAATTTTATTACATTGCTACTGAGAAACAGCAGGTTGAAGTTATGCAAACAAATCACAGCTGATTCCCAACTACGCAACACTTCTTCTTTTCAATCGCATGACCATATGGTATATAAAGAGGACCTCTTTGGGCTGATCTTGTGAGGATAAAGAAAACAATATAGAGCAACACAAAGAAAGTACGAAAAATGCCTGTCTCGTTCTCTTTCTCTACCTCTTTCTGTATCACATGCTACAGTATATGCCTTTAATCTCTCTCTACCTCCTACTATATCTCTCTCCCTCACTCTCACTGCCTTCATCTCTCTCTTTCTCTCTTGTCCATATATTCTATCTATATACTCCCTAGTTTCTCTCTCCACCTCCATATCTGCCTCTCTTCCTATGTCCTCTCTTTCTCTACCCTCCCCTCCTTGTCTTTCTCTCATTTTCTCTGCCTTCATTTTTTTCTCACTGTCTCTGTTTCTCTGTCTTTCCCTGTTCTTTCTGTCTCTCCTTCTACCCCTATATGTTTTAACCTCCTGAGCCATTAGGACCATGATTTGGGTTAATCACCTATTTTGGCTTCCTATCTTCGGGCTACTGCTTCACCTGAGCTTCAGAAAGATCAGGTTAAAGACTGCCTACCCATCAGTGGCGATTTCCGTAAGACTGCAAGGGAAGCTCAGCTTCCCCTTACATAAAAAAAAAAATAATGGTCAAATATTTATAATTATGTTAACATTTTAAATACATTAGAACACGTTCATATCGAAGACGAGTTTGTTCAGAATCAGCTACATATATTAGCAGGTCGACTGACTGATTTCCTTCTCATACATTCCCGTAGCGCCACAGTGCATTTCCCTGTTGAAGCTCAGCTTCCATGGACTTCAATGGGGCTGCTTTAAACAGTTTTTTTTCAGTGCTTCGAAACTATACGGTCATTTGATAAATGCTGCATTTATGTCCCGTCCTGGACGCTCAGCGTCTCTGGGGGTGAATTGAGGAGTGGGCTGGCCTGGACGCTGGGCTTCCGCGTGATGATTGGAGGGTCTGTCGAAAGACTGCATCTCCTTTTTATTCACTGCGATTTTGTACTATAAAAAGGCGAGCGCAGTCCCTTCGCAGATTTTGCAAGTGTCCTGGTAAGACAAACTGCGGCAACCTATTTCTTGGTATTTGCTTGGCGAAATTGCTAGCCAATTTTCATCATACATTTCATACAATTATACACCACATTCCTTCTTTCAGTTTGACCTAATTCTCACATTTCCTCCTTCGAGTTTAATATTGTTTCGTTAGATCGTTCGTTCATTCATTCATACATTAGGCTAAGTTAGTGTCGTAAGGGCGCACTACTAGCCAGTGAACTAGCCATATAAATTGAAACATTTTATGATATTGGCCCAAAATCAGCTTCCCCTCTTTGAAAGACCAGCAGCCACCACTGCTACCCATACAAACATTTTATTAAGAAAATTATATTTACAGTATTTTACAATCGCTATGACAATTTTTTCAATACTTTTAACAAGTTTTCTAAACTCTTGACACAGTTAGCATAACATCCGTCTGTGTTGGCTATACAATGAACTGGTGGGCCGTTATCGGCGTTACGTGCTGCGTTAACGTGAGACTGTTATTGGCGATAAAAAATATATTGCCGTTAATCTATTCTCAAAGTTGGGTTGGGAGTTGGGTCTATACTACGCAAGCAATGATGACTTTCACCTTGATATTTTAGCGCGAATGTATACCTAGCCGAATTATACTGTAGGGGGCGAGAACGAGTCTTCAAACCTGTGTGTATGCCTTGTGTCAGTGTATGAAATTACCACATCAAACGTGACGTGCTAACATGGATGCAGCTATGAAGCTGCCGGTTTTGCTTCAGGGAAAATGTCTTTTTAAGAAACTTCCTAATCGAAACCTCGCCAAGACTAAGATTGTTTGCACCTTGTGCAATGCAGAATTAGTTTACTTTAGGAGTTCTTCCAGTCTCAAATACCACCTAAACGCAAAGCATCCCTTAGCTCAGTTGTTCCCAACCTTGGGGTCGCGACCCCTAGTGGGGTCGCATAAAAATTGAGGACTTGACTAAACTCAGCATACGTTCATTAACGTGATCACACTTGACGAGGCTAACATTTTTCGAGCGCAAAGTTTGAATGGAAATCAGAACGGCGTAAAACAAAAAATCAAATTGAAAGATTTCTTCACCGACCTGTGTTGTCAACCGCCCCTTCAAATACAAATGAGAAACAGACATGTATAAGACAAAGAATATATGATGACACGTTCCTTCAGTATGGATTTACTAGCATAACAGAAAACAATGAGGAGAAGCCTAAATGTCTGTTGTGTGGTAATGTCTTGTCGTGAGAGACCATGAAACCCAACAAGCTCGAAAGACATTTTCAGACAACACACAAAGAATATGTGGGAAAACCTACATCTTTCTTTTTAAAGAAACATGCCGAACTGAATAAGCAGCGAGTCTATTTCAAAAAGGCAATGACTGTCAAGGAGCGGGCCTTAAAATAATCTTTTTGCAAAGGCTATGAAGTCGCATACCATTGTAGAAACTTTAGTTTTGCCAGCAGCAATGGAAATGGTAAAAACGATGTGTGGGGAGGGAGAAGCACAAAAACTGAAGGCAATATCAGTGTCTGATAATACAATAAAAGAAGAATCGATGCGATCGCTAAAGAGAGCACGCTAACGGAACGGTTGCGAAATTCCCATGTTTTGACATGTTCTTCGTTACATGCAGCATAATGCTATTCACAAGGATATTTTGTACTGTCTCCCTCTTCCTGAGAATGAGACTGCCAAGGCCATGTATAATGTCCTCCACATCTATATGGAGAAAAACAACTTTCCATGGGAGTGTATGGTAGGATTTTGCACAGACGGGGCTCCGTCTACGACGGGACGGCGAGCAGGCTTACGGACGTTAATCGTGGAACTGGCCCCCTCTGCAGTATGGAATCAATGCATGACTCATCGTGAGCAACTGGCATCTAAGGAACTGAGTGTGCCCATCGCAAACGTATTGCAGCAGGTTGTAACCATGGTTAACAACATCAAGCCGCATCTACTGCGTGCACATCTGTTTGCTAAATTATGCGGTGATATGGGATCTGAACACGACAATTTGCTCTATCACACAGAAGCACGGTGGTTATCCAGAGAGGTAGGGTGCTGGAGCGATTTTTCAAGCTGAGAAACAAACTTTTTCAATGGATGTGAAAAAGACATATTTTGTCAATTTTGTGTGACCAGCAGAAAATGTGCCTCCTCGCATATGTAAGGATATCTTTGGAAAACTTAATGAACTTAACATAAGCATGCAGGGGAAAAACAAGAGTATCCTGCAGATGATTGACCGTATTGATGGATTCAGGGGGAAACTTTCATTCTGGAGAGAAAACCTTTCAAAAGCAAACTTTACCCCTTTTCATCAGCTGAATAAGTTTCTGACAGACAACAACATCAATGACCAGTGCTCCACAAAGGTAATGTGTGACCACCTGAAACGCCTAGAAGAGCATTTGCCACCTACTTCCCAGACTTGGTTATGTCAAAGTTTGACTGGGTGAGGGACCCATTCCACTGTGATACAAGCTCAGTGGATCTGCCTGTCATCGCTGTTGAACAGCTGATTGAACTATCATGTGACAGAATGCAACAGGGCCTGCATACACGAGTGGCGGTGGAAGAATTCTGGTTTGGAGCAAGGGAACAGTACCTAAATATCTCAGTGTGCTTTAAAGATTTAGGTACCTTTCGGAAGCACATATTTGTGTGAATCTGGAGTTAGTGCTCTTCTGTGCATGAAATCAAAATACCGTTCGCGGCTGGTGAAATGAGATGCGCTCTGTAAACTACATCACCTGACTTTGAAAGGCTGCAGCGAGATGCGCAAGCTCAACTGTCCCATTATGTGTGGACATAATAAAGACATAATACAATTAAATAATAGAAAAGTATTTCTGCAGTAAGGTAGTTTCTGTTTATGAACTAAGTTAAACTGAATAGGATCCAACATTTTAAATTCACTTTGATCACTAATATGTGTCTTGTCCTGGCTACACAATAATCATAAAATAACTTAAATGCGTTTCATTAGTTTTTTATTTTACAATTAACATTTACATAAACAGGTATATCATTACAAGTTATAGTATGATCAAAAACACTTCTGTAATAGATTCCGTTCTGAATGTTTGGGGTCACTTGAGTTTTATGACATCAAATTGGGGTCACAAGCCAAAAAAGGTTGGGAACCACTGCCTTAACTAATGCTGAAGATGCCGGGCCAAGCACTGATATAGCGCAAGAGAAGAGTCGTTGTCAAAATTCGGCGGAATTAAAATGAGCCATTTAATTTCAAGATTACAGTGAGATTAATCTAGATTTAAAAAAAATAATCTATGCCCACCACTAGTTACAAGTAATGACATCAAGGTTCTGAAATTTGTGTCAAAGTGATTGTAGAAAACAGTATTTGAATCCGATAGGTACTGCAGTTTTTCCTGTTTACCATCTAAATGGCTTCACTTAAACTCCATTCCCTCCTCTCTCTCTTTCTTTCTCTCTCTCCTCTCGACCTCACTCTGTCTCTCTATCCCTACCCTGTATCATCTCTTTCTATCTATCGCTCTATCTCCTTCCTTCTCTCCATCCCTTGTCCCCTCTCTCTCTCTTCCTCTATCTCTATCTCAGTTGGTGGTAAAACCTCAATTCTTCTGGTGTCTGGGTCTGATCTCTCCCAGGGCACTGCACCCAGGACCCCTGACACACGCACACACGCGCATACACACACACATGCACACAGTCACATTCACACACACATTGCTGTGCAATATCCTCTGCCCTTTACCTTCAGCACTTACCCAGTTGCTTCCTCTGCCAAGGGAATCTTTTCCCCAACTTTCCCCTCACTCTCTGGTGTCATCAAACTAATAGAATTAACACACTGCCAAAGCTACTGGCAGTATTTGCACAAAGTATTTGACCGAAGGATGTCATTCGAGGAGCTCTCTATGGACCTTTACTCTACCTCTGACCATATGGAGACATCATAATGCTCTTTCTATTTCTCCTCTCTCTCTTTCCCTCCCCCCCTCCCTCTCTCTTTGTCTCTCCATCATCTGTCCTTCTGTCCCTCTTTCTCCCCTTATCTAACCCATGCCCTCTCTCTCACTGTCCTTCCACCTTGGGAAGGGCGAGAAGGAGGAAGAAAACAAAGACAGCCAATGGGAGAGTCGCAAACGCTGTGGCTCTAAAAATAGTGTTTGTTTACAATGACTTTAACTTTCACAAACAGGACACTTTCAGCGAGGCAGCAGTGCTGTGTATGTGTATGCGTGTGAGACAAAGTGAGATCATCTCTTTCGCTGCAACATCATTCATTACAAGCCAGTGTCATGTTGATTTATGTGATATTCATGTGATGAATACATGTGTGTGGTTGTAAATGTACACACACATCTACTTCCTCCTCCTTGTCGATGCATAGTTTGGGCCCTTACAACATGTATGCCAATAAAGTTCATGCCATGAATCTTTCATTCCCCCCCCCCCCCCCCCCCCCCCCCCCCCCCTTCGTCTACAATCACACTTTCATACACACATAAAAACATACACCTCCAACATTACACACATTCACTCACACTTGAAATCAGTGCTCCAAACAATCCTCCCACGCCAACACACACGTGCGTGCATCTCAAAAGTGTACAGCCATAATACACAGGTAGACAGGCAGGCGTGTGTCCCCGTCTCCTTTCCCATCACAGATCTATGACTAGCGTGTGATTGGCAGAGCAGAGGGGGTAATTTCTGCAGACAATAGGCACAGTGAAGACTGTATGGTCCTAATATACCCACAGGCACAAAGATAACTTTTGACTCTGTGCCTTTCCATCACAATGGATTTGTGTTGTGTTGACAGAGCGATTTCAATCATGCTCCATTGTGTGGGACTGACAGAGCTATCTTGGTGGTGAGCAGAAGGGCTGGGAGCAGAAGGGCTGGGAGCCGTCAGCCTAACATCTACACAGCCAAGAGAGAAACATGAGGTGAGTCTGGAGAGAGGGAGAGAGAGGGAGAAGTGGAGAGAAGGGGGAGAGATGGAAGAGGGAGGTGATGTAGAAGCAAAGAGAGAAAGAAAAAAAGAGAGGGAGCGATGGAGAGGGGGTAGAGCAAGAGGGAGAGAGAAAGAGTGTGTTCTTTTGTTGGGTGTTTGAAGGTGTTGGAGTGGACACATTTCTAGTTTAATGGAATACATGTGGTCAAACACACATCAACAGACACCATGCAATCACACACAGATACTGCAGAAGAGCATTTTGAGTATGCACACACAGACACACTGCAGGAAAACATGCTTGCACACTTACAATACTTACGTGCACAAACACTGAAATACGCAAACATACAGCTCACATACATACCAACACACACAGACACACAGAACACAGACGTACACACGCACACAAACTTACACACACAGGCGCTAGTGCAGATGCTTTACCTCTAACAAAGTGCTTACACACCTCTCTGGGTGCCAAAGCCTCCAGTCAAATTATCCTGCACTGTTCAGCCAGCTCACTCACAGCAGGGCCTTCAATGAAGGTGTCCTTAAACAGGACACACACAAACACACAGGCACACACAGACAAACACACACTCTCTCTTCCACACAAACTCTCACTTTGTTTCTCTTGCTCTCTGTCCCTGTCCCAAAGCAAGTTTTTCCAACATACACACACAAACTTAAACACCAACACATAAACACACAGTCTCACTCTCTCATTCAGCCACTCCCCCTCCACCCCCCAACACACAGAGTAATTAGAGCCATTGTAATCATGGTAGCCAGCTCCTGAGGGCTGAGCCTGTGAGAGTGTTTGAAGAGGTGGGGTCCTTGACTGATTTCAACCTTGACTTGATGTTCCTTTAGAGAAACTGATTGCTTTGTTGCAACGGCGGAAGGAGCCCTTCGATTACAACACTGTGAGAGAAGCAGGGATAATTGTAACTCCCATTGTAACTCCCTTGTGTGTGTTAAATTTGGTTCTCCAGAACCATTGCAAATTGCAGTATTGTCGTGGTTTCAAGGTGCTAGCTGAAAGATTGCTTTGGAGTAGTAGTTTTTTGTAATTGTTTTGTAAATGTATAGAGTTGAGGCACATTATTACAAGCCAATTTGATGCTAATGACTTCTGTTCTGGCTGGCCAGGAGTATGGACCACAATTCTTGAATTTAGATACATTAATTCTGGACTGGAGTGTTGACTGTCAGTTTGTGATTGTTAGGGTTTGGGTTAGCCATTATTATGGTTAGGCATTATTGTGATTTTTTATTTAAAATCTAACAGCAATGTCTGTTTGTGGACTGACTAACTCAATGTGTGTGTACTCTGTGAGTTTGTCGGTGTGTGTGTGTCACTATAGGCATTTCTGCATTTTGGGGTTAAGTTCTCCTATGCAAAACTGTCTCTGTGTTTTTCCTAGTTAGTGTGCAGTTTGCTGGACAGGTCCCTGGGTTAGTATGCTCTTGGGGGGAGATTGCTCTGACAGGGACACACTCCCTGAGAAGGCTGGACCTCTCCTTGACCCAGCATGCATTGCAGTTCAGTAGATTAGCCTAGGCAGAGCAAGGCCTATCACTATCTCCAGCTCCCAGACTCTTCAAGCCCCGCAGGCCATCTCACAGACACACGCACTCACACTCACTCATACGCTCACATTTTTTGTCATACTGATACACACACCCTACACACTTGAACATGAACACACTACATACACACACACATTCTATACATACACCTACACACAGGCACACACCAGACATACACACACCCACACAAGGACGTCTCCTCATCTATGTTCATGGGCCTGGGGGTTCATTAGTGACACTGAAACTACTTCAATAGATGCAGCACTTCAGGGGGGAGGGCACACACAAGGCTGGGAGCTACACACACACTGTTACACACACACACACACTCACACTATGTACACAAATAACATGTACACACAAGGTTTCTTACTTGCACATACCCACACAAACAGGCACATAGTGACATGATGAGAGCACACAGTGTCCTATAACTACTTAAAGTTCTCTTCAGCGAATTTCTTTGTGTCATTGTGTCAATCTTGATAAAGTGCTCACAAACACACAAACCCCCTCCCACATTTGAAAACACAGACACAACATACATTTTAGTGGTTCCCTGTACCCATTTTAAAACTAGAAGGGATTGATCATTCCGAGCAGTGGCTCCTAGGTTGTGGAATGTCTTGCCTCCCTTTATACGGTGTGCAACTTCTGTCGAAGCTTTTAAAAAGCAGCTCAAGACTTTGCTATTCAGGCTTTTAGTTAGTCAATGTTTTTTTATGGTTGTTTGTCATGTTTCCTATTTAAAACCAATCCTGTATTCTTAATTTGTAGTGTTATATTGCATTTTGTTGTGAAGCACTTTGTGATTTTTATCTACGAGAGGTGATATACAAATAAACTAAACTTACTTATGTGCTCTTCTCAATCCTGTCAAATAAATAGAAAAACGCTTAAAAGGACATACCCAAAGTAAATTGAAAGCTGTTCTTGAACCATTTGGAGTACATGCATGATTGTTGTCTCTTTTGAAAGGTGACACTGATTATTATTTCCCCAGTTGCCAGGACCCCTGTAAGTCCTACTGGTGTTGAGTAATAGAAACTTGAACACATGGAAATTGAAAGTTTTTATTTCCACCTGGATTTTGTTATGTAAACACATGCCTGAAGAGGCCTACCCTTACAAAAAAGAAGTATACTTCAAGTTTATTTTGTAAGTATACTTAGTATAAAAAGTATACTATTATCATGTAACTTTAAGTATACTAGCAGTATTTAATATAGTTATAGTGTTTTTAAAGGTCTACTTTTGAATACTGTAAAGTAGCCTGTGTAGTGCACTTTCAGTTCATAAAGTATACTTCCTAAAGTACTTAAAAGTATACCTTGGAATACTCTAAAGTAACCTGTGTAGTGCACTTTCAGTTCATGAAGTATACTTCCTAAAGAGCCTCAAAGTATACTTTGAAGTGCACTTTCAATTAATGTAAGTACTTCAAGAAGTAAACTTAAGACATTTTATTTTACTATTACTTACTAATATATTATAATGTTAAGGAGCCCCTCAAACGCCTCAGATTATAAGTCACTAGAAAGGGAAAGGGGGCCCTTGCAAAGTTCTGCTGTAGATTCTTAGCTGAAAGTAGCCACTCACTGCGCAAGCGTTAACATTACAAGAATCTAGCTCTTCTTATGAAACGTAAACCACCACAACAATGACCACGCAACAAGACACTAAATTCTAAGCAAACACATTGCTGGAAAAAAAAAAAACGAAACGAGCTGAAAAACGAAATTCATCAAGTTACATTTGTATTTCGAACAAACCGCAAATTTATCAGCACATTTTAACACTAATTACCGCCTTGCATCATGAGAATTGACCAGCCAATGAGCCACGCTATCTTCATTTTATTTCGTCTTTATTTCGTTCTTCAGTCAGTTTGACAGTATAACCTTCAAATGCATAACGCAACCCTTCTGTCTGCTTCTTTCTCAAGAAGCTTTTTAGTTTTTTCCATTAATACTCCAATTGTTAATATTAGTATAAGATTATAGGGCTTCAGAATGTTTTGGCAGTAATTAAGGTTACAGCTTCAGCACCAAAAAAGATTCAATGTGCAATTCATAATAGATTTTAATAGACATGAATAATTAGAATGAGATGGATCTAAAAAAATGTAACCTGTACTTATATTATTTTGACTGTTTTTGCTGTATAATAATAGAAAACGTACATCCTACTCCAGAAGAAATGTATACCATTTTCTGTTTCTAAGCATACTTCTTAAAAGTATATAAAAAGTGAATTATTTTCTTAAAAGTATATTAATAGTGAACTAAAAGTGAGTGTTGTGTGGACGCTGGTGATCGTCAGTAATCGTCGGAGAACGCTGGTCCAAAAAAAAGGTGAACGTGTACAGAAGTACTCATGGAGACCAGCGTTTTTCAACGTTAAATTTTTAAACGCTGGATAACGCTGAAGAACGTTTGTGGAACGTTTGAATAACGTTGCACGCATTTGGCTATCGTTAGTCAGTCGTTACCCTAGCGTTACTTGGTTGTTATTCATCGTTTGCAAAAGCAAACGTCGTTTTCATAGTTTGCTTTCGTCACACGTCGTCGCGACCCAGTGACACGTCATCACACGCTAATAGCTTTCAGGGGTGTCTTACTTGGTCGCTGTTACACGCTAGTCATGTGTCATAGTCACACGCCAGATGTGTCCACCTCGCCCTAGAACGCTTGAAATTGAACGATTAGAACCTTCAGAAAACGTTAACCAGAACGTTATGGTGTGACGGAGTCTTGAGAAAGAAGCAGACAGAAGGGTTGCATTATGCATTTGAAGGTTATACTGTCAAACTGACTGAAGAATGAAATAACAACGTGAAAAAATGAAGATAGCGTGGCTCATTGGCTGGTCAATTCCCATGATGCAAGGCGGTAAATAGTGTTAAAATTTGCTGATAATGTTGCCGTTTGTTCGAAATACAAATGTAACTTCATGAATTTCGTTTTTTTAATGTGTCTGCTTAGAATGTAGTGTTTTGTTGCGTCGTAATTGTCATTGTTGTGCTGGTCTACGGACACAAACTGACCCAAGGTGTTGTGGGGGTTTGTTTGTGTTACTGGTGTCCATGCGTGGTATCTCTCCTCCCTCTCTGTCTCCCCTCCACACCTCACCTCCCCCTCTCTGTCTCCCCACCACACCTCACCTCCCTCTCTCTGTCTCCACATCTATTCTAGTCAAATTGCCAATGCTGTGGTAGCCTACATTCATGCCATGAGTTAAATGACTTAAGTTTGATAAGAAGAGCTGGATTCTTACAACGGTAGTACATACGCAGTAAATAGCTTCTCTCAGCCAAGAATCAGCAGTGTCACTTGGCGAGGGCCCCCGTTCTTGTCAAGTGACGCAAGATCGGCGGCGTTTGAGGGGCCCCTAAACATTTAAATATATTAATAAATCATAGTAAATTAACATTTATTAAGTTTACTTCTTGAAGTATTTACATAAATTGAAAGTGTACTTGAAAGTGTTGCAAAGTGTACTTTAGGAAGTATACTTCATGAATTGAAAGTGCACTACACAGGTTACTTTACAGTATTCAAAAGTGAACCTCGAATACACTATAAGTGTACTTTAAAGCATGGGTCTCAAACTCGCGCCCCGCGGGCCTTAATTGGTGATATGGTATTTTGTGGCCGGCTACTTGACATCACAGTTTTGTGTTAGTGTGGCCCGCGCGTTTTCATTCATACAATTTCGTTTTCAGTCATGTCTTTCTCAAAACCTGCCGTGAAAGAAAAGTTGGCGACGAGGAGTATGCAAAATACCAGGGAATTGAGATAGGACCGGGTCGCCAATCTTAAATGTCTACTGAAGCAACAATATTTTTTCAAGAAGGCAAGAAAAGAGAGCAATGAGGCAGTCGAAGCTAGCTACGTGGTGAGTGAGATGATTGCTAAAGCAGAAAAGCCATTGAAAGAAGGCGAGTTCATAAAAAAGTGCATGTTAAAGCAGTGGCGGTTGTGGCACATCGTGCGCCCAGGGTTTATCACTTGCACCCCCCCCCCCCCCCCCCCCCCCCCCCCCCCCGGGAGGAAGAAATCGTGTGCCGCCCCCTACCCCGTCGTGCGCCCCCGACAGCGCCCCCAGAACGAGCACCGCTACAACCTGGCTGCGACAAACGAAAACGAAACTGCTGCACCTGCAGCTGCCTGAAGGGGGCGCCAATATGCCAATTCCCCATTAACTGAAATGATTGATAAGAGAAAACCGCGCAGATATTTCTTTTTTTAAAATGCCCGTGCGCCCCCCACGTGACATGAAAAAAGGCTGCCCGGTCTGCCCGTGCCTAAAACTGCCCCTGTGTTAAAGGGTACAGGTATAGTCTGTCCGGAAAAGAAGGGTCAGTTTAGCAACATCAGCCTTTCAGCCAACACAGTGGCAGAGCACATTTCTGACCTGTCAGGTAACATTTACGATCAACTGCGTGACCAAACATTGCCAAACATTTCCGTGCATACTCAGTTTCTCTTGATGAGAGCACAGACATCACTGACACTGCGCAGCTCGCCATGTATGTCTGTGGTGTTGACAATTTTGAAGTGATGGAGGAGTTGCTCGCAGTGATTCCAATGCATGGCCAGACCACCGCTCAGGAGATATTCCGTCAGCTGTGTTATACCATTGTGGATGCCGGTTTACCATGGAAGAGGTTTGCTGGAATAACAACCGACGGAGCGCCATCAATGACAGGGAGGAGAAATGGACTGGTGGCACTTGTTCGAAGAAAACTGGAAGAGGAGGGTGTGGAGGAGGCCATTGCTCTGCACTGCATTATCGATCAGGAGGCCCTTTGCAGCAAATACCTGAAGTTTGACAATGTGATGTCTATCGTTGTGAAATGCATCAACCATATCAGATCCAGGGGCTTAAAGCATCGGCAGTTCCGCGCCTTTTTGGAGGAAATAGTTAGCATATGAGGATGTGACCTTCACCGAGGTACGTTGGCTCAGCAGGAGAAACATCTTGAAGAGGTTTTTTGAGTTGAGAGCAGAATTCAAAGCCTTCATGGAGAAGAATGGGATAGCTGTTCCTGTGCTAAGTGATCCAAAATGGTTAATGGACTTAGATTTTCTTGTTGACATCACACAGGAGCTGAATGTACTGAACAAGAAGTTACAAGGCTAGGGGCAGCTTGTCAGTGCTGCCTACGACAAAATCAGAGCATTCTCCACAAAGCCCAGCTTTCTCAGACAAACCTCTGCCATTTCCCAGCATGCAAGGCACTCATGGATGTGGGCACACCATTCAGTGGTGAGAAGTATGCTGATGCCATTGTAAAGCTACAGGAGAAATGTTATCACAGGTTTGCAAACTTCAAGACACACAGAGACACTTTTCAATTTTTTGCGGACCCCTTCTCCTTCGATGTGCAAGATGCTTCTCCTGTGCTTCAAATGGAGCTCATTGACCTGCAGTGCAATTCTGAACTCAAAGCCAAGTTCATGGAGATGAGTGGAAAAGCAGACAAGCTTGGATTATTTTCGAGAATTGCCCTCCACCTTCCCTGAGCTTTCCAAGATGTTCACGCGGACCATGTGCCTTTTTGGGAGCACGTAAGGACTTCTTTCTTTTCTCTTTTACAGGGGCTGATCTTTCTGAGGGTTGGGCTGAGAGCAACAGTCTCATGTTCCAAACACATCCTTAAACACAACAAGTACCGGTCTGAGGAAGAGCAGAGTAGAGTGGTCCTGTCTCACCCATGTACACACGCACACACATACAAATGCACACACTCCAATGCTCATGTTCAAACACACTCTCGCACACACACATACACACACACATACGGTATTGAACATTACCTTCAATCATACTCCAGAAAAAGATAATTCTTTGACAACTGTACCTTTTTTACTTTATTCATCTTCAGCTGGGTCCACCCTCTGGTCGTGTCTTGATCCTTGTCTCTCTTTATTTCTCCGGGTCCATCCCTTCATATAGTCATCTCTTCATCCCTTTCTCCACCTCTCTGCTTCCTTGACCTACTCATCACACCAGTGCTTACTTCATCATGACACAGGACCAACCATGTCTCGGCCGTATGTTCATGTGTATGTGTGACTGTGTGTGCCTGATGAATCCATCTCCGAGCATTAGCAATGCTAATGGTTAGCCGGACTGCTATGAGGAATACTAAGTCCATGTGGCCAAACAGTGGAGCAGGACTTAGGATGGGTTCGCTCACACACACACACACACATTCAGTTCTGATAATGCCAATTCATAATGATTATCTCATACGACTTCTATTCCATCAGAGGTCAATCAGAGAGGAGGAAATGACTGTGCAATGTGTATGTGTGTCTGTGTGTGTGAACGTGGATGCATGTGTATGTGTGTGAACAAGAGAAGATCTTGTATGGATTGGGGAAACTACAGTATCTACATAGGGAACACAATGCTGAGACAACACATCGTTGCCCTTGAATGCAACCCCCTTGCACGGAAACACACACAGACACACACGTACGTACACACACTCTCCACGCCTCTATTACCTCTATTACCTGAGTGTGACACAGTCCCAGGAACTCCAGATTGTCCCAGCCCTTTACTGACATCCCCAGAGTTCACCCGCATCCATCACCCCTGACCCCCCCACCGGCGGGGCCTCACACCTTCCCACAATGCACTAGGGCCAAGATGAACGAGCTGTTGTCACGGAGACCATCGGGTGGTCTCCAACGCTCCCGTGAGCCACCACAGCTGGGCTGGGGACTGCGAGCTGCTCCCTCTGCCGCTGGAACGAGAGGCAGTCTAGCGGTAGACGTCTCAGATGCTGCCTTATGATCTGGTGCTCTCACGGGGAGCTCAGGGGTGAATGAATGAATGCATGGCTGGATGACTGAGTGATGACTGAGAAGGACAGGGAAGGTCATGGAGGCTGGGGGAGGGTGGAGGAGGGTGGGAATGTGTGAAGATGGCTGGGTGAGAATGGTAGAAAATGATGTGGGGGTGGTGTAGGCTGGGTGAGGAGGTGAGTGGGTGGGTGAGGATGGGGGAAATTGAGGGACGGTGTGAGTGGATGAGTGAGAATGGGCGGGGCTGAGTGAGGATAGGAGAGGATGGGTGAGGGTAGGGAGGCTGGGTAAGTGTGAGAGAGGATGGATGAGGAAAGTGTGAGAGATCCAAGGGAACTATCCATGTCTTCCTTTTCCCCTGAGACAGAGAGGGAGAGAGAAAAAGAAATGTCAAAGAGGGATTGAAAATCTGTATCTATGGCATGTTTAACTGTCTGTACTTGAATTTTAACACATTGAGAAAGCACCATGATTTTCTTTGTGAGGATTCACCTCAGAATAAGCTTTTCATCAGACTGAGTTCCATAGCAACAGAAAAAATCTGATATAACATTTTCTCATCACATCCACATGCATTCCTAGGCAGTTTGTGAACAACACACACACACACTGTTTAGAATGACCTTTCCCCTTCAGTGGCTAGCGTATCACCATACAGAGTGTGGTGTACTGCCCTGTCAGAGTCAGGCAGTCAGAAGGGTGACCTGAACAGATGCATTATTAAACAGCGTTGAGAGCACAGACAGCAGGTCAGGATGTCAGAATGGAACACCTCACATCCCACGGCCCCTTCTGCTCCTTCAGCCGCCCCCTACTGGATTGGGGGGTGAGGTACAAGTATTTTGATATTATACTTCTGTATTTAGATCATGTTTGTACTGTATAACTGAAGTATATATACACTGGTCCTTTTGTGTTCCTTCTTATGTCTAAATTTGTGAAACGTGGTACTTTCACTGCTAGGGTTAGGGCTTAGCTCAGACAAAATACTTCTAATGTGTTCAGTTAACAGACAATTTTTAGGCTTGGTGGTGTATATGATGTGTGGAGAGTGGAGAAATGGTAAGAGAGAAGAGAGGAAGGGAGAGAGGGGAGGAGTCTGGCAGAGGTAGAGTAGGAAGAAAAAGTTTTGCAGATGAGGCGAAAAAGTGGAGGGCGCAAGAGCGCCTGAGAGAGAAGGCGGCGGAAGACGAGGGAGAAGAGAGAGGGAGAGTGAGGGGATAGAAAGTTAGGTGACGAGGAAGGGAGCCAGAGGTGGGAACATGCAGAGGAGTCAGACAGGGAGGGTGAGAGAGAGAGATGAGAAGGAGAGTGGGAGGAGAGGTGTAGGGGGAAGGAGAGGGGGGGGGGGGGGGGGCGAAGGCCTCGGGGGTTGTTAGTTTTAATTGGGCCTCGGGCTCCGGGACACGAAGCGACAACATCAAAGGTCAGATATACATCAAGAATTGCTGGGAAAATGTCTAGGGAGGGGGAAGGGAGAGAAAATAAGAGAGAGAGAGAGGTACGTAGAGAAAGGAACAGGAGGGAGAGAGAGAGAAATAAAGGGCGGGAAGGGCGAGAGAAAAACAAATGCATGTGAAGCCATGGAGGGAGAGCAGAACAAGACTGTGAGAGGACTGTGGGGGGACAGAGAGATATGTAGACAGGAGCATTAGCTTGGAAGGGTGGGTAGAAATTGAGAATTAGGCCGAATCCCAATTCTCTGTTTTACCCCTACACCTTAGTTTACCCCTAGCCCTCGTCCCTCGAGGGGTAAGGACTAGGGGTGAAAAAACATAACCCTATGAAATGAGACACCACTGGGTTACGGTCATGTATTTCGATGTCTCCAAAGCAATTAGTGTTATGCACTGATATCAAACGAAATTCGCTGCTAATGGAGTTTAGCTAAATCTGTAGACATGCATGGAGTCCATTCAAGGCTAGTCACAGAGATGCGGAACTGTCGTGAAAATTGGCAATGTAACGTTAGCGTAGCAAACTAGCAATTTTTTTAAACGTTCCAATTAAGAACATGGTTGCAAATATAAATGTACAGGACTGTGTAGAGCACAAAGCAAGACTGCCGTAATTTTTTTACCAATTATTTAAGCAGAAAATATTACATTTATGGGACTCTGGATGATCTGGCCGTCATTGTTGCCGGTTGCGCAGTATTCACATACCCCTTGGTTTCAAGTAAGCTCCCGAAAACACTTGGTTTTAAGGGGTGTGTTTCATGTTTGGGAGTCAGATGGCTGAATGGTTAGGGAATCGGGCTAGTAATCAGAAGGTTACCAGTTCAATTCCCAGCCATGCCAAATGATGTTGTGTCCTTGGGCAAGGCACTTCACCCTACTTGCCTTGGGGGGAATGTCCCTGTACTTACTGTAAATCGCTCTGGATTAGAGCGTCTGCTAAATGACTAAATGTAAATGTATGTAACCCTACCCCTTAGCCCTACCTCTCGGTCAAAACGAGTATTAGAACACCCCTTACTCTCAAGTGAACGCGCTAAACTAAGGGGTAGTTGCCTGACTTTGTCATACTCATAATTCTAGTCAGAATATGAGTCTGATACCTCTCCATTGGGCTGTGAGTCTGGGGCGTGTTTCAACCAAACTCGTGAAAAAAAAGCCTCTTCACTGAATTGGATATACCTACAACCAATCAGAGCAACGTAGTATGTTGTTTGTTGAAAACAAATTCAACCCAAGCGCTCTTTGGTGACGTGGTTGATTACGTTACTGTTGATCATCTGTCCATCATCGTATAAAGCCCGCCCTGACAAATTGATTGGTCCGAACAGCTCCTGTTCGGGCATACTTTTTCCCAAAACTGGTGTAACCCAGTTAAATTGTATTCATGGCTATATAAATATAAGTTAGAATAAATAAGTTCATTATATACTAAATAGCATTTAAGATTAAAAAAGTGAGTTGATTAAAATTTGTTGTGTAATGTATTTGTGCAAATATTTTGTGAATGTATTTTATTGCTGTACTGTTTGGTTATGAGTGACATCTGAGGTCAAAGGACAGGGAAGTGGGTGGAGTTAGATGAACGTGGGGAGAACGAGGGAGTGATTGAGAAAAAGAGTTTAATCAACATATTCACAAGTGTAGTTAAATGAGTTCGACTAGGACTCATTACTTTTGGATTGGGCGTAATATTAGGACAGTTGAGTTGATAACTCAACCGTTGGAGAAGTGGAGTCTAGCTACTGGACAAGTGGCTAGTTTTCCGGCTTAGGCTAAGCTACCAAGCTAGCGGCGAGCTAACGTGTCGGTAGCAAAGTTTGTGTAACCCAAGCCCCCACCCCTAGCAACGGCTCCGGTGGATGTCGGTGGTATTGCATTACGGTTAGGTTTTCGACTCTTCCGGTCGTTTTTATTCTTTTAACTCAAGTCAACATTTACAAAACTATCTCCCCCAATAATTTTTGTTGGATTCTCGAACCTGGCTCATACTACTAGCTTTTTCATAGAATAATTTTTCCAGATTTTTGCTAAGTTTGAGACCAATCCGAAATGGATAAACTAGCACCCCATTTATTTGCTTACGTCAATAAAAGTTGCCTGCAAATGTGCTCGCGTATTCTAACAGGGCACAAGCACAAAAGTTCACGTGGCCGATAGCCGATTTACATTGAGCTGAATGAGCCAAAGACTTATATTGAATGAGCACAGGGAGAAATGGCTTGAGTTGCCTGCCTTGTTGTAGCAAGTTTAGCAAATCGTTGTCACACATAAAAGGATATTGTACCGTGATCAATGAGTATTTGTGTAGCCACACACACAGTGGAGGGAGGGCGGCAGCAGGTGAAGACCAACCGACGATCTGTTTTACGAGAAGAGTTGAACGGTAGCGATGCAGATGACAGATGGATGACCGGTGACACGGTTACACCATAGAGTTAATATAACTAGAGTAAACTACTTTTGTCTTCCATGATGGCGTCCCCATTCATTTCTATGAAAAGTGCTCAGTAGCGCAGTGAGGCAAGCGAGAGCGCGAGACTGGGCGCGGCCATATTTCCACTTCCGTGTCTTCCGGTCTACCTTTAAACAGTGGCTCTTTTTTTCCTTAGCTCCGAGACCTCGTGCAAGCTTGCAACTAGCTGTACACGTCATACTTTGCGACAACCAGTCGCGAGCATAGATTTATATGGTTGAGCGTGTGAGCTAAGGCAGAATCTATGGGCAGAAAGTCCGATAAGAATCAGAGACATGATGCAAACTTAACGGAAATGTATTCTGTCACTGTATAGTATTCCTTCTACTTGTTTTTTAGAAATAGGCTATAGGGCTAAATATAGGGCTATTCTAGATGGAACTCATCACGTGTTGCTTTTTTTCTTTGTGACATGAGTGTGATTTCCAACGCATTGTATCGGATGAAATAAACTGTTAACATGAACAGCTCCGTCGTTGTTCTCGCCAGGCAAAGAGAGCTTAGTTATTTTGGTAACCGAAATCTTCCATAATGCAGACTTACCATAGCTTACTGTCAACTTTATATTCATACGAAATGCCATGAAATTCACGCTGCCTTCAATTTCACATCAGTGTGTCAAAATGAGACCTGTGTTTTATATGTTCAACCTAGAAAACCAAACGTCTATTAATGGATAAAACGTGATCTAACAAGACGTGTTAATAATGTAATAAATAAAAGCTCGAGAAGTGTGTCTAAAATATACTTGTTTGAACATTTGCCTTTGAAAGGGGCATACTCATAGAACCATATAGGCTACAAGACGTTACCATCAGATGTAAGTGGGGGTGAAACATAGTCACTGAGGACCTTCATTGTCCCACAAAAGCAGTCTGGCAAGATCAAAAAAAGAATAATGGGTGTGTTTAACAAAAGCTTCTGAAGGCAAGACTAATATTATTTAAATATATATCATTTCCTATTGTGGTTAACAGATAAAGTATTAAACTTTGTCTTTGCTCCAGATAGACATGTCAACAATCTATGCTCGCGCTTAACATAATATATTTGCCATCATGTCATGAACGTTTTTACGAAAAATCTAATCAGTTTAAAAATAACGGGAATAAACTATATTAACAACATTTCATTTTTCTTTCTGCCCTCCGGGTGAAGTAGCCCTTTTGTTTTGGTTGCTACGAACCCAAGCGACGTTCAGGCCTGCACCGGTGAACTGGGGGTAACTGTGTATCATACTGTTCATGTTGCCGGCTATTTTATTTTCGTTTGGGCCCATGTGTTGTACAGTGTTGAAATGACGTGTATTTGAACATTGATAACTGTATGAACAAATTGTTTTTAAAAAAAAAGTAAATTATTTGTTTCTTTCAAACAGTTGTGTATTGATTTTACATATCTTGAGTTAAATAAGAAGCCCTGCTAAATTTGTTTAAGAATTTAGGTTAGCCACCTCTTTTGATAGCCTAACATGGCTAGAGAGGCGCTACACTAGTGACCCAGACCCAACTTCCCAACCATTTTTTTTGTGGGCGGGGCTAAGTTGGGCTGGCAGCCAGGCTAAAGGGGTAGGGGTAAGACAGTGAATTGGCATCTGGCCTTAGACTGTGAGGGAAACAAATAGGGGGGTGGCAATAGAGAGAGAGAAGTAGATGTAGAGAGTGAGAGAGAGAGAAGAGAGTGGAAAGACAGAAGTAGACAGAGAGAAAGGGAAACAGAGGAGATGTAGAGAGTGAGAGAAAGAAAAATGAGAGTTAGTACGGGAAAAGGGATGTTTCTTTAATTATTTCTCTCGACCATGTTTATTCTCTCCTCACATTTTCCCTCTCTTCTGGTCACCAGTTTTGCTAGACTGCAGTCATCACTCAGTTTATTCTCTCTGTTATTTCTCTCCTTTTTCTGTCCCTCCGCTCTGATCCCCCATCTGTGTTTCATCACTAGGGAAAGCTTTTGCTTCTCTCTTCATCTCGCTCTCTCTCTAACCCAAACCCCCCCCCACCCCCTCATCTTGTCTCTCCAAGCTCAGATCATGACATAAGCCAGGGGTCAGACAGACGGCACTGCAGATGCTAATGCACAGAGAACAGTCTCTCTGTAGCTGGTACCGAAAAGCTAAAAGAATACTTGACTCTGCCAGACTGTTATATCAAAGCTATGGCCCATAGCTTATCTTTGCACTACGGAAGAAAAACTTGTTTTCCTCATCAGATAGACAAACAATTTTCAAAATTTTAAGAGAAAATGTTGCATCAGTATATGAGCTTTGCTACCATAACTTTCACACAAAGGAAAAAACAAAATTTTTATGGAAACAGGAATAAGTCAGTTTGTATTTCTTGTCTGGGGACAACTAGGGATGGTGTTCTAGGCAGTGTTGTAGTACTCAAGACAGGGGCCAGTTGCATAAACTTAGTTTAAGACTGGTCTAAGCCTTAAACTGTCTTAAATTGTCAGGTAAGACTAGTCTAATTAAGCCTGTCTGTTGCAGAAATAGTAAGACTGACTTAATTTGAGGTAAAAAAGTTAGCCACCTCTCCCCGTGGCTAAACCTTGCTGTAAGGGCTGAGATGCTATGCCAACCATCTGTTAGTAAGCTACGTCATTATTTTAGCATAATTTATTACGAAAGGAATTAAGAGTGTTATTTGTAGAGCCAACTGCAGAAAATGTTGACTGGGTTCTGCTTTTCCGTGGAATAAAATGTTTTATTAAAAACGAGTGAGTAAATGACAACATAACTCACTTAATCTACGCCTCCATCTGCGTTGGAGTTGTTGATAGCTAAATGGAAGTAGCGTTGGGGTTATATTAAGAAGCTTTAAAACGCAAAAACTATTTGTTAATAAGACAACTTTTTCAATATTGTATTCCCCCACCAGATACTGTATAGGTTTTCATCAGGTTTAAATGTATCAACATTTCGCTGTTCGCTGTTTTGTCCGCCATCTTTTCTTTTTTCGCAAAGTGTCTTATTTTACCCGTAATGCAAAGCGCAACAGGCTATCTAAGTCAGTCTTACGTTAGTCACTGATCTTAAAGCTTTATGCAACAAGTAAATTGAAGTGTCTATGGCAAGTCGGACTTAAAGTTGCATTTAAGTCTAAGACTAGGTCTATTTTTATGCAACTGGCCCCTGGTGTTGAAGGTCTCAGTGTCGTCTCAGAATCAACTGCATTTTTACTCGGTCTTCTCAGACAAAGAGGACTCCCGAATTTATTTCAAGACCGGTCAACACCACAATTGCGGAAATATTGTAATAAATTGTGGGTTCTCTCGTGTAGCCGTAGTACAGGTATGAGGGTTTAACAATGTAAAAGTCTTTATTGGATCTGGACAAATGGGTTCTCTATAGTTCTTGACAGAGATGGGGACTTGAGTCTGAGACTCAGACTCAAGTCTCACAAACAGTGACTTCAGACTTGACTTGCTACTCGACCCAAAATACTTCAGACTTAACTCGAGCTCCGAGACTCGTCAACAACCTGTTTTCATGCAAAATCTAAATGCATTTAAATGTATTCATGTATTTCTATTTTATTGGCGCACATACGTTGGGGAAACATATGACGAGCTGCATGTTCCCTGCCCTTTGCCATAATGTGCAACATAACGCATGCGCTATGCCTATATGTGCACGCACTCACACATACAAAAAATGCATTGAAGATGGTGACACAGAGTCCTCCCGGAGTTGTGCCTCTTGTCATTTGTTTTGCTTTCAATAACTTTGTAAATAGTGGCGGTAAGCGAACAGCTAAAGTACATGCAAGGTGTGTGGCACCAAAATAAATGATGCCGGATCAGCAACGTAAAACTTCATCAGTCATCTCAAAATGCACCCAAATTGGTCAGTCACTTGCGAAAGTGACGTTAAATTTAGCATATATTTACAGGTAACAAGCTAACCATCGCAAACAGAGACAAACATGTATTCTTTGGTGCAGATACCAAAATGTTGAAAAATACAGAAATTGAAACAGTTCTTAATTTGTGTTTCTTCAGATTGCATTGCAGTAGACCCATAAAGTTATCCTACAACTGACAGGACATACTTGGAATTCATAGGATTTAACAATACAGTGTTAGGGACAGATCAGATGGCCAGACACTTAACCTGGACTCGTGGCAAAAGACTTGAGATTTGACTTGGACTCGAGCTCAAAGGCTTGAGACTTGACCTTCCAAAAAATGACTTGTGAACATCTCTGGTTCATGACCATGGGTGGAATACTCCAGGGCACCAAAAAGGCTACACAGGCACTAAGGTTGTTCAGCTCACCATTGACCACACTCCACCCTCCCCTACTTGGTGTAAGCACGGCACCCTCGAAGCTAGACCAAAACCCCAGTTGACACCCCAACGTCACGGCAATTCCGGCACTCACTTAAACACCCACCTAGGCTACATCACACGTGTAAGGGAGACCCATATAACCCACTTCGGACTGTGCACCTCTTCGAACACTGTTTTCTCCTACTACCTGGTAATTTAACTAAGCCTAATTAAAATTGCACAGGACAAACACAGTTAAGGGTATACTTAGCTCGCCACTTGGTGAGAACCTCCCCTGGGATCTGAGCTTGTGACGCCGTCCACTTTCCCAGGAGGAAAGGTTTACTGGATGGCGCTGTAGGATTCTTTGCTTAATTGGTTATGGTCAATCATCATTTGACAATCGTAGCACTCTCCTACTTCCCCTGCTCCAACTGCTACAGGAGGCAATATTCCTCCCCTCCTGTCACAGGAACACTTAAATCCCCCTCACTAACTGTCTTTGGCCGGGTTTCCCAGATTCATTAAGAAGCTCTTAACGCTAAGATCTTCTTAAGAACATTCTAAGAGCGTTCTAGAGCGCCCTTAGAACATTCTTAAGACACTATTAGACACTATTAGCGTTAAGAGCTTCTTAACGAATCTGGGAAACCCGGCCTTTGTCGCCGGCAGTCCTTTTTACTGCTAATGCCGGGGACACACTACAGGATAATCGGGACGATTTCGCCCCTTCCGACAATCCTAGGTAACGTCCCGATTATCTTGATGGTTCAACTGATTATTTTATCAGATGTTCCCTTGGTGTGAGGTGTGTCAAGAGTGACCGAATCTGCTCGGAAGGACGTCGGAGGCGCCCAAATGTTGAATATTTGCGATCAGAAACCCTGATGTGTGGGGGGAACCCCGAGGACAAACCCAGAGTTTATCACGTGAAACGAAACAATATCCTATCAGAAAGCAAGCTGAGAGAAGACAGAAGCATAACAAACGGAGTCATGGCGCAACACAAAGTTAAATGGAATCGATTTGTGGCAACAGCAAACCCTTTTCTGTATTCCGTGAATTTTCTGTGAAATAATTCCAAACACTATCATCGTAAATTTCTTTCTGTATATAGTCCGCCATGCTTATTTTTAAGTCTCGACAGATTTTGCGAGATTTCTTGTGTTAACAGCCGGGACACTGGTTGGAAATCTGTTTGTGTGTGGTGTGCTGTCTTTGTCAAATCATGGCACACCACACACTGTAGGAGCAAAACGGCTAAATCTAGGATTTTTTGTCCTCATGTTTGTGGTCTTTCACAGTTTGAAAATCTTATAAGGTAAAAAAAAATAGTTGGTAACACTTTAGATGAGCTCACCAAATTCATAATTTATTAACCAATTTGTTACTTATTAGTTAACGGTTTGTTCACCATTTGTTATTTGTTGTTCATACAAAATGTATCATTAGTAAAGCATTAGTAAAGCTAAACCTTAATCAAAACTTCAACCCTAGCCCTAAACCCGAACCCTAACCCTAACTGTGTGAACAAATGCTTTACTAATGATACATTTTGTATAAACAATAAATAACTAATGGTGAACAAACCGTTAACTAATAGATAACAAATTGGTTTATAAATTATGAATTTGGTGAGCTCATCTAAAGTGTTACCGTCTGGTGCCCTGTACCTTAAAACATGTTAAAAGAACTTCTACTCTGTTAATAATGTCTAACATCTCCAGAAACATAATTTTTTTTCCCAAATAAATAACGGACGTCAGCTGCTGAAGTCTCGTTCATTTTTGGCCACTATACTGCGAAATACAACATCATCAGAAATTCCATAGGGATGAAAATGATGAAGGGGGAAAGAACAAGACAGGCAGGAGTCAAAAATAACTTGCTAGATAGCCCAATTCAGAGAACAGGAACGTAGCCCAAAACGCTGTCAAAGCTTTGGTACGTTTGACTAGCCTGTCACTGCATGACTGCCATCCCAGTTTGCTGTAAAGCCAGGCTACATGCTAGCCTGTACAGGTTGCTGTCGGCTAGCTTGTCAAAAGTCCCATACAAGCTGTATAGTATTGCAATCGAAATTTGCACTCATTCTACAATTCTCTCAAAATTATAGTGTATTACACCACACACTGTAGGAGCAAAACGGCTAAATCTAGAATTTAGCGGGTAGAGCATCGGGCTAGTAATCTGAAGATCGCCAGTTCGATTCCCGGCCGGTGCATGTGACGTTGTGTCCTTGGGCAAGGCACTTCACCCTACTTGCCTCGGGGAGAATGTCCCTGTACTTACTGTAAGTCGCTCTGGTTAAGAGAGTCTGCTAAATGACTAAATGTAATGTAAAAAATTAATTCACCTAGTCCTTATCTCAGGGATTATGTTAGCTAAATACTATTTACCATCCATAAATACTTGCCAAATGTCTGTTTGATGTTGCGCTGCTAATCACTCATTGACGTATAAGCTATAGAGAAAACATGACATGGATTTGAGGAAAAATTGGTTTCGTTAATGTATAGTGTAAGGCAAGTCGAATGGATTTGTGAAATGACCTGGCCGGGATTTTATATTTTCGGAGCTGGAAAGAAAGACGTAGCTAGCAGTCATCGATATTGCCTGCATAATCATACAGTATGAACAAATATTGGGGGGGACAAATTGCCTTCGTTAAATATTGGGGGGGACGTGTCCCCCCATATAGTTACGCCATTGCCCCAGCATAACGCTCAGTCACCCATCCCCCAGTAGTGATGTGTCATTCGTGAACGATTCGTTCATTTTGAACGAATCTTTATAAGAACTCGGGAGTAACGAGTCCTCTCAACGAGTGATTCGTTCATTTCCCGACTCTGTCTTTCTATGAGTCTTTGGATCATTTTTCTCGTGACCTGCATATGCTCTGTAGCTAGAGGAAACGAACGATTCGTTCATTTCCCAACTTGGTCTTTCTACGAGTCTTTGGATCCTTTTTTCACGTGACCCGCATTTTATTTTTTAGTAGAGGAAACTGTTTCCTTATTCCCTTTCGCGTGGCCAGTCTTTTAGTAAGACGAGAATGATATTCGCTCAAGTCATCATACTGACTGTTTTTGTTATTTTCACTTTACATTTACACTTACAGTTTAGTGCAGTGTAATTGTTTGACGTGATAATTAAATGCTAGTGTGACATGCAAACTCATGATACATTATTTTAATGCAGGAATTTCTTTTGAGATAGTATCTGCTGGTGCACATGTCATGCACTAACCTATATGAGAATGTCATTCGTGTTTGCAGTGGACGCTCCCCCCCCCCCCCCCCCCCCCCCTCGTTGAAATGAACGAATGACTCGAAAAAAGATTCATTTTACTGAACGAGATTCAAAGAACCGAATCAGTAAAATGAACCAAACTTCCCATCACTATCCTCCAGTGCTCAACTCAGACCAGCCTGCCTCGGCCCAGTCCCCTTTTAACCACTCCACTATCCCCCTATAATCCGCCACACCTGCAACCACTAATTAAATTAGCCTGCAGCTCATTCCTATTACGATATCACTAAATTGCCTGTGCATTAAAAAAAAATATATATATATCATTACTGTTATTGAATGTAAAACATCACGCTTCATCAAATGCAACCAATAACTTCACTAATTTCTCATTTGAAATTACCTATCACCCCTCCCCGCACCCAAAAGTGAATGAGGGAGATAGGTGAAACAGTGGTTCTCTGAGGATGTTGACCAAATCAGCTAGAATTAAATTTGGTTACCTGAACCACAAAGAGTTTACAATAACATCAAAAGGAAACACACAGCCGTGTGTAAATTTTGCAAAGAGACGCTCACTGAGACGGCTGGGACTAGGCCTACATCAAACTTTTACCGGTATTTAGAAAGAAAACAAGCTAAGTGTAAGTGTAAGCTTTGCTAGCTACCTAACGTTTGCAATCTGCCTCTGTACCAAAACTCTTCAGAAATCTCTCCCCCCTTTACCCAAAGAGACTTAGCGAGTATTAGCTACCTACCGTATGTTACGTTATATAGTGTAGGCTATGTTTCAGGGTGCTTGTTTCAGTTGCTTGCCAGCTTTTGTTTGTGATAAACAATGACGTGCCAGGCCACATAAATCTATGTAGCTAATGATTAATATAAAGTTACGTTACATCCAAATGAACTAATGTTAGCTGTAGGGCTGTACCGACTAAGATTTTCTTTGGTCGACCAAGACTCGACTAAAACGTCTGAAGATCGACTCATCGAACTTTGAAACGCTTTTTTTTCCACACAAAAAAAAACACTAATAGCCTACTAATAATAAGACTCGTATCACCAGTCCTGTTGTAACCGAATGGCGATGGTATTTAGTATCTCATACAATGTACTTATAATAATGTGTTAAATATTGTTTGTTTAACATGCAAATCATCAGAGCGCGCTTATCACTTGCAGCATGCGAACTTGCGTAAAAGCTGAGTGGGGAATGGTGAGGGGGACTCAGAGGGTGAGGAGGGGCCGGGGAGGGGGGCAGTCAGAATACACACACACACAACCACACACACTTTACTCTGTCTCTCTCTCATCTTCACACACATACACTCCATACAAACCATATGAGCAGTGAAATCCTCCTTCACACATCGGCTCCAAAATGCAATTTAATAAGACACTTGCGTAGACAAATTAGGCTGTCTACTTTATGTGTGTGAAACGAGGGTGTAACAGACGTGGTCTTGCTCTGTCAGAAGGCTTTATGGACCTTTTTTTCATCCCTGCCTGGTCTCGAACACTGAACTGCCAAGGACAACCACTACCAGCTACGCCAAAGAAAAGCTAGCTATTTGTTGACCCGGGTGGTCTGTTACATAACTGAGGAGTGAGTTTCACGATTCACACCGGTTACATGTTTGTATGTGTGTGCATGAACTTCAGTGAACCTACAATTAGGTCTTCACTGTAAACAAGAGTTATCCTAGACCCTGCATTCACATGTTTTCAGAGTAGGAATCCAAGTTCATACACAGACAGCTATTTTGACCCTGTCATCTCTCTATTAGAGTTCTAGTGCCAAACAGTGTGGCTACCCTGCAGGTAGTAGTCTGTATGACTGGGAGTCCCGGACCAGCGCACTATACATGACATGAGAGGAGATGAGAGGGGACGTGGTAAAGGTGGGAAGAAAGTGAGAAGAGGTCAATGTGAGGGGTGGAGAGAAAGATATGAGGGTGTGCAAGAGAAATACTAAAGGATGGAGAGAAGGTGTAATAGGCAATAAATATTCCCTCTTCTTCCTCCTCTTTTCCTTCCACCTCTCTCTCTTCTCTCCTCCTCCCTCTTTTCTGTATCCCCTTCCACCCTCTCTCCTGTCTCTCAGTCTCCTCTTTTTCCTGTTTCCCCCTCCATGTTTTATTCAAGCTGCTCTGGATATCTCTGAGGATTCAGGGGGGGGGGGGGGGGCACACGAGGGGTTTGAGAGAAGAGAGAGGAATACAGAAAAAGATGAGGGACAGAGAAATGTTCATCTCTCTTCTGACTCCTGAATAAAATAAATGAGTTGGCAAGAGAGGAGGAGTAAGAGGGGGAGGGGAGGAGGAGAAGGAGCGAGGGGGTTAGAAGGGGGCTGTTTGTTTAGGTTGTCTCGTGTGATTTTCGTTATGTCTGGTGAATGACTCCAAACACAACTCACTGTAAGGAAGTTACCCCCTGTGTACAATCCTCGTTTTCTAGCCTCGGTCTCCTTTATCCTATGGACTCCCACACACAGACAAACAAACAAGCTCATGCACACACTGAAATGGACACATACAGACTTACCTTGAGGCACATACACAAACACACAGACGCACACACACACACACTTACTTTGAAAGTCACATTGGCATGGTTCACAACACCTTTTATACAAATTGAGTAAAGGGTCTCTGCGATCAGGACGGGACAAGTTTAATATGGGCATAACATCTATCGATGTCACTCCTGGCTGAGCGATCTGTATGTCACTCGCTGGAAACTAACGTTACACACGTGATTGTCACCTACCCTGGCTCTGACTTATGATGCTAACTAGACACAAATGTAGATCACACGCATATGGAGGGGGTGGGTGTTTATGTGCCATGCATGTATTCAAATGTCTTGGTTAGGCACAACAGACACTGACAAACCCATACACACGTGGGAAAGGGGAATGCAATCCTGCTGACCCAAGTGCGTACAGTACGATGGTGGACACCAGAGATATATATGGATATAATCATGTTTATTTTAAACTAAACTAACAACCTCGACAAGGTTACTAGGGAACGGAGAGCAGTGCCAAATAAAAGAACCGAGTAAAACGCCCTGCCTAAGCATATAATAACTAAACAAAAGTACAATAGGCGGTACCCGCACCCTACCTAGCACGTCTTAACTACGTGATGGGAGAGTAGACCCATGGGTAGCTTGCTTATCCCCTTGTTCCTTGCCGGGGAAAACATAAAACACTACACGAGTGTCGCCACAAAAAGGTTTTCTCAAGACAAAGGTACAGCTCTCCCTCACAGAACTCAACACTAAAACACACAACAAGTCAATTACACACACAAGACTTGGGGTGACAGCTCTCCTGGTATGTTGAGGCGAGCAGCCTTTATACGTAGGCATGGGGATTGGCAATTGGTCGGTATGGGATGGACAGGTGAGTGGTTAGATGAGGGAACCAGCATGGACCAATCAGGAAAGTTCTGTGAGATGAATGGAGTAGGAGACAAAAAGACGGGGAGAGAACACAAAACAAAACACAAATACAGCACGAAGACATGGGACATAACACACACACACATCTGAGCACACACACAGAGACACATCAGTAATACATTTTGTCATTTAGCAGACGCTCTTATCCAGAGCAAATTTCCAAATATCCAGTAATAGCTCATTTTTGAGTGCTGTTAATATTCTCAGTGAGAATGCAGAAAAGGCTAGCAAGCAGATCACACCTATAAGGTGACTATTTCTCCAGCACAAACAATGCATAATGAGAGGCATTCACTGGAGAGACAGAAAGAAAAAGAGTCAAATACAAAGAGCCATACATACAGGAGAGAGAAATAGAGGAAGTGGGATATAGACATGGAGAGGGAGGACTGGAGATGTAAGGAATTTAGAATTGTTGACAGAGGCTTAATGATGAGAGGCTGGTGGGGAGAGTATTGACCTTTCTCTGTTTTGTGGGTAATTGGGTTAATTAAAGTGTTTTTAGCTTTTTAACTCCAGACAGCATGACAAACATGATGCATCCTCTGCTTTAATCTCTCTCTCCTCATAGATTTCTCAGATTTTTATTTATTTATTCCCCCTTGTTCATTTGTCTCTTTCTCTCCCTCTTTCTTCATCTCTCTCTCTCTCTCTCAACATGTTTCTCTCTTAAACATAGACACACATGCCTCTCTTTATTTCTCTTTCTATTTCTCCCTCATACACACAAACAGGCCCAAAACATATACATGCATAAAAACTCCCCAGAACCCCACACACAATGATTTCAGCGCTCTCTTTTACTGACTGCCACTATGGGCCCTCTGAAGTCACAGACGGAAAGAAAGAAAGGAAGGAGGAAAGGAAAGAAATGTCAGGAGAACAAAAGAGAAAAAAAGTAAAGGATTTGGGTGGATTTGGATGGTTGAATAGGGTGAGAAAGAAATGTAGATGTGGTGAAATGTAATGCTGGGGAGAGGAGAGAGGGAGATAAGAAGAGTGGGCATTTCAGAGTGAGCTGTTTAGTTATATAAGTAGCAAGTAGCCTTCCTCTGGTACCGTTTTATGGAAGCATAATACACTGTGTATCATTATGATGTAGAACCCTGACACTCACAGGACTCACTCTGTACGTGTGTGTGTGTGTGTCTGATACATTCTGCATGATGGAACCTTGGATGAAAACTTTGGAGCAAATGAAAATTTCATGGGCTGCTGCCTTCATGGCCTAGGCTTCCTCCCACCACTCCTCCCCCTAAAAGTATAACCATACCCTGTCAAGACGAAAGGTGGTTGAAGTTAGTCTCTCCTTATCCTCTTTAATTTTTTGTTTCTCACTATCTTCCTCTCTCCCTCTTTCTTTCTTTCTGTCTTTCTCTCTTGCTCCATATTTTCACTCTTTTTCTGTGAAGCTTGGTGAAGTGTTTAAGGTTTATCTCAATTACCGTACTAAGATACTTTGAATGACACAGGGATCCACTTGATTTCTGTCATAACACGTATCCCATTGACACATTACTTACCCCCGCACTGTGGTTTAAAATTATTGTTCTATCTTTGTTGCAAGGGGAAAACATCTGATGCGTTTCTGATGAAAACCTGCAGACATATCCCAGACAGAGACCAGCCAGCCTGAAACACACATATACACAAACATAGACACCAACAAATAAACACACATCAACCCACACACACACATACTCACACAGACATGCACACATAAACACCGACAAGCACATACACACAGCCTTCCTGCCAGAACCTAGACATCTGGCTGTATTTACATAGACATTAAATTAGTTACAATATCCATCGGATGCCTAGCGGCGATGCGACAGCATTAAAGATGATAAAAGCAGATCTGGAAAGACCCTGCTTGGATGGGTGGAAGACACACACTCACGTAAACACTTTACAATAATATGGAGTGTATGGGGTATGTGGTGAATGAGGGAGAGAACAAAGTAGAGGGAGAGGGCGTAAGACAGAGAGAAAGAGAGAGAGGGATTAACAACAGAGATACAAATTGAGAGAGACAGAGACTGAGATACAGGCAGGGAGAAAGACATAGAAAGAGGGGAAAGAGAGAGAGAGAGAGAGAGAGAGAGAGAGAGAGAGAGAGAGAGGGAGGAAGACAGGAGGAGAAAGAGAGAGTGAGCATGAGAAAGAAAGAGTAACAAATAAAAATAGAAATGGAGAGAGTGAGAGAGATAGATGGATGGATGGAAAAAAAGACAAAGACAGAGAGATGTTGTTATGGCCTATAGGGCCTTGCAATTTAGTAACCCTGTTGAGTTTGCCCCTCCCTCTCAGTCTCCTCCCTATCATTCTCTGCAGGTGTCTGTCCGGCATTGGCCAGGATCATCGTGCTAGATCTGGTTTCCGCCCAATCGTGTTCCCGTCCGTCTGCCCCGCTGCCTTTTATAAGCCGGAACTGTCCTCGGTTCGCCAGCCAGCCATCCGTGTTCTGTGTACATTATCAAACTCGTGCATTTAGAAGAGGTTTGTAAGCTTTGTCTGTTTAGACCTTGTTAAGTCTAAATTGTTTGTGTTTTATGGTTTATTTTTGTTTGTTTGGTCACTCACAGGAGAGAGGGGTCAGATAAGCTGTCCATGGGAATAAACTACCATCACACAGCTTACTCCTTGTTACAACACTAGGCAAGGAACGATGCCGCCCCATGTAATTTCTGATAGAGAGGCATTATTTGGGTTAGGCAGGTTATTTAGCACTTTTATGTTTTCTTTTCTTTGGCACCATTCATGGTCCCCTTGTTCTTCTGTGACGCCTTCTTTGTATGTAAATAACACATGGTTATCGACACCCTGTCTGTATCGTGTTGGCTAGTTGTTAGACCCTCATTCGCCCCTATACATAGGATATAACCCTTCAGTCGTAATAGTTCAAGAAAGAAAAGAGAATATCTTTCTGTTTACAGGAACAAGATAAATAGGAGGACTTGTGTTTAGAGAGTAGTGGCCCGTGATAAAACATTGTTTTTGTAAATGTGAAGACAGGAGAGATGTTAGCACACAAACACATAACCACACCTGCATGCTCCTAATTACAGGCCACTGGGTCTGTCATTCCCTGTCATTCACTCTTATTGATAGTATTTGCACAGCTCTAATAAGGTTAATAAACCAAGGACCAAGAAGTGTGACAGAAAGGGAGAATGTTTGCGTGGGTGAGAGTTGCCGTAGTGGTGTGTCCATGCGTCCAGATAAGTTCATTAAATGTGTTTGTGTGTGTATGTGTTAAGGGGTAGGGAGGTAATACAAGAAAGAGAGGTAGAGTGGGAGAGAGAGGACAACACTGTAGAGTAGAGCCTAAACAATAACCTGTTATGATTAGTAGCAATTAAACAAGCCCTGTGTGTATGTGTGTCCTACTGACAGTCTTGTTTTATCTTCTGAGCAAACAGTCCTTCAACAGGATATTGAAATGCCATGGGCCATGTCATCAGCTGATGGTTTATGGTGTTGGGAGGCAAGGAGAATGGGGGAGGAAGAGGGGAGGAGGCTAGTTAAATGTGTGTGTGTCTGTGTGTGTATGAGACTGTGTGTGTGGGGGGGGGTTTATGAGTATGTTTGTGTGTGCATGCGTGCATATTTGTGTTCATGTGCAGTCGACAAAGTTTGGGCTGGAGGTATTCAGGGGTAAACTAAGCCGATCCCTGTGAATGTGTGTACAAAATGTGTCATGTGTGTGTGTACGGACCCAGTATCAGGTACCAGCCCAACAACATTTGCAGCCTGCTCAATGGGAGGCATGTGGAGTGCAGCAAGGTGAGACTCACCTCAATAAAACTTTTAAGAGGCATCAATGTTTAAGTAGGACTTTTACAGCCAGCGTCCGCCCTCAACAAATGCAAAGCGCTGTCAGCCAAATAAGTAGACTGACACTCTGAAAACCCAGAGCTGGAGTTGCCAACCTCTCCCTCCTCTCTTGCCTCGCTCACTTTCCATCCTCCTCACCCCCAACTCCGTTGACATGCGTAGGAGATTGATGTTGGCTACAAGGTAATATCTTTTCATCGCAAATGGGAAGTATAACACGGCAGGAATCTTCTTTCTTTAATACTTGTATATAAATATATATATATCTCTCCAATATATATATCTCCATGGAGATTGATAGATATCATAAAAATTAAAGGCTCAACTTTGAGGTCAGGAAGATAGATTCCTTGTCAGCGCTTCTTTAATAGTGAGAGAGGAGACCAGAGGAGAAGAGCGTGGAGGGGAAAAAGACGGAGGAGAGCAGCAGGGAGGGGTGAGAGATGGAGGACAGAATTGAGGAGGGGGTGGAACGTAGTTCTGAGGTTATGAGTTTTTTAATCAATAATGTTTGTGGCTAAAATATTATTGGAAAAACTCCAGTAGGTAGAGGGTCCCTGGTATGGATGTTTGTGTTTGTGTGTGGGTCTGTTTTTGTGCACATGTTTACAGTATATGCATATGTACAGGGTTTGAATAACGGGTGGGATTAGGGGGGTTTGACCAACCTAATTAAGACTTGGGCACCCCAAAAAGAGGTAAAACAACAGGTCGGGGGGCCTGTGATTGTCATTATAATTCGCAGTCCTGTGTGTTTGTGAGTGCATGTGCAGCATGGGTTTACATGCATTTATAATGCAAATGTACATGAAATGCAAGATGTAAAGTGCCTGTGTGTGTGTGTACATTCATGTTTATGACTGTAATGCATATGTAATGCATATGTCCATTAAATGCATATGTAGAGTGCCTGTGTATGTGGGTGTGTACATGCATGTGTGTGACTCATGCATGCTGGGCTATGTATGGTGTTCCCCGTGGGTGTGGAGTGTAACACAGGGAGCCATTAAATAGATCCTAGCACCACACAATGAGTGCAGTGCTCAATATTTAATCTCAACAGATGGTGGGGAATTTGTCAATCCCTTTTTGATGGCCTCACTATTCAACCAAAAAATGAAATATTAATTAAACAAACAGCCTGTCACTTTTCCTTAGTTCACAGACGGGTGTGTGTGTTGGATGGGATGTATTTGCGATTTAGCTGGGTGATTTAGCATCAGGTAAACAACCTCTTCACCAGAGGGCTTTAACAGCAAGAACAATAACCACTATAGTTCATCCTCTTTAGGCAGGGTCTTTAGGCTCTCTCTCTGGGATTCACTACTGTGCCTTGCTCGGGGCTCTAATTTCACACGTCTGGAATTAGGAGATTGCGGTTTCACATCTTCATTTCACCAGGTAATGTGGAGAAAGCACCAGTTTTTTATTTGTCATTGCTTCTTCCCAGGTCTTCACGTGGGAGGTTCTGGCCTCAAATCCCTGTACTTTTGATCTGCCAATGGATTAAAGATTTACGCACAATGGCCTGATTTTGCACACACAACATATACTGTCGAGTAAAACATACTGTGCAGTTGAATCTTAACCTACTTTGCTATTATATGCATAGTGCTTTCTTACAGTAAAACACATACAGAGGTCAAGAGCACAAACAATACACAAACACACACACAAATACTTGTAAAACCTTACTCACATACACATACACAGACAGAGACAGTGATAGAGTGTTCCTCTTTGTTCATTTGGAGGAGACCCAACTCATTAGGGTGATTGTCTGGAAAGCACCTTTGACCACAGATCATGAAGCACATAATTGGGCCTGGATTTACAGCAGGGAGTGTGTGTATCTGCATGTCTGCGTTTGTATCCGTGTGTGTGTGTCTGCGTGTGTGTGTGTGTGTGAGAGTGTTATCTGGTTGTTCTGCTTGTTGGGCCCCAGAAGGAAGATAAGCATCCTGCAATACTCAAAGTGTTTCTACAACAACTGGCACGGCCCATGTCCTTGACATACACAGGCTGAAGTAGTGGGCACAGTTCTTGACGTTCTCCGGAACATCCTTGTCCAATAGGGAGAGCAGGGTGTTGGTCAGGCTGTCCAATCCCGGGTTGCCAAAGTGGAGTGCGCTCTCCAAGGTCTTCTCCAAGATGGCAGCCACCACCGCCCTGATCTCCCTCATGCTGCATTCCAGCAGACACACTCTGGAGGGGGGAGGGGGGGAGAGAGAGAGAGAGAGTCGACAACAGATGATTTTAACATTATTTCAACTGTGGATTCAACGTTTTCGAGGCTCGCGTGAACAATTTAAGGTTTCCCTGACGTATTAAAGATGGCACAATTGGACTGGAAAGCCAATAACAATACCATATTTAGTCAAAAGTGACCCGTGTGTGTAATAAATGTAATACAAAAAGAATTCTCACTTGTTAAAAACCCTGACATATTTGGTCTTGACACACACCACACACGCAGTTAAGGCATGCTACTGTGCCTGCGTGTCTTTGTTGTGGGTGTGTGTTCGTGTGGGAGAGGACTGGCGTGGAGCGTGGCCCAAAACGTCCGATATGCAACAGCCAATCACAGCTAAGAGCTGAACTCACCCTATCTCCACACACACACACACACAAACTGGAAACAACCAACTCACACACGCACACGTTGATGTGGGAAATGTTACACTTCGACACCCACTCACAACCCCTTTTTCTTCCAATCACCATTCAGGAGGCACGCGGCGCCACACAGGTGCATTCAATATGCCCTCTGTCCCGCTGGATGTAGGATAACCGGCACGCTAGCGACAGCCCCGGGGAGCCCTGTACCGTGACGTGCCTGGGATGACCGTGCGTGTGTTTGTGTCCATCTGTGTGTGTGTGTGCATGCGCATGTGTGTGTGTAAGGTTGTGGAAGCAAAGAATGCCCATGATGAGAACCAGAAAGGTGTGTTAAGAATGTTTACCTCTCAAGTAAATCTCTTGGTGAGAATCACACTTGTTAATTATCTCTGTTTTTAAAACATTTAAACAATTCCCACACCGCAGAAGTGTAGTAGTTAGCTAGCACTACAATGTACAGGGGCTAAGTCTGAATTTAGGAGCAAAACGGAGCACAGCTGCCAGCTGTAGGCAGGGGCGCCGCCAGGAATTTTGGGCCCCATGAAAAAAAAAGAGAAGAAAAAGTTTATAATTTCTATTAGTTTTTCTATTATTGGGGCCCCTGTCAGTCAGGGTAAGTAGGGCTTGTGAGACTGCTTACCAAAAGAAGGGGAACCCACTTGTCTAGCAAATTAAGACATGTTTGTTGGTACCTAGCGAAAAGTAGCCTCAACTTTCCTAGACTTATAGCTACGGTACTAATGCTGAGGGCTCACTGATATCACTGTCTGTCTTACGAGAACGGCTTACTGTCTTACTGACGTTGTGACGTTAGGCTAGCACTGAGGTCCCTTGGTATGGTCAGGTTAATATAGTTGCAGAATGTCAAAACCCAAACCCTTTGGATAAAGATGACACAGTGAGAGATTGTACAATGATAGAAAAGGTACAGTAATGGAGATAGAGTACAGGAAGTGACTTAGACAGAGTAAAAGAAGTGAAAGAGAGAGAGAGACAGAGAGAAAGTAATATAATTTGAGGTTGTATGTTGTGGTTGAACTGTAAGCTCCTTTGTTCATTGTTAAGGAACATCCTGGGACTACTTTGCAGAAAAGGAGTTAGGTCAAGAGGGGGTGAAGGATTTAGAAGAATTAGTTTGACCTAAGGTGCTGACCACCCTGTGGGACAGTTGACCCTTGGGGGTGGGTGGACATCTTTTACAGCCTTCTATCCAAGATTCTTGATACAATGCAGTAGTTTGACCAGGGGGTGAAATCCGGACACACAAAGTCTAGGTCACTTACTCCGTTACTGTTTACAACGTTAGCTTGGCTACTTGTTTTGCGTAGCCTTTTCAGCGTGGGATATATAAGGTGTGGCGTGAGAGCGTGAGAAATGGTTGAAATGCGTTCGTCACACAGCGAACCCGTGAGAGTTGGCAGCTCTGTATTTTATAGTCCGCTCAGCTCATAGAACCAACACTGGCTTTCCCTTAGCCCGAAAGCTAACGTTATGCTAGCAAGATTCAAAGGCAATAACATTGTGTAAAGTTGACAAACAGTAAATATAATTTTACACAATGTTTGTTTACAGAACTTAATGTTTTCCCCAAATCAATGTCAAGATTTTCACAAACAAAGTAGTTATCGGCCGCAGCCTGTGTAGCGAGTTGAATAGCAAATGGATGTGAAATGATGACATCAAAGTTGACATATTCACCAAACATTAATTATAAGTTGATAGTATGTTTAACAACAAGACTAGCCAGCCATCCTCCCATTGTCCCCAAATCAAATAAAGATTTTTACGAATAAAATAATCGGCCAGCAGCGGCTACTGTCGTGTTGGCCGCAGCCTGTTTGAAGTAGGCTAGATTGACTCGGGAGTAGCGAGTAGTCTCAGAGAGCGATTCGTTCATTTTCTCCTGGCCGAGAAAGTTACTTTCTGTTTCCTCTTCTGAACCTATGCAAGTCACGTGAAAAATGATCCAGAGACTCGTACCCGAAGACCCAGGATGTTTATCAATCCACGTTTTTTTACGTTCTTGTGTTCTTGCGAACTCGTTTGACGTAATCTTTTATTGCCCAAGTACGGTTCCAATCCAAAGAACACAAGTCACCAAGAACGCCAAAAATACCCGGAAATGCATCGGATGGTGACTTGACCATGAGAACGCTTCTGATTTCCCAGAAGTCATTGCAAGATGTCAAGCGAGGCGGACAAACCTCACAACTGTAATTTTTAACTTTTCATATCTCAGCTAAACGGTACGTGTAAATCAGCATCTGAATTAAAATGTGACGAGAAATAGGCAGTTCAGTCGCTGAAAATGTTCTTACTTTATTGATGAAACGGCTAATTTGTAAATTTGCTCCGACTTGTCGATAACCTAGCTAGTAGCATCTCAGTGCAGTGCAGACACTAGTTAACAGGTAAGTGAGCTAACTGTAAGTTAGCAAGGGCTACAGAAAACGTTAAATTACAGGTAGACAGACCATTTTTTAGCTTTGTTATCTAGTTTTTGTAGTTAGTCAGTGTTATCATAATGCTGCGAGTCCAGGAAAACCCTAACCATCTCAATTCATTCTTCGTCCTTGCGTCCTTGCAAGACCATTCTCGCAAGGAGGCTTGCCAGAACGTTCTTCAAAAGAACGTACCTGCGTTCTCAGCGTTCTTCGGATTAATAAACAGCCCCAGTCAAAATGAACGAATCAAATTTTCACGTGACCTGCATAGTCTCAGTACTGCTAGGTAGAGGAAACTGAAATGATTAGTTCATTTTGTCTCAGTTTTCGGGTACGGGTCTTTGGATCATTTTTCACGTGACCTGTATAGGCTCAGAAGAGGAAACAAAAAAGGATTTGTTTACCTCGTTCCATTTCACGTGACTAGGTTTAGTAAGACGTGAATGATATTTAAGCAATAAGCAGGGCCGGCCCAAGCCTTTATGGGGCCTTAAGCAGAATTGATTTAGGGGCCCCCCTGTGACACAAATATTATTGATTATTTTTAATGCTTGATTATTCACACACTATTTATCTAATGCACTAATTAGCAATATTATTAGTTGTGTTGCTTACATCATAACATTTTTACCCTTATACAGTTTTTTATTTTAACAGAAGCAAACCCACAAGATTGGTCAGGTGATGATTTGAACTTTAAGTATTCAAAGTCATACAGTACTAAGTGGTGTAGGGCTGTTTTGGCAGCCCCTTTGTCACTGGTCACCCAGACACTCGTCTGGGACAGTCATTGATTTACATGAATGCTAAAATGACAATCACACCTTAATGACACACCTCTGGAGAGGTGGTCTCAACAGTTGAAGAGGAAGGTGGACAGAGGAAGACTCTGAAATTATCATTAAAAGTTGTGTTCTTGAAAATAAGGTTCTAAACAACTTTTAATGTCATGTTTGATATGCTTCTTATTGTTTCTTATTTTATGTATTACATGCTAGTAATAATTGTAATACTGTAACATGTACGTGTACAGGGTTTACAGAGTTTGTGCCTGCAGCAGACCAACATGTGTTTAACATATTCCCCTGTCTTGCAAGGGAACCACTTGGTCTACTGTAACCTTGATTAATGATCCAATTTGAATTTGTATGCGTTTAGACTACTTTTCAGTCATGTGACCGGTGTCCCCATTTTAGTCAGGTTTGGGTGTATATAGGAAGAAGTGTTACCAATCACTTCGAGTTTTGTTTACGATACAGCTCCGGTGCATTAGGCGCCTAGTCTTCATTGTGAATACCTTTGTTAACCATTGCTCTGAAGGTATGTTTTGTATTTGATGATATTTCATTATCATTGTATTGATTATCTTACTATTTAGATAATAAACTATTATTGTGCATTTTGACGTTACTTGTTCTCTTTGAAACGTATCTATCAAGCTACGGCGGTGAAAACTTAGATCTAGTCTGGTTGATGCGGCTAACTGATTATAAACATAGACTTTTGGAGTAGGTTTTAACTTAAGGCCTCTGAGTCACTTACAGTGGATCTCCACGCTCCGAAGGAATTTACCGGGGCCTCTGAGTGATCGATTACATATCCTACTAGGTCTACTATGGTTAAATCTATATTATAGTAGAGATAAACGACTGTTTAGTGAACACACATACTTTAGGGTCGGTGCTTTGATCAAGCAGACGATTTTTACCTACGTCAGAGTTTCATGTCATTAACTGTTTAGCGCTCGAGGTTACAGGTAACGCACTTGTGCACATGTCTTAAAATTGGAGTCAGATATTAACGAGTCAATTATCTCCCTGAGAATCTAACCGACAGGGAATTGTGGTTCCCAAGCCAGGGACAAACACCAAGCGTCTCTGGCCTTTCGATTCACCGACTACAGTGGTGTACTTAATGTGGTGTACTGAAAAGTAGCTAAATAAACCAGACAATGCATCTATTGTACACAACTTAACCTCTTTAATAGCTTATGGTATAAACTAGAAATGTGCAAAAGTGCAAAACATTCAACTCCAAATAACTTAAAGATAAACAGTTTTTTGTTATTTCTTACAAAACTGATATTAAATTAAATACCTACAATATAAATAGGCTTGTTGAAAACGGACCTGCTGTATCAACAACTGTGGCACTGGCACTTGGGGCAGGAGGCGTTGATTGAGACCCAGCTCCAAAATATTTCAACAGTGCTCCTAGGGAAGATTCATATGAGTAGGCCTACATAGTAGATGGATCAGAATATTAATTTAACAACATAAATGATTTCACAGAGCAGCAAGCCATCTGTACACCTGAAACCCCAATTCTTAATCTATAACTAGCTAATTGAGGCATGATGATATTGGAATATTATAGAAATGACCCCAAAAGGGTAGGATCTATGCAAGCTTCTCTATGCTAGCTTTGTTAGCGAGCTTAACTGTCAAGTAGCCAGCTTATGTTAGCTCACAACGTAGCCTAGTTAGCAAACCTACCTTAAAGCAAAGTTCAATGGCAATCGAAATTTATTTTGAAATGTATTTAGCTAGTATGCACTCGCCTAGGTAAATCCACCTAGATGAATGCATACTAGCAAAATACATGCCAATTTTAAAGGGGGGGATCTAGCTATTGTTATATCCTGTAAGATAGCTAGTCTAAGTGTTACACTAAAATGATAGCACTAGCTAGTTAGCTCTAGCTAACGTTGAAGGCTTGTTTGATGCATCTATCTCTAGACAGTAAATGTTAATGGTTAAAAACTGTAATTAATCATGCAAACATACCTTTATCTTGCTGTTTTTTTCTTCCTCTGTTTTCTTTTCTCTGCACCAGAGGAATATGTCCTTTTTTGTGCCACTGCTTTTTGTCGTGTCAGATTGCGATTGCCGACTGATCTTTTCTGTTCTCGAACAATCGACAACGTCATGTTGCTGTATGAGTGCTGACAAAGGCAGGCCCCCAAGATAATATATTAAACCAGTAGTAGTAGGCTAATATCTTTCTTGCCAGTCGGTCAACATAATATTGAGATTATTGCAAATTTGTATAATTACCATTAACATAATATAATTGTAAAATTAAGATGCAACTTAATGTGCTCTTGGGGGGGCCCTGATGGCCATGGGGGCCCAAAGCAGCCGCTTAGTTCGCTTATGCCTTGGGCCGGCCCTGGCAATAAGCCCCAAGCTGTGGTTTGCGCTGATTTTAGAACAGGTAAGGGGAGTTGTTACAGTGCGTTCACACTGAAGCCACGCGAATTTGCCATCGCTTGCCTTCCCACAGTTCACCACGCTCGGGGGCGTTTCTAACAGATAAATGTAGAATGTACTAGTTCTCTAAAGTCACTATTGTAGTTGTCATGGCCAACTGTGCAGACTTGGGTTTACGTAGTTGCAACATCGATCAAAATACAACTTGTATGCAACATACAAAACTGTTTAATAGACATACACGTTGACATGTGTAAAAAACGTTTTACTATATTCCTGCTAATCTGTCGATACGATAGAGAGTTCCAGCCGGGTTAGCTAGATAGTTACCACAGATGAAGTTACGTAATGTGACTAAACTGAATTTGAAAGTACAAGCACCCACAACTTCGGCAAACCTTGCGCCATGCATTGTTTTTTTTAAATTAACATCTCTGTACAAATACAGCTATGTATCTTACAGGACTGGGTAAGCAGCCACACAAACGATTAGTTTCTCCTCCACCTTGAAACCTAGAAAGCTAGAAATGTTTGCCATGGTTGCTACGTTACGAGAAACAAGAAAACACTCCAATTGGCCATCGCTAGCGAAAATCGCTCCTCATTTGCATAAAGTTGAGAAAATCTCAACTCTGTCGCGTCGCTACCCACAATGCACCACGCAAGCGATTTGCCTGGCTCCATAGAAAATGAATGGAAAACATGTTGTCGCTCGCATCACGTCGCTGCAGTGTGAACGCACTGTTAGGCACAACGCGAAGCGGAACCTTCTAAAACTGTTACTACAAATATTTGATATGGTTTCATAAATAAAAACAATTAGAAACAAAATAGTTTAATAATAAACCGTCATTCTTCCGCCACTACAAAGTATAGTTCCTACATAAATTGTTGCCACGCAACAGCCAGATGGACACCTCGCAGTCTTTTTTTATTTGAAATATTCGATGCGCAGTAATATGGAATGTTAAAGAATGTTATGAGGACAACCTGTAAGGTTATGCTGGATTTTACAACGGCATGGAACGTGATATAGCCAATCACAATCAAGGATGGGAACAACCAGTTTTAGAATAGTTCACAAGTAATAATTAAAGGTTTCGTTATTTTGACTTTTTTTGTATTTAACTTACAGTTAAGTGCAGTGTGAAAACGAAATGGTAGTGTGAAATGACCATTTAGAATCATACAAACTGTCACGCTGCACATGCATCTCCCCCCCGATTCATTCATTTTACTGTACGAGATTAAAAGAACCATTCGGTAAAATGATCCGAACTTCCCCTCACTACTTGATTGACTAGCGAGGTGAATAGCGAATGGAATGTGAGATAAGCAGTTACGTGACACTGACAGTAAACTCAGAAAAGTTATATTTTCCAAATAGGTTAAAATAAATATTTAAGTCACTCATTGTTGTTATTACATGCTTGTTAAAATCTTTCAAAATTGTAAATGGAGGCTTTGACTCCATCCCTGTTGTTATGGTTACTTATTTCAGACACTTAGTACAGGCCCATATACTATGTAGCCAGCACAATAATTTGGAACGGTGAACAGACAGTTTTGCTGCAACTAAATAGTAGGTGTCCGTATATCACCGGATAATGGACACCCCTGCAGCCAATCAGAATCGAGTATTCAACCAGACCATAGTATAATGAGAAGATGCTAGATTACCTTTTCCTGATAAGACATCCATTGTGGAGAAGAGTGCGTTTAATGTTTATATTGATTGATTGTTGTTTAGAGAGACAAAAGGCCTGTTCCATAAAGGCCACTCAAAAAGCTGGACTTAAAGTCCCAAACCTGCCTTGAATTAGCTTAAGAAGTCAAGCGGGGCTAAAGCGGTTCCATAAAGGCCAATTTCAGCTCACGCAATCCTACTAATTCAAGTCAGATTTAAGTAGTCAAGCTAATTGTGCGTGCACCCTATTCTTAAGCAGCCCGAGAGGTAGAACATGGATTATATCGATCCACCACAGGAAAAAGCAAAAAAGCACCACGGCACCACGGCACCACTTCATCAAAATAAAATGACACGCCATGATAGACGTGAACGACAGGCTACGTAAGTCAATGTCCTTTTTTATAGACATTTACTTCATTGATTAAAAAACATACACCCTCAAAACACATTCAATTATATTGACTTTGACATAATTTATATTGAGCCAATATATGATGCCTAAACATTTGAAATCACAAACTACCATACAGCCATTTATTTATTTATATATTTGTATTTCACCTTTATTTAGCCAGGTAGGCTAGTTGAGAACAAGTTCTCATTTACAACTGCGACCTGGCCAAGATACAGCATAGCAATAAGACACATACAACAGAGTTTCACATAGTAGCCATACGTTTAACATAGGCTATGTAGGTTTTTATCATTCTAAAATCATTGTTCATCATTGTTTAATGCATTCGGCTAAATGTTGTAGCCTATCTATTTAAAGGTCCCATGACATGAAATGACATCACTTTAGGCCTTTGAGAAAATGAAAGCTTAAACGCTCCCCTTTTTCTGCTTTGCCTGCACAGAGAATTTGGCTCACCAAGAAGAAAATTAGCTACGACCGTTTTCCTCAAGACATATGGCTCGCAAACGACCGAAGCATGGCAGTTAGCCCCACCTCTTTCTCCCTCATAGCATTTAAAGCTACAAACACAGAAACAGCACATCCATAAAGGAAAGCTCATTGTGGGACTGCTCGTAGTGGATGTAATTCTGCACCAAGGCTGAATTTCGGGAAAGAAACTTCAGTTACAGTATTAGGGGACCACTAAGGCCTATATAAAAGCATCCAAAAACAGCATTTCATGGGATCTTTAAGTTGATTCTTTATAAATGTAGCCTACATATTGAATTGAGGGAGAATGATAAGATGAGAATGTATGTGGTAAATCATTGTTTTCCCGTTGGGTCACGTGTTACAGGAATGTCTGGTTAAGCAACGACACAGGCTCAGCCTGACAGTTAGCCTGCCCCGAACCAGGATAGTTACATTACATTTACATTAGGCATTTAGCAGACACTCTTATCCAGAGCGACTTACAGTAAGTACAGGGAAATTCCCCCGTGGCAAGTAGGGTGAAGTGCCTTGCCCAAGGACACAACGTCATTTGACATGGCCGAGAATCGAACTGGCAACCTTAGATTACTAGCCCGACTCCCTAACCGCTTAGCCACATGACTAATGAACTAGAAGTGAGTCAGACTGACTTACATAAGCCTGGGCTATTCGGTAAACTCTTTAAGGCTTTATGGAACAGGCCTCTGATGCTTGAAAATTCCATGGCACTCCTTTAAATATTGAAACGTAAGATAGGTAGGGCATCAGAACTGTGAGACACTGTTTGGGCGTGCGCTACTTCTGATCCCATGTGATACATGGACAAGTGGTTATGAGTTATTGTCTTATGTTTGTGTGTTGATGATGGTTACGTTGATATAAAGTTTTGTTTGAATTTAAAGTCTTGTCTAGAGGGTCTTTATCACTCGGCTGAACAACATTTGCGTTACGTGTCCTTCAGTAGATCGGTCTCAAGAGTACTCTGTATAAGTATTTCACGTAATGACTTAAAAATTGGTACTGTATTAATCCAGCATTTTTCATTTGAGTGCACAGTGTTTTCAGAATTTCAACTACAAGATTGAGAGAATATAGGAAGTGAGATAGACAGAGTACATTTACATTTAGTCATTTAGCAGACGCTCTTATCCAGAGCGACTTACAGTAAGTACAGAGACATTACCCCCGAGGCAAGTAGGGTGAAGTGCCTTGCCCAAGGACACAACGTCATTTTGGTGGGGCAGGGAATCGATCCGGTAACCTTCTGATTACTAGCCCGACTCCCTCACCGCTCAGCCATCTAACTCTGAGTACAGTTTTTTTATTCAAAATGAACGAATCGTTCATGAACGACACATCACTACAATCTATCCTACTTCAGACAGGCTGTGGCCAACACGATAGTAGCCGCTACACATGGCCGATTATTTTATTCATAAAAAAGTGAGAGATCGATCGTGTGCACCTGCAGCTTTGATAAAGCCTGAGCCATATCGCCATAGCAACACAAAGCTTCACCCAAGTCAGTGTTGCTACATTTATGTTCCAATTATATGCATCATTAAGGTTAATAAATTGATTGCAAATTGGAAAAGAAAAAATCAACACACAAACAAGGTTCTGAAGCAGAAGCGGTTCTGCGGTTGACTATTCACTCAAACATTTAGTGCACTTAACGTGAGTCACATGACTTATCTGGACACAAATAAAGCAACCCCCCAACACACACACACACACACACACACATAACACACTTGCCCTAAAATACTACCTAAACACCATTACAAAAAAAACGGACACACTCCAAACCCCACACACACACAGCACACACAAAAACCCACACACACTTCCAACCATAGGAAACCCTGCCCTTTGTTTTCCAATCAGAGGGTTCATAAAGCATGAGGGAACACATGTAGTCTGACAGAACAGGCTCAGTCCTGCGTCCAGATCCTGCAGACAGCTGTGGTGATGTGGGATGAGGGGGAGACGGGGGGGGAGACGGGGGGAAGAAAACGGGTGGAGCTAGTTCATGCTGGAGACTGATAAACTCGCTGTCAGGTATCACTGCCATATTATGCACGTTCATTACCACTCCTACGAGGCAATATATAAAGACCACAAACTCACCCACACTCCAAGTGCGACCATAAATTAGCATTGCTTCAATCGGGTTGTCTACACCTTCTCAGACTCCACCCTTGGTTCTGTCTTGTTCGATCTACAGGGCGAATAACTGATATAGTAGTTCTCTGCCACGGATGTGAAGGAGCAGTTGGTTTTCTTGGCAGAGAGTCGTTGCGAGCAGAACCAGACTGCCAAGACAAAGTGTTGGTACTGGCTAGGGTTGCCAGTCAGCCCTTAAAATACGTAATCGTCCCGTTTTGAATCCATACGGGGCGGGGTTTGTCCCGTATTTTCAGAGTTGTCTTCAACACAGCATCCCAAGCAAACCATGAAGACTCGTCCTATTTTACCCCTGAATGGGTAATACTCGTTGCCATCGTTGGTTTGATTGTTTTTTTTTCAGGTTCACGGCCAATCAGACTCAGAGGAGGGTAGGTCTCTTGGTGGAGAGTTGATTTGAAAGAATGGCGGAGGCAGCTCCAGATACCCCCCCCCCCCCCCCCCGTTATAAGAAGTAGCCTACACTTATAAAAGGAAGTAGGCTTGACATGCTCCAATACTGCATACTACTACGTCTGGTCCACTAATGTTATCATGTTCATGATGTTCATGGAAGATCCTTTGCAAGTCTCCTGCTCTATATATATATTTTCCAATATACCTTTTTGAGTATCAAAGTATTTGTTTAATTTAAAGTTAATAAGTTATGGATCTGTTAATTTAAAAGTTAAAAGTTAATGAAATATGGTTCACAACTCACAAGTTCCTCCAAAAGCCTATTTTTTGTGATCTCACTGTCAAATTCTGTTGGTCAATGTTTTTTATCGTCATAGCTGTGTATTCAGCTATTACGATATGACCACTTGAGTTGTGATATAGAGATAGACTGAGTGCATCTGTTCAAACTGATTTAAATAGAAGATATATTTAAATGTATTTTATGTCCATGTATCAATCTTAATATTTTTATGAAAACATGTTTTAAAGTTTACCACCACTGGCATGTCATCGTGGCCCCGAGGGGTGTGGCCCCCGCTGCAGCAGGCGTCTCTTATTTTTCTGTATTGAAGCTGGCAACCCTAGTACTAGCAATAAAGTGTTTTTACTAACTTCTTAGTAAAATAAAGAGTCTTCCTGCCGGAACTAATCAATGGTCTCTAGAGCAATGTCCCGGAGAAGCATGCCCAGCTTTATGGAGGCTGTAGACTAGACTTCATTCAGCAAAGGTTGAAACAACCTGAACCAACTTACATCTGACTAAATGCTTAGCGGCAGTTTCTTTGGTTGCAAACATTTTTTTACTTGAAAGACGAAGACAAAATGTCGAACACACCTATAGAGAGTTGAGGGAGAGAAATAGAGAGAAAAGATCAAAGCAGGGTGATGATTGACAAAACTAAAAGGTTGGAAGTGTGTCAAAAAACAGCTTCCATTATGGCATTCAAACTCTACCATAATTGTAAAACAACAGACTCACACCACGTGCACACACAACACACCTCCACACACACAAACCTTTTTTCTCCAACTTTTTCGTGTGAATGTGTTTTTGTCCATTTCCTGAAAGGATGATCGTTGCTTCGTTCCCAGTGCCTGACGTTCAGCTCCACATTCGCACATCAATCTTCAAGATGCTCACTGCCAGACACAGAGCCTAGGACGAGAGAGCAAAACTGGCAAGAGGCAAAGTTGGCTGCACCCAATCTGAAGCAGATCATAAATAGCAGGAATTGGAACGACAGTTTTGATGTACTAAGTTTTATTTCAGTTTTAACAGCGGGTTGTTCTCTCAGGTTGTTCTATAGGGAGCTATGTTTTACAGCTTCTTCTGACTCGTTTTACCTGATTTATTTCTGTAGCTCGGAACTGTGAGAGACTTGGTGTGTTCTCACATCTCTCATTCTATTTAGACTCATTGGCTATGTTCACACTGTAGCTGAATGTGGCCCACCCCAAAATAATTTACTCATATGTGACTCAGGTCTGTTACCTGGATGACAGTGTGAACAGCCCAAAGCGCATTGAATCTGACATTTTCAAATCAGATTTGGCCCTGTGACAGAACGCAAGGCGTCTGCCATGTAAATCGGCTATTTAGACCCAAGAACAACCAATCCCACCACATCTTGACCCTTACTTATCAACATATGACTAGCAATGCTACAGTAAGTTGTGCAATGAGGTGTGACAATGAGGTGTGACAGCCATCAAGTACAGACTCCTTCCAGCAACTCTGGATTTTAGCACATGAGAGGTGGGGGCAGGATGACACCCAGCCTTACAGGAGTAAGTGAATACAAACATGGAAGACAACTGCAAAGGTAGTCAGTGGAGGGACAGTGACTGCGGTGTTAGATCTCAAAAGTATTTGAGGTGACAGTATTATTCAAGCAAAACTTGAGGGGAGAGCATAGGGAAAAAATGACCGAACCTGGCTCACACATAGTTTGCTGTGTTAGCTGGCTTCCGCAGAACATGACTATATAAAAACGCATGAACAATACTGACCTCGCTGACCAGGGGCGTTGTTAGAAATAAAGCTCTACAGGGGCACGGGCCCCTATTCATATCCCTTTTTTTCCAAGCTTGCTGCGCATAATGCACTACTCGGCTATAGAAACTCCCCTTGCTTAACCCACTATACAACAGTTCAGGGATGCAAATTTGATATCAGCTTTGGCAGGGGCATCAATAGTTCCATAGCCCCCTCTCCCTCAAAAAGCTTTTGCTTTTTGCCAGTCCATCTTTGGAAATAAGAATTTGTTTCTTAAATGATTCTGCCTGGTTAAATAAAGGATAAAAAAAATTAAAGTTAATGCGAGCAGGCACATTTTTTTGCATTCATTTGAGCGCAAATATTGTTTTTTGAGCTTCATGTAATATTGTTTTTATGTTATAGTCAAAAGAAGATGATCGGTAAGTCTATTATTTAGAACATTTCTTTAGTTTTGTGAAGTTTTCTTATCCTACCTTAATTCTGACTTGTGTGCCGAGTCCGACACCTGGACTTCTGTGTGCGCGCGCACACTGAGCTTCTATAGTTGTTGAATAATTATACAGTTTATTTATTTGTGTGTGTGTTTGTTTGTGTGTGCATGTGGAGCTTCTATACTTCAACTGTTTATTTATTATTTGTGTTTGTGCTTCTGTAGATTTATTTGTGTGTGTGCTTGTGTACATTTATTTATATGTGTGTGTGTGTGTGTTACAACTGGCTCAAAGGTGTATCAAAAAAGGGAGACATAGGCAGGGCTTGGATGGTGCAAAAACAGTTGACAAGATTTAATTAACAACCAAAGAAAAGACAAAGTCAAAGTCTTCCCATGACGATGATCAGCTCAGGTAGAAATAGACCCACCCGTTCCTGGAGCTGGTTACGTGAAGCCTCAAGACTGGGCCCAGGTGTGTCCGATTAGCCCTGAAGAGCTACCAACATAATTTGATGCTTATTTGCTGCATCTTCAGCCCAGCTTTCAAGGGCCATTAGACACATGGCTAACATTCATGTGACTGCACGCAATACCTATCACATATGTTCACAGCCACACACCAAGCTAGGTCTACATGTGTAAACACACATACACACAACATGCTTGCACAGAAATACATTTCTCAATCACTTACCAACTTTGGCATGGCTGTTTTTTTTTTGGCAATTATGGACAGAGACAGTTACAGAGAGACAAGAATGAGACGGAGACGGAATTGAATCCGGGCTTCTGCATCAGGGACTAACTTTCATAACACAAGTAGGGAGTAGTAAAGCTATCCTGTATCTCCAGGTCTGGGTTCAGGTCTCCCTGTCTCAGGTCCACCTTGACTGTGAATAAGAATGAGATTATAGCTGACCCCAGACCAGTGGATAGGAAACAGTCCTTTCCTATCTGAGTCTAATGACAACCATAATGAGATATGACCGACTGTTGTCACAGTGTCCTTTAAGGTCATGGTGCTTCTCTCTCTCTTTCCTCTCTTCTCTCTCTCGTCTCTCTCTCTCCTCGTCTTTCTGTCTTGCCCTCATTCTCTTTACTGCTAGTCTGTAATTAAATGAAGGGAGTCCTCTCTAGTCATTCTGCTCATCCTGTTCCCAGACACTCACAGAGAGAGAAAGAACAAGAATTAGAGAAGAAGGGGTGGAAAGACAGAGGGAGCGATAGTTTAGATAGATCACTCAGGACTTCAGTGTGCCTTTTCTTTTAGCAGTATTAAAACAGGGGAGACATGATTACTGTATGCAGTGTGCACCATAAAAGTAGACATGCAAGCATGTGTATCCATGTACCAAGCAGTTTCAACAAGTTTCATGCGTATGACCTAATTTACATAAAGAACACAGATGGTTTCCAGACAACACACAAGCGCTCTTGATTGACTGGAGGCACACCAGTTGAAACTGATTGATGGACAGATACCCACACCTTTAAATGAAAGTACTTGAGGTGCATTAGATGTGATTGGCATTTTCCAACTGTTCCATCAACATCTTCGTGATGGTCAACATAAATCAAGTTAACCCTAAGTAACCAGAAGCGTCTAAACAGCAACCATAATATGGAAATGTCATTATTGCCTATGCATACAGTGTTTACTAAGGACATAACACATAAGTGGCAACAACAAAAGATAAAAGAAAATAAATACAAAAATCAAAATTCAACAAGCCCTGTGTCGAATGGTGCAGAACAAAGCATTGACATACATAAGGGAAGTGGATGGGAACGATGGTAGGAGATAATCACCCTGTTCTGTGGGAGAGAAGTAGGTGTCCCCAGAGGAGGGTATGAAGGGAGCCGATGATGGCTAAGTAAACCCTGTGATGAGGTTGGGATCCCTCGGGGGTTAAACTCCTAAGTCAGCCTCATAATTGCTAGGCTGAAGAAATGTTGTGGACAAGAGCTTAACGGGAAAACGTGAGGAGGATCGGCAGTGGAGTCTGATAACATTTCAATTTCTTTGCATACATTTTCATCAAATGTATCCTTCTTCATTCATAGTGAACATTTCCCATATAAATACAATATTCTTGTTGTTATTATCAGTGACCTATGCACTTTGTAAGGCTCTTTCTTGGAAGTCGCTTTGGATAAAAGCGTCTGCTAAATGAATAAATGTAAATGTAATGTAAATATTTTAAATATTCCCAGCCCTTCCCTGTCTTCATGCTTTCCAGTTCTTCCTGTGGTAAAACCCACACAAGGTTCTCCTAACGCTCCATTTGGACTAATAGGGTACCTTTAGGTACCCTTAGGGTACTGTTTTGACAGTGCTAGCCACAATGATTACTGTGTGTAGCCCACACCACGTTTCCACTTGAAGAGACGTTTCACTGAAGACCAGCACGCCATAAAACTCTCTCTGCAGTACCCAACCATCACAAGGCAGTAAACATGTTCTTTATACTGTGTTATATGTTCCTTATGGAACTAATGAAAAGGTATTAGGTTCTGGACCAGAGCAAAGTGAAACATTATTACCAGACATTCCATGTTATTTACATGAGTCTGAATACAAAAGCAGAGAACACTTTCTGAAGATCTGTCAGGGAGAGATGAATCATATATCAATGGCCAGTACAATTTGCGGTGCCCAACGTTTCCCAGAGATATTAGGGTTTCAGAAAGCCCATTTTACAGGACAGACATTATTTTACAGTTTGTCATGCCCCTGGAGCAGGGGTTCCCAAACCTGGTCCTTGGGCCTCCCTGCCCTGCATGTTGTAGATATTGAATGGTTGAATCAGGTGTGTTGGAGCAGGGAAACATCCAAAACATGCAGGGCAGGGAGGCCCGAGAACCAGGATTGGGAACCCCTGCCCTAGAGTACAGATGATGTAGAAGCACAGCGATGGTGATGGAAGAGGGGAGGATGGACTCAATGATGGCTGTGTAGAAGTGCACCATCATTGTCTTTGGCTGGTTGAATTTCTTCAGCTGCCATAGGAAGTACATGCTCCGTGTTCAGTTCCCACCTGAGGTCCTGGGAGAGGATGGTGCCCAGGAAGCGGAAGTCCACAACCATCTCCACTTTCTTAAGAGCATTGAGCTCTAAGTTGTTCTGGCTACACCAGGTCACCAGGTTGTCTGCTTCCCACCTAGGGATCACAAGTGCTATCACTGATTTGTTTATAATGAATGAATAACTGAATTAAATCTCTCAATTAGGTAGGTGTTCATCATGAGACTGAGAGATTTATAGTATGGAAATTGTAACTCGTGTGAACAGGAAACCTTTCATGTGCAAACGAGTTACAGTTTCCGGTGTGTGTATAACTCATTTCCTATAGCAAAGACACAAAGACACCGTCCGAGAGCATTAACGCATTAACTTATCGATATATTTTAAACTTTTTTTGCACAGGTCCCTTCAGGGGCTCCTCCATTTTATATAGTTTGGAATCTAGTGGTTTAAATTACCGCTTATGTTATTGCTAGTTGTTATGGAATTCCGGCCATTCTAGTGATAACTACTAGCTACATTCTAGAGTTTTCAATACCACTTCTCTGCACCAGACTCAGTGGTTGTTTGAATTTGTCCACAGTCATTGCCATAGAGACTGCGCTTAGATACAGGCCAGATAGATTGAGTGCTCTAATGGTCAGCTATAGCCAGGATGATCTGGAGGAAATACAAAAAGAACAGGATTTTCCCTGACATAATGTTATTTCCAAAAATTGGAAAATGGGAGGATGGATGTAGAGTAGTTATCAGTTACCTAAGTAAGGCACTGTACAGTATGTAATAGTATATAATAATACTGTAGAGACAGAGAGAGTACAACTATATACTAAAGAAAGACATACATTCGTTAGAATGTGCTACATGTGAAAGATATGACAGAGAAAAACACTATATATTTTTGGGTGAAGGGTAACAGTAGCATTCAAAAACACAGTTGTGTTACCAGACAGCAGACGTTTATTAGAATAAATGACCCAAAAAAAAGAAATCAGGTTCTTCCTCGGTTGAGGGACCGGTCCGGCCTGGTCCAGCTGGGCTGTCTGGACCCCCGCTCCTCACTGAAAAAACACAAAATAGGAGTTGGTTATACTGCGACCGTCTGCATGTGTTGGAGTCCAGCTCCTACTCACTTCTATCGATTCCCCACTCCGGCAGGGCTGTCCCGTCTTTTATGGTGTGGCTACCCTCCATTCCACTCATGAGCCATACTGGGCAGCTTGTTGTCTCCCGTGGGAGCGGCACCCGGACATACCTGCCTCTGATCACCCGACCCCAGACTTGCCGATGCAGCTGCCCAAGGTGCTGATTGGAGTGCTGCCTGTGGTGCCTACTGGGACTCTGTCCATGGTGCTGCACTCCTGGGTTGCCACAGGTCCTTCTTCTGCAGAATTGTTCAGGTAGTGTTGCAATCAGGGCTCTCACGTTTTACCAAAAGTTTGGCGTGAGATTCCTGTTTAACTCCTTTATAACTCAAAACAGCTATCAACTTGGCAGAAAACGTACTTCTGTATGCTTGTGCCTCGTTCATTCATTGTATATAGCGGGAAACGTTATCCCTTACTTCTCAGCGTGAGAAATACGAGGTGTTATATATTTGTAAACCGGCTAGGGTTATTAGGATTATCATTTTATTGGTGGATGGGTTTTATTATTTTAAGAAGGGTCTATTACAAATATAAACATTTTGGTTTTGTTTCTTGTTTGATTGAGAAATAATGGTTTGTGTTTCTTTAAGAGTTAAATCTGGTAGTTAAATTGTGAGCAATGTACATACAGAACATGTGGGTTGTGCTATCAAGGTTGTGCAGTCAAGGTCTAATTGGATGCTGTTTAGATTAATCCCGCCTCTAATAGAGAGTGGGATTGGTAAGGAAAGCAAGCGGAAGGCCGCGAAAGGAGAAGAGAGGAGACAGAAAAACGGCGTGAGGAAGCATGAATGGACAAAAGTTTTGTTCCGACTTATTAATTAAAGTAAGCCTATGTGTCACGACGTGTGGAGGGGTAGGACCCAAACGCAGGAGAGTCAGCAGGCATGGTCCAAAAACAAAAGGGTTTAATGCTCAAAACGGGAAACAGACAGGGTACACGCAGGGACAAAGGGTAATGCTAAGACAAAGACTGGACACAAAGCAGGAACCTAAATACACAGAAACAAAAACAAACAAGACACAGGTGAACACAATGAAACTAACGAAAACTGAACGAGACAGGTGACGACAATGACAGGGAAACACTAGGGCAGGGCAAAACCAAAAACAATAGGGGGGCACGGCTGTGGCCGTGACACTATCCTATACTCGGAGTCGTATGCACCGCTTGAGTAAAGTGATCGTTACTTTCTGTAAAATATAGTGCAGGGTACTGGAGTATAAACCTTGTCTGTAACCTATAGTGACAGACTGAGTTGGGACCTGGCTAGCTAAGCGTTTTCGCTACAAAGCGTGGTGGCATTGACTGTCGGCGTGCGGAGAAGAGGATTGTCTGCTAGGTCCGCGTACTGCTGGAGCTGGTTACAGACGGGGGAACGTGAGCACTGGTGGACCAGTTCAACTTTGTTCTAGAGTTGGATTGAAGTTCCCCGGAAAGTTTGTTTTTTGGCTCTTCGGAGTGAAGCGGCCATTTGTGAGTTTCACGGCCACCATGCTCTCAAGCCACGATACAGGCTTGCAACGGAGAGTGGTATGCGTGTGAGTGTGTGTGGGCCCACAGTGCACTGTTGTGATAAGTAATTAAGATATTGTAGCACCTTGGCATCTTTGCAATCTGTTAAATTTGACTATTGGAATTGAAGTTTGTGTTGTGTTTCTTATGCTGGTGTACAACTACCAGAAATAACTAAAGTGGTTTTCAGTCACTGAAGGTTTAATTTAATTTTATAACACCAATGTAACCATCCAGTTGAGGGGTAAGGAAACGTTTATGCATTTATTTTACATGAAAAACCACCCCAGGGTCAAATTGCATTAATTTGTGAAGTGAATAAAGAGAAGGTTATTTGGACTAAGTACAGGGTGTGTATATGGTAATCATTAGCCTTAAGACAAAACATACACTAAATCTATGACTAGATACACTAGTAAATACGACTTATAGGTAATAAGACACAGGAGGGGATTTATAGTCATTCGCCGAGAGGCACACATAGGAACTCGGGTGCTCGGTCATTGGATATACCAGGGTAGAGGACGCTACATATTACTATTACTATAATATTACTTCGTCAACGTTACCCTTATTATGAACTTGTTATATACATTCCACAGTGATACCAGGTAACACGCGGCTATTTACTCAGTAAGTAAGCTGAAACTGTACTGTAAAAGGAAGCTGTGTTTGTTTCCGTGGTGTTACCAGGCTCTTACCATATCCTTTTCAACTATTCATTCTCTTTCCCATGCAATAAACACAAAGTTGGATTATGTTACTAAGAAAAACATGACATTTCACTCTGTAAATTGTAACATTATTTTAAATTGTTTCCATGGCATAACATGAACAAATGCAAAGGTCAAAATTCTAATAACTTTGTACGATGATAGAACACATGTCAGTATGAGTTTGGCCCCTGTGGTTTGTCTTTCTACAGCTCCTGTAACATATTATATAACATGTAAGATTCTACCTATTTGAAGTAATATGTTAAAATACAGAATAATTGATTGGGAAATCAATCTGATCTGAGTGTATCTTGTGTGGTAGCCAAGGATGCTATGGTCGTGTTGGTTTTTTAGAAGTGGGTGCACACTGGCCATTATTTTTTCCTTATCCAGAGCGACTTACAGTAAGTACAGGGACATTCCCCCCGAGGCAAGTAGGGTGAAGTGCCTTGCCCAAGGACACAACATCATTTTGGCACGAACCAGCAACGGGCTTGAACGAGCAACCTTTTGATTACTAGCCCGATTCCCTAACCGCTCAGCCACCTGACTCCCTGACTCCACCTGACTCCTTTGCATTGGCATTGGTTGGGTAAGCATTACTGAGGGTGTTGAGAAGGGTGATTTGGTTTGATAGGATGTCGGATCTGTCTGTTCTGGTTGACCTTGCTACAAAGGGAAGGGCTTGGGATGGAGGTGAGGACAAAGCAAAGATGGAGAGAGGACTGGATGGGGAATGATGAGAGGACAATGGAGAGGAGGGCAGGGAAAGCATTGTGGGAGGATGAGGTGGGGATAAATTGGATTGCTGGGGATGGCTGGGCTAGAGAAGAGGATGGAGGCAAAAAGACGGAGCAAGGATGGAGGGTGGACATGGTTGTAGGTTGACAGCCTCAGACATGGGAAGGGGGTGTTGTTACAGTCTCGTTAGACCTGGGGGAGCAACTGAACACTTATCGATTCATCTTTAAGCTGTAAACTAGGATCTCTTTCTCTCTTTCTCCCTTCCCGTCTCTTCCTCTCACCGAATCACACTCTGTCTCACTCCCTCGAAAGAGTAAAGACAAGATAGAGGGATGAAGGAGGGCAGGTGGATGGGGAGAAAGGAGGGGAGGAGAGGTTTATCGTCCATAAAACGGGCATTATAGCCATGGCCACCCTCCCCTGGTGTACACCAGTAAATAACCATCTGTGCAGGCCTAGATCTGTCCTGTTACATCACCCCCACCCACTTGATTTAGCTCTATTTGTTTATTTCCTTCTATTTATTTTACATGATGACGCTATTTATGAGAGGCACTCCGAGAGAAGGAGCCGAACTCGGACCAGCCGTCGCAGTTAAACATGACAGCGTGACTAGTGCGGGCACACACACACGCATAAACATGCACATACACACACACACAGACCAATTCCGAGGTATTAGACTGCTTTAAGTTTTACGATCCGGTATCACCAAACCTAATATAATTACCCCTGCAAGGGCACTGTGTCTTTCAGCCTCCTCTTGGCTGAGTGGGTTGGGGGGTGGGGGCTAGGATGGAGGGAGGAGTGTAGGATGAACGAGTGAAATTAGTGTAGAAACAAAGAACAAGAGATATACCTCCTTCTAAAAATATTTTCAAACCCACAACCCTCTCCCAGACCACCCACCCCGCCCCCTAACACACACACACACACATTACAACCCTCCCTGTACGACCACACCCCCACCCTTACACACACACACATTACAACCCTCCCTGTACGACTGCACCCCCACCCTTACACACACACACACACTATCAACCGCCTTCAAAAACAGACACTGCCCCTCATTCTAGTAAAGTGCTCGTCCTAAGTCGTTCAGGTGGTGACCTTAACCGTGTTGTTATTAATTACCTTATTATTCTAATTAAGGAATAACACCCCATGCAGAGCAGTCATCAGAGTCTGCCTGAGAAGCTGGCTAATTAATACAGGCCTGTCTGAAGGTCAAGGTACAATAGGGATAGGGGTGTGTCTGTGTTAGGGGTGGCGGTATTATATGCAGGGCAGTATGTGTGTGTGCGTGCCAGACACGTCAGTATGCTTATGTGTCCATGTGTGCATGAGTTTTCACCCCACATCCGCAAGCTCTATCTTCCTATGTGTGTGTATATCCGTGTTTGTGTGTGCCCATGTTCGTGTGTGTATGTGCAAGCCTGTATGCATGTGTGAGTCAGGTATGATTAGCTCTCATCCCCAGTCCAATCATTCATCCTCTGAATGATGCCTCAATTACAGCAGTACCAAAGCCACAGGAGTTTCACTCTATCCTCTGGGGATATATACCACCATTATGAATACAATAACCATCATAATGAGGTCCAATCCTGCCTTATCTTACTCTCGCTCTCTCCCTCGCCAGGTGGTGAGTGGTAATGCCCTGAAAGGGGTAAAAAGATTGACCTTGACCCAAGGTTATCCTGAGGGCTCAAGACTGTCCTGGGTTTCATACAGGAAGCGTTGCAGCCACCAACTCTCCAGTATTTCCTCTAGGATTTTTTCAGGGGGGGTGGTAGACCTAAATTTAGCCTCCCATTCATTTTAAACGGAAGTCACGGGACAGGCCCCGCAAGCAGTGGCGGTCCTAGCTTGTGTGGCTCCCCCCCGCCCCCCCAGAAAACCCCCCCACCATATAGCACTTATTGCTATTTTTATTCTGATATTTTGGAACAAAACAAATAACTAATTGTAACATTTAAAACAATATCAAAAAGAAGTATCAAAGACAGATAACAAACTGTTAGCATATGGAACTAAAATACATAAATGTATAAATACAAACAAAATTGCACAAATCCTTTATCACACAAAGTAGACTAATATAACAGATTAAAACACTTATAAAGAAGAGAACCTGATTATTGCACTTCAAACTAGAAGCACACTAACACAACTAAATTCCACACCTGCAATCTAAACCCTGACCTTATTTGCCTTCCTGGATGCAAAGCCTTCTATAGAGGGTTTTCACCGACGTCATGTTCTGGGTGGTAACCCGGATGCGCGGCCATATTGGAGGCACTCAGTGTAAACAACTCAATGGAGTACAACCAAAGAACGTATATTCTATACTCTTTGGTACAACTGTAGCCATGTCTAAACGACCGAAATGGTCATTAAAACGCGTCCAAGATCCAAAGGCATATAGGGAAGGACCTGGACCACAAGAAAAGGGTCAATATTTTGAGAAATTAGGATTTATTGGCGGTGCATATCCCTACCAGTTAGCTCCCTCTACTTGGATCCGTGACGACCCGGTGATTCTGCCTTCAGTTGGATATCCCGATATTGTTAACTACCTGGTTTTCTCGCCGAACCCATACACATGAAGTAGTTTGATATGAATTATATTATGTCAATGTCAGCTTTACAGTAAAATAAGCGCACAGTAAAAACAATAAAAGCAGTAAATGTATTTACTATTACAAATATTATCATTACAATAGAAAATGTGTTTTGAGCCGCTAAAATAAACATTTCACAATACCTGACAAGAAATGTGCCGAACAAATCCGTATGTTGTCCAGATTTTTCCCTCGTAGATCTTGGTTGAGCTTTGCCAACCACAAGCGCCTCCTTTCGTCTGACAATCTCTGGCATTCCTTTCCCTGGTTTTTAATAACTTTTGGAAGTCGATAATATACCAAATGTTTTTCACGATCTGTCCTATTTGTACAACCTGAAACACGGCAATAATTCACAATTTTCCTTGACGACGTTCGGGATACTTCAGTGCCAGTGCTTTGTTGTGATGCGGAGTGCCTCCAAGATGGCGACTTCTGGTCTGATGACGCGTCGGTGAAAACCCTCTATTACATTTAATTTCTCAATTGGCTGTTTATCAATCCGAAGAAAGCTGAGAACGCAAGTACATTCTTTTGAAAAACGTTCTGGCAAGCCTCCTTGCGAGAATGGTCTTGCAAGGGCGCAAGGACGGAGAATGAATTGAGATGGTTAGGGTTTTCCTGGACTCGCAGCATTATGATAACACTGACTAACTACAAAAACTAGATAATAAAGCTAAAAAATGGTTTGTCTACCTGTAATTTAACGTTTTCTGTTCCGTTTCCCTTGCTAACTTACAGTACCTGTTAACTAGTATCTGCACTGCACTGAGATGCTACTAGCTAGGTTATCTACAAGTCGGAGCAAATTTACAAATTAGCTGTTTCATCAATAAAATACGACTAAACTGCCTATTTCTCGTCTCATTTTAATTCAGATGCTGATTTACACTACCGTTTAGCTGAAATATGAAAAGTAAAAATTTACAGTTGTGAGGTTTGTCCGCCTCGCTTGACATCTTGCAATGACTTCTGGGAAATCAGAAGCGTTCTCGTTGGTCAAGTCACCATCCGATGCATCCTCGATAAAAGGGGCGGATCAGGAACATTTCCGGGTATTTTTAGTGACTTGTATTCTTTAAATTGGAACCGTACTTGGGCAATAAAAGATGACGTCAAACGAGTTCGCCAAAAAACAATAACGGAAAAAAACGTGGATTGATAAACAGCCTATGTGTATTGCAACCAACATTTTATAGCATTAAGAGGTAAGTGTCTACACGCTAACTGGCATATTGTTTTTTTCTCACTAGTAGTTTGTCAGAAATATTAATCTTTACCAAGTATTGCACAGTCAGTCAGTGAAGAAGTTAAGAAAGTGTATTGCTTACGGCCGGCTGCAAGGAGACAAATCATCATGATCGTCACAAAGTTTGTCTGTTAGCTTGTGCGCTAGCTAACCATTCAAACGACACCGCTCTCTACAGTCATTGGTTCCAGGGGCGGACTTACCCATTAGGCAAGGTAGGCAACCGAGCTGCCAGGGGGCCCCCAGATGCCAGGGGTGCCCTTGAAAGACTACATAAAATTGCTATATGATCAATAATAACTATAATAATAATACAAATCGATTAAAAGTCATAACCTTCCACAAAAGTATCAACAAAGATACCAACAGAGCGTTTATACTATTTGTGTCAACGCAGGCTTCCCCTCCCACCCGATACTACTGTGGACTATTCCATCGATTGCAGCAACTGCGCAGCAAAGCACGTCATATCAGTTGGTTAAAGTGAGACAGTACAAGAGTGAAGTGAATGCAAAAAACAAATTACTAAATGTTACGAAACTCTTGAATTACGATTCCATCTGAAATACTGCCGGTGACAATGTTGTCACAATAGCTTGTTTCAAAGGGGGTTCTTAATGAATTGATGCAATATGAATAGGCTAAATGCTTGAAAATATTGCCCAATATCTTCATTTGATCCAACTTTTCAACTGAGGCTGCTCTAGCTTATCAATAGTATGTGGTTAGTATGTGGATTGAAAAGAGTGAGAATAGGAGTTAAGGGGGCCCCATGCCTGTCTTCGCCTTGGGCCCCCAAATCACTAAATCCGCCACTGGTTCATACACAGGCATGCAACTGTCACATTGGCTCTTCTTTCATTGGCTCCCTTGCATTGATCATGCGCGTAAATGTGTGTGCATGTTTGCGTCTGTGCGTCATCAACCCTGGTTGAATCTCTGGTTCTGGTGTCGTAAAATCTCCTTTAAACACACAAATCCCCAAATACCAAGGCCACGTTTACACATAGCAGGGTATTTACAGAAACAAATATTTCCGCCCCTCCGTTTAAAAAAATAACTTTGTGCACACAAGTACGTTTTCAAAAAAAAATCTGTTTACATTGACCCGCATATACGCCCCCGAGCGCCATCATAACTATGCCAAACCTGTAGGCGGCAGTGTAATGGGAAGGATAAAGCCATGCAAACCAATCTGAATTTTCAAAATCAACAACAACTACACGATCGACTTCCTTCACCTTTCAGGTGCGAGGTTCATTTGTTTGAATGATTCTAAAATGCGATGCACAAATGTATTTCGTGATTCAGAAATGAAACGCAATTCACAATTAAATGACCCCATTACGCCGGTTGTGTTCGACTTCATGCAGCACCGGCGGTGCCGACAGCCGCTGCGTTAAAGCTAAGAAAGCCATTGGCTCCTTCAAGTCAGCCGGGCTGCATGCGGCTGCAGGCGACGCCGGCGCTGCATGAAGTCGAACACACCTAATACTATAAACACAAGCCCCCACCCCTCGGCTTGAAGCAACGGCCCCGGTGGATGTAGATGGTATTGCATTACGGTTAGGTTTCCGTGTCTTCCGGTCGTTTTTATTCTATCAACTCCAGTCAACATTTACAAAACTATCTCCCCCAATAATTTTTGTTTGATTCTCGAACCTGGCTTATACTACTAGCTTTTTCATATAATTTTTTTTCCCGATTCTTGCTAAGTTTGAGACCAATCCGAAATGGGTAAACTAGCACCCCATTTATTTGCTTACGTCAATAAAAGTTGCCTGCAAATGTGCTTGCGGATACTAACAGGGCACGAGCACAAAAGTTCACATTGGCCGATAGCCGATTTACATGGAGCTGAATGAGCCATAGACTTATATTGAATGAGCACAGAGAGAACTGGCTTGAGTTGCCTGCCCTGTTGTAGCAAGTTAAGCAAATGGTTGTCGCACATACATGAATGTTGTTAATATAGTTTATTCCCGTTATTATAAAACAGATTTTATTTTTCTTAAAAACGTTCATGACATGATGGCAAATATAATATGTTAAGCGCGAGCACAGATTGTTGATAGGAAATTATATAGGCCTATATTTAAATAATATTAGTCTTGCCTTCAGAAGCTTTTGTTAAACACACCCATTATATTTTTTTTTTGATCATGTCAAGCATCAAGCAAGACTGCTTTTGTGGGACAATGAAGGTCCTCAGTGACTCTATGTTTCACCCCCACTTACATCTGATGGAAACGTCTTGTAGCCTATATGGTTCTGCGAATATTCCCCTTTCAAAGGCAAATGTCCAATAAAGTATATTTTAGACACAGTTCTCAAGCTTTTATTTATTACATTATTACCAAGTCTTGTTAGATCATGTTATATCCATTAATAGGCGTTTGGTTTTGTAGGATGAACATATAAAACACAGGCCATATTTCTACACTGATGTTAAATTGAAGGCAGTGTGAATTTTACATTTACATTTAGTCATTTACATTTAGTAATTTTTTTACATTACATTTTATATTTATGCATTTAGCAGACGCTTTTATCCAAAGCGACTGCCAAGAGAGAGCTTTACAAAAGAGCATAGGTCACTGATCATAACAACGAGGTAGTCCCAAACTTTGCAAGCAGCCAAAACATAAAGCATACATTGTGAAAAAACTAAACAAGTGCCAAAAGGCACAGTATCATTCTTATACAGGATAAAGGGTTACATCTTCATCTTTTATGACATAGTTGCTTGTTATTGAGCTAAGAAAAATATTCCAGAAAAAGAGAAGATTCCGGTGCTAGATTTGCAGGCAGATTTCTTAGCTACATTCAGGTTAACTTAAGCTTTCTGAACGTTCGATTCAATGCATTTGCTACCAGCTTTCCACAAAGCCTAGAAATATTTGTCAGTTGGTTAGCCTTGGCCAAAAATGCTGCATTCTTTTGTCCACCCTACTGAGGGGAAAGTTGAGACGGAAGAGGAAGATGGGAATTACCGGCCCGCTTTTGGTTTTAGTTGCGTTTCAGACTAAATATGAGTGTTTCTGGGGAGTGTTGTGTGATGTCAGACAGGCACGGGTGACGAGATGGGTCAAATGTGGAAGTGAACTCGAAGCACCTTAAAATCTGAAGGAGGCCAGGAGAAACATGGCTTCTAGGGTGGCATCAGTGGAAGGGGTGGAGTAGCCAGCATGGACTGTCTAGCAGTTCAGCAGTGAGAGAGAGCCTTGTGGATGTGGCATACGGGGCTCCAGGGAGTTTGCTTCTGGCGCCAACTGCTTGAACTTCAGGAGCAAGAGACGGGAGAGAGAGAAAGCAATGGTGTTGTGGTGGCTGGGGATTTGAGTGGCTCTGAGGATGAACTGGTGTGTGATTCAGCCAGGTGAGGCAGTGGAAGAAGGGCATGGCAGAGATGGAGTTGGAGCAGTCTTTGTTGATCCAGAAGATTACTGCAGGGTTGTCTGCTGGTCCATTTGTGGCTCCAGTGGAAGGACAGAGTTTGTGGGATGATGCAGATGAGAGGGGTTGTGATGGGGAAGGCAGGAAGGGAACTCAGGAAACCATGGGGAAGAGAACCAGTGGCCGGCGTAGTAGTTGCCAAAACCATGAATAGTTACATGTCTTTGGGCCCTGAGATTAGTTGGTTTTAGAACAAGGTAATGCTGTTCCAGTGAGACAGAAGGTGATGCCAGAGGTCCATGAGACAGGAGGTGTCCAAGGTGCTTTGGTGGAGCGAGTGGGCACGAGAAGCGAGGAGGAGCAGGTGACAGATGGAGCGTTCTTGGGGGATGATTTATAGGGAGAGGACATGGAACTTGGTACAGGTAGGAGTATGCAAATATTTGGAAAGAAGGGGAGTGATGCTTGGAATGACACAGTGTCCAAGGTGATGCAGAGGAATTCCAGACAGGTAGCCAGGCCTTCCGTTTTTTTTCCAGCAAAAGGGACCATGAAGCCTTGAACCACTTCCTAGGTCAGCAGAGAGGAGACCATGTCGGCGGCCTCGAGTGCCGACTGGAGGTTTGGGCATTGAAATCAGTAGGTCGGGGACCTGAGAAACCGGTGGTGCTGGAGAGCCTTGGCCAGGTCAGGGACAACGATGGAGGTGGGCGTACAGTTAGGTGGCTGGCTTGCCAGTGGGGTTGAGGGAGCAGGAGGAGGGCGAGTCGATGTTGCCATAGAAGGAGCAGATGTGGAAGCTCCTTCAGGAGGACATGGAACACCCGCCATCATTTAAATTGTCCTGCACTTCTGTAACAGGATCGGGTGGCCCGAGAGAAGGGGCTGTGGAGTGGCAGTGTTTCCCACAGAATTAGATTATATTTGTAGTGGTAGGCAGACGTTGTAAACATTAAGGGCATAGCCCAAACCTGGTCCTAGAATCTTTTTGAAGTGAGTGTAGATAGGTTCTTCAACAAGCAATGCGAGCACGTGGAGCATGCAAGCAAATCATTTTTGCATTAATATGAACCCATAATAGTTTTTATTAGCTTTCTGGAATATATATTTTTTTGGACACATTTGTTCATACAATTATGATACTAAGGCCCAATCCCAATGTCCCCTCTAAACCCTAAGCCCTGAACCGTTACAGACTTACTTAACGTCACCTAGTGAGTGATTGAGTGCAAGAAACTGCCAAGGCTCAAAATGCTATACATTGGAATGGAACAGCACTTTGCTGCATTATCGGCAAAATAGCAATGTTGTTGGATCAAATCTGATTAAAGCATATTTGGAATTTATCATCGAAGGATACACACAATTGTGGCTATATTAACCATCAGTGAGCTTTGTGTTTGAACTTAAATTTTAACTTTTAAATTTAAGTAACAATTTTTACTACGTTTATGTCAGGGTTGGCTCCTTCCATGCATGCTTGATTGTTTACCGTTCTTGTTTTATGCGCCGGGTTTGGCTGGATTTTTTTTCCCTTCTGGGCTTCTCCTGGTAACCCTCGTGTTTCACATCACAACGCTGTGAATTGTGGTCAATTCCCTTAGCTAAAGTCTGCAAAAATGCTGACTAAAGTAGAAGGTGCAAAAGAGCCCTCACGCAGTTGACAATTTGACTTTGGGACAGGCCTGAGCCCTCACATACAGTAGGTTACGGAGTACGTGCCTCAAAGTCTGTGAGAGTGGACATTGGGATTGGGCCCAACCATTATCTCCGGATTGATTCTCCGGCCGTTTTCACAACTTGCAAGAAGGGGCTGAACGAAAATGGGAAACAGTATCTAATTTTCCAAGCCGCCCCAGAAGGTGGCTGACTGGCTGCAACCAACTTGCGGCCTCTGAGGTGAACCGCAGGTGGTAAGAGTAAAAGCCAGAACCTCCAAACCGCAGGGCAAGCTGGAGGAGGGAGAAATAGTCGTCCAGTCCTCCCCTGCACCTAGGAAAGGTGGAACAGATCACATTCCTTTCATTGCAGGCAGGGAAAGAGGAGATACCGCCGAGGGGGCAAAGAGAAGGGTAGCATGTGGGGGTGGGGAAGGGAGGCCCGGCAGCTTCTGCATGAGGGGAGTGACGCAGACAGGGCAGGGAAAAATTGGAGCGAGTTGGGGTGGAGCCCAGCACTGTTCTGTAGGTAGCTGAGGACCCAAGGAGGCGATGAAAGTTTCAAACAGAGTAGGAAGGTCAGCGAGAATAGGAGGCTGAGCCAGGAAACCAGAGACAATTGGTGTGGGGGGGGGTCACTTATAGGAGGGGAGGTGGGTCACTTATAGGAGGGGAGTTGGGTTGAAAGCTGCCGGACGCAGGGCGGGGGGCTCCTGGAATTGACGGGCCTCTCACACACAGAGGAATAGTGTCGGTCCTAGCACATTTGGCGCCCTAGGCAAGGTTTGAAAATTGTATGCACTCTGGAAATTGCTGCCCCCCTCTTCATGCCTATGTCGACCGTAGAAAGGACCGGCACTGCACGGGGAGGAGACACCTCTTCATGCCTATGTCGACCGTAGAAAGGACCGGCACTGCACGGGAAGGAGACACCTCTTCATGCCTATGTCGACCGTAGAAAGGACCGGCACTGCACGGGAAGGAGACATGAACTATTAATTTGTATGTACAGAGAGAGAGTGGAGAAGGAAAGGGAGAGTACGATTAAGAAGGAGAGAAGGTTAATATCTCAAGCCTTCCGTTCTTCAATGGAAAAAAGGTAATTGAGCAAACGGACAAAAGACAGACAGACAGATGGGGCATTGTAGACGACCGGTGGCCATAGCAGCGGGTTAAATAGTCAATGCACGGTTGGCAAACTGCTTTTGAAAGGTTAATTAGCATCTAATCTGTGTTGGAGGGACACAGAGTTGTCTGACATTAACAGGACATGACAAGGCGACGGGCAGGTAGGCCAGACAGGTGAACGGAACTACCTCTCATAACACACCACATAACTAGTGTTATCAATCATCAATGAGACAGAAATGAGAGGGAGAAAAGGGGGGAGGAAAAAGGAGTGGGGGGAGAGGGGTTGCAATAAGAACAGGAAGGGGTAGAGAGGGCCAGAGTGTGAGCGTGAGGGAAAGGAAGAAAATCTACTGTCCATTTAAATCCATTCAACTATTGTCACATGTGTATGTGGTGAAAACAGCATGTCTAATTTAGCATATCAGTAAAATGATTTGTGAGAGATTTATGTGTAGCATCTAGAATTGTGTACACTTATTATGAGAAGGACACCGATAACACATGCGTCCCTTCAGGGTAAAATACTGCTGCTAAGTGAAGTCCAAGAATATAATGCCAGAAATCATCTTGAAAAAAGCACATAAATTGGAGAAAGATTTCCCTTGCGGAGACCCCACCGACAACATCAGGCAAACCTAAGAAAAAAACAGAAATTCAAACCACTCAAAATTCGAAAAAAAAAACTATCCAAAGTTCTTTCTTGTGTTTACCATTACAGCCCTCCTCTCTCCCTGTGTGACAGGTGGTCTTTCTTCCCATACTAGCTCCACTCATTACCGGTGTGTATACTAAATGTCTGGGCCGCTGTACAAACCCGCCTGTCAACGCAAAGCGCTGACAGAACCATCTCTTCTCCGGCTCACTCTGAGTGCACACTCGAATAAGAAAAAATGAATCATCTGACTGTCACACCTCAGGAAACATTTAAATGTCACTTTTCATCTGTAACTTGTCTTTCAATGGGCACGGTTTTAGACATCGCATTGAGATAAGAGGTGATTTGGGCAGTAGCAGGCGAATAGGTGAATTAGATAACAAATGAGAGGTAAGCAATAGTCAGGCATGCAAACAGGTCAGGGGTAAAAAAAACTAACCCCCGACCCTCTAGGGTTGTCCAGGGGCGTGCTCCCTCAGAAGAAAATGTGTTAAACGCATCAATCTGGTGCACTTTGAGAGCAAGAGGCTAGATCTATGTAGAATTTGTGCTCTTCTAAACAATGTCATGTTGTTTTAAATCATAAAAGCTTAAATCATAAAAAAAAAATAATAATAATAATACCTGTGTTGAACTACTTTATTTTCAATAAGTCAGGGGTGACAAGCTCATTTTCACCGAGGGCCAAGACAGCATTATGGTTAGCCTCAAAGGGCAGTTGTAACTTGTAACTTTGATGCAACGATGTAAAAACATTGTTTTTAGCTGTAGCTTTTGTGAATATATTCTGCTGCAATTGCAGTCCGCCTTTTAATTCTTGGACAATGTGCTGTTTTTGTAAATTTGGCATTTATCTTGTTTGGTGTCCAAACAAGGCCGACAGAGATTGCTTTGACTAGGGGTGCAGTGAACATTTCTGGGGGGTATCATGATTACGGAAAGGGATCGTATATTTTTTTATATTGTAATGAAATGTTGTGTTGGCAATGCTTTGACATGACTCTTGTAGGGGGGGAGGGATCCAATGGAAGAGTTGGGGTGTTAATTAATGAGCTACACCTGGTCAGTGATAATCAGCGAGTGAACAGGGATAAAAGGACAATGACAGCGACAGGAGAGGTTAGTGGGAAGCGGCGCTAGATTACTCACGTTGGAGGAGACAGGGTGGGTGCCGTTCACACGCTGTTTAGAGCTGCCGGCGGTGAAGATAGTCTAATGGGGTGACTAGTAGCTAAGGCTGGGAAAAATAGTAGTGCGTTGGCTGCTTCTCGGCTAGAGGTTTCCCGCTGACGTCACGCGCGGGGACCTACGAGCGCTGAATCGGTGGCTGTTGTCTCTCCCCTTACCGGCCAGTGCCCAAGCTCAGACCCCAGGGGAGGGGCTTGTCATTCAGGCGAGTTACGTTTTTAACCCTTACTTCTGTGTGTGTGTGTGTGTGTGTTTTTAACCGGATGGCATTACCAGTTTATGATTTGGGATGGGAGGGTGAACAAGGGACGGTGGCTTCGGGTGTAGCCTGGATGGCGTCTTGTGTGCCCAGTGCAGTGCCGTGGGAGTGTGTGCGGTGCCCTACGGGGGTGGTGTGTGGAACCTTATTTGTTGCGGTGGTTTGCAGTGTTGTGTGACCTGCCTGAGTTCAACGGGGCCTTGGGAGTAGTCGGTTGGCATATTGAAGCTTGCTGGGGCTTTTAGTATCTGACCTTATCCGGCATAACTGGTAGTAGTCGCATGAATTTAAGTACTATTATTGAAGTCTAAATAATAATAAAGACTGAACCTTTTCTAAAGTCAATTGTGTAGCTTTGTTTTATGTGCATTCTCCTTGCCGAAAGAATCTGGCTACATTCTAGGTCTATTACAATATTGATAAAATTGAGATTTTTGCTGGAGCCAGACATTGTAAACATTCGGGGATTAGCCCAAACCTACAACATTTTCTGGGTTTGATGTGATGCTATGGACTTCCACAGTTAATGCGAGCGCGCACATTGTGCGAGTGATTTTTTTGGCCTTCATTTGAGTGCAAAATAGCTTTTTGAGCTTTATGTATTAAAATTGTTTCTACTAGATGATGTAAGATGGGTCTGTAAACCTCTCCCCACTCTGCCTCTGATTGGCTGTAAGGTTTAGGCATTAGGAGTGACGTTTGGTTCCAGAGCCAGTTGTAAAGTTGCGAAGCACGGGTAAAATGCTGTCTTGGCCACAATATTTTCTCATCGGATCAGCACGAATCACGTAGGTTACCCATTTTGGCTTCAAAAAGGTGTCTCACCTAAAGGTGAGGAGTTTGCATGCCTGAATAGAGTCTGTCCTCCTACACCTCTCACTCCACACATTCCCTTCCTCCTCCATCCCCTCTTTATCCTTTATTTTCTTTTTCCTCTTCTTCCATCTCCTCTTACTTTCCTTTCTCCACTCCCTCTTCTACCTCTACCACATCCTTCCCCTTTTCCACCACCTCACCCTCTTTTATCTGAAATAAGACTGTGTAGCCACAAACCGAACAGAACTTGGATGTTTTATTGGATAGGTCAACATGTACACATAGATGTATTATTATATAATGGCAACTAGCAGCTGCATAGGCTATAGTTTGTTTTACCAATTTAAAAAAACGAATCTTGGTTTACATTTGGATGTAGGCTATGTATGAATTCAAAACACTACAGAAGATCATGGTATGGACTTAATGCAGGCTAACAATGTTTTTGTCTTTACATCTTGAGCAAAATGAATACATTATTTTAAAATAAGTTTGGCACAAACATTTCTAAACTGGTAGGCTAAATGCATAGTAAATTTAGGATATGGAAAGATTTCCAATTAAAAGTGTCAGACTCTGGCTGTTTGATGGGCAGGGGCAGAACAATTTAAAGGGTCCTTCTGCAGGACATGGGGTCCCACCAGTGTAGCAATGGGAATGGTACGACACGGCCTCACTTTGGGAAAGCATTCCCTAGTGGGAACATTGTAGGGGAGACTGTAGGGAACAGCATCTCATTTTATCCTTTGGAAAGGGCAGCATTTGGGACACTGTCATGCAGCATAAAAGGCACTTCATAACAGCACCCTTTTCCATTGGAAGGGCATGGGAAAAGTCAAGTTTAAACCATTGTAACGGTAAGTACCCACTGCAGCGGGGCGGGCAGAGCGGGGCGTCTGCTTTCAATTCATTTTAAATGAAACCAGGCGTTGACGCTCGCGTAGGGCATTGTGGGAAGGCGAGCGGGGCGTCAAAAGTTGGATTTTCTCAACGTTATGTAAATGAGGAGCGTGAAAACGCTAGCGTTGGCCAATCGGGTTGGTTTCTTGTTTCTTGTAACGTAGCAACTGTTGGTCATGGTAAACATTTCTAGGTTTGACAATTTCAAAATGGAAGAGCAACTAATCGTATGTGTGTCTTCATACCCAGTTTTGTATGATCCCTCTATGTTCGATTCCAGAGACATAAACCAAAAAAATGATGCCTGGCACAGAGTTGCTGAGGTTGTCGGCGTCCCTGGTGTGTATTTTGTACTTTAATTCAGTTTTGTCACATTACGTAACTTTCTTCTGTGCTAGCTGCATGGTCTAGCTAGCTCACCCGGGGCACACGATTGACATTCAACGTTGAAATGCTGGCTGGCAGCCCTAGCTATCCATACAGTGAATGTGTAGTGGCAAGTCATAATCTAGCCACTGATTTGCAGAGATTTACAGAAATATAATAAAAAGGTTATACATGTCAACGTTTATGTCTGATGCATCTTTTTTTCTAGTTGATGTATGCAAAAAAATGGAAGACGTTGAGGACCGGATACAAAAAAGAGAACCTATTGTGTGCTGTAGACAAGATCATGTCAGATCTAGAAAACGTTTCGGATTTTTGTTTAATGTGTGTAAAAGTTGTATTTTGACCGCACATTTGCCATGACATACGAACTACAACAGTGATTTAAGAGAACTACAGCTCTGAATTAATCTGTCTGACACAGATTACACCCCAAGGGTGGTGCACTGTGGGAAGGCTAGCGGTGCAGAACGGTAAAAAACGCTGCAATGTGAACCGTAAGGGCACCGTATAGGGCACTGCATCACATTTTTTCCACTAGAAGGGCACTCATTGGGTGTGCTTTGCCTTCGGCAGGGGACAACCTTTGTTCTCTCACATATATATTAAACTTATAATTATTTATTTTTGCCCCCCTAAGCATCCGTCAATATTTGGACTACATAGAAAACTTTGGTATCAAAAGTTTCGTCTTGGTAGCAATTGAGTTGCTTGTATAGAGATACTGTAGTAGTACAATTTACCGGGGCAACTTCTCCACACAGGGTTACATCGCATTTTGCATTGTTACTGACAATGATCGCTACCAGTGAGCTTTTTATGAATGAGCGATTTTCAACTAAATAAATGTCAAGCTTATTTACATTTTTGGGGGCATATTTTCAGTTAGCAGATGGTATTGTTTGAATCGCGATTCCATCTGAGATAGCTATTAGTACTGCCGGTAACGTCGTTGTTGGAATCATCTTCAAAGGGGGTTCTTTATTAATTAATCAATACAATATGAGTAGGCTAAATGCCTGAAAATATCACGAGAAGGGAAAAACTTAAAAGGGTGTTTAAGTCATAGAGATTTGATACATTTTTACACCGGTCTGCCAAATGTATTCGTTTTGATTCAACTATGAGGCTGCTGATCACCATTCCCTCTTGCAGGGTAAATGAGAAGACAACTATTTAATTCTACACTTCACTTGTAATAATTTGAGTTGTAAATGAGCAGCAAAAAAAAAGATTTTAAATCCATTTAATCTTTATAAGCAATAAGTATGCATTTTATATAACATATACTGCAATATCAGTTGTAAAAATTTCTTTAGAAACTGACCCCTCTGCAACTGACGCAAGCAAGCACACCTTACAATTTCCCCAGAAATTGTACCCTCTAGTTAAGACTAGTTATATATATATTTTTTTTAGAAGGCACACTATCATGTATTGCATGAAGGGGCATCCTGGGCACTTAAGCATATCTCCCAATGTGAATGGCAGGCAATAGTACAGTTAGTCTTATTTTTGCCACTCTAGAGGGCATTTAGCAACACTTTGGGGGCACCAGGCAGTCACCCCCTGGATCTTCCAGTGGGCCTGGATACTCACATGGGGACAGTCTATTGTAGGAGAGGATTAAGTAATAAATAGGCTTGTCAACCTGTAGGCTACTTTAAACCATGAACATACTTTATGTAATTGAATAAAAAGTATTATTGTGTTTCAAGATGACCTGAAAAACTGATAAAAAATATTCTTATATATTCTTATTTCTTAGCATACAGTTGCCTTTGCAAAACCTTTCTGGGTCTCCAACCCTGTACAACAATGTCCCACATGCAAATAAACATAGAGATGCAGATGGACTGAACAGTGTTCAAGGCTTGGCTACAGTGAGTTTGCTTACTTATGTGGTTCCAGCAGAGTACATAGTCTAGGCGTAACTACATGGCTACTACCTTCCTTTCCACTATTATAGTCTACAATTGTGTTTATTACCATCCTCAAGAGTTGCTAAAGTGTTGTTTTTTAAATGTAAAAAGGGCTATACAAATAAATTTGATTTGATTTGATTTGATTTGAAAACATCAATGATAAAATCTATGTTGGGCCTGCTGAACCTATAACTATTCCAGAGATACTAGTCAGGGAAGCACAGTGCATTACTTCTGTCTCCGAAGAACCTTGGGGCTGGTGGGGTATACGCTCTTTGTATAATCTGAGAACCTTCATCCACAGGGTCGTTGGTTGTAACTTGTCTAGACACTGCTTAGTTTAGTCCTTCAATTATGTAAATTACTCATTAATTAATTGGCTTTTGAAAAAGTGACATGATTTCTTTACTTGTTTATTATAAATCAATACGTTCTTTGAAGATAAAGAAAACACGTAAATTAATTCATGCTGGGTCATATCTCAAACAGGAGACACCTGGGATGAGTGAAGGATGTTTCTTATGTACTAGTATAATAATTGGACCAATATGCTGTTCCTATTGGTCCAGAAGACGTTCTCAAAAGTCAATAATAACTACTTACTAACCGAGAGTGAAGTCACTAACCTTTGCCGTATCGACCGAGCGGAGTGCCATGTCACTCTTACTAAGAGTGACATGGCACTGTCATAACCATGACATGACACATGAAAGGATGTTTATGAATGTTGTCATTCGGTGAATTATGTAATTTCTTATGCAAGGTTGACATTGTTTGTGATGTCTGTTATGACAACTTGAAATTAGCTGAGACAACATCACCTAGCAATGTCTTTGTCATGACAACTTGACATTAGCTGAGACAAAATAACCTGTCACTGTCTTTGTTATGACATCTTGACATTAACTGAAACAAAATAACCTCTCATAAGCATATCATAGAAGGCCTGTTTATCAAACTTGATTTTTTTTTGTTGCTTTATTTATGTAAGGTTGTCTTGCCTCTCCAGTGCACCTGTTGTCACTTTCATTTGCACCAAAACAGGTGATATTGATTCATAATTGATTCATAATTGCTTATGCTTCCTAACTGGACTGATTGATATCCCTGAAGTTTAAATGACAGTGTAATATTGTGGTGAATGTGTTCCATACATTTTCAGAGCAGTGTATTTAGCTTTATGTGTTAGTATTAAATATTACTGTCATATGTGGTTGGTTTTGACGATAGATAGTAGACAGTGGTAACATTTTCACTTGTCATAACTATTTTATTAAGTGCTATTACACTGTCAAATGCTTGTCTAACAGTGTCATGAATATGTTCCTTGACCTCAAGTACAGTGGTAATATTTTCACTTGTCATAAAGATATCATTAAGTGTTATTACACTATCAAATCCTTGTATAACCGTGTCATAAAAAATGTCTCTGACCTCAACAGTGGTACAATTTGGAATTGTCATAAAGATGCCATTAAGTGCTATAACACTGTCAAATGCTTTTATAACTGGGTCATTAACATGTTCCTTGACCTCAAGTACACTGGTAACATTTTCACTTGTCATAAAGATATAATTACGTTTTATTACACTGTCAAAAATATACACGTTATCTTCTTACTTCTTACTCAAACAGAGGGTTCCAACATATTCTCTGCAGGTATATTTTGTACATAAAAAAATCCAGACATAACATGAAGATAATTAAGTAATGGGCAACTTTAGGGTAAGAAACCATGTGATGGCAGAAAGTCCTTGTCGTTTTTCAGTGCCAATTGGCCTCCTCCAGGTATGTAACGCAGTCCTCAAGGTGTTCAATCTTTTGTAGATTGTAACACCAGCTAACTTTACTTCGAACAAGAACAATCTATGTCAATGGTACAGTAAATTCCCGAAGAGAATCCAAGTATTATGTTTACCTTACCTCAAATAGCTCTAACTTTTTTGGCAACCTTGTGCGTTTATATCGTCTGTTTAAATCAGTCTGGAACTGAATCACTGTCTGAACAGTCTGCTCTGTCGTTGCTGCCCTAAACTACTTGTGTAACTCAAAAGGTCCTTTGGTAAGAATTGCTAGAACTTATTATACAGCCTGAAAGTTTGAGTTCTTACCCTAAAGTTGCCCATTACTTAACTATCTTCTATGTAATGTCTGGATTTTTTTGTTTTTTTTACTAAATGTACCTGCAGAATATGTTTGGAACCCTCTGTTTGAGTAAGAGGGTAACGTGTATATTTTTGACAGTGTAATACTTAATGATATCTTTATGACAAGTGAAAATGTTACCACTGTACTTGAGGTCAAGGAAAATATTCATGACACTGTTATGCAAGCGTTTGACAGTGTACTAACACTTAATGATATCTTTATGACAAGTGTAAATGTTACCACTGTACTTGAGTTCAAAGAAAATATTCATTACACACCACAATATTACTGTCACGGCCACAGCCGTGCCCCCCTATTGTTTTTGGTTTTGCCCTGCCCTAGTGTTTCCCTGTCATTGTCTTCACCTGTGTCTCGTTGTCATTAGCGTCATTGTGTCCACCTGTGTCTTGTTTGTTTCTGTGTATTTAGGTTTCTGTTTTGTGTCAAGTCTTTGTCTTGTCATTACCGCTACTGCTGTCTGCGTGTGAGTACCCTACTTGTTTCCCGTTTTGCAATTAAACCTCTGTTTTAGACATGGCTGCGTCCTCTCCTGCGTTTGGGTCCTACCCCTCCACATTCCGTGACAGAATGACAAGACCACAAAAAAACCCAGCAGAGAGTTTTCGCAACCCTTACATAGGGACCCGCCTTGCCTTCGGTGGACCCCGAAGCCTGCAGCTGAAGGCCCACCCCAAGTCCTGGCTCCAGCCCGAACCCCCACTCCAGCCTCGGTCCTGCCCTGGGCCCCTGCCTCGATCCTGCCCTGTGCCCCTGCCTCATCCTGAGGTTGCGCCGCCCAGCACCCAGACCACCAAGGCTGTTCCTGCCAGGGAGAGTCGGCCGCCTGCCGCCAGAACCCAGCCCCGTTCCTGCCCTGTACCCCTGCCCCGTTCCTTCCCTGTGCCCCAGCCTCGTTCCTGCCCTGTGCCCCAGCCTCGTTCCTGTCCTGTAGCCCAGCCTCGTTCCTGCCCAGTACCCCAGCCTCGTTCCTGCCCAGTACCCCAGCCTCGTTCCTGCCCTGTACCCCAGCCTCGTTCCTGCCCGGTGCCCCAGCCTCGTTCCTACCCTGTACCCCAGCCTCGTTCCTGCCCTGTGCCCCAGCCTCGTTCCTGCCCTGTGCCCCAGCCTCGTTCCTGCCCTGTGCCCCAGCCTCATTCCTGCCCTGTGCCCCAGCCTCGTTCCTGCCCTGAGCCCCTGCCTCGCCCCGAGGTTGTGCCGCCCAGTGCCAGGCCATCCGAGGACTTCTGGCCGCCTCCTCCTCCGCCCGAGGACTCCTGGCCGCCTCCTCCTCCGCCCGAGGACTCCTGTCCGCCTCCTCCTCCGCCCGAGGACTCCTGGCCGCCTCCTCCTCCGCCCGAGGACTCCTGGCCGCCTCCTCCTCCGCCCGAGGACTCCTGGCCGCCTCCTCCTCCGCCCGAGGACTCCTGGTCGCCGCCTCCTCCGCCCGAGGACTTCTGGCCTCCTCCTCCGCGGTGCCCGCGCTCCCATGCGCCCCGGTGCCCGCGCTCCCATGCCCGCGCTCCCATGCGCCCCGGTGCCCGCGCTCCCATGCGCCCCGGTGCCCGCGCTCCCATGCGCCCCGGTGCCCGCGCTCCCATGCGCCCCCTCGTCCGCGCTCCCATGCGCCCCGGTGCCCGCGCTCCCAGGCGCCTCCTCGTCTGCGCTCCCAGGCGCCTCCTCGTCCGCGCTCCCAGGCGCCTCCTCGTCCGCGCTCCCAGGCGCCTCCTCGTCCGCGCTCCCAGGCGCCTCCTCGTCCGCGCTCCCAGGCGCCTCCTCGTCCGCGCTCCCAGGTGCCCGTGCTCCGGCGTCCGGGCCGCCCCCCGGACCTGCCTCTACCCTCTGCCCTGCCTCCGGGTCGCCCCCCGGACCTGCCTCTACCCTCTGCCCTGCCTCCGGGTCGCCCCCCCGGACCTGCCCCGACCCTCTGCCCTGCCTCCAGGTCGCCCCCCGGACCTGCCCCGACCCTCTGCCCTGCCTCCGGGTCGCCCCCCGGACCTGCCCCGACCTTCTGCCCTGCCTCCAGGTCGTCCCCCGGACCTGCCCTGACCCCCTGCCCTGCTTTGTGGGACGTCGGGTGACGTCCCTTGAGAGGGGGGTACTGTCACGGCCACAGCCGTGCCCCCCTATTGTTTTTGGTTTTGCCCTGCCCTAGTGTTTCCCTGTCATTGTCTTCACCTGTGTCTCGTTGTCATTAGCGTCATTGTGTCCACCTGTGTCTTGTTTGTTTCTGTGTATTTAGGTTTCTGTTTTGTGTCAAGTCTTTGTCTTGTCATTACCGCTACTGCTGTCTGCGTGTGAGTACCCTACTTGTTTCCCGTTTTGCAATTAAACCTCTGTTTTAGACATGGCTGCGTCCTCTCCTGCGTTTGGGTCCTACCCCTCCACATTCCGTGACAATTACAGTGTCATTTAAACTTCAGGGATATCAATCAGTCCAGTTAGGAAGCATAAACAATTATGAATCAATATCACCTGTTTTGGTGCAAATTAAAGTGACAACAGGTGCACTGGAGAGGCAACAGCAAGACAACCTCACATAAAAATAAATATATTCTTAAGTTTGCGGAGGCGTGACGCTGCGCGTCGGACGGTTCACGCCTCCGCATCGTCCATTATCAGATGATATTGGACGGGCATTATCCCTTACATAATGTACACCCTGCAGCCAATCAGAATTGAGTATTATCCCTTACATAATGTACACCCTGCAGCCAATCAGAATTGAGTATTCACCCAGACCATGGTATAAAGGGTGATAACAGACACCTACTGCGTCATTGCCGCAAAACTGTCTTTTCACCGTTCTAAATTACTGACACACTACATTCAGAAAAGAAACATTTTTCAAATAGGTTAAAATAAATATTGAAGTCACTCATTGTTGTAATACAAGTTAGCTTGTTAAAGTCTTTCACAATTGTAAATGGAGGCTTTGACTACGTCACTGTTGTTATGGTTACTTATTTAAGATATTTTGTACAGGCTCCTGTGTAGCCAGCGGAATAATTTAGAACGGTGAAAAGAAGAGTTTTTCCAGAGCCTGTTTAAGGAGAGCCTGCCCACTCCCTATTAAGCCCCATTGTACCGAATTTTGTTGCAGTTCCACCAGAGTTCCACTGGGAGTGATCGCGGTCGAGTGCAAGTTGAATGGGAGTCTATGGAGCTAAACGGCTAAATTTGCCTCTTTGCCTGATTGTCGTTGATAAATCTCAGATTTGATTATAGTTTTTGCATGTTCAACATGGATTACAGGTCAAAAGTTGAATGAACGAGTACTTATATCCTTTCAATTTCTTACAGGGTAAGTCGTTGTTGCACATAACACGCTAGCATTCTGCTAACGAATGTTGATTGGTTAGTGAAGGACTGACTACGACCAGAGATCCTTCTTGATGGCATCCGAAGCAGAACCAGAATGTCAGAGCATTAGCAACATTAGCAACAACATTAGCAAGCCAAAACTCTTTCTAGCATTTGTATTGACAGGGAGAGCCTAACCTGTCAGCTGTGTTGTCGATGCCTCGAGAGTAAAGTGGAAGTAACCAGAGTTTGCCGTCAAGCAGTAGCTCTGGTCGTACGATGTGTATGACGTCAATGCCATTTTCAAAGGCTTTTTAGAACAGAAAGGCGACTTTAAAAAAAATCTAACACCCAGTGGTGTGTATTTTTTTTGCCTCCCCTTTTGATTTCAGAATTCAAATTACTAGACAAAAAATGTTATCCTGAGAAAAGTGGATTTTGAGGGGTATTGCTCCATAGACCTCCATTCATTCTGCACTCAACGGTTAGCGCCCTCATATGGAACTTGAGTGGAACTGCAACCAGTTCAGAACCCGGAAGTTTCCCGAGAGTGGGAGTTCTCTCTTTATTAGACATTCTCTGGTTTTTCTGCAATGACGCAGTAGGTGTCCGCTGCGCGTCGGACGGTTCACGCCTCCGCATCGTCCATTATCAGATGATATTGGACACCTCGTCGGGCATTATCCCTTACTTACGTTCCACTCATTACGTTTACTTTACCGATTCTATTTTACCGAATTCTGCATTAGCAAAACACAGATCTGTGTTCGCTCGAGTGGCTTAGTCTCAAGATCTCTACAAACCTTGCAGCTAATTTAATGCTCAACCATTGAATGGGGGCTTATTACTTGAAAGAGGAATTATTTACTGTGTAGTCTCAGTTACACTAGGGCTGTGTTCAAAATGTCTTAAAATGCGTCCTTCCTTCCTTCCTTTTAAGACAGCGAGGTCTGTTTGAAATGTCTTAAATCTTCTCTTCCTGTCTAATAAGATACCTTGAAATACGTCACAAAACGGTCATTTTTTAAGAGAGCATCTGAGCTGCCTTGCTGTCTTAATGGCAGCACGTATTACCCATAACTCTGTGCGCGGGGTTACCGTGAGCAACAAGTTAAACAGAATCCTTTGACCGCCATTGCTCTAAGTTTTTACAATTCATATTTCAGCTAAACGGTACTTGTAAATCAGCATCTGAATAAAAATGTATCGAGAAATGGGCAGTGTAGTTGCTGAAAATGTACTTCTTTTATTGATGACACTCCTAATTTGTAAATTTGCTCCGACTTTTCGATAACGTATGGTACCTAGCATCGCAGTGCAGAGCAGACACTAGCTAGTTGCTGCGTTTTATCATAATCCTATCAAATGAGTGAAATACAAACACAAATGTTATGAGCTATTGAGCCTATATCTAACACAAGTTTAAATACAGCTTAACTTGACTTAGTGTGACAATAAACTCAACGCAATTGACTGCCGTCTGACAAAGTGCGCTAGTGCGAGCACACGAGTACACGCAGCGCAATGACGTACATCCTGTCTTAATAGGCTGTTCGAAAACAACGGTTTTTAAGATACCTTACCCCGAAGAGAGCTGTCTCGTTAGACACCTGTCTAGTAAGACATCAAGGATTAAGACAGCTGTCTAAGTTTTCGAACACAGCCTAGGGCTTTGGAAAACTGTGCCTTGCTCAAGAAGGTTAATGGATAGTAGAACATAACATTTCAGAATAATTTCATTAAATCAAGCAGCGCTGCATCCCCCAGTTAAATGTTATACAGCTAGCAAACTAACGTTTTCTAGCATCGCTAACGACATTGGCTAACTCAACTTCAGTAGGCTATCCTCTTTATTTGCAAGCTATCAGACTTATACTGTATCTAAAATAAGGCTTTAGGGATGAGCGAAGGCAGGTCACCGGTAGTATTTTTTGGTTTTCTTTGTTAAGATAGCAGCCTTATGACCGACTGCCATCTGTTGCAGTGTTTTCCTCACGTTACTCTGTCTGTAACCGTCTACATATGGAAACTGAGCTGCGTAGTGGCGGTGCAGAGAACAACTCTGACTGGCTCATGGTAGCACCTGATCAGACATAGGTGTATTCGACTCCATGCAGCGCCGCAGCAGCCTGCAGATTGGAGAAAGAGTTTAGCCCAATACATAAAAAGACACATTTTCCGACTTAAGGAGCCGTTTATAACTCCTCCCCGACTGCAAGCGGCAACTCTCGCTGGTCGTTCCATGCAGCCACAGCCGATGTCGAACGCACCTATTGGTTTACGGAGCGCTAGATTCACTTTGCAAAAAAAAATACTTTGATACGGAGCGTTCTTAGCCTGGCTGCCAGCCCAACTTCTCCCCGCCCAAAAAAAATTTGTTCGGGAAATTGGGTCTGGAGGGTCTGGTATTGGGGACAACTACAGAAAACCAGAATCGGGACGGACCAATGAAATTGCCAGGGCGGGCTTTATACGATGATGGACAGATGATCAACAGTAACGTAAAAGGCGCTTGGGTTGAATTTGTTTTCAACAAACAACATATTACATTGCTCTGATTGGTTGTAGGTCTATCCAATTGAGCGAAGAGGCATTTGTTTTACGAGTTCGGTTGAAACACGCCCCGTAGTCACAGCCCAACGGAGAGTTTTCAGACTCATATTCTGACTAGAATTATGAGTATGACAACGTCAGGCTAGAGCGTTCTATGAACGAATTACGTATTTTAAATATCGCTCGATCACGCAAATTTGATCATGGGAAGCCGAAATCGTGATGATGATTAAAATTTGATTAATCGAGCAGCCCTAACCTAACATTTAGTACAAAGGTAGTTCCTTGGTAAGTATTTGATTATTACTAAATAAATATATCCTCATTGAGAAGTACTTGTGAACTATGACCAATTAAGAAAGAATAACCAATTAATTACTAATCACAAAAGTAACATGTCTAAAAAGTGAACAATTTTAGTTGTTGTTTTTTTACTCCTAACATGGTTACATTTTAGAAGCTTGTGCCTCAAATTGGTTCTTTGTGGAAACCAATTATGAATATTATATCCCCCCAAATATATTAGCTACAGGTTGAGATCGTGACTCCTACTCTCACCATGGACGTATGTTCTCTATATTCCAATCTTAAACACAGAATAATACAAATAATGCTCATTTGTAAAAAAAAATAAAATAAATACGCGCTCATGATTCGATTAGTTCACTATTATGAGCTCTTAATTGTCAGTTCAATGTCTCAGACTCCAAAGACCTACCTTTATGTTACAGTAGCCGTCTGAGGAGGACTTCTCTTTAGGATATGAATTTAAACATTGGTGTTCTCTTGTCAAACTATTTGCGTCCTTAATGAAGACATCGGCTGCATTTGTTGCGATAAGTGCAAAACCACATCTTCCAGATTACAATGTTTGTTAGAATATCACTAGTGCCTCACAGAAATGTATGCCTGTACAGTATGTGTCGAATATAAAATTAAATGACTTATTATATTACTTGTGAAAAACATGTTAACTCCTCACTAATTATTCAAGCGTTACCTTGTCATCCCGCAGGAACCACTAGTGATGTGGAGACCTTCTCCTCAGCTCTGGCTTGTCCTATTCCTCCTTCCTCCCCTCTTGCTTTCTATCTCTGGTTTACAATAATCATGGTAGAGTAGGTAAGAGTAAGGCCGAATCCCAATACTGTCTTAACCCTTACCCCTAGCCCTTAGTTTACCCCTAGCCCTTGTGTCTCGAAACTGAGGGGTAAGGGCTACATAGCCCTATGAAATGACACACCACTTGGTTTCGGTTACGTATATCGATGTCTCCAAAGCAAGTAGTGATGTGCACTGATATCATCAAACAATTTTAGTTTGAAATTCGCTGGTAATGGAGTATAATTAAAACTGTAGACATGCATGGAGTCCATTCAAGGCTAATCAGAGAAATGCGGGACTGTTGTGAAAATCGGCAATGTAACGTGAGCGTAGCAAACTAGCGATTTTTAAAAACTTTTCAATTAAGAACATGGTTGCAAAAACGTGTACATGACTGTGTAGAGCACAAAACAAGACTGTCATAATTTTTTTATCAATTATTTAAGCTGAAAATATTACATTTATGGGACTCTCTATGGGACCTTTCTCCTCTGCTCTTCTCCCTGTACGCCAACAGCTGCACCTCGAGTCATCCGTCTGTCCAACCCTGTCAAACTGAAGTTTGCGGATGACACCACCCTCATTGGGCTCATCTCTGACGGGGACGAGTCTGACTACAGGTGGGAAGCTGACAACCTGGTGACCTGGTGTAGCCAGAACAACTTAGAGATCAATGCTCTTAAGACAGTGGAGATGGTTGTGGACTTCAGGAAGAACACAGCCCCACTCACCCCCATCACCCTGAGTGACTCCCCAGTCAACACTGTGGAGTCCTTCCACTTCCTGGGCACCATCCTCTCCCAGGACCTCAAGTGGGAACTGAACATCAGCTCCCTCACCAAAAAAGCACAACAGAGGATGTACTTCCTACGGCAGCTGAAGAAATTCAACCTGCCAAAGACAATGATGGTGCACTTCTACACAGCCATCATTGAGTCCATCCTCACTTCTTCTATCACCATCTGGTACGCTGCTGCCACTGCCAAGGACAAGAGCAGACTGCAGCGTGTCATCCGCACTGCTGAGAAGGTGATCGGCTGCAATCTGCCTTCCCTCGAGGATCTGCACACCTCGAGGTCCCTGAGGCGAGCGAGGAAGATTGTGGCCGACACCTCCCACCCTGGATACTCCCTGTTCCAGCTACTCCCCTCCGGCAGAAGGCTGCGGTCCATCAAGACCAAAACCTCACGCCACAAGAACAGTTTCTTCCCATCCGCTGTTGGCCTCTTTAACAAGGCCAAGGACTCATACTGACTTTAAATCACAATCTGCACAATGACACCCTGCACATTTCAATTTGCACTATTGTATCGTTTGCACTATCTGTATTTTTAGGTTAGATTGTAAATAAGGTTACTTATATTATATTTTATTTCTTATTCCCCTTAGTATTAGCTAGACTTTGCTCCTTTTGTATAGTTAGTCCACATATTTAAGTTTCATTATTCCTATATGTTAAATGTATGCACCTCCCTGCCAAAGTAAATTCCTTGTTTGTGCAAACATTCATGGCGAATAAAATACTTCTGATTCTGATTCTCTCTGAATGATCTGTCCGCCGTTGTTGCAGGTAGTGCAGCATTCACATACCCCTTGGTTTCAAGTAAGCTCCCAAGCTCACTTGGTTTTAAGGGGTGTATACCCCTTCGTCTTCGCCCAAGCCCTCGATCAAAAAGAGTATTGGGACACCATCTACTCTCACAGGAACGCGCAAAACTAAGGGCTTGGGGTAAGGGGTAGAGGTAAGACAGTATTGGGATTTGGCCTTGGTGTCTTGCGTAAACTGCTTCCTCTGTCTGCATGCATCGATGCCCTCTCCGTTGCTGTTGGATACCAGGCCTTCCGCAGCAAGCCATAGCATCATTCAGAGGGCATTAGTCCTCCAGCAACTAAGGTTGTGACATACATACATTAGGGCGTTGGTCCTCTAGCTAACACAAGCATCACATCATACATGGGGTGTCGGCAGAGATGGGCAGTATTTCAATTACTTGTATTTGACATACACATTTCTAGACTTGAGTATCTTGTAATTTGTATTTGATAGGGCCGATAACAAAATACTTTAGAGTGGAGTAATTTTGTATTTAATATACTGGAAATACCTTCTCCACGAGTCAAAAAACAGTTCACGAATTCAGTTCAGATCAAAGCTAGAGTTAGTGACCCTTCGTTTTCTGGAGGACACCAGAAAAGACCTGCTTTCTTCAGGGTTGCCAACTTCCTCAACCCCAAATGAGGGACACTTTGTTGTCGTGCGCACGCACCAACAACTGTCCAAAAATAACGGAAATCGCAAGGTTTCATTAGCCATACCATAAACCTACTAATTTCAGTGTAATTTCGGCAAACCACTACTGTACTCGCTTGGATCTATTGTTCATAGTTATAGTCAAGACACGTATTACAAGTTTCTCATTTTGACACACGATAACGCTAACCTCACCAGTGGCCAATTAACACACTTCACAAACAAGCAACAACCGTGTTCCATAGCAACGTTTGCGTGAGTTTTGGCGCGCGAGCGCACAGCGAGGCTGTGATTGGAATACGGGACTGGAGCTGTCCCTTACAGGACAAAATTACCCATAATTCGGGATGGTTGGCAACACAGTACCCATTACAAATTACAACCCAGTACCCACTTATCAAGTTCAACAGATTGTCTGTCAAAGTAATTATTTTATCTGAATTTGACAGATGTCAACTAACTTGATGTATAATTTATGTCTGGGTCTGGCTACATAGCCTATTATATACATGGTGAAGGTTATAATACAAACTAGCGATGCCAACATGCTTATGACACTAGCATGCTATGAGGCGAGTGTATAGCGTGTAGTGTTTAGCAAGTTAACTTATCAATCGAGTTGCTAGCTATAGGAAGAGGGAGATTGGGAGCTTGTATGTTCATGATAACCTTATCAAGAGACGTCTGACCATTTAATCTTGCACTGTATTACAGGTTTTGCTGTATATTCTCAATGTGAATGTCATAATGCCATATCAATTACTGGCAGATAATATAGTTCAGTTACCCAGGCTATGACAGTAGATGTCCATCAAATTAAAACATTAAATATCCTATTTTATTTTATATAAAAGGCATATTATGAAAGTATTCTTAGTTGTATTATATCATACATTCTACAGTTGGCCAGGTGGAAAACATGTCTCAGCAACATGATGTTCAAGGACCATCAACAAGCACAGATGGAACCAAGCCTGTGTCTGCAATCTTGGATGGGAAGTTCTTCAGTATTGTCTCTCAAACACCAGATGGGAAGGTCCAGGCGGAATGTAAACTCTGCACCAAAAAGAAAGCAGTAATATCTGGAACTCTTTTAGCTACATCAAATTTCAAAACTCACCTGAAGAGACTTCACCCTGACAGTCTTGATGATTTTGAAAAGTACATGACAGAGTGTAAGCCTAATTATAGTGTCAAAAAGAAAAATACCCCCAATAGGCAGACCCGCCTTTTTGAACACAATGTAACTCAGGGTAAACTTGATTCTCTCATTACTTCGTACATAGTGAAGGGAATGCATTCATTGTCTACAGTTGAACAAACTGAATTTGTTCAATTGATTCATGGATTAAACCCCAATCTGACATTGATTTCCAGATGTACACTGCGAAGGAAAATAGAAGCAGATTTCAATGCCCAAAAAAATGATCTGAAAGAGAAACTGAAGACGGTGCAATATGTTTGCACCACTGCTGACATCTGGTCAACTAGTAAGACTAGCTTCATGGGCGTAACAGCTCACTGGATCAAGCCAGATTCAACTGAACGTGAATCAGTCGTTCTTGCATGCAGACATTTCCCAAGTCCACACAACTACAACCGCATTGCTGAGATATTGGAGGAAATCCACTCAGAATTTGGCCTGTCAAATGAAAACATCATTGCAACAGTGACTGACAATGGGTCAAATTTTGTAAAGGCGTTTAAGGAGTTCAACATATCTGTTGTTGCAGATGAAAACGAGAATCATGACACAGAAGAGGGTGGACTATCCTTTGTAACCATCAATGCTTCAGAAGAAGAAGTGCCTGAAGGTGCAATCATCCTACCACCTCATGTGAGATGTGCCACTCATACACTGAGCTTAGTGTGTACCACTGATGCAAAGCAGGCAATGAAGGACTCTCCCACACTATCCCGTCTGAACCACACAGCCATGGGAAAGTGCTCAGCTTTGTGGAATTCATCAAAAAGACCCAAGACGGCAGAGCTCCTGTCAGAAGTGACAAAAGAGCAGTTGAAAACACCATGTTGGAATTTTATGTATGACAGTTTGAATCAGCTGGCCTCTAAGAGACAAACTACCTGAAATGATGGAAAAACTTCAGCTCCCTCCATTCAAAGAGGTGGAGCTTGACTACCTGGCAGAGTACTGCAAAATCCTGAGACCTATTGCAGTAGCCATAGATCGGCTACAGGGTCAGATATCCTGCTACTATGGTGAACTTATCCCTACCCTTTTTGCCGTGCAATCCAAACTCCAGGACCTACAAGCCTCCAACCTAAGGCACACTTCTCCCCTTTTACAAGCCATCTTTGTAGGTTTTGAGAAAAGGTTTAGTAGCTATCTGGAGTTAAAGACGGATGTGAATGAAGCAATCTTGGCAACAGTCACCCACCCATTCTTCAAAATGCGCTGGCTCCCACAGCGATTGTCAGGAGAAAGGAGGCAAATCCACCAGCTTATGCTCCACTCAGCTGAAGATCTTAGCCTGGTGGCAGAGAGTGGAACTGCTTGCTCCAACATCCAAGATGATGAGGAAGATGACTTCTTTGTTTTCTCAGCTGAAGAAACTCAAGTCCAGGAAAGACAGGAGATGACAAGCCACAGCAAAGCTGAGTTAGAGACCCTTAGTTTTCTGGAGGACACCAGAAAAGGGCCCTATTATCGTCCACTCTAAATCTCCAACGTTCGGGGCCCCATTATCGTCCACAACCGTTTCTTCCGTTAATTTCTTAAAGAAGATATGCAGCAGCAACGAAAGAAATTAACTCATCGATATGTACACATCTTATATTGCTGCACACCAAATTACAGCTTCTTACTTTGAGATTTGAGTATGTAAATACGCTCTCAAACCGTATGTGTAGCATCTGCCTTCCGCAGCGTCAAACTGACATTTCTCCATTGAAAGTGGTTGGGTGGACGATAATGGGACTCCCAGGCTAACTGCTAAAATCAGTAAAGTAACATTTCTAGGCATATCCTGATTGGATTTCAAACCGGAATGTTATAATATAGGTGTGTATCTATATATTAAAGTACAATGTTGTGACATAACGTTTTTAATTTGTACTATAACGACATTTTAGTAACACTGCTAACGAGCGTCGAGAGCTAGGTGGACAATAATGGGACCCCTTACGCTAAGTTACCTGTTCGCTTTCAAGTTTGAAAGTTTATTTTTTGTAAAGAAAGTTGAATGATCTGACGCTTCAGTTTCCCCTGCTCAGCTTATGTTGATTTAGGTGTGTGTGTGAGTGCCTACTCATCCTCTAATGCCTCAGCGCGTGTGTGTGGCTGGCTGGAGGACTGGAGAAAGAGAGAGAGACTGGCTGGAGGACTGGAGAAAGAGAGACTGGCTGGAGGACTGGAGAAAGAGAGAGAGACTGGCTGGAGGACTGGAGAAAGAGAGACTGGCTGGAGGACTGGAGAAAGAGAGAGAGAGACTGGCTGGAGGACTGGAGAAAGAGAGAATTTTGACAAGAACATTATCAGATCATTTTGAGACAATATTGAATGAATAAATATATCGAAGTTAAATGTATCGATGTAAGTTTATGGGCTGTTAAATGTCATTAATAAATAAATAAATATATAAATATAAATGATGTATATGTATAGATTTAGTAACATAATCAATCAAGTTGTTGTCTTTTAATAGCTTGGCTTAGTTACACTGACATTCTGTGACTGTTCTTTCTTTTTGTGGGGTTCACCAGTGCTTTGTGTACATTATATAGCCCAAACCTGAATGCTCTGCTATACCAAATTGTGAGAAAATGGAAAATCCAGTAAAAGTATTTCCTTTATTTTAAATACAAAATACATGTATTGTATTTTGTTACATTTTCTGGCACCAGTATTTTGTATTTTATTTTGATACATTTATTTGAGGAGTATTTTGTACCAAAATACATTTTGATGTATTTTTGCCCATCTCTGGGTGTCGGTCCCATGGCCTATGCTGGCTATTGTTCTCAGGACATGCGTCCTCTAGCCTAGGATGGCTATAACGTACTGTGACGGCCTCCTCCTCCTTGGCTGTAAAGTGGATACACCTGGTCCGGTGTGTCTCTTCACCTTTTAAGGGGACCTCGGAAACAGAGAGAGGATCCTTCCTTTGTTTGGAGAACGCTTTTGTTTTGAGGTTGTGGCAAACTTTTGACTTTTGTTAATGCACCCTTCAACACTGCTCACCATCATGAGTCACTCACACACATGTATACCACTGACCTACTGATTACCTACTGATACCTCATCTTTGGTTATGTAAAATATTAGTATTCTTTAATAAATTACTACAGCAGATAGTCCTCTCGCGTATGTACCCTTTTATTCTGCTTTATCAAAGTAGCTGTAGTAGTAAGAAGTTCATGTGTATATTTTTTCAAAGTACTAAATGTACATGCTGGGAATGTTGTGCAAATATAATAAAAGATTATACCACTGTAGTTGAGGTAAAAGAATGTTCATGACAGTTATAAAAGCATTTGACAGTGTAATAACACTTAATGACATATTTATGGCAATTGTGAATCAATGTCACCTGTTTTGGTGCAAATGGAAGTGACAACAGGTGCACTGGAGAGGCAACAGCAAGACAACCTCACATAGCTAAATATTTTGATAATTAGGCCCTCTATGATATGTTTGAGAGGTTATTTTGTCTCAGTTAATGTCAAGTTGTCATAACAAAGACAGTGGCAGGTTATTTTGTATAAGGTAATGTCAAGTTGTCATAACAAAGACATCACACACAATGTCAACCCACATTATTTACTGAATTACACCAAATGACAACAATCATAAACATCCTTTCATGTGTCATGTCATGTTTATGACAGTGCCATGTCACTATTATTCACACCCCTTCAAATAAAGTGTTACCAGTGAATCATATGCAGTGGCGGAGCCAGACTTTTATATATGGGGTGGCCAGGGCTACTTCAGGGGGTCCACAGACCAAGACTGAAAATGTGTGTGTAACCTTAGCCTGGCATTTAAGCAGTGTACATTATTCATATGATTGCTGATGAGAAATATACATTAAAATTCACTTAAGCCTGAGTTATTCAGTGTGGCCTAGTATGGTCCACTAGGGTTACTTTAATCAAATTATACATTTACTATGAATAGACTGTGTCTCTACATCTGAATTGCAACTCATTTCTGTCTTACACACACTGTAGTGTAGGTTACTCACAAACTGGAGAGACTTTGGTCACTCTGTTTTCATGAATACACTGTATAATCTGGGTCTAACCAGGTTAGATCCTTCTTTTACATTAAAACGTAACTTTTAGTGTATACTCAAACAAAAAATGCCACAGCCATCAAAACAAGAACACTCATGAATCAACAACCAACATTTTAAAGTGAGGCTTAATCTGGGGAAAAACTTTTGTGTAGGCTTACATGTGTGGCCTACAAACACAGACTAAACTAGTCTGACTGACTAGTATGCTCCTCTGAGGTCTTGGGGTGGTGCAAGGACTGGGGTCTATTTCCACCTGATCCTGTTTGCTCAGCTTTTTTAAGAAGTCTGCTATCTCACCCTTTCTTTTAATGTTTGAAGTGAACACTAAGCAAAAATAACATGTAGGTTTACACATCCAATTACCCACATTAGAGTCCAATCTCAATCTTAAACATACTCCCATTATTATCTACAATCAACTACTAGATATGGCTAGCCTTACTCTGAAATTTCGAACAGGCATTATACAGTAGCAAACAGTTAAGCTATCTGACTGCAGCGTTAATCTTTTGTAACGTTAATAAATTGATAAGGCATCTCATCAAGGAATCTTAGCAGTTAAAGTACCAAAATAGCGTAGCAACCTACACCGAAAGACGTGTGTTATGTTAGGCTGTGAGTTGGTTGTTTACCTGTTAGGCTGTTAGTTGGTGGTTGTCTTCTTCGCAGGGTCCGACATGCCAATCAACCTGCTGTCTGCTAATCACGGGAATGCCCAGAATGTTCGGAGGCCGGGCATCCTGGTGGTTGGAAAAGGGGTATGGAGGAACTTGGGCAGGGGGGTATGGAGGGGGGTTGGGCAGGGGGGTTGGAGCGTTCGAAGTTAAGACCAGGTTTAGCGTCTGTTCTTTCTGTTACGTTTGGATTTCACAAGAGACGGTTACTAGTGTTTTGTGGGCTACCTTTCTTTTATTTAGCATGGGCTAGGGCCAAACAGCTGTTTGGCTTATTGTGCCTGTGTACCGTGTGGTTAATAAACGTCAATTCGGGAACTTCATCTTATGCCTGGACGATTGTTCCTTTCTGACCTAGTCAAGTCATTACAATAGATTTCAAATGGCTAAATGATACTGTTGTTGTTTTAAAAGTGTGCTATATAAATGAAAATGAAAAAAACGAAATTGAATCAACCACACCACAGTAGGAACTGCGCTGTTAGCTAGGCCTACTAGGCTAAGGTAGTGCTAAGTGCTAAACAAAAGCAGACATTTTTCTTATCTGAATCTGTTGTGGAACCAAATTGCCAATACGCATCTTTTTCTATGGCTCTGCGGCCCAGCAACTCAACTTTCATAACATTTGGTTCAGGAAGCCTGGACCCCAATGCTAACCCAGCTACCACATGACGTTGCGGCAACGTTGCCAGTAAGTGCTCAGTTGGTAACCCGCGACGTTACCTTCTGGCAACGTCGTGGCAACGTCGTAGCAACGTTATAAAGGGAATGTTGCCAGTTGGTCCCATGGGCAACGTTGCCACGACGTCGTACCTTGGTAGGCTGGTAACGTCATTTTTAGGTCCGTGGGCAACGTTGCCGCGACGTTGTACCTTGGTCGGCTGGTTACGTTATTTTTGTCACAGGACAACGGATCTTGAGTGCAATATAGTGGTTTATATATATAAATGTAGACAATGCATGTAATTCATGTGCTGCTCAGCCCCAGCATGTCATTGGTCATCAATTTTCTCATATGCAGACACATAGCTTTCATTTAAAAAAAGACAGAATGTGGAATATAATTTAGTCTTTCATTCTTTACTATAAACATGTACAAAAGCAATCAATGTGTGATGAGTAACATGATTAAGCAAACATTATTTGTATAGCACACCAAAGCTGTATGACATACAATGCAAATTTGTGTGCTCCAATAGTTTTGTAATACAAAATTGTAAAATGTGACCAAAAGGTAAGCGACTCTTAAGAGTTTCATTTTCAAAGACAAGTTATCACAGAATATTACAATTCTTCCTTAGCAAACCTGCCCCTCAGTCTGCCCCTGAGCAACAACTTTGTGCATGCCCATTTCAACGCATAGCTGAAACTGGGCGTCCTAAACAGATTTTGCCGGGGCCCCACCGTCTTTCACACAATGGATTTTACCTGGAAATAAGTTACTTCAAAGGTGAGTTTCTTTACAGACATACTTTTAAATATATAAAAATATTTTCAGTAATTGGATGGGGCATATAGGTTTTAAATTGAGTTGTTTATAGCGTTATATCAGATTCACATTGTTTACGTTAGGATTTCGCTAGCTAGGTTAAACCCTCCAGAAAGTTATTTTGAAATACTGAAAATGCATACATGTTATCAAAGTTTAACGTCTCACAAATCACCCTCAAAAGAATCAGTGAAAATAAACGTTCAGAACTGTTAGAAAACCTTGTCCCAAAATAATATTTAGCTAGCCCTGAATTTTCAGAGACGCTAGCGCGTGGCTGATCACGTTCACAGTCAGTCATGGCATGCACAGCAATGGCGTCTGTAAAAGTATCATGTCACTAATTCTTCCAATTTGTACATGACATCTGTTTTTGGATAAGTGTATTCGTTTTAACCTTTAGATGCATGAGTTCTAAATATTTCAGACACTTTCACCAGAGTACGTGAGTTATTTTTCCAAAACGGAAGCTATGTAGCTTTAATTAACTTCCGTTACCTAGCAACCTAAGATAATACTCGTACCAATGCTACTACATGCTAGTGTTACTTGTTAGCCTACTAATTGTACATTTTGAAGCCATACTGTTGTGTTTATCATATCGTTTTTGCCCATCGGAAAATAGTTGGTTGGAATGTTCAGAATCACACATGTGCGACGCTACGCTGTGGGGCCCTGCTTTCTAACGATCACATATGTGCAATGCTACTCCATTATCAATATACTAATACTATGTACGTAAACTACATTCCACTTTAATTTCTGTACAGGTGATCCGACCACCATCACAAGCACTGTGTCCCTTGGAAATTTTGGTAAAGTAATGAATGACCGTTTATAACAGTGACAATAATTGTATGAGCCATGGCAACCCTAAAGGCTATGCTTTGAAGCAAAAGTATGACTTAAAACGTTTGCATCACCAGATGCCATACCTCTAGGTGTCAACTCTGGTCTGGTGGAGGAGAACCCCTTAGGGGGCCCCGGAAAACAGCTGGCAGCCAGGCAAGTGCAAATATAAGACACTCAAAAAATACTCAAACCATTGCCATTGTAAGGCATACGTAATGTAAGGCATACTTAAGTTGTTCTGATCGTGGGGGGAAACATATTTGTCAAAGCAACAAATGTTGTCTTACTAATGCTTTGTATACCCCATTCAGCTGTACCATCTTGGGCAAAGACCAATCAAGGTAACATTTGTTATGTACATCAATGTTGCAGCAAATCTAGAAGAACCACAGTGTATGCCAATCATGCAAACTCTTGTAAACTTGTTTTACTTGTCTTTAATTACAGACACATTACAGGTTATGCTCTGGAAGATGGAGACATTGGAAGAGAACCAGCGAGACGCTCTCCTGTTCAGGCGACCACAGGGCAGACACACTGAAGAGGTGCCAGTGATGGACCTACAGGTGGCCCAAACACAGGCTGAACTCCAAGACCTTGAGGAGCTCCTTAAGGTGCTGGAGTTGCGAAAGAGAGTGGTAAGTGTTTGGAGATCCCATAAACTATGGCTTACACGCATTCAACGTTCACATTGGTGCTGACACTAAGTTCATGACTTCTAATTCCAGATGCTGTGATGAAGTAGAAGACGGGACTGGGAGAGAAAGCTGTGGAGCTCCGCATAGAGGAAACACTCAAACACACCCCGGCAGCCCATTCAAAACAAGCCAGGTGAATGAATCATGATTGCAGCTTCCATATCCAATCTTTCACATGGCTATGACACAAATCTAGAATCACATAATATTTTAATTGATGATATTATTTTAAGATGTTATTTTTTTAATGACTTGTATAGCCCCTTTTCACACGTGCGATTATGTTAATCGAACACTAACTTATTTTGTGCTTCCTTGTCAGGGCCAACAGACAGGACTCGTAGCGGGGACTGGAAGAAGATTTTAATTAATTTTTTGCACTTTGTTTGTTTGGCACTTTTGTTTTGCAGAGTTTGTTTTGCTGTGTTTTTTTCTTTGCAGTGTTTGTTTTGCAGTGACACTTTTTTATCACGTATGTATATATTTTGGCCATTATAGTTTTTATTTTAAATGTTACATGCATACTTTGTGCATTGTCATTTTAGCAGACGCTCTTATCCAGAGCAACTTACAAATCTAGGAGTCACAAGCAAATTACCAGAACTGCATTTTTCCATCTATGTAACATAGCCAAAATACGAAATTTCCTCTCAAAGGATAGGGAGCCAGTGTATGTTATTCTATGGCCTCCCAAGTACCTACTTAATTTTTACAGCGGGTGCAAAAAGCTGCTGCTAGACTATTGACCAGAACCAGAAAGTATGATCGCATAACATCTACTCTCGTCTCTTTACACTGGCTCCCTATCCAAGCCAGAGCTGATTTCAAAGTTATATTACTAACCTACAAATCTCTGCATGGATTGGCACCACTATACCTCTCTGGTCTTCTTGCACCCTATAGCCCCATTAGGTCACTAAGATCCCAAGATGCCGGCTATCTGGTGGTTCCCAAAATATTTTTTTTTGCTGCTGGACGCAGGGCATTCTCATGTAAAGCACCTCTTCTCTGGAACAAATTACCTGTTTCAATTAAGTAGGCCGATACCATTTCGACATTCAAAATTAGGTTAAAAACGTTTTTGTTTAGTCAGTTCTACGAATGCTAAAGTGTGTGTGTATGTACTTTCAATGTAAACCTGAAGTGTGTTTGTCTGTATATTTATCATATATAACTTTTAAATTACAAATAAAGCTTCTATATGTTCATTGTGCCCCATGTAGATTTTACAAATAAAGTAAACCTGTTACTGTATATTGCTACTATTTTTGTTCCCGTTACTAGTTGGAGGCGACGGGGGACGGGGCATTCTTGTTCTTATAAGAATAACGTATTTTAGAGTTTCTCTTCCCTGGAACAGATTTCATGTTTCAACCGAGGGGGGCTGGCGCTATCTTAGTGTCTAGGGCTGCATCAAATACCCTTTTTGCTCAATCATTAAAAAAGCTTCCTCCTCTTTCCAACTTAACTACTTCAGCATACTCTCAGCTAGAGACACCATTCAACCTTTAAAATGTTCACAAGACATTCAGCTATTTCCAAATGATTCAGCTTTTTAAAATATTCAGCTTATTTTGAATGATGACAGTTTGAAATACATGAAAACGTTCGCTCCTTCTTGATTTTTATGTATGAGCCGCCAGCAGAGTGGCAAACTAAATTGTCAACAAAAATTCCTCCACCGTTCATAAAGTTTAACTTACAGAAACAAGTTATACCTAAAATGTAGGAAAAAGGTTCCTCTTTCAGTCAATGTAGCTACTAAAGAGCTCACATTTACAGATATTCAGCAATGAGCCTTGAAGCGAGAGCAGCCTTTCAAATTCTCTCACCAACTTCAATGGAGAGGTGGGAGAAATTTGAAAGTAGACGTTTTTTTAAACTGCTGGTAGAGTTGTATTTCTGACCGCACAGACATATAAAGGACATCTCTGGTTTTGGGAGTCTTGGGTCTCGGAAAATATCCTCATATTTTTTTATGGATGTATAGTTTTGCGTCTAGGTGAACTTGTTGGAGGTGTGAATTCTAGCTTCCTTTCTGTTATTCTCTGCCCTCAGCACGTTAACAATCATAGTGGCACCATTACCATGGCTTCCACACTGCCTCTTTTGTGTGACTCACACATTTGTTAAATGTATTTCAGCTTTCAGCTTGCGGGTATTTTCTCATTTCTGTATTTTCAGCAAAACAAAAAAAAATAGTCTTTCAAAAAAACGTTCAGCTCCTTCAGGAGATGTGTGCTTTTAGTTTTGGTATTTCTCATTTTATACTTATATAAAATATATAGGTAAAATATATAATAATATAAAAATATTAAGGTTATTGTGCAAATTATTCTCCCTTTAAAAGTAATGGTAAATCCTTTCAAATCATTGTTGGATTGCTGTTCCAGCCCCTTTCAAAAATACCTTTCGGTTGCTTTGAAGCTTCAGCTTATAACTTTCTACTAAATTTTCACTATTTTCAGCTTTTTTAGCATGGTCAGCTATACCCATTCAGGTTTTCAGCATTCTCACTGCTGTTTTGCAGGAACAGCCTTTACTAGTTATAATTTTTTTTTGCCCCCCTAAAACTCAGTCAATATTTGGACTACATCGACAACCTAGGTGTCAAAAGTTTTGTCTTGGTAGCGATTGAGTTGCTTGTATTTGTATTTACGTTCCGTTGCACGGTTTAAGAAGAAATTAAGTTTTTGTGGCGAAAAGTGAAGCTAACGGTGGCTAACTTGCTAGCCAGAGTCATTGACGCTACTAATGTCACTAACGTCACAAAAACGTGTGACTATCTCTAGCGGAACATTATTTTAGCAGCTCGTTAACTTTTGGGAGTAATGATGGGAAGTTCGGATCATTTTACTGATTCGGTTCTTTGAATCTCGTCCAGTAAAATGAACAAATCTTTTTTTGAGTCATTCGTTCATTTCAACGCCCCCCCCCCCCCCCCCCCCTGTGGGCTATACGTCCACTGCAAACACTTATCATATTCTCATGTAGGTTAGTGCATGACTTGTGCACCAGCAGATACTATTTCAAAAGAAATTCCTGCATTAAAATAATGTATCATGACAGTTTGTATGATTTGGTCATTTTTTAACACACTAGCATTTAATTAACATGGCAAACAATTACACTGCACTAAACTGTAAGTGCAAATGTAAAGTGAAAATAACAAAACCAGTCAGTATGATGACTTGAGCGAATATTGTTCACGTGTTACTTACTTACGCGAAAGGGAATGAGGAAATTGTTTCTTCTACTTAAAAATACAATGCGGGTCATGTGAAAAAATGATCCAAAGACTCGTAGAAAGATCGAGTCGGGTAATGAACGAATCCTCTAGCTACCAGTACAGAGCCTATGCAGGTCACGTGAAAAATGATCTAAAGACTTGTACCCGAAGACCGAGTCGGGAAATAAACAAATAATTTCTGTTTACTTCGACGAGGGTCCGTGTATTTTGCGACCAATGGATTTTCGTTTTAAAATTAGAAAACCAAAATCGGGAAACGAGCTGAATCCGTGTATCATTCGTTCTTTCATTTTTCAATTGATAAACCAAAAACTATTTGTTTTTCCGTTATTCAATTGACAAACCAAAAACTAGAAACCGAAAACGATTGTTTTTTTTGTTATTCAAATGAGAAACTAAAATATAAAAACCAAATAGAAAAACGGGGCACTAACCGAAAATTTTGTTTTTAGTGAATAAATTCATAATTACATCAAAGTAACGTTCCAGTGCGGCCATGGTGTCGACACCGTACCACTGTTACTCACAGTGGCTCTTAGCGCAGCGCTGGGCTTATAGGCTAAAATAGATAGGCTAACCTGGAAGGTCCTGACGATTTTTTCGGTTGTCATCAGGGTTGTAAATTAACCTTTCTGATCACCAGCCAATGTGGCTATGGTAACAATCAGAATTTCCACTAACCACATTTTTTCGGTGAAAATAAGAGAAATTATGAGTGCCACTGAATGCATTTGATCATTTTATTAACATTTATGGCATGAAAAACACAAGTACAATACATACAACAAAATATACACTGAAAGTGCAAACATTCCATTTCAAGTTTGGTATCTATCCACATTCTTCCTTGTGTTTTCTGGTGGACGCTCTGTTCGTTTCCATGGTTTCTCGCGCTGGTTACACTGCAAACTGCGCGCAGCCATTGGGCGTATGAGTAACAACTTCCGGGTCACCAAAAACAAAATTTCAAAATCATTTTCGGTTAGTGCCCCGTTTTTCAATTTGGTTTTTCGATTTTGGTTTCTCAATTGAATAACAAAAAAAACAATTGTTTTTGGTTTCTCGTTTTTGGTTTCTCAATTGAATAACGGAAAAATGAATCGTTTTTGGTTTATCAATTGAAAAATGAAAGAACGAATGATACACGGATCGAGCTGTTCCCCGATTACCATTTAGAAATAGGAAAACCAAAAACTACCCATTTTCCGTTTTTTGTTTTGATAATAGAAAACGGAAAAAGAAAAAACGACCCGTTATCTGATTCTTTGATGTGCTTAAACATGGAAATCGGGAAGTAATAAAGTGTGTGGAAATCTTCTTTCTCAATTTTGCGTAGATTTTTGTGTCTTGACCCGGAAGTTGCTCAACATCCGTTTCCAACATCTCTCGTCCAATCAGAAACAGCTAAATAAGTCTATAGAAGCCAATTGTTCTTGTGTTGTTGCCGACGCCACTCGGCTTCCAGCCTCGTGGCTACTGCCGAACGCCACCCGTGGGAATATCCCTTACCAACCCCACTCACACTCGTACTATATTGCTTAAACATACTACGTTGCTCTGATTGGTTGTAGGTATATCCAATTGAGCAAAGAGGCATTTTTTTTACAAGCTCGATTGAAACACGCCCCATACTCACAGCCCAACGGAGAGGTTTCCGACTCATATTCTGTCTAGAATTATGAGTATGACAACTTCAGGCTAGCTTAATATTCCCTCTTGCAGGAGAAATGAAAAGACAACCATTTCATTCCACACTTCACTTTTTGTATTTTGAATTGTATATGAGCAGCAACAAATGTATGCTTTTAAATCTATGCAATCTTCATAAATAGTAAATACGCATATTTATATAAAATATACAGAAATATTAGTTGTAAAACAGTTACAGTTAATAAACGGACTCATCAGCAACCGAAACTAGCAAGCACAACATACATTTTCTCCAGAAATGGTACCCTCTCTAGTTATTATTATTATTATATTAATAATTATTATATGGATTGAAAAGAGTGAGAATAGGAGTTAGGGGCCCCCAAATCACTAAATCCGCCACTGTGTATGAGACGGTATTCACTAATACTCTGTTTTCTTTGACATTTTGCAAAAGGAAAGAACTACACTTTAAGGGTTATAATGGTCCGTCTGTCTTCCTTTGATAATTGCCTTTTCCTTGCCATTTTGAGAGCAATATACTACTTCCGCAGTACATTATTGTCCAAATAATGCTTTAGAGCAGGGTTGTCAAACTCAATTTAGCCTTGGGGCCATTGCTGGTATTGTCGTCTCATAGGCGGGCCACATCACAGTTCGGCACTTCAAGAAAGCGCAATACTTTAGAAAATTTTCTTTTTTATCTCCATTACTAACACATTTTCATCATACTTAACAAAAGGATATAGCCTACATAGCAGTTCTATAAATGTTAACAATGAACTCATTCACCACATAATAGCCTCAACTGCAGCATCACCATCCTTCTTGGTCTTATGAAAAGACTTTGACTTCCTGAAATGTGATTTCTTTCTGTAGCTATGTAACTTGTTATTCCTTTAGTCTTCCTAGTTCTCATTGTACTCTCCGTGTTTACTTAATAAATGACTCTTGAGATTATATTCCTTTAAAACAGCAACTTTTTCCTTGCATATATCAGGCACGTAGCATTTACAATAAACTCCACTGCAATGTCCATCTTTCTTAAAATTGTTAATATTCCACTTTCCTTTTAGGTTTGTTAAGAGTAGTGCTGTCAGTTTAACGCGTTATTAACGGCGTTAACGCAAACCCAAATTAACGGCGTCAATTTTTTTATCGCGCGATTAACGCTCTTTTTGGCCTAGCAAACTTTGTAGTTTTTTTTCACATGCTGTTGCAACAACTACCGAAGTTAGAAAAACTACAACACCACACCGGATCTAGCTAGACCGGAAACAAAACAACAGGCACGCCACACACTTGTTTGGCTTGCGATCCGGCTAAAGCGTAGTAGCAGAGCCCGTTTACGGATATGAGACATTCTCTGGTAGTAGGTTAACGTTACGTTTTGAGTGGATGGCGAGCACGAGAAGCCAAAATGGATGCCAATAAGATTTTGAATGGAAAGTTTACTTTTAAAAAGTTGCCAAATGGTTCCATTGACAAGACCAAAGTGATCTGTGTGTTTTGTCGTTGTAAACTGAGATATCATCGCAGCACGTCCAGTCTGAAATACCACTTGATGGCCAAGCACACAGATGATGCAAATTCTCCGCCCCCTCGTCAAACCCAGGCGATTGCAATGTTGTTTTCAATAACAAAAAATACGAAGCAATCCGAAACACTTTTCCATGTTGATAAGAGCATTACAATTTGAAAAAAGAATGGGACAAAAAGAAATCAAGGGACATTTAGAATAGATAAAAATGTGCGATTAATTGTGATTAATCGCGAGTTAACTATGACATTAATGCGATTAATCGCGATTAAACATTTTAATCGTTTGACAGCACTAGTTAAGACACATCTTTGTTCGTGGTCAACAACTAATAATGTCCTCCGTATACCTGCTCTCTTATCCAATACTGTTGGCCTAATGCGGTCAAATGTACAATGCTTCCCTACATTGTTCAAACGGTGCATATTTTAATCAACACATCAGGAGAGGCTTTTTAGGTTCCCCGTTTTTCCCCGTTCCATTTGACATGGTCCTGGATTTCAAAACATCAGTGACAATCATTTCAGAGGCCCAGAGAGAGTATAAATTGAAATTTACCTAAGTAATTTAATGTAAATAATTGGAAATGTCCAAAAGGTAGTAATGCTGGGGGACAAGGGTGAAAATACACAGTAATTGGATGGAAATTAATTGAATCAAGAGTGGATGGGGTCACATGAGGATTAATGTGGCTTTTGCAGTCAACTGAGGAGAAAAATAGTCAGGATTGTTTTTTTTTACTTGGCGAATTTGTTTCCTCTCAAGTGGGAGCTTGACATTTGTGCACTTCCTTCTTGGCCAAATGACAGATGCCCCATTTGGTGGTTGCAAATAAGACATGGTCAGCACTCTTAATTCAAAGCATCCACTTATTCCTTTCGGGAAAAAAATGGCTTCCCACAAAGGAGTAGCGTTAACTGTGAATAGATTGGTGGTGTTGCAGTAGGCGAGCCCTTAAGCTTTGGAGTGGCTTATGTGTGCATTTAATCACTCCATGTAAATCAAAATACCTTTGCCCTCCCATGAAACAAGCCAAAGAAAAAAAAAGAAAATCAATCCATGTACATTAATTTGCAATGCTGCAATGGACCAGACAGAAAATTACTACTGTCTGTTCTCCATTGTGTTAATGTGTCTAACCTGGAGCCATTTCTTTGGTTGTTTCCTGAATCTGTGTAAAAAAAAGACTAATTGAGTGAGGGAAAAGATGTACAACCAACGTATTTTTTATACAAAACAAAGAAACACGTTTTTTTACTTGACTGTACTACACAGATGTTGTAGAACTGATAATTGATTTATGGGAGACACATTCAAATGTCTTCAGATATTCTGGAAAGTTCCACCTCAGCAGGGTGCATAGAACATGGCTCAACTAAGAACTCAAATAAACCAGGAGAAAGAAAAGCAGCAATAACGTTCATGGATATTTTTTTCCCCTCTCCTCTTTCCCTCTATCTATTTCTGTCTCTGTTCCTCTCTCTGTCTCTGTGTCACAATCCAAAATGTCCACCAAAGTCTCAAGCCTATATTTGATGGTTCAGATGAAAAATATTTGGCATTAAACCGGAGAGATATAGGGTCCTGGTCTGCCCCACAATGTGGGTTCATGAAAAGCAGGCGCCCCTAGGCACATAGATAAACCCCTCGGGGAAAACTTCTTTATTCCCTCAGGAACTTTGCTGAGGGAAACTTCATTTATGGCTCCCCTGACAACTTTACAAAGTGAGTACATCGCCCGCAAAATTTAAATAAAGGCCGTCACCGTCCAAGTGAGGCCTAATTTTTTTTTTTCATCCCTCACTTTTTTTCTTCCTCACATGGCTAGTTTACATAATAGCATCTAATTAACATAGGCCATCTATGATGTATTGAGTGGTGTTTCCACCACCAATTTCCCCCCTCCAGGTTTATTAGTGTGATGAGATATCCCCTTGGTGCTCATTCATCAGTCTCCTAATGTTATGACAGGACTCACCCAGCCAGGGTGGCCATTCTTCATCAGAGGAGCATAATGACACTGACTATGGACACCATTCCAGCCAGCGCTCTGGGAGGATGAGCCCCTGACAAATATCACTATAAATTTGAAGGTGTTGTTTTTTTCATCCTTCCCCCCAATTATTTTCTCTTCTACGGGCATTGGAAAGTGGTGTTGATGTTGGCCCTTTTCCTCACACCATGGGGTTGTCTTGTAAAGACTAGAATGATCTTAGCTAACGTTGTCATTCAACACTATTGCATTTTTTTGTTTGTTTTATTTTTCAATCCACTCATGGCTTTGGGTATTTTGGGGTTGTACACTTCTGTGGTTAGGCACAATAAATAATATGTTCTTCTGGGATCACACTCTTCTGCTAGAAGCTGTTTCATGCCAAGGCTCTTTTCAAAAACCTATCCCCATGAAACCAGCTCATTTGACCTAAAGTTTTCTGAGATAAAACCCAGATATTTGCGACTACCTAATATTCTGTTGAATTAATCACATTTATATGTCCCCTCATAAAAATACTTCTATCATGGTGGCATGTTTTTCAGTTACAGTTTGTCACTCTTGATCAAGATCTTTCAAAAACTGCTGTGCTGAGAGGTGGAAGGGTGGAGGGACGTTGAACTTTCCTCAGAATTCAGATTCATTTCACCGTATTACAAAGTGCCAGCATATCAAATGATTTGGTCTGGGTGATGATGCAAATATGACATGTCATGACGCCAATTGGGTTTTGATGAATGTATTTACCTTATGTTCTATCATCGTCACCACATGAAATAAACCCACTGCAGGGTCAATCATATCTCACTTTGCATCCCTCGACCATTTGAAAGAGAGAGTTCCATCCCCCAGACACCTCAAATGTAGGACAGTGTAGTTTCACAAGAAATAGCTGTCCTGAGTGCAACAAGTCATTGTTCAAATTTCTTCTACATTCCTGACGGTCATTTGTCACCCTCAAATCACTCAATGTTGCAATGAAAATGTGATGTGATTCTTAAGTATCCACACACCACAGTAGGTCAAAAAGTATGACCAAGGCGGCAGTTCTTTTTGTTTGTTCTCCTTGTGACTGCCTCTCGAGGGTATATACAGAGGGAGAGGCAGGGAGAGGGTAGCCTGGCTCTGCCCTCCTTCGTACTTCCGCTCAATTTGGATTTTGCTTCTGTACTAGGTCTGGGAGCTCGGCTCTGAAGTCAGTTTCCAGAAAAAAATGTGTAGGTCCAATCAGTGAACAGAGGGAGTGGCTGAGAACGATGACGTTAATGTCGTGCAGAGTAGTTCAGTAATGGCGGCGGAGAAAGATGCGAGCGAAACTATTCTGCGGTTGTGGCAACGCTGCCGAATATCCATAGGTTAAAGCCGGAGCAAGAACATTCCTTGCTGACTTTTGTTGGTGGCCATGATGTTGTGGCCCTCCTCCCCACGGGGTTCTGGAAAAGTTTGATTTTCCAGCTACGGCAGCTAGCTCTGTTACAGCAGTGGTGAAGGAGTTGGCTAAGGCAAATGCTTTCAATTGGTTGTGGCAAATCAGAGTGGCTCTTGGCGGATACAATCGTTTTAAACTTCAACAGAGGACCCGCCTTCAAGGAAGTTAACGTTTGTCAATGGAGAGATCCCAGACCCTCTGTACAAATGAAATGTACGAGGGTCTGGTTAGGACCAGGCTAGGGAGAGGGCAGGACTAGAATACTTTGCTGCTCATAATATATATTATCCTAATATATATGGCAGTGAATAAACCGAATCATTGGCCGAAAGCATGTCATATCCCAGTACGATACGTGGCACTGTTTTCATTACAACTAGTGGTGATACATCCCTTTCCGCTTGACCTCTTCACCACTACCAACAACAACATCATCAACATTTTGAGAAAGACGGCAAACGGAGCAAGGTGAAGCTACGTCCCTCTACATTTCGTGCATGATGACAATAGGAGTACCGCAAATGCAAACAGCGCTATTGGCTCGCGTTGTTTGTTTGGTTCTGCCGGCCCGGCTCCCGGCAGCGTCAACTTATCGTCTCTTTCGACTTCCAGGTCACGACATGGGAGGGAGGGCGGCGGGATCTCAAGCATGCGCAAAGACGCAGAGTCCAGTAAATAGCCCAATTAACCGTTTAAAAGCATGCAATGTCTGAATTATCAACCGACTCGGACCGAGTTATCACGGGGTGTCGATCGGATCGTAGTCGGACCGCAATTATTCGAACAAAGGTGTTTACAAGAAAGGGATAATTCTATTTCAGTCCAAATAAGCCAGTAATTCGAATCCATGTAACCACGGTGAATGTCGTTCCTGTTAAAGTTATGGTTTAGAGTTAGCACGTGTCGTATGAATTGATCTCCAGAAAATAAACATATACAGTAGATGGGTCATTCCTCAGAATACAATTTAATTGCCAAGTACACAACAAGGAATTTACTTTGGTGGGCAGGTGCATACATTTACATTTAGTCATTTAGCAGACGCTCTTATCCAGAGCGACTTACAGTAAGTACAGGGACATTCTCTCCGAGACAAGTAGGGTAAAGTGCCTTGCCCAAGGACACAACATCATGTGCACTGGTACAATCAAACTGGTAACCTTCAGATTACTAGCCCAATGCTCTAACCGCTCAGCCACCTGACTCCCGCATACAGTAAACATATAAAAGAGAAAAGAAAATCAGTTGTATATAGTCACATAGAGCCCAATAACTGTATGGTAAAGATAATGTTAGATGATGTTATTGTTAATATATGGTAGAGATACAACTCTAACCACTGAAGTATTGTTAGAGCTGTGCACTTTTGATAAAATGACTACAATTATCAAATGTAAAGACACCACAGTGGCTGGCCCAGCATTGACCCACTGCTGTCACACCACACCAGTGATGGGGACTGTCCACGGGGACTGTCACCACAGTGATAGTTCATCCTGTGAATTAAGGGCTCGGCATATGAAGTTGATTGTTTTACCATGAGCCTTGAAATTCTGCTCATGGATCACAACAACCTAACATGGTTAGCAGTCATTCATGAGTTGTTTTTTAGATTACAGCACTATATTAACCTGATTAAATTACTTTTAATAATTTGTAATGCTGAAGAACACAAACAAATGTACCTCCTGTTTTGGTAAGTTTTTGTTGATTAGCTATCGAGGAAGAATATCGTCTCACTTGTTTACAAAATGGCACCTTGACTTATCCTAAAGTCAGCTACCCTAACCCCATGACTTAATATTCATGTTCAACTTAATATTCGACTTAAAACCCTTTCCACATCATCACATTGCACTAGTGGCATGATCGTGCAACTTGGTAACTCAGAGTCCCACTCCCACCCCCAACCATCTCTACTCATCAAATCTATTTACTGATATGGTTTCTTCAAGTGATATCTTTCTATTATTTCAGCCTACTTAATAATCCTGCCTGTGTTAAAACCCTTGGATTGTCTGTTGGCATTGGCAGACTCTAGTCCCTCTCTCATTATACAGGCCCAGGCATAGTCTCTGTACCCTCTGGACTTAATGCTGCCGGATACATTGTCAACTCGCATAAATATTCCTGTTTGAAACATTTAAGCATGCCACCACTCTTACATAAAGCTCATTTGTGAAAATCAACTTTTTTTCTTACTCGTCACTATTTTTTTCTGTAGAAAGATGGTGAAAATGGATGGTTCTCTAGATGGATTCATTGTAATAATTAATATACAAATATTCCCGAGAATTAGCTTGGATGTTAATATATAGGCAAATATATGGAAAACCTTTGGTGTACATTATTCTTGCTCACTCAAGCACTGCATGAATGATAAGCCTTTTGCCAATTGAAGTAATGATCCTTATTGCTTACTGACTCTCCTTCTTTGATTGTGTGGTGAATTGGTTTGTTACTCCAATGCCTCTCTTATTCTCCCTCCCTGACTCTCTCTCCTTTCCTAAAGGTCTCAATAATTCTTCTCTGCATTCTTCCCCATTTCCTTTCAACCATTCTAATTGCGCTCCAGGACTACCTCTGTTAACCCTTTTCCACAAATATAAACCCAGTTCTGGTTCTGGAATATTGCTTTTCCACAAGCTACGCCATTACGTACTTATGTATCTGCGTCAACTGTGCCTTTTTAGAGAATCAATTTTGAAACTCAGTTGGGTGAATTACAGAGTCATATTTCATTACATTTAGTCATTTAGCAGACGCTCTTATCCAGAGCGACGTACAGTAAGTACAGTCAGTACATTCTCCCTGAGGCAAGTAGGGTGAAGTGCCTTGCCCAATCACACAATGTCATTTTTCACAGCCGGGAATCAAACCGGTAACCTTCCAATTGATAGCCCAATTCCTTAAACGCTCCCGAACCACTCAGCCATCTTACCCCCATATAATTAAACAGCACAACCATTACATCAACATAACCATCTTTGACCCACAAACAGACAATAATCAGACAAATATAGCTGCAAGCAGCAACTTCGGATTCCTCCTTCAAAATGGCAAAATGTTCTAAAATTGACATAATAGATAGTTACACTGGGATTAACCAGAAGACTTAAAACTGTAATTTCTGTCATAATAAAAAATAAAAATATTTATTCCTCTGACTGGAAGAGAACCCACCACCCCTAGCACTGCGTCTCATCCTATTAAGCCATTCAAATCACAGTTAAACCACTTTTATTTTACATACAGCCTACAATTCCATATCACTATGCTTTCCCAGCAACGCTGGCACCAACTTCAATTTTAAACTTTCTGTTGAGGACCACAGTGCAAGGACACCGTTTGTCTCCTCCACTGATTACAGTTCAGATTTGACATCCATGCTGTTGCAGAAGCCAAGGAAGAAGCACAATCCATGTAAATTCTTTGCTGAAACTATGTTTGGTCACAAATTCAGTTGGTCTTTGGTTGGTTGGTTGGTCTTTTGGTTGATTTTTAGGTTAGATTGTAAATTATGGCTACTTATATTTTATATTAAACTTGTTATTCTAAATCCCCTTAATATTAGCTAGACTTTGCTCCTTTTGTATAGTCAGACCACATATTTAAATGTCAAGATTCCTATATGTTTAATGTATGCACCTTCCTGCCAAAGTTAATTCCTTGTCTGTGCAAACATTCATGGTGAATAAAAACCCTTCTGATTCAGAATGAATGAAAATAAACGGATTGATCCATGACCGCAGGAACTAGGGGTGCTGAGGGTGCTGCAGCACCCCCTGACAGCACGAGAATAAAAAATGACGCACTCACATTAATTATCGAAATCCCAAACTAGCATCTGCTAATGCATGCTAGTTTGGGGCAGCTGTGGTGGCATATACGGGGGCCGGTTCTGGTGGGCCGGTCTGGATCAAAGTCCAGGGCCTATTTTTACTCCCAGTCCATCCCTGCCGGCCCGCAACATTAAGCCCCACCCCCACCAGCACCCCCCTGATAAAATATTTTTCTGTTGATCTGTTGAACTAGCATGCCCATAGTTGTTTTGTTTGTTTGAGAGAAACGATTTGTCACGCGTTGCACACAACACACAAGCATGCAAACATAGCCTTCAGAGAAAGAACCACCATGTCGATTTCTAAAATCAGCATCAAATGAATACTCAAAGTTGAAAAGCACAGGGAGTTGTATGACCTCCAGCAACAATTTTACAAGGACAACGTAGATAAGGATCAATGCTGGGATCCAGCCAATGCCATGTTTATGTACCATGTCAGCGTAAAGGAAAACTCAGAGTAGCTGAAAGGCTTGGTGACCGGCGCGGAGAAATGCATGTCTGGTGTGAACAGCTTTTGCTCAGTCTTAGCCGATCGTGGCACTGCGCGGCGCGTCCAGGCTGTTTTGCAGCCAGTGTGTCCCAGGCGTTAGTGGTGTCCCATTACTCTTTTTGAGCTAGGGGTATGGCTAAGACGAAGGGGTATTCACCCCTTAAAACCAAGTAAGCTCTGGAGCTTACTTGAAACCTAGGGGTATGTGAATACTGCGCTACTTGCAACAATGGCCGACAGATCATCCAGAGAGTCCTATAAATGTAATATTTTGGGCTTAAATAATTGATTAAAAAATTATGACAGTCTTGTTTTGTGCTCTACACAGTCCTGTACATATGTATTTGCAATCATGTTCTTGATAGATTTTTTTTATTTATTGCTAGTTTGCTGCGCTAACGTTGCATTGCTGATTTGCACAACGGTCCCGCATTTTCTGATTACCCTTGAATGGACTCTATGCAGGTCTACAGTTTTGATTAAACTCCATTAGCAGCAAATTTCAAACTAATTTATTTTTATATCAGTGTATAACACTACTTGCTTTGGAGACATCGATATATGTAACCGTAACCAACCTGGGAGGCGGTTCTTTTACTATTGAAATGCAAAGAACTGGTCCAAGATTAGGCACTGTGGGAAAAGGGGTATGTGTGTTCACAGAGCTGTCTCTCAAGGGGAACATACATTTACATTTATGCATTTAGCAGACGCTTTTATCCAAAGCGACTTCCAAGAGAGAGCTTTACAAATAATGTATCTAGTGTGGATAGAAATGACCTGAGATTTGCACACGTTGTTCAGGAAACATATGACTATACATCTGAGGGTCTAAACTGTATGTGCGTCAATATGAATGACAGGTTGCTCTATGCCAGACATCTACTTCATACTACACTGTACACATGCTACAAAAGAATTACCAGGCAAGTCAATTAACCCCAACATGTTAACACTCTACACTCTACTACTCCCCCTTTCTCTCACCCACCCCCTCCTCTCATACTCTCAGTTTCCTATCCTCCTTCTTCTTCTTCCTCCTCCTCTTTTCCTGCCTCTCCTCCCATACACTTACGTTCCTCTCACTCTAAAACAGTGTGATACAGTTTGATCTACTTTCGTACACAAACTACATTAGATTTAGTTGAAGGAAGTAGTTATACATTTAATATCCAGTCTTGTACGTTTCGAAGCAATAGAAGCACATGTATGATACAGTAAAGGTTGTTGAATACACAAAACAAAGAGCCTATGGGATAAGCTGAAAGCAGTGGTTGTGTCAACATTGTATTTGCATTGTGCTTGATGAAGCTGTATAATAATAGCCTTCCACACACTACAACAAAACTGTTTTCAACCAGACATACAGTTAGGTCCATAAATATTTGGACATTGACACAATTTATCATTTTGGCTCTGTATACCACCACAATGGATTTGAAATGAAACAATCAAGATGTGCTTTAAGTGCAGACTTTCAGCTTTAATTTCAGGGTATTTACATCCAAATCAGGTGAACGGTGTAGAAATTACAACACATTTGATATGTGGCTTTTTAAGGGACCAAGAATAATTGGACAAACTAACATAATCATAAATCTAATTGTCACTTTTAATACTTGGTTGCAAATCCTTCGCAGTCAATGACGGGCTTATGTCTGGAACCCATAGACATCACCAGACGCTGGGTTTTGTCCCTGGTGATGCTCTGCCAGGCCTCTACTGCAACTGTCTTCAGTTCCTGCTTGTTCTAGGGGGATTTTCCCTTCAGTTTTGTCTTTAGCAAGTGAAATGCATGCTCAATTGGATTTAGGTCAGGTGATTGACTTGGCCATTGCAGAACATTCCACTTCTTTGCCTTAAAAAACTATTTGGTTGCTTTCGCAGTATGCTTCGGGTCATTGTCCATCTGCACTGTGAAGCGCCGTCCTATGAGTTCTGAAGCATTTGACTGAATCTGAGCAGATAATATTGCCCGAAACACTTCAGAATTCATCCTACTGCTTTTGTCAGCAGTCACATCATCGATAAATACAAGGGAACCAGTTCAATTGGCAGTCATACATGCCCACGCCATAACACTACCTCCACCATGCTTCACTGATGAGGTGGTATGCTTTGGATCATGAGCAGTTTCTTCCCTTCTCCATACTCTTCTCTTCCCATCATTCTGGTAAAAGTTGATCTTGGTCTCATCTGTCCATAGGATGTTGTTCCAGAATTGTACAGGCTCTTTTAGATGTTTTTTGGCAAACTTTAATCTGGTCTTCCTGTTTTTTGAGACTCACCAATGGTTTACATTTTGTGGTGAACCCTCTGTATTTACTCTGGTGAAGTCTTCTCTTAATTGTTGACTTTGACACTGGAGAGTGTTCTTGATCTGGCCAACTGTTGTGAAGGGGTTTTTCTTCACCAGGGAAAGAATTCTTCTGTCATCAACCACAGTTGTTTTCCGTGGTCTTCCGGGTCTTTTGGTGTTGCTGAGCTCACCAGTGCGTTCTTTCTTTTTAAGAATGTACCAAACAGTTGATTTGGCCACACCTAATGTTTTTGCTATCTGTCTGATAGGCTGAAAAATCAAAGCAAACCTAACGATGGCTTGCTTCACTGATGGTGACAGCTCTTTGGACTTCATATTGAGAGTTGACAGCAACAGATTCCAAACACAAATACCATACTTGAAATGAACTCTAAACCTTTTTTCTGCTCCTTGTCAATGAAATAACGAACTCCCTTTGTGAGGGAATAACATACACCTGGCCATGGAACAGCTGAGCAGCCAATTGTCCAATTACTTTTGGTCCCTTAAAAAGGGGGGGGGGGGGCACATATCAAATGTACCAAAAGTCTGCACTTAAAGCACATCTTGATTGTTTCATTTCAAATCCATTGTGGTGGTATACAGAGCCAACATAATGAAAATGGTGTCAATGTCCAAATATTTATGGACCTAACTGTAAATGTCAATGTTTATGAAGGTTGAGGTCCAGAGAAGGGAACACTATGGATCACTGCTACTCTACAATCAGTAAAGCATACCATGCGGTTCCCCGAGCAGCACTGGGTCACTCAGACCACGCCATGGTCCACATGATTCACTCATGACTTCGAAACAGTGGACCAGTGAAGCTATGGAGGATCTGCGGGCATGCTTGGACTGCACTGACTGGGACATGCTCATGACTGCCTCCAATAGTCTGGATGAGCTCACGGAGGCTGTGACATCATACATCAGCTTCAGTGAGGACTGCTGTATACCAACACACACCAGGGTGAGCTTCAACAACGACAAACCCTGGTTTACAGCTAAACTCAGAAGGCTGAGGCTGGACAAAGAGGCCGCGTTTAGGAGTGGGGACAGGGACAGATTCAAGGAGTCGAGGAACAGGTTTAGCAAGGCGGAGAGAGAGGCTAAACGACTGTACTCGGAGAGACAAGAACATAAATTCTCCGCAAACGACTCTGCTTCTGTCTGGAGAGGGCTCAGGCAGATTACCAACTTCTAGCCCAGAGCCCCCCACTCCACTCACGACTCCCGCCTGGCTAACGACTTGAATTAGTTCTACTGTATATTTAAAAGACAATTGGACAGTCCTGAACAACCCCTTTCCACCCGGGATGCCTCCCTTCAGGAGAGAGAAGTGAACCAACTGTTTAAGATACAGAACCCCTGCAAAGCAGCTGGGCCGGACTCTGTCTTTCCAGCCACCCTCAAGAACTGCGCTGACCAGCTGTCTCCGGTGTTTACCTACATCTTTAACACCTCCCTGGAGACATGCCATATGCCAGCCTGTCTAAAGTCCTCAATCATCATTCCTGTGCCCAAAAAGCCAAGGCCAACAGGACTTAATGACTACAGACCTGTCGCCCTGACCTCTGTGGTAATGAAGTCTTTCGAGCGTCTGGTGCTGCCACACCTTAAATCCACCAGACCCTCTACTGGACCCCCTATAGTTTGCCTACAGAGCCAACAGGTCTGTGGACGACCTCCACTTCACCCTAGAGCACCTGGACTCCCCAGCATCCTACGCCAGGATCCTGTTTGTGGACTTCAGCTCTGCCTTCAATACCATCATCCCCGCCCTGCTTCAGGACAAGATCTCCCAGCTTAACGTGCTTGACTCCACCTGCAGGTGGATCACAGACTTCCTGTCTGACAGGAGGCAGTGCGTTAAGCTGGGAACACAAGTATCTGACTCCCGGTCCATCAGCACCGGATCTCCTCAGGGCTGCATCCTTTCTCCTCTGCTCTTCTCCCTGTACACCAACAGCTGCACCTCCAGTCATCCGTCCGTCAAACTCCTGAAGTTTGCGGACGACACCACCCTCATTGGGCTCATCTCTGGTGGAGACGAGTCTGATTATAGGTGGGAAGCGGACAACCTGGTGACCTGGTGCAGCCAGAACAACCTAGAGATCAATGCTCTAAAGACAGTGGAGATGGTTGTGGACTTCAGGAAGAATACAGCCCCACTCACCCCCATCACCCTGTGCGACTCCCCAGTCAACACTGTGGAGTCCTTCCACTTCCTGGGCACTACCCTCTCCCAATACCTCAAGTGGGAACTGAACATCAGCTCCTTCACCAAGACAACACAACAGAGGATGTACCTCCTGCGGCAGCTGAAGTAATTCAACCTGCCAAAGCCAATGATGGTGCACTTCTACACAGCCATCATTGAGTCCATCCTCACCTCCTCCATCACCATCTGGTATGCTGCTGCCACTGCCAAGGACAAAAGCAGGCTGCAGCGTATCATCCGTAGTGCGGAGAAGGTGATTTGCTGCAATCTTCCTTCCCTCGAGGACCTGCACACCTTGAGGACCCTGAGGCGAGCGAAGAAGATTGTGGCCGACTCCCCCCACACTGGACACTCCCTGTTTCAGTCACTCCCCTCTGGCAGAAGGCTGCGGTCCATCAGGACCAAAACTTCACGCCACACAAACAGTTTCTTCCCCTCCGCTGTTGGCGTCCTCAACAAGGCCAAGAGTTTACACTGACTTTAATGACTTAATGTCTTAAAACAATTTGCATTTTGCACTACATTACAACACTGTATCTGTACCTTTTGTATCTTCTGTAATATTTGTATTTTATATTGTAAATTACTGCAACTTTTATTTTATTTTATTGTATATTTAATTTGAATTCTATTCCACTTAGTATTTCTAGTTTATGTACCCTTAGTATAGTTAGACAACATATTTTAATTTAAGATTCCTATATGTTTATTTTATGCACCTTCCTGCCAAAGCAAATTCCTTGTCTGTGCAAACTTTCATGGCAAATAAATCCCTTTCTGATTTCTGTCAGTCTCAAATTGGCAATGCAAATAAACTGCAAGAGAGCAAACATACCTCACTCACTGGTCTGCAACAAATCAGTGTGTGTGTTGAAGGCCTAGCCATAAATATTTTTTTGCTGAGGAACTTAGAAAGTCACTGTATGTCTTTGAGTGTGTATGTGCAGCACGTGTGTTGTGTGATTTATTTTTTTTATTTTTTTTATCCCCTTTAAAATGCCTGCTATATAAAAAAAATACAAACGAATTGTTACAAACATGATTAAAACTATTTCCTATTTAGATCATTTTTCGGGTAAATTGATACAGACAGTATTGACAGACAGGTGATGGATCGATGAGAAATGGTCATTTCCTCATCAGATGTTAGAAGCAAATCCAAATTGAAAGAATCAATGATAGGACTTATTTAGTTCATGTTAATATTAAATGTAGAATATTGACAGTTTTTTTACCTTAACACATTTCTGTTCATGTAAATGTCAAGCCAACCACCATTAAGAGATATTTATTTGATTGCAAAAGAGTTAGAAATCTCTCAAATTACATAATCAAAAGAAGGAATTAATGCATGTACAGCATATTGATTTAAATGCCAACTTACAGGTCATGACGAGTAAGGAATGGTGTGAGTATAACAAAACATGCATGTACAAATATCTTTTGAGAAAGGTTTCTCCAGCCCACACACATGCACACACACATGCATACACATTCACAAACAGATATGTGCAGACACACAGAGAGAGATAGAGATTGAGAGGGAAAGAGCGAGTGAGAGAGACAGAAAAAAAAGAGAGAGAGGGAAAGGGTGAGTTAGGCTAAATTATTCAAAGGTAAACAAGCACTAAAGGGCTGCCAGTCACTTCCTGAATGAAGTCCACAAAAAAACTCACACACAAAAACAAACACACATACCTGTGCATCCATTTCACAGCAAGAGACACCTATTGAACTGAGAAAAGAGGGAAGGTGAAGTCTGAGGGTTTCTCTGGGGACTCTTAAAAGCTACCGTGAGACAGGTTCACTATGATTTAATGGGGCTTTTACTTTAAATCTGCTAGTCACCACTGTGAGAAAGGCTTCACTCCATGGTCAATTGCAGTTTGGACATGAAAAACTTGCACTATTCTATTCAGGGAGATGGAAATGGGGAGGGAAAGACGGGAGGATGAGAGAGAAAGAAGGGGGTGTCTTGTGGACAAACAGAGTGATAGCAAGGAGGAAAGTGGATGAGTGTTGGAGCTGTGGTGACCGAGCGGTATGTAGGGACGTTATTTTATGAATCCCTCCGTTGGCTCACACCTGAGTAACAAAATTGTTGTGAATGTGAGGGTGGATTCATTTAATCATCACTGAAAAACTAAATTTAGAATATAGCTGCAAGCAGCAATGCCGGATTCCTCCTTCAAAATGGCAAAATGTTGTCAAATTGACTTTCTTTTTTGAAGATAGTTACACTGGGATTAACCAGAAGACTTGAAACTGTAATTTCTGTCAGAATAAAAAAAAATCTTTGTACTTCTGACTGGATTCGAACGCACTACCCTTGACACATCAGCAATGCGTCTCATCCTACAAAGCCATGTACAGACTTAAACATTATCTTGTTCAGTTTTTGTATCAAAAAATAAGACATTTCTCCAATGGCACCCATTGTCAGATTTGTTTAAAGCTCAAACAGCTGTAATTTAGTCCTATTTATATATGGGACATAAAAACAGTACAACGGGATGACTGGGTTGCTGCTTTAAAGAATAGCTTACTCGTAGTGCTATAAAAAGGTTGCTTGGGGTGCCATAACTTGTCATGTAAGGGAATTTCAGATCATGCCTAGCATCAGTGGCGATTTGTCCTGGCTTAGGTTCCTGAAATGAATTTGCGCAACAGGCTGAACAATCAATATACTTCATTCGAGCTAATTCAGTTGTGAATCTGACACTACAATGCGTAGATTCCTAAACTCGCTAAACAGATGATCAGAGTGTTGTTATGGGCTGAAATAAACATTCATCGCTATGTTTTACAATCGGAAGATTGACCGGAAGACAGAAACCGTTCTGTAAAAATATTTTTTCTTTTGCCTTTGACTGGTTTTGAACCTACAACCCTTTGCCTTTCAGTAACTGTATTAAAAAGTAAGCTGTTTCTCCTGTGGTAAGCGTTGTTAGATTCAGCCAACGTTGAAACTGCTTGTACATTTCCTATAAAAATGGGACAACGGGATGACTGGGTTGCTGCTGTAAAGAATAACTTACTTATAGTTTTTTTAAAAGGTTGTTTGGAGTGCCATAACTTGTCATGGAAGGGAATTTCAAATCATGCCTAGCATCAGTGGGGATGTGTCCTGGCTTAGGTTACTAAAATGAATTTGCAGCAGACAAGGGATCCATCTGAACAATCAATTTACTTCATTACAGATAACCATTAGCGTTATCGCTACCATGCATAGACTACAAGTAGCTAGCTACTGTGGTGAACCTGGCTTGTTTTGCAGTGGTTTACACAGTCTCGCTAAACAGATGATCGGAGTGTTGTGATGGGCTCAAATGAACACACATTGCTATGTTTTACAATCGGAGGATTGATCGGAAGACTAGAAACCGTTTATTCAGGAATAAAAATAAAAACTATGCCTCTGACTGGTTTTGGACCTACAACCCTTTGCTTACGAGCACAACATCTCAGCCAATTGAGCCATTCCCAGCATTGTCAGATTTGGTCCAAATTCAAACAGCTGTAATTCAGTCATATTTTGACATACCAAGGTGAAACTTTGCATGGTACTTCAGAGGCGTGTATCCTTAAAGCCTATTAGGTTTGAACCATCCTTCCAAAATACATTTGATTTAGTGACACAAACATATTGAGGCAATGTGGACATTTACATAAATACACCCCTTTCACCCATTTTGTATTTGATTCAATTGCCTTAAATACAATATTTAAATACGGCAATGATACATATCTGTACACAATTTCAAGTCAATTACACCTTTGGTTGAAGAAAAAAGGAGTTTTGAATGTTTTCCAAATTTATCACTGTACAGGAAAATCCATCATGGCGGACCCTCTAAGTCATTGAGGCTTTTTTGTTCCTCATGAAAAATGAGGCATGCAAACCAAGTTTCAGTAGAATTGGAGCAATGGGGTGGAAATGCCATCACTTAGAAAATTTGACTTTTGGGCGTGGCCTGTGGTGCCACCCATAGTCCAATGTGGCCCATATTTGGTGTGGGCGTACCCACTTGGATGTAGTATCAATGTGCCAAATTACAAAATGTATGACCAGGGACCTTTTGAGATATTGGGGCGCAAGGAGAACAAAAATAATAAGAAGAATACCAACAATAACAATAGGTTCCCTCCTACCGGAGGAACCCTAATAAGAATACCAACAATAACAATAGGGTTCCTCCTGACGGAGAAATCCTATGTGATATAGGGGACTGTGGATGTGATCAATAAACCATCCAGTGTCACATACAATGGCCTTTGACATGTCTTCAGAGTGTGTGTGATGTCAAAGCTGTTCCCCCTTGATTATATGTTAAAATGTCACACACTTAATCGGTCACAACATTAAACAAATAAAGTGTTAAGTACTTGTATATACAAATTCTAGAATAATTGTCAAACGGACATGGACAGGACAAAAATGTCCTGAATGTAAGAGCAAACAGAAACTGTTCAACAATTGTGTACTTTTTTTCTGTTTCTGTATCAATCCGCATATTTCGTTTATAACTTTTATCTGAATGATGCATGCATATTCTAGACCTGAGAGACAATTACTATACTGGCTGATTCATGAACTTTACTGAGGCACTGATGAATGAAGCAAATGAAAACCCTGTCTTTGTTACACAAACAAACACAGATTCAAACACAAACACACCAGGGGGGTATTCCAAGAAGCGGGTTTAATGAAAACTTTGAGTTGTTTAACCCTGAAAAGAGGCATACTCCGAGTTCCACGTTCCAGAAAGAGAGGTAACGAAACCTTTTGGTAAGTTTCCATGGTAACTTACTCCTTGAAACTAACCTGCTCGCTAGCAGGTTTTCCATGCCGAACTCTGCTTTCAACCGATCCGCCCCCACTTTCTTAGCCTGATAGCGTTGGCAGACACGGCATATCATTTCCTGGTTCAGCCGAGCGATCTCGAACAAAATTTAATTCGCTTAGTTATACGCCGGGAGACGATTTTAAGACTGCGGTTTGATGTACTTTAATTCCATGATAAATACCTAAGTTAATGTCACCGTTTCCTGTCACAATCTGTAATTTATTTTAGCAACATTCTCAGCCCTTGGGTCTTCATCGATAGTGTTACTCGCCGTGGATTGGCACTCAGAATTGACCAAACACCTTTTGCCACTGAAATAAAGAAAAATAATTTAAATTATATTTGGTCTTCTTTATTGCCTACAAATAGAAATCCAACAATGAGTAGCCTATTTCTATCGGCTATTGTTCCTACAATTTAGATGATTCATATGATTCCTACAATTTACATGATGTAGGCTACCGTCCTGTAACTGTTATTTTAACAAATCTATTTCAACATTGTTGGGGGTCAATATGTTGGCCAAACAACCGAAACGAATTCCCCTATGGTTTGAAGGAAGATGGGAAACTGAACAGTGTATTAACATTAACCAAATAATGCCAATACCAATGGAATTACAGTTATTTGACTCTTTGGGTTAAATCAGAGCAAGAATGGTCAAATGAAGGTTAAATAATATTATCATTTTATCATATTGCAAATGAATGCAATCAATTAAGTTAACTCTTATGCCTACTCTACCATGATTATTGTAAACCAGAGATAGAAAGCATGAGGTGAGGAAGAAGGAGTAGGCCTAGGCCAAGCCAGAGCTGAGGAGAAGGTCTCAGGAGACCAAGAATCCACAGAACAATGCTTCACAATTCCTTTTATACCCAAGAACAACTACAATCACACCATAATCTTGACCCTTACTTATCAACATGTCTAGCAATGCTACAGTAAGTTACAAAGATGTGAGAGCCATCAAGTTAAGACTCCATCCAGTAACTCCATATTTTACCATATGAGAGGTGGGGGCAGGTGGATAGCCTTACAAGATCAGCCTTTATTCTTCTGCCCTATGTACAACATCTCTTGGTCAAAATAGAAATTCAGCAAATTCAACAATTAATATGAATGTAGGTTATTATTCCTACAATTAACATCTCCTGTGACCATGCATCCTCCCGTAACTGGTGTTCCAGTAAATCTTTTTGGAGATTAGCCTTTATTCTTCTACTTTAAGTGGGCCTACACCATCTCTTGGTCAGTTTTTGGCACTTTCTTCACAAGGTGCAATTTGTACAACTCATTTACTTGTAACTGGGTATACATGAGATTACCTTAGCTACATTTCACAGTTCCACATGCAAAATTCACTTGCCATTAAATGAACATCTCACTGTATACAGCATCCATGCTCTGTTCAACAGGATAAGAATGTGCAAATCGTAAATATTAATTATTCTCACAATGTCAGTGTAACTGACAATTCCGTACAAGCCTGTATATGAAAGTAGATGTTGAGAGAACTACCAGTAGCTACATACATAATTCTCTGCATCCATTTCTGCGGCAGCAGTCAATGTCTCTTCGTCATCTTAATCATCATCATCTTTTGATGAAAAACATTCTGTTGGGGGAAACTGTTACTACAAATTGAAATAGGCACCAATTGATATTTACTTAGTATCATGTTGAATATGATTAAAACTAAGGTGACGTCGAGGCTACAATCACAAGCGTATAGCCTCAGCAAAATGCTTTACCGGTTCGTAGTATGTTTTTACATTTAATAAAACATTGAACACTTTTTCTCCTGTAATATTAACAAACAGTGGGGTTAAATGTTCAATTTATGGACTGGCTATTGCCTTCAAATGTATGCATTGACTCGGCAGCAATTGTCTCCCACGCCACTTGTATATGCTGCTACAGCCGTGTTGCTTTTTTCCTGGAATATGTGCTCGACCATAAACACGAAATACAACTTTTATCTGAAGTTTGGTGGAGTATACAACGTTTTTTTCGCCGTGTGCCATGGTGGATCCTAGAATCGTAGCTCCATTGATGTTGGCTTTCAATAGTTCTCATGCCCGCGCTTAACTCTGAGTTGACGTACCCCGAGTTGAGTTAACAAATTCATATCAGCTTTTCTGGAACCAAACTTTTAGAGTTTCCCATGTTAGAGTAACTCAACTCAGAGTTCAGGGTTAAATCTCAGAGTTTGTTAAACCTGCTACCTGGAATACCCCCCAGGTTGTGATACCTGATTGCCCTATTGTTGTGAAGGTATGAGTTCTAAATTAAACAGAATGACAAGTTTAGCATTGCTTTGTTTCATCCCTGTTTACACTGGATTGGCTTTACGTCATGGGCCTTAAAGAGTACAGGAGAGGAAAGGAGGGGAGAGGATTGGAGAGGGTTTAAAAGGAATAGAGCACAGAAATCATTGCCTGATTTTTTTTTTTAACTTTTAGCCCAAATATGAGTCCATTAAAAAAATTGTAATTTTCTTCCTCCCCGTCTACTGGCCCTTGTTGACTTCCAGTTATACAGTACTTACTCTATATACGTTTTTTTCTTACAGGTTGTAATTGTCATGGGTTGATACAAAGTATGTCTGCACAAACACACTGCCCAGCTTTCTAAAGGTGTTGTTCAAACTGTCACCCTTACTTTCAAGGGATTCTCTTGAACCGAGCATGGGCTGTAACCTATTGATGTTCCCCTACTGTTTGGATAGAACTGACATGCCTTTGTTTGTCTGGTTTCTTCTTTTCAATAAACAAGGTGAAATTATGTCAGTTTCCCGACAACAATGTTTAAGCCCCAGGACTACTTGGATCTGATAGGAAGTGCCTCTGACTCAAAGTTGTGCTCCTCCTCCAAGCCTTTATGTGTCCACCTTTCTGTGCAAACACTGACGGTGAAGATGCTTAGAGCTTGTGGGTGAGGGAGGGCATTATTCCACTCCCTGGTGAGAGAACTCAAAGCAGGGGGGTAGAGTGTGTGATATGAAATAATGAGTAGATCATCCAGACTCACCAGCCAGCAGATACTGCACTGTACAACCACCTGTGTTTGTGTGTGTGTCCGTGTGTGTGTGCTCTTTCAATAGAGAGAGAAATAGAAATAACTGATAGAGTGGGTGTTCAGTTAAACAGAGCAAAGAGAGTCTGAAACACAGATTAGACTGTTTTCTCATGCAAGTTCCAATGCGAACAATCCCTCTACATATTTCTGAACAGGCACATAGCATTGACTGTAAAAAGGATGGATGGTGTGACAGCTCCCCAGAAGTGAAGCCAAAACATCTCTATCGTCCCCTGGTGGCTAACTGCAGTTATAGGTCATAAATCTCGCCCATCCATCTTAGCGGATGGAACATGAGCCAAACAAAAGAATTGAAGTGCATGTCAAATTATATTTTATTAGATAGTTTCTATCATTTGAGATAGTTCTTACCACGCTGATGTTTGCTCAGGTGCTAATTTTTCTGATAAGTTTGTTTTTAATGAGTTATTTGACAATATAAAAAGGGGTTAGTGTGTGCTCGCTATTAGGTCGGGCAAGTGTATGAGTGGGACCTCGATACCGCGGCTCCATCACGCGATCACTACTCGCAGACTCTGGCTCCAAATTACATTACCAGCACAAAATTTGGCTTCATTTTTGTACAGTGGGAGCACAGATGTGTCGTACATCTTTTTACAGTAGACCTTTGCAAAACTCTGGAATGGCATAATGTGCCCTTGCTGTTACATTTACATTTAGTCATTTGGCAGACGCTCTTATCCAGAGCGACTTACAGTAAGTACAGGGACATTCCCCCGAGGCAAGTAGGGTGAAATGCCTTGCCCAAGGACACAACGTAATTTGGCTCGTCCGGGAATCGAACTGGCGACCTTCAGATTACTAGTACAATTACCTAACCGCTCAGCCACCTGACTCCACAGCTGATGTGAAACAGACTATAATTCAAATACAACATTTAAACTTACAGCTTTAATTTACATCTTAAGCATTTTCTGAAGAGATAAAACTGTTTTCTTTTCTGAAATGTATTTTAAGTAATTCCAAGTCCGTCTTTCTCTCGACTGATTTGAGGCCCATTTAATTAGTATTGCTCACCTATTATGTTGGCAGGATCTATTTGGAGAGATCCCTTGCGGGCTTTAAGCTTGTAAGTTAGTTTTCTACTTATTCTTATTTCTGTACCGTAATGTGGTGCCACGTTCCCTTTGAAGACCTCAGATCATGGAAGAGACCCTCGGAACGCATACATATAAACACATACTCCCTATTGGGCCTGTGAAGACTTTTCATCGCGGCTGAATGATAGTTATGGTGATTGTTATTAAACAGGATTTGCTGGAGTGGAATAATGTGACTTCGGCCCTTTCGACCCACGCTCCACGGACACAACGCATCATTAGCCCTGCACCCGCCACAGGGACACATCCCCTCATGAGGCCCTGATGTAAAAGGGATGGGGGAAGAGAAGAAGATGGGGAGGAAGAAGGGATGAGGAGGGACAGAGAGGCGGAGAGAGACGGATGAAGATTAAGAGAGAAGGAGCTATGAGGAAGGGGACACGTAGAAGGAGAGTCAGAGAGAGAGGGTATGATGGGAGGGAGTGAGAGGGGTAGGGTTTGCCACCCGTCCCTTAAAATATGGAATTGTCCCATATTTTGTCCCGTAATTTCAGAGTCGTCTTCAATGCAGCATCACATGCAAATTCTCCCACCCACATTTTGTGAAGACTCGTCCTATGACCTTGACATTCCCCACTACTGCTACTACTGGTCCACTGATGTTATCATGTTCATTTGATGAGTTATGGATCTGTTAAATTAATAAGTTAATAAAATATGGTTCACACCTCTCAAGTTCCTCCAAAAGCCTATTTTTTTTGTGGTGTCACTGTCAAACTTTGTTGGCCTATGTTTATTATCGTCATAGCTGAATACACATACGACACACGTACATATGACCACTTGAGTTGTGATAGAGTGAGTTTATCTGTTCACACTGATTTGAATAGCAGATATCTTTTCATAATGTCCATGTATCAATCTTAATATTTTTATGAACACATGTTTTAAATTGTGATTTATCACCACTGGCACGTCATCGGGCCTAGAGGGGTGTCGCCCCCGCTGCGGCAAGCGCCTAGATGAGGGGTGTAGAGAGAGAGAGAGAGACAGAGACAGAGAGAGAGAGACAGAGAGACAGAGAGAGACAGAGAGAGAGAGACAGAGAGAGACAGAGAGAGAGAGACAGAGACAGAGAGAGAGACAGAGAGACAGAGAGACAGAGAGAGAGAGAGAGGCCAGAGTGCTTAGTTTTCTCTCCTCCTGAGACTGGCAGGGGGTGAAGCGCTGGCTAATTATTTCTAGCTTACCAAATCGATCTCCGGCCAAAAACAACAACAACGCAACAGGCGAGAAATCCATTCTATGCAGCATGCTGAGCACTCTGGAATACCGCAGGAGAATGGAGATCATCAATGACCGTCAGAGAGAGCTGACGCCTAATGTGGGTACTGGCAGCCCAGCGGTGATAGCAATCTTCTGCTAAGTTCACCAGCGGACAAGAGTCCTGGGCACACTCCCAGTCCCTGACTACTGCAAACGTGACTTCCTCCACTGAATCCATTAACCTCAAACCTCAGACGAAAAACAGGAAAAGACGTTTTAGAACATTCTCCGGATTCTCTGGGACCCAAAACCTCTTGTATAGTCATAACATAGTCCGCTTTCTGAATTTTCGAATGTCACATTCAGTAAGCATAGCTGAGATTCCAAAACACCAGTGAGATTCCAGAATACTTTGGATGAGCTGGAATCCCTCATATAAAAAACTGACTGTGCCAACAACTGCTTTGTTGTTGCTAAGCGGTGGCCCTGATTGGCTGGGTGGCTCTCCCCCTGCCTCAATGTTGTTCCACATGTTTGTCCCTGGGCTAACTTTAGCTCTACTGTTAGTTTACCCTCACTAGGAATTTGAGTCTGTAACGGTAGACTCGTTTAGGGTACCATCACATAATGGACAAGACCTGATCTCCTCCTACCTGTCGGGAAGATCCTACAAGGTCTCCTGGGGAGGCAAACTGTCAGGCCCTCGCCAGCTCTCCACTGGTGTCCCACAGGGCTCCGTCCTTGGCCCCCTCCTCTTCTCTCTGTACACCACCTCACTAGGACCAATCATCACCTCCCATGGCTTCTCCTACCACTGCTACGCTGACGTGATCACCTGTCGAAGTTTCTAAGTGACGTCCGAAGCTTCGGATTAGCAGCCGAGACAAACTGTGTTTTATTCAAATGCTTAAAAAGAAATCACTAATACTCGTAGGTTATAGAGAGGAGACATAGGCCTATTTACGGACGCTATAGAATACATTCATTGACAGAGCCAGAGATACAGATAGATTGCCAGAGCTGGATAGACAGAGATAGATACAGATGTGAGATGGTAGGTGTACACAAGTACATAGCCTACATCTTTCTCTAGTTTAACCAGCCTTGAAATGTGGCCATTCCTTTCCCAGTTGCAAAAGTATGTTCCAAAACCTTAACCGCTAGCCTACAATATCATATAACAATGTATTCATTTAGCATATGCTTCCACTAAAACGGGGTGCGCGGATGTGATCCCATTATGTCTGAGTGAGGGGCAGCGCTCATACCACAAGGCCATACTCAGTTGGGCTGTTTTTGTAATTTATATTATAAGAACTTAAAAATAAATGTTATAAACGTAAAGTAGCAAAGTAGTTGTTTATAATACTACAAGATATATGTTAAAATGTTTTTGAAACTTGCAAAATCAAAACATTTGTCACATAGCCTTTATTTATCAAGTTTTCAATGACGATTGTGAGACTGACGTCTCGAGGACTTGACGTCACTTGATTCCTTCCATCGCTCGATAGTCACCATTCCATAAACTGACCAGCTGTATGTATCGAACACTTCAAAAAAGCGATACTTTTGACACAATTGTGTCAAATAGCTTGTTGCTTCGGAAAGCTTTGTTTCCCCCATCACTACAAAATAGTGCCTACAAGAACCGATATGAAGTGCCATCCATGAGAGAGAGAAACCCTTTTATAGCCTTAATACAAGTGCAGACAATAAAGCACAAAGGCTCAGGTTCTGCCCCTGCCCATGCACATGACGAAGGCTGAAGGGGGCACAGGTGGGCATCACACCTCCCTCACCAAGAGGTTTGCTGTAGGTAAACATCAAACAAACAAACAAACAAAAAGAAAAAGAAAGACCTCCAGTGCCACTTCAACCTATATCCTGGGACACCATAGGACTAGGAAAATAGAACACATAGAATACTACAGTGTATGCACTAAAAAAAATGCTGGGTTATTTTTTCTACCCAAATGCTGGGTTGAGCCTGTTGGGTCTTTTTGTTGGGTTATTTCCATGGTGCTGGGTAGTTTTAGTGCAGCCCAGCCGCTGGGTTAGTGGCTGGGTCATTCTCGGCGACAGTTGAAACAATGCAGATTATCGTCCTCCTTTCTTTCACCCTACGTCACCTGGTACCTTACCCAGCGCGACTGCCTCACTTTAACCCAGCTGCTGGTTTATCTGCAGCATAAATTTACGGTAACTTTGTCAACGGTCTTCTCATCGGCTCTTAAGTTTTGTACAGTCAGCAGGGTCCACGCACAATGGCAGGGACATATTTTGCTCATTTACTTAAGGGTTATATCTGTTATAGCCTACCTACCAAGACAGGGACAGCAAAAATACTAGTCCAGTGGTGTAGCCAAATTTCTAGCAGCAACTGAATGGTGAGGAGTCCTAGCTAGGTGTTGTTGAGGATAGCTTGTTTTAGCCTTTACCTCAGTTTGCAACCGGCTAATTGGGTGTGCTTTGCCTTCGGCAGGGGCACAACCATTGTTATCTCACATATATATTTATTGGGTGTGCTTTGCCCTCGGCAAGCACAACCATTGTTATCTCACATATATTATTATTATTCTTTTTGCCCCCCTAAAACTTTATCAATATTTGGACTACATACACAATGCCTGTGTCAAAATGTTTGTCTTGGTCGCGATTGAGTTGCTTGTATTTGGATTTACGTTCCGTTGCACAGTTTAGGAGGTTACAACGTTTTTGTGGAGTCAAAGTGCCTTTAGCGGACGAAGGGTAATCTGTGCTAGCTACGTCACCACGTCAACACACGTTAGCAACGACGCATGGATACAACGTGATAGAGACGTTCTAGCACGCAAAATGGAGCTTGGATTACAAGTGAAAAATACCACCCCAAAAAATCCCAACCATTTGGCTTGGCGATTTCGAGTGGAACTGCAATCTCGGATGTTTGATTTAGGTTGTCAAAGTCTTTGTAATTTGAGCGAGTGTGGGTCGCCCGTGAGACCGCCTAGTCTTTTAGGCGGCAGCCATGCTAGGAAGCGTCATAATAGTATTTTTAGTAGCTAATTTTATAGTTCAATTTTACACGAAAAAACAGAAAGAGGGACATTTTATGACGATATGACTATTGTGAAGACAGCCAGGTGGTGAGTTTTAATGTAGGTTGCTGTAAAAACTTTGATTTGTTTGCTACGTGAGAGCCCCGTCAGTCTCCATTGACGATTGCGGCAGCAACAACAGTGTTGTCAATGAATGTTGACACTCGTGGACAACAGTGTTGTCGATCTGCGTCTAATGAGTATTTTCTTAATTACGTACCAGGGTCAATTCTACATCCAAATGGAGATCAGTGTTTAAAAGATATGGCGATTGTGAAGACAGCCAGCGGGTCAGCATATTTTTGTGATTTATGTAAAACTTGGAATTTGAGTGAGACTGAGTCTTGTTTTGACGTTACCCTCTGAGTCACAGACTGGCTCGCCCACTGGCAGTGTGTAGTAGTAGGCTACAGTCATGTGCGTCGCCGCAATGTAACTTGTTGTCTGGATCCCCCCACATTTGCAATCAAAATATTAGTGCATGACTGGTCTTCTAGTCCAGCGATCTTTCCATTGCTTCACAATCAAATCCGTTCCACTTTATAAGTAGGGAGAATACCCATGGCAATAGAATTCCACTCCACGTTTTCTAGAAAAAAAGCATCAAGGACGCAGATTCAACTCCCATACTCTTTGATCGACGCATCGCACTTGTAGCTAGCACTTCAGACATAACTGTTCCACAGACGAGATGGACATTAGGAGGGTTTTTTTGAGGAAGAGGAAATTAAGTCAAAGTTGCCCAGTTTTCCCTTCAGTGGCCAAAGCACCAGCATTAGTTAAGTCACAAAGATCCTTTTGCAAACATTATGATTATAGCTAGCTAGATAAGCAAGCTTTTTACCTACATCTAGCACTAGGCAATACCATACTTTATTTACCCTTTACAAGTGGAACAGCATTTGTTGATTTCTTAATCTGGGTCTGAATATGTTGTGATTTTGGCCGTGTTCAGATTTAGGCGTCTGTTTCAGGCAGAAAGAGATGACAAGGATGTTTTTTCCAAGTAGCTACAAAAGAAATTGCTGGTGTTTTTTTTATTGCCATAACAACCGTGAGCTAATCTGGAGTTAACCTTAGCTAACATGCTAGTTTGTCTAGTTTGTCTAACATTGTCTTCCAATTTAAATAAGGTTGCTCAACTTGTAATTTTGGCAATTCGCAGAATTGTATTGCTACATGTTAGTCTGTAACATGAAGGCAAAACTGATTCAACCATTAAAACTATATATCCTCTGAAAGCTTATACCCTGTAGGATGTTATCTAATGAGACAACAGACACGTCCATCTCTCCATATTAGTATGCTGCCCATGCATAATAAATTCGGTATTTGTAAATGGAGTAGGCTATATGGCTGATAGTTTTTTGGGCTGTGCCATTTAGGGAAACTGATTCAACCACTTAAACCATGTATTTTCTGAAAGCTTACATCCTAAGGATGTGATCTATGGAAAAGACTACAGGTTTGAACACAAATTTGATCATTTCTGAACTGTCCAGTCATGCTTTAGGGAGATGCTTTTTTTAAATGTAGCCTACATAATTATTAGGCTACTAAACCTATACCAATTCTGAATTTTATATGCTGATAACACGATTTACATCTCAGAAATCTTCATATGAAAAATCTACATTAAGCTTATTATTATCAATATGAAAGAATACTCAATGCATCTCCATGTCTCCTGATATAGGTGGTAGAGATTGAGAGTGAGTCAGAGGCAGGGGCAGCATGCAGGGGCATTGGAGACAGCTCTGTTGCTGAGGTGAGTGCTGAAAGGTGACAGGTAGTTGAAGATGTCCCATTGCTTATTGGGAAGTTTAGTTTTCAAAATATTTTAATGTCCAGCCCCTCAGTATATGTATAACAACTATGGTAAATAGTAGTGGTAAATGCACCAGAATGCGGGAAATTGCATCTACATCAATTTTCTCATATTTGACCGTTGCTATGCACATTTGACTGCTGTCAAGGGAAGTGGCCTTTTTGCCTCGGATTCACGTCTTTCGTAGCACTCCCCAAGTAGTCCGGTAACTTTTCAACCCCAGCGTACTCTGTTGCTTAGCGACGTCAGCTGATTTAAAGCCTAAAGAATGTTCAAAGTCTATGAAGTTCAACGTCTTTGGCGAACTATTTCTCTGCTGATCAACAATACGAATGGTAACAAATACATTGTAAAAAGACACACTGTGTTAAGTTATTTTTGTTGGCAAGTAGCCGTGTAATAAGCGGGATAATGCGTAGAACGCCGGTCATTATTGGGAAATGGCCCCTTTGGCCCCTTCAGGGCGAAAAACAAACCCCTCCACTTCGCGTCGGGTTGCTGTTCGCCCTGTCGGGGGCTTATTTTCCCAGCGTTTTATACATTATCCCTTACAAAAGAAACATTCTCATTTCCGGCGCTTTCAAACAATCAGTGAAATGTGGATAGCAATGGCAGCTAGCTTGCCTTTAGCAAACTGCTTTTGAATTAGCCATGTCCCCCTAAATTAATATCGAACTTATTTACGTTTTGGGGGGCTTATTTTCAGTTAACAGACGGTACTTTTTGAATCTCAATTCCATCTAAAATACTGCCAGTGACAACGTTGTTACAGTAGCTTGTTTCAAGGGGGGTTCCTTGTTTCAAACGGTGTTCTTAATGAATTATGCAATATGAGTAGGCTAAATGCTTGAAAATATCACTAGAAGGGAGAACGGACCCACCTGCAACCGCAAGAAAGCACACCCTACAATTTCTCCAGAAATTGTACCCTCTAGTTATTTTTATTATTGTTTATTTTCGCGCCCCTAAGGCTCAGTCAATATTTGGACTACATAGACAACGTTGATGTCAAAAGGTTTGTCTTGGTCACAATTGCGTTGGTTCTATTGGGATTTATGTTCCGTTGCACGGTTTAGGATTTAATTAAGTTTTTGTGGCAAAAGTGAAGCTAACGGTGGCTAACTTGCTAGCCACAGTCACTGACGCTACCGACGTCACTAATGTCATTTGCAACAATGCATCAGTTACATGAAAAGCAAGTGTCACAGTGAAGCACTTTTTAAGATGGCCGACAAGATGCGCTGTGCCTTTAAAGTAAGTAGGAAATACAGACAATGGACTCATTCTACACACAACAGCCTAATGCAGACAGCTATATCCACTTTCAAGGAATAATACAACTTTTGGCCAAAATACTGCCATTTGCCAAGATTGTCACACTTCCTAAAGGTCGACAAGCAGCTATACATGGCGCTGTGGTGTGTGTGCCATCCGAGATGGAAACAACGGTAAATACTTTACCAAGACCATGCAGCTCATCCCAGTTACACAGAGTGAAGCTGTAAAGACGTCTGGTTTACAAAGGCCACCAGCTGTTTCACACTGTAAACATGAAAAAATGTAGTTGCGGGACTCTCAAAGCTCATTGACACACACCCTGACTACAGAAACATTACAATCAGAGCTGATGAGAAAACGGATGAAGATGATGATCGGATGGACCTTGATAGCGATGATGAAACTGAAATTATGGAAGTACTTAATCGCATAGAAAGTGCTGATCTATCAGAGGTTAAGTCTGCAGCTTTACAGCCTGCTTATGCGCAACAGGAAGACCATGACCAATAACCTCCCAATGCAGAGACTGAGAAAGCTGCACTAAGACCTGGAGTTGGCTTGGACAGTTGTTTACAGCCACCTGACCTTGGAGAAGAAACACTGACCTACGGGGATGGGATTTTCAGCATCGCCCCTGCACAAGGAAACACGCCTGTTAGCTTTACCCAAGTCCCAAGGCATGAGGCAATGGCTTTCCTGTTCAGTACCCTACTGGAAGGAATACATTAGACGAGACAAGACAAGTCAAACTATCCCCGAGCATGTATTTCAATGCAAGGCTTTTCTGTGTAACACTCGTTTTGCAATAGACCAAAGCTACCTATTTTTTGCACAGTTTATCACACTCACCTGGCAAAAAGCAGCATGTCAAATCAGTTAAGGAAAGGAAAATCCAAGACCAAGGACGGACGGAAAATATCCAACAAGTTGCTCCAGGACAAATGTGAGGTTGAGAGGTTTGTGAGAAACAGAGATGCTACAAGATTCATGCAACCACTGAGAGGGACTCCAGCTTACTGGGATAGAACTCTGAAGGATTTGCTCGCCATGGTCAGACAATTAGGAAAGCCAACTTTCTTCCTGACCTTCTCTGCTGCAGAATTCAGATGGCCAGAGGTTATCACAGCCATCAAAGCACAACAAGGTCAACAGGTGGATTTTTCTGAGCTAGACTCGGCTGAGAACTGCATGTTTGACAAGAGGGTTGACGCTCTGATGAGACAGTTGCTGTTGGGTCCTGCGCAGCCAATCGGTGAAGTTAACGATTAATTTTACCGGGTAGAATTTCAAGCGAGAGGAAGCCCCCATATACATTGTCTCTGTTGGGTAGCAGGAGCTCCTATCGTCGGAGAAGACCGGGATGATGAGGTATGTGACTTTGTGGATCGCTACATTTCATGCCAGCTGCCTGATGAAGACAAACAACCCTTACTTCACAGATATGTCACGGACGTTCAAATGCACAGCAGAAGTCATTCCAACTCATGCAGGAAAGGTAACATGCAGATTTGGATTTCCAAAACCACCTATAAAAAAACGTGCGTAACTTACCCTATGCTCCAAGAAGAGGAAGGACCACCCCAAGAACATGCAATAGCACCACAAGCAGCCAAGAACAAACTGAAACCGGTCTGGGACTTGCTAAACGACCCAAAAGCACAGGTTGAAGACATGTCACAGCTATTGGCGCAGTGTAATATGACATTTGATGAGTACGACACGTATGTTGAATCGTTGACCTCCGCAAGTGTAATTTTAATGCAGCGTGATGTCAAGGATTGCTGGGTGAACAACTACAATCCAGATTTGCTAATGGCGTGGAATGGCAAACATGGACATCCAGTACATTCTTGATGAGTATGGTTGCATCATGTACATGCTCTCTTACATATCCAAGCCAGAGCGTGAGCTGAGTGACAATCTAAAATGATAGTCAAAGACATGAGCCCAGAAAATCAGACGGAACGAGAAGACATGAAAGGTGTTCTTCACGCTTATTCCAAACACAGAGAGGTCAGCGCCCAGGAGTCTGTGGCCCGTACGTGCAGCCTAAAAATGATCACTAAAAGTTTTATTTCTACAAACGAGTGACATCGCACTGAGAATGAGTCTCCCGCTTAGCGCGTTGCAGAAGAAACCAGAAGAAAGTGAGAATGTGTGGATGATGGGTATGCCCGACAAATACAGAGCCAGGCCTGAAACGCCAGAGTTTAAAAACATGTGTATAGCAGACTTTGCATCAGATTACAGGATTGCCTACGGAAAGGAAAAAGAAGACGGCAAGCGTGTCAGCCTATTAAACAACATGGGAATGATCCAGAAACGCACCAGAGGGAAGCTTGCATCAGATATGCTCGCTTTTCAGAAAAAAAGGACCCTGAGAACTTCTACGGAAGATTGCTCAAACTCTACCTCCCCCATCAGTCAGAATCATCGCTGAAAACGGAAATGTTCCCCACACACCAGGAGTTTTACAAACATGCCCATGTGAGATTACCAGGAACACGCGAGATATGCGCAGTGACTGCAATTGTTAAAATAAACCAACAGAAGTTTGAACAACACAGTAAGATAGTGGAACAAGTCTTAAACAACTACATGCAGAACGGCCCTGTGGAAGATGCTTGGAACACCTTTGCCCCGGAAGCTGAGTTGGAGAAGTTGGAATGTATAGAAGAACGAAAACAAGCAGAACCACTTCACGAGAATGAACAAGATGATGTTCCGGAGTTTACACGTGAGAAGCAAACTGGGGGGATTGCATTTACTGTAAAGGCCCCACAAATGTGCCCAGATTTTGTTCGCAAAATGTATCGAAACCTTAACCGGACACAATCTGGCACATTCTACTTAGTTCGTGATTGGTGCGTTAACCGTGTGCGTGGCCTAAATCCTGACGCTTTCTTTTTCTTTGTCACTGGTGGCGCAGGCACAGGAAAATCTCACCTCATAAAGTGTGTTCATGCTGAGGCAACACAAATACTCAGTAAACTGCCTAGACTATGCGAGGAAACTGATATATCCATGCTAACCGTTTTACTGGCTGCATTTACAGGAACTGCTGCTTTCAACATTTCAGGCAACACTTTGAATTATGTTCTGAAGTTGCCACAATGCTTAAAGCCACCGTACCAAGGACTTGGAAATCTCATAGATGCAGTGAGGGCAACTGGAGATTCCAGCAAATCAAAGGCAGTAAGAAACTGTTTGGTAGCATGTCGGTACTAGCTGTAGGATACTTTTTTCAGCTCCCCCCACTGGGAAGAAGAAAACCGCTCTGCGTGTTTGAGGAAGATACAGATGACTTCTGGAAAGACTACTTTCAAATGATCACACCGACGGAGATCATGCGACAGAGAGATTATGTTGCATTCGCTGAGCTTTTGAATAGAATCAGAGTGAAGCAGAAGACGGACGCCTTAAGCAACGATGACAAAGCTCTGCTTCATCGGGCTGTGACTGACCCCGCCCGCTGCCCTAATGACGTACTACACATCTTTTCCACCGACAAAGAAGTTGATAAACATAATGCTGCAACTGTGTCTGTCCTCCATTCCAACGTCATCAACATTGATGCAGAGGACTATAGAAGAGACCCTAAAACTGGAGTGATAAAGAAGCAACACCATCCTTTAAAAGGACAATCTGCTTGACATGCTACAAGCAGTTGAAGGTGCCCGAATCATTATCAAAAGAAACATAGATGTGGAAGAAGGGCTTGTTATAACATTTGGCAAGATTGCGAGAATAGTCACCCAGACAGAGAATGGTGTTACAGCTATAAACTCGCTGGGGCTTGTGCTGGACAATCCAAATGCAGGACAATGGTATCGGGACAATTCATCAGGTGATGCTGGAAGCTTGGTGTACATAGAGAGGGTAGAGGAAAACCTGAAACAAAAAGGAGTGGTTCGCAGGCAGTTTCCTGTCAGGCTGGCTTTTGCATGTACAATTCACAAAGTCCAAGGAATGACAACACAATCTGCAGTGGTTTCATTAAAATGTGTCTTCCAACCCAGAATGGCCTACGTGGCTCTGAGTAGAACAACTTCACTGCAAGGACTGAAAATGACGGACTTTGATGAGAAGAAGATATTTTATGATCCTGCAATTACAGCATCACTGGACTCAATGACTAGAGCATCGTTGGACAGCACTATGCCACTTATCAAGTATCGACAGACAATAAACGAGGCGCAAACATTGATGATAATCCACCACAACACAGAAGGATTGCCAGCTCACATTGAAGATATCAAGTGTCATCATCAGTTAACACTTGGAGATGTTTTATATTTTACCGAAACTCATCTATCAGGATCTTTTGTTGCTGAAAGTCTACAGCTGGAGGGCTACAACATGTTCAAACGCAACAGACACCTCTCTTACACCAGCCATCCTCACATTGCAAGTAGAAGCGGAGGTGGTGTCGCTATGCATGTCCGAAACCATTACCATGCCTGTGAAAAGCAGTACCTTCAAAATGTTACCGACTTTGAGTTTTTGGTCATCAAACTGGAGTCCCCTGTCAAAGCTTTGATTGCTGTTGTTTACAGACCACCGGATTACAATATTGGCCACTTCCTTTCAAACCTCCAAAGCCTGTTGGGATCTTTAGAAGCTATGAATTACCAGCCTATCGTACTTTGTGGCGATTTCAACGAAGATTTCCTGTCCAGTGGCAAAAAGCCAATATCCAACCTTCTTCAGTCAAGAGGATATACACAACTGGTCAGAGAAGCCACCACTGAGAAGAACACACTGTTGGATCATGTTTACATCTCATCTTAGGGGGCCCTAATAGAGGGTGACTCCTTGTTAAGCCAAGGTGTCACGCCACAAAACCCACCAGCCACTCAACAGCCTTTCAAACCAACACAGTCTCATGGGCACAGCAGCAATATGTCACGCCATGGCAACTGACCACCAAACGACAACCAACCAGCACTTGTCATCATATAGATAGTACGCCTCCAACCCTCCACGTTGTCTGATCAAGTGGGCCTGTGCGGCACTGACAGACCAACCAGCACTTGTCATCATATGGATTGTACGCCTCCAACCCTCCACGTTGTCTGATCAAGTGAGCCTGTGCGGCACTGACGGACCAACCAGCACTCGTCAGGATATGGATAGTACGCCTCCAACCCTCCACGTTGTCTGATCAAGTGGGCTTGTGCGGCACTGACAGACCAACCAGCACTTGTCAGCATATGGATAGTATCAGCAAAAGCCAACAAGCATGTAATTTTATGTTTTTTCTCCCACTTTAAGATTTTTGGGTCTTTAGCATTTGAATCTGCAATTGTTTAGGATTATTTTTTTTATGTTAATCATGTCCTAGAAATAAGTCTACTTTTCACAGTACAGCACTTTGGTCAACATAAGTTGTTTTCAAATGTGCTTTATAAATAAACTTGACTTGACTTCTCTATGTTGGTAATGTTATGGTTTTTTACAATCTGTTGATATTAACTTTCCTATAGTTCATGTTGTTCTAACTATGACTAAACATAACTAAACTGGCATCTGTGCAAATTGAAGAGTTTTCTTTCACAAACCCTATACTGAATCCTATACTGAAAGTCTACTGTTGAACAAAATATGAATCACAGTAAAGTATTTTTTAGATTTTTTTGTGTGGGCTTTAAGGATTAAAACACCAGGGGCCTCATGTATAAAGGATTGCGCAGCTTTCATACCAGAAGATGGCGTACGGCCAAAACTCGAAAAGTACCTACGCACAGAAATATTCACATGTATAAAACCGGTCGTACGCCAGGTCCTACGCACCTTTCCTTTATAAATCACAATCAACGTGAGATTGACCGCACGTGAACGAGCCACTGACCCCGCCTTGCCTCTTCCCATAAATTAATATGCAGATGGACTAAATGCGCTCCTGAGGTCATTTCGTTGTCTGAATTACCGTATTTATTCGAATAAACGCCGCCCTCGAAGAAACGCAGCACCAAAAATGAACGTTAAACACTGCAGCGTTTATTTGTAAAAATACGGTGACTGTGAGATCGAGGTTCTGACAACAGAGGTGGAGGCGAGAAATATGTGTCCTGTTTGGCGGCCTGTCATCAGGTATTAGTGACAAAAGACAGCACTTTGAGATTTAGCTAAATGTAAAGTGCATTACAAATAAAATTATCATTATTATTATAGGGCCATCAATGCTGTGGGTTCAGAGAACCGGACCAGGGCAGAAATTAAGAAGAAACGAGTGGTGGCGCATCGTAATAGCATGATTTTGTCGTTCGTTTGACAGCCTCAAGTTTAACAAAAGTTATTAAGTGGTGGCGGTATAAACAGAAGGCTATATAGCATTTCCCGTTTTGGGTTTGGCATTTTGATATGATCATCCACATTAATGGTCAAACGTTTATTTTTATGTTTTTTGAATAGTCAACGTCATAAACGTACTAGTGGAAACTTTATTTTGTAATGTTTGGTGAGTCTCTGCCCTTTTTAGTTAGAATTTGCCATGTTACAGAGCCAGACAAGACTTTGCGGACGGTCCGCACATTCTCACGTCTGCTCAAAAGTTTCCGTGACGGCCCGCACATTGTCACGTCAAGTAAATCTTTATACATCACAAAGTGTGCGTGAAAACCATCGTACGCAAGCTTTTTGTACGCAACGTTTATACATGAGGCCCCAGATCCTGGACAGTTTGGTCTGTCAAAATTAACTATTTAGTTTGGAAGAAGCAAGAAACCATTGATAAACTCAGAAATAGCAAATGACCTGGTAGACTACCAAAGACCACTATGATGGATATTTAATTTATTTGTGAAATTAACAATACAATTAGTTGTGAAGATAAATGCATTACGTTCAGAATATTTTTTGCTGTCAAGCTGATCAGAACAACTGTTAAAAGAGCAGGGCTCCTTTAGGAGATCGAGGCAGGAACTTGATTATCAGAATACCAAGTCATTACAATCATCATCGACCGTGCTACACGTGGGACTATCTTATTTTGAGTATCAGAATGACAGGCAGTCACTGTCACTCAATGTCATTGTTACCATGTCTCGTGAAACTCTTGGGTTTATTATATTATTTCTCATGTAGGAGCATGTGAAAATGTAAAGTAAGCATTAGAGTAGGTTTAGCACAAAAATATGGGACATATTGCGTCCTGTATTGACTCAGTACGGGACGGTAAATTGTATTGTTCACCCGGGACGGGTGGCAACCCTATCCATAGAACATCAAAGTTTTTAAAAGTAACAAAGGGGCAAGATTTGTTAATTAAACTAACCATTGGTATAAATAAGCTTTGCCAAGAAACTTTGGATGTTGTAGCATTGGCACTGTTTGATAGTCATAAACTTATTCAACAAAACGTTACAGACGTGACTTGGCCATGGAACTCACTGACTCATAAACAAGAGGCTTAATGCATTTAAGGAGTTGTGCTTTTAACTCAAGCTGAGAATACACAATGCTCTATCATTCCCTCGTCATTCAGGAAAATGCTAAGTGGTAACATTTTATTGAAAACTGGAGTCCATTTACCCCGTTTTTGAAATGGTACAAACGGCCATTTGACATGAGTGCACAACTTGTATATTGTGTGTATGTAAAAGAGTGCAAAAAGAGTGCCTAGTATACATTCAACCAATCCGTCCGACTCCATGCGTGCGTCAGTCGGGGAAGTATAAATCGGCCTATAGACAAAACTATTCCTAGACTCTGGACAACACATATGCCACAATGTTGTCCTTGCCTCTGATATGTTGAGAATCAGAATCAGAATGGGATTTATTCGCCATGAAAGTTTGCACTGACAAGGAATTTGCTTTGGCAGGAAGGTGCATACAATAAACATATAGGAATCTTACATTTAAATATGTGGTCTAACTATACTAAAACTAGCAGTAAAAAGTGGAATACACTAAAATAAAATAAAAGTGGGCATAAAATAAAATATAAGTTGACAAATTACAATATAAAATACAATATAAAATACAAATATACAGGAATTGAATGTAGTGCAAAAGTAAAAGTTTTAAGACATGAAGTCATTAGAGTCAGTTTGTTGAATTTTTAAAAGGGTATTGCTGAAGAATTAAGAAAAACGCATAATGCGTTGATTGTTTTGCATACTATCAATAAAGACCAATGGGTTGTGGTCAGTAAAAATGTCTATTAGACTCGGAGAGGAGCCCAAGTAGACCTCAAAATGCTGTACTGCAAGGATTAAGGCTAGCGCTTCTCTCTTACAGTTAGGTTAGCGTTAGCCAGACGGGTAAAGAGTCTGTTGATCTGCTGTAAATCATGAGTCCAGTTGGTACTCTAAAGCAGGGGTTTTCAACCGGGGGTTCGTGCCCCCCTGGTGGTCCGCGGCGGCATTGCAGGGGGTCCGCGACACGAGTCTGTTGATCAGTCCACCATTGATTTAAAAAAATATTTTTGTTTGTTTAAATTAAATGTATTTTCAGTATGTCTGGTCAATGCATTGTATATCATTGAGTCCAATGCATTTAATGGATTTGTGTATGTCTGTTGCACCAATTGGACATGTTATATTAACATATACATTTCCAGATGTGCAGTAGTCAACAACAATGGGATGGGACCAGGTGAGGGTCGACCATGGAAAGGAGTTTTACCTGTGCCTGTACATGCAGGAAAAAAACCATGAAGCTTTCAGCCATCATGAACTGTACACTAGATGCGCCTGCACCTCCACATTTCCACCAGAATTCCACGATCAAAATATTACAATAACGAAACAATCTAAAACTTTATTTTCCCGTTTTTCAGTTTTGGTTTTGAAACAGAAAAAACGCTACAGAACTAGTGATTTCTGTTGTTCTTTTTCCCTGTTTTTCCGTTCTGGTTTTAAAACAGAAAAAACAAAAAAAAAGTTTGTTTTTCGGTCCGATTTGGTTTTGAAACGGAAAAATGAAAGAACGAAGGGTATACGGATTCACTCAGTCCCACAGACTGAATGCATATTTCGCTATGGGTAGTTTTATAGTGTGGGTGATGCAGAGAACCTGAGCAAGAACACGGTCTGCCGCGCAATTTTCAACGGATTTAAGAACGTTCGAAGAGCGCTCTAAAACGCTCTTAGAACGCTCTTAAGAAGCTCTTAGCATTAAGCCAATAAACGTCATTGTAAGTTTTTCCCCTTCTCGTGATATTTTCAGGCATTTAGCTTATTCATATTGCATTCATTCATTAATAAAGAACCCCCTTTGAAGCTTATTTTAACAACAACGTTACCAGCAGTAGCTATCTCAGATGGAATCGCGATTCAAATAATTCCATAGGCTAACTGAAAATATGCCCCCAAAAACGTAAATAGGCTTGACATTTATTTAGGGGAAAATCACTCATTCATAAAAATGTCAGTGGTAGCGATCATTATCAGTAACAAGGCAACATGCGAGATAGCCCTGCTGTGTGCAGAAGCTGCCCCGCTAAATTGTAGGCTACTACTAGCTACTACTAGACTGTCTTGAAAGCGATTGCGTTGGTTGAATTCGATTTAACATTACTTTCGTTGTACGGTCTAGGCTGAAATGAATTATTTTCATGAACAGATTGACAAAGTTTAGGCTGTGGCAATGGAGTTCAGGTTAGTAGTCACTAGTCAGATAGTTTCACCTATTGAAGTACTTTTTATTTAAGTAAGGGTAGTGCCTTCCTACTGTAAACAGCTGAGATGTTTTTGTTAGCTACTAGACTAGACTACAGCAATGCCGTGAGCTACACTGGTTTTAAACCACATAATTTCACCCACAAATCGTTTACTTGTAATCTAATGTCTTAATAAATCCTACAACGAAAGTTTATTTGGGAGGAATGTTTATTTAGTCTATTAGCCCTACAGGACACCTACCACACACGTTGCCTAACGAAAGCCGGCAGGATTCTAAGAGACTGTTCCCACCCATCCTTCAGTCTCTTTACCCCGTTGCCTTCTGGCAGGCGTTACCGCAGCATCCGGTCGCGCACACGCAGACTGGACAACAGTTTCTACCCAAGGGCCATCAGGCTTCTGAATGGACACTGATATGGACATTGATTTACTGCACACTCACTTATACTCTGTCACTTTCAGCTAATGTTTTTGTTAGCTACTAGACTACGCTACAGCAATGCAGTGAGCTACACTGGTTTGAAACCACAGGTAATGATAATTTCACCCACAAATCGTTTACTTGTAATCTAATGTCATAATAAATCCTACAACGAAAATGTATTTGTGAGGAATGTTTATTTTAACGATTGAAAACATATGCATCATAGACCGCTGTAGTATGTGTTGCCCGGGCAACAGAGGCTTATGTCATGATGCTAATGCTTCAGTGAAATAGTAAACTACTGTTTCCGAAAGTAGATGTACTTCCTTAATGATATTAGCTTGTATTGTAAAATACACATTACAATTGTGTGTCATATCACGAAGTAAAATGAGCAAATAGTTATCACCCAGGCCTCTTTGCTTGTGGCGTTTCTGCAGCTGCCTTGCAGTAAAGCAGTTAGCCTAGCCATCTCCCAGAAGTTAATGAGCTGCTAAACTAATGTTCTGCTAGAGATAGTCACGCGAGTTTTTGTGACGTTGGTGACGTTAGTGGCGTCAGTGACTGTGGCTAGAAAGTTAGCCACCGTTAGCTTCACTTTTCGCCACAAAAAATTCAATTTCTACTTAAACCGTGCACTGGAACGTAAATCCCAATACAACCAACGCAATCGCTACCAAGACGAACCTTTTGACATCGCCGTTGTCTATGTAGTCTAAATATTGAGGCATCCTTAGTGGGGCGAAAAGAAACAATAAATAATAATAATATATATGTGAGATAACAATGGTTTGTGCTTGCCGAGGCAAGCACACCCCAATTATAATATGTGAGATAACAATGGTTTGTGCTCGCCGAAGGCAAGCACACCCCAATAATAATACTACCAATTACAATTACCTCGCAGCTTCGCTGCTTGGCCCCTAATAATGCTACCAATTACAATAGGTGCCTCGCAGCTTCGCTGCTTGGCCCCTAATAATAATAATAATAATAATAAAACTAACAATAACAATAAGTGCCTCGCAGCTTCGCTGCTTGGCCCCTAATAAGAATGCGTAGAAACACTTAAGGTGGCTTCGCCGCTTCGCGGCTTGGCCACCAACTATCCAAATTACTGAAACTTCATAGCATTTCTCCGTGAAGCCAAGCAGGGAAGCAAGCAAGGGAGGAGAGGGAACGAAAATGCGACTGCCTTAGTTGAGAAAGTATAAGATTGTACAGTACAAAAGTGCAAATTTGCGGGGTACAGTGAGGTACAGTAGTGCAATGTTACTGATAGTGCAACCAGTAGCTGAAAGTGACAGAGTATAAGTGACTAGTGTGCAGTAAATCAATGTCCATATCAGTGTGCATTCAGAAGCCTGATGGCCCTTGGGTAGAAACTGTTGTCCAGTCTGCGTGTGCGCGACCGGATGCTGCGGTAACGCCTGCCAGAAGGCAACAGGGTAAAGAGACGGATGAAGGATGGGTGGGAACAGTCTCTTAGAATCCTGCCGGCTTTCCTTAGGCAACGTGTGTGGTAGGTGTCCTGTAGGGCTGGGAGCTTCCTGCCGATGATGAACTCAGCAGAACGGACCACACTTCATAAGGCCTTGCGGTCCCTGTCTGTGCAGCTCCCATACCACACTGTAATTCGCCAGTCAGAATGCTCTCGATAGTGCATCTGTAAAAGTTAGTGAGGATGACTGAGTCCATACCAAACTTCTTCAGTCTCCTCAGGAAGAAGAGGCGCTTACGGGCCGCTTTGACCACCTTGTCCGTGTGAACAGACCAGGTGAGGTCATTGCTGATGTTCACCCCGAGGAACTTGAAGCAGCTGACCTTCTCCACTTCCGATACATTGATGAGTAGGGGTGCATGCTCCTCCTCCTGCCGCCTCCTATAGTCCACAATCATCTCCTTGGTCTTGCTGATGTTAAGAGAGAGGTTATTGTCCTGACACCATGATGTCAGGGTGTCAACCTCCTCTCTGTAGGCTGACTCGTCACTGTCAGAGATGAGGCGCAAGATGCTTGTGTTGTCAGCAAACTTAACAAGGAGGTTGGAGCTGTGCGTTGCCACACAGTCGTGGGTGAACAAGGAGAACAGGAGAGGGCTGAGCACACAGCCCTGTGGGGTGCCTGTGTTGATGATCAGTACGGATGAGGTGCGGTCACTGATTCTCACCACCTGTGGCCTCCCCGTCAGGAAGATCCACTTGCAGAGGGAGGTGCTTAGTCCCAGGTCCACAAGCTTGGAGACCAGTCTGGAGGGGATGATGGTGTTGAATGCAGAGCTGTAGTCAATGAACAGCATCCTCACATATGTATTCCCCTTGACCAGGTGGGAGAGAGCGGTGTGCATAGTCAGAGCGATGGCATCGTCTGTAGACCTGTTGGACCGGTATGCAAACTGTATAAGGTCCAGTGTGGGGGGCAGCGAGGAGCAGATGAATGATTTGACTAGCCGCTCGAAGCACTTCATGATGACAGAGGTCAGTGCTATCGGGCGATAGTCGTTCAGACATGTGACCTTGGTGTTCTTGGGCACAGGGATAATGGTGGTCCTCTTGAAGCAGGTGGGGAGTACAGACAGGTTAAGGGAGAGGGTGAAGATGTCACTGAAGACCCATGCCAGCTGGTCAGCGCAGCCCCTGAGGGCCATACCTGATATGCCGTCTGGGCCAGGTCCCTTGTGAGGGTTGATCTTCTTAAAGTACAGCCTCACCTCGGCTACAGTTAGTGTAGGCACACCACTGGCTTGGCCTTCAGGTAGCTCCACTGCAGGGGGGTCACTGTCCCTCTCAAAGCGAGCATAGAAGGAGTTCAGCTCGTCTGGCAGTAGGACAGAGGACTGGGTCTCATTGTAGCCTCTCCCTTTGTAGTCAGTAATGGCTTTAAGTCCACTCCACATGCGCCTGGGGTCAGAGCCATGGTAGCTGGACTCCACCTTGGTCCTGTAAGCCCTTTTCGCTGCTTTGATGGCCTTCAGAAGTTCGTATCTGGCCTTCCTGTACTCATCAGGGTCCCCAGAGTTAAAGGCGACAGTGTAGGCTCTCAGCTTGGCCCGGACCGCGGCATCAACCCAGGGCTTCTGATTTGGGAAAGACCGGACAACCTTCTTGGGGACAACGTCATCAATGCAGTGCTGGATGTAGCTGGAGACAGTGTCTGAGTATTCGTTAATGTCCACATTCGCTGCCTACTTGAACATCAGCCAGTCAGTGGTGTCAAAGCAGTCCTGGAGGGTCGCCACACACTCGTCACTCTATAGGTGAACTGACCTCTCAACCGGTCTGACCTGTCTTTTGTAAAGCTCTCTCTTGGAAGTCGCTTTGGATAAAAGCGTCTGCTAAATGCATAAATGTAAATGTAAACGAGTGGTGGCGCATCGTAACAGCACGGAATGTATAGGGTTAGCGTGACATGCATTTCCTGAGTGATTTTGTCATTTGTTTGACACCCTCAAGTTTAACAGAAGTTACTAAGTGGTGGCGGATTAAACAGAAGGCTATATAGCATTTCCCTTTTTGGGTTTTGGTATTTCGATGTGATCATCCACATCAATGATCAAACTTTTATTTTTATGTTTTTTGAATAGTCAACGTCATAAACGCAGTAGTGGAAACTTTATTCTGTAATATTTGGTGAGTTTCGGCACTTTTCAGTTTGAATTTGCCACGTTACAGAGCCAGACAAGACTTTGTCTGCTCAAAAGTTTCCGTGACGTCCCGCACATTCTCACGTCAAGTAAATCTTTATACATCACAAAGTGTGCGTGAAAACCAGCATACGCAAGCTTTTTGTGCGTACGCAACGTTTATGCATGAGGCCCCAGGTGCAACCGGAGGATGAACGGGCGGGGGGGCGATGCTCGGTACGGCTCCGTGCTGCAAGAGAAGCTTTGTGTTGGTGAACCCCGTCTGTCTCTGGTCCATGTTAAAACTGTCCACCATGAAATGGTCAGTGGCGCATAGGCGGCTGTTGGAGTTTATCCGAAGCTTTCCATGAGCGTGGCTCTTCACAAAATCTATCCACCTATTTTTCCTTTCATTATCAACAGGGAACTTAAATGGCGTTGCAGTACAGGAGTTCTTGCATCCAGGGAAGATGCAGTTGTGGGTGGTGGGAGATATCCTGAAGCTAGCTAGCTGATATAAGCTACAATAACAGTACAGCAGGAGGAGCCATTCAGTGATCTGACATAGATGTGGCGAAATGACGTAGATAGGGCATTTTTTGGCTCCGCCCATTAAAATCTGATCTGAAAACGGAAGAGAAACTGTTCTTCGGTCTAACTCCACATTTCAGTGCGACAAAGTTTTTGCGCTATGCACATGCTTTCAGGAACTCATTTCACACGTATATAATGTACTTAGAAGCAAAACTTTTTTTGACTTTACAGGATCTTTAAGAGCAGCGCTTGTTCAGTGGCGGATGGCTATTATAACGGCGGATTTGCCAGGAGCCAGGCCGAGGAGACCGACGTTCTAGTCAGGGCCGTAACAGATAGAGAAGTGACATTGTATGGGAAAGGCAGAGGATTTTTCTCATTGTACTAAATTGCCTTTCATGCTGCTCATTCAAATTCTTCTTATTATTTTTTGATATATTTTATTGTTTAAATTGTTTAGTTATTAGAATTAGTATAACTATTGTACTTTTTTTACATAATTTAAGACCTGTATATGTTTATTGTTTGCACCTTCCTGCCACAGTAAATTCCGTGTTTGTGTAACACAGGCTACATGGCGAATAAACCGAATTCTGATGGAGATGGGAGAAGAAACCCACCCAAATTTTCTTCGGTTAAACAGGCGTGGGAGGAAATTGCCACAATTGTTTCAAATCAAGTTCACATACATAAAGATTTCTCATGAAAATCTTTTTATAATCATTGAAGAAATGTAACACGCCATAAATCAAAACAATGTAACGTAGCTTCGCAGAAAGAAAACCCTGGCCTCGCCAGCAGTGCGAACGGACCAAGCTTGCGCCCTTAAAATAGAATCTGAATAACATGCCATTGACTTTAAACTACGTTTTTCCTGGTCAGTGGCGGAATTGTTTTTCTGAAACTGCGAAATAGCACCAGGGAACGTTTGCGCCGGAACACGCCTCCTTTTTTTGCTGAACCGCCCCCGGGAGCGCAAAGTCATTCCCTAATTTACCGACGTGCGTCTGTGGAGGGAAAAGACCGCTTTGCATCGAGTGCAAACTAGGAATGATACTTGCGTCGTTGACAAAGTCAATTGCGCTGGGTGAAAGATAGGGCCCATGGAGTGAAACAGTGACAGAGAGGGAGAGAGAAAAAGGCTCTGTCCAGTCTACAGAGAGGCATGTGTAATGCATTGAGGCAGTGTATTTGAGTTAGTTTGGCACAGGATGGTGGTGCAGGGGAGGCGACAGCTGGGCACCTCTGACATGGCTTAGGTCCACTTGTTCCTGACCTCCCGTATCCCTTATGCTGTGTGTATGTGTTTGTGAGAGAGAGTCTGCATGTATGTGTGTGACAGTGGATTTGTGTGCATGTGTGTTGGTACGCAAATGAAAAAGAAACATCAGTGTGCGTTCCTATCGTTAGCCCTCATTATCCCACTCTCAGGGGGTCTCTTCCTAAAGACAGCAGGAGAAAAGGAAGAGAGAGAGAGAGAAAACATAATGGACTTGGGGAGATAGGGTTTTTACTCACTCCTGTTGTGATTGAGTCAGTATGTCTGGATGTGTTGCTTTTATCTTTTTGTAGATCCCCCTTTGTATGTGTGTCTATGTTCCTTTATGTGTGGTTGTGAGTGAGCTATGTGATTGTGTGTGCATGTGTGTCTGTCCAAATCATTGTGTGAGACATGAAGCCTAGCCTATCACACACTGTGACTAATAATCTGCTGAAACATTGTATTAACATTGCATGATTCCTGGCCCCTTTACAGCTAATTACAAACTCTGCTCTCCCCTGACCTCTGGCAGGAAAATACATTTCTCAAAAAAAATTCACATATCCCCCTCTCTTCATATTCATACTTTCTTTATAACTTTTCTTCTTCCATCCCAACTCTCAAAACTGCACTGCACCTGAACTTCATTATATAAGTTACATTTAACTGTGTTTAAATTGGTAAAAGAAAGTACTTTCTATCACATCCTGTAGCTTCAATGGCAAGTTTCATGTATATAAATTAGAGTTTCATCTGATTGGTTCAGATATCTTCAAGGAGCCAGGCTTTTCCTTAAAATGAACGGCAGCCAATATAAATATCACAATTACTTTTCCTGAACTGTGGATTAGTTTAAAGTCAGAGAAGGTCTTTTTTTTACAGAAAGTCAGGTTACACCATTTCACTTTCTTTTCTTACCAGCACCCCAGAATTTTATTTTTGTGTATTTGTGATTTCTTGTTCTGTTTACCTAGTGCCTTCACCAGTTAGTTTCTGAGACAGGTGAAGCATAAACCTGGCAGGTGAGTTTCAGACAGAAATTGACAACATTTGGATCAAAGCAAGGGAGCAGGAGAAATCATTTTGAAGGAAAGTAGTTATGGGGGAGAGTGAGCCTAACTGTAGCCTCTGGCCATCTTGTTTTCACCCATCCAACCTTGTCAGAGAAAAACAAAGACACATCTGAAGCCTATTGAGACGTGTCCACTGCAGTGGGATGCTCTCCATTTCCTTCCTGGGATGTGTATCATAGTGCTTCATAATGTCTCCTCTAATGGGCGGGTAATGTGATTTAGTGTTGGATCAGAGTGCTACGTGGGCTAAAAGTGGAGGGAATTTCCCTTACCTATGGGTAATGGCCATTTGACCTCTGACCCTTCTCAAACGAAGAAGGAGCCATGATAAGTAGACACTTCTGGAGTTGGAGCTCAGCCAGGAAAGTAACATTGTGCTCAATGTGGTGCACACAACACACTCCAGCTAGAGAGCTGTAGTGAATCAGTGTGTTCATTGCACAGGGAAAAGAGATACAATACCTGCAATACATGTAGAACAGAAAATCAGTTTAAAAAAATTATAATTTTGTTTTAGTGACCAACTGAAACCAGATAAACTGACAGTTAAATTCAAGTTAAGGTTGCAGTATGAGGGGCGGTGGCTCACCATGGTGACCTGGTTTCAAATTCAGCCCAGGTCCTTTACCGCATGTCATCCCCTCTCTCCCCACATTTCCTGTCCTCTTGAAACACACCATCTTCTATCAGAAATAGATAATAAGACAGAAATGCCACCAAAATGATATATATTAGAAAACGGTTGCAGTATGAATGGTTGGCAAAAATACAGACATGGTCAAATTAGTTGGTACCCCCTCTAATAATTAATTGGCATCCACCATTGTTTATTCCATATTTAAAATAAAAAGACTTCTTTTGATTTTGTTTTCCAAAATAATATTGTAAATAGTAAAGCTAATGAAAATGGCATGGTCAAATATGATGGGACCCTCAACCTAATATTTTGTTGACCAACTTTGAGAGGCAATCACGGCAATATTTCTGAGTAAACTGCTCAAGCTGTCTCAGGTTTGATGGATGCCTTCTCCAGACTGGAAGGTTCAACTCTTCCCATGGATGTTCGACAGGATTCGAGGACTCATTGAAGGCCACTTCAAAACAGTCCAAACCTTGGACTGTTTTGAAAACCTTGCCCCTTGCCCGCCACACAAATTGTCCCTACCAAAAATCTAAGAGTGAAACTATGTTTGTATTATATATGTAGGCTATATTATGTCTGTATATAGGTACAAAATAGTATTTGCGCTCAAATTAATGCAAAAAAGCAACCCACAGCGAGGACAACCATTGGCGCAGGGCTCTTACTAACTTTCAAAGCAATTTCCTCCGAAAGTTTAGATAAATAAGCTTTATAATATAAATAATTAATAATTAAAGGTCCCATGACATGAAAACGTCACTTTAGGAGGTTTTTTAACATTAGCATGAGTTCCCCTAGCCTTCCTTTGGGCCCCCAGTGCCTAGAAATTTGGATAGGTAAACCAAGCCCTGGGTATTCTTCTCCGCCTCTCCTTTGAAAATAACTATTACCCAATTCGTTATTATTTTTCTAAGGTAATAACAAACATGTCCAGGTCATTGGAGAATATCTTTGAAGAATGAGCAATAATTATCTATTTTCACAGCTTATTTTCTTTATTATATAACATACCAAAGGCATGCAAGTATATATGATGCAATAGCTTTCAATGTCATCACTTTTCAGGAGGAATGAAGCATCATTTCAATGAGCTGTAAGGAACCGATTTGAGCAAGTCTGTAATGCATAATATGAGTAAAGGCAAATGCACCTCCATTGCCCTGCAGTTTAGAGCTGCAAGTATAAGATGTACATTTACCTCAATGTAGCTTACTGCTTTAACCTGGGCAAAGCTTTCCTCCTCGAGCAAACAAAGCTTACATGGAGGGAGAGGATGTCAGAAAAGAAAGAGGAAAGGAGGGACGACAACAGGAGACATGGCTACAGAAACAAGATGAAAGCTCTGATGGGAGTGAAAGAAGGCAGCTCTGAGGGAGAGAGCAACAGGCAGTGGGAGATGTAGAGAGGGAGAGGTTTTGAGACACAGAGATAAATAGACAGAGAAATTGAGAGAGAGAGAGAGAGAGAGAGAGAGAGAGAGAGAGAGAGAGAAAGAGAGAAGCAACACAGATGAGTTCCTTTAATTGCATGATCTTCGTCTTTGCTCCAGAAAAACATGGCAACAATCTATAATGATGCCGTAACATGCCACGATATTATAATTAATTGGGTGTGCTTTGCCTTCGGCAGGGCACAACCATTGTTATCTCACATATATATAATTGTTTTTATTTATTTTTGCCCCCCCAAGCCTCAGTCGATATTTGTACTACATTTACAACGTCGGTGTCAAAAGGCTTGTCTTTGTAGCGATTGAGTTGCTTGTATTGGGATTTACGTTCCGTTGCACAGTTTAGGAGGTTACAGCATTTTTGTGGCGAAAAGTGCCTTTAGTCGACGAAAGGTACTCAGTGCTAGCCTACGTCACTACGTCAGCATACGTTAGCAAAGACGCATGGATACAACGTGATAGAGACGTTCTAGCACGCAAGCTGGAGCTTGGATTATGAGTGAATTTTTTTCCCCAAAATTTCCAACCATTACACTTTGTTGAGAAAGTGATTTCGAGTGGAACTGCCATCTCGGATTTTTGATTTAGGTTGTGAAAGTCTTTGTAATTTGAGCGAGTGCGTACGGTGGCCCTGAAGTGCAAAACACCCACCCTAATATGAGTACATCCCCCAAATGAAAACACTCCCCCCGAATACGAGTCAACTCCCCCCAAATCGGATGACTTGTTCACCTCCCCCCAATACAAAAACACGCTCCCCCAAATGAAAAACGACATTACATTAAATCAAAAACACATTACATTAACTTTGAACGGAAAGGGTAGGTACTACACTTTAGCGCTGATTGGATGCAGTAAACTAACAAGAAATATGAAATTGATCGACAGAAGTACAAAATCCAATAGCCTGGCAGAGTTACGTGCACCAGAACATTTTGAGTTACGTGCACCAGAACATTTGTTTTGCTATCGAAGAATGTAGCAAATAGAAGGCTACTTAGGCAAAAGTATTTTGTGTTAAATGTAAAAATCGATAGCCAAACAACTATCCTGGTCCACGTTACTCTGCCAGGCATTTTGTTCTTCTGTAGTGGACTATTAATTTTTTCTTCTGAAAAGTCCTGCTTCCTTCAACTGCGTTTTTAGCGTGTGCATAGGCTACTTATATTGTGAAACGTTAACAGCATATCTAAGATTATTTCATAGGAATGACCCTGATTAAAATAAACAGTAGTGTCATTGTCAGTGTTGTTAACACTAATGTTTCCTCTTTCCTTCCAACGATCAAGTTTTGGTTGGAAGGAAAGCGTGTTTTTGTATTGGGGGGAGGTGAACAAGTCCTCCGATTTGGGGGGAGTTGACTCGTATTCGGGGGGAGTGTTTTCATTTGGGGGATGTACTCATATTAGAGGGGGTGTTTTACACTTCAGGGCCACCGTAAGTGCGGGTCGCCCGTGAGACCGCCTAGTCTTTTAAGCGGCAGCCATGCTAGAAAGCGTCATAGTAGTATTTTCGTTATTTTATAGTTCAATTTTACAAAAAAATAAAATAAAGAGGGAAATATAATGACAATATGACTTGTGAAGACAGCCAGGTGGTGAGATTTTAATTGTACGTTGCTGTAAAAACTTTGATTTGTTTGCTACGTGAGAGCACCGTCAGCCTCCATTGACAACTGCGGCAGCAACAACAGTGTTGTCAACGAGTGTTGTCGATCTGCGTCATCTGCGTTTATTGATGAGTATTTTCTTAATTTCGTACCAGGGTAAATTCTACATCAAAATGGAGAGCAGTGTTTAAAAAATATGGTGATTGCGAAGACAGCCAGCGGGTCAGCATATTTTTGTGATTTGTTTAAAACTTTTAGTGAGAACGCGTCTTGTTTTGACGTTAGCTGTCAGACTCGGCTCGCCCACTGGCAGTGTGTAGTACAGTGGCGTAACTATAGGGAGTGCAGGGAGTGCAGCTGCACTAGGGCCCGTGGCGAAAGGGTCGTCCTCGATCTCATCATAAAAGTGAGACAATCTGACTGAGCCCTAAGCTCTGCTCTAACACCGCAAGTAATAGTCTACATATGATCCAGTCCCATCAATTCGCAAACATTTCTCAATTATGGTGTCAGTTATTCATAATTATGAGCCATCACCTGCCCAATAAACATTTTAAAAACAGTCAGTCTTAACAACAGCAAATAATTCATTTTTCCTCATTTGCCTTTTGCTGAATGAAACAAATCTCGTTTCTATGAAGTAATATTGCCCTCGAAAAATAGCAAGAATATATGGGTAATGTTGTTGGCAAAGTTTCCCGCCCACCCACACACGATTGTTTCAATCCAGTTGTTGGAATACCACAGACAGTTGTTGTTGGGAAACTACAGTTGTGTTGCATTAGCGTTTTGAAGCGAATTAGGCTACCCCATGCCTTGCCCTTTAAACATAAGTGGCTCCAGAAAGCGGCAGGAACGAAAAGAGCAAGATGTAAGGGTGGCAAAGCTGTCAAAACTATCCTCATTTGGGTTTGTGGCGAAGCGTGTTGAAGAGGACGCTACGTCTGACCCCCAGCCCGGCAAAAGCAATGAGTGTGAAACTCAGCCACCAGGGGGGTTTTCCAAGTAGCGGGTTTAATGAAAACTTTGAGTTGTTAAACCCTGAAAAGAGGCATACTCCCAGTTCCACGTTCCAGAAAGAGAGGTAACGAAACCTTTTGATAAATTTACATGGTAACTTACCCCTTGAAACTAACCTGCTCGCTAGCAGGTTTTCCATGCCGAACTCTGCTTTCAACCGATCTGCCCCAACTTTCTTAGCCTGATAGCGTTGGCAGACACGGCATATCATTTCCTGGTTCAGCAGAGCGATCTCGAACAAAATTTAATTCGTTTAGTTATACGCCGGGAGACGATTTTAGGACTGCGGTTTGATGTACTTTAATTCCCTGATAAATACCTAAGTTAACGTCACCGTTTCCTGTCACAATCTGTAATTTATTTAAGCTACATTCTCAGCCCTTGGGTCTTCATCGATAGTGTGACTCGCCGTGGATTTCCACTCAGAATTGACCAAATACCTTTTGCCACTGAAATAAAGAAAAATAATTGAAATTATATTTGGTCTTCTTTATTGCCTACAAATAGAAATCCAACAATGAGTAGCCTATTTCTATCGGCTATTGTTCCTACAATTTACATGATTCATATGATTCCTACAATTTACATGATGTAGGCTACCGTCCTGTAACTGTTATTTCAGCAAATCTATTTCAACATTGTTGGGGGTCAATATATTGGCCAAACAACAGAAACTAATTCCCCTATGGTTTGAAGAAAGATGGGAAACTGAACAGTGTATTAACATTAACCAAATAATGCCAATACCAATGGAATTACAGTTATTTGACTCTTTGGGTTAAATCAGAGCAAGAATGGTCAAATGAAGGTTAAATAATATTATCATTTTATCATATTGCAAATGAATGCAATCAATTAAGTTAACTCTTATGCCTACTCTACCATGATTATTGTAAACCAGAGATAGAAAGCATGAGGTGAGGAAGAAGGAGTAGGCCTAGGCCAAGCCAGAGCTAAGGAGAAGGTCTCAGGAGATCAAGAATCCACAGAACAATGCTTCACAATTCCTTTTATACCCAAGAACAACTACAATCACACCATAATCTTGACCCTTACTTATCAACATGTCTAGCAATGCTACAGTAAGTTACAAAGATGTGAGAGCCATCAAGTTGAGGCTCCATCCAGTAACTCCATATTTTATCATATGAGAGGTGGGGGCAGGTGGATAGCCTTACAAGATCAGCCTTTATTCTTCTGCCCTATGTACAACATCTCTTGGTCAAAATAGTAACTGGTGTTCCAGTAAATCTTTTTGGAGATTAGCCTTTATTCTTCTACTTTAAGTGGGCCTACACCATCTCTTGGTCAGTTTTTGGCACTTTCTTCACGAGGTGCAATTTGTACAACTCATTTACTTGTAACTGGGTATACGTGAGATTACCTTAGCTACATTTCACAGTTCCACATGCAAAATTCACTTGCCATTAAATGAACATCTCACTGTATACAGCATCCATGCTCTGTTCAACAGGATCAGAATGAGCAAATTCTTTTTTTAATATTAATTATTCTCACAATGTCAGTGTAACTGACAATTCCGTACAAGCCTGTAAATAAAAGTAGATGTTGAGAGAACTACCAGTAGCTACATACATAATTCTCTGCATCCATTTCTGCGGCAGCAGTCAATGTCTCTTCGTCATCTTAATCATCATCATCATCATCATCTTTTGATGAAAAACATTCTGTTGGGGGAAACTGCTACTACAAATTGAAATAGGCACCAATTGATATTTACTTAGTATCATGTCGAATATGATTAAAACTAAGATGACGTCGAGGCTACAATCACAAGAGTATAGCCTAAGCAAAATATGCGTTACCGGTTCGTAGTATGTTTTTACATTTAATAAAACATTGAACACTATTTCTCCTGTAATATTAACAAACAGTGGGGTTAAATGTTCAATTTATGGACTGGCTATTGCCTTCAAATGTATGCATTGACTCGGCAGCAATTGTCTCCCACGCCACTTGTATACGCTACTACAGCCATGTTGCTTTTTTCCTGGAATATGTGCTCGACCATAAACACGAAATAAAACTTGTATCTGAAGTTTGGTGGAGTATGCAACGTTTTTTTTGCCGTGTGCCATGGTGGATCCTAGAATCGGAGCTCCATTGATGTTGGCTTTCAATAGTTCTCATGCCCGCGCTTAACTCTGAGTTGACGTACTCTGAGTTGAGTTAACAAACTCATATTAGCTTTTCTGGAACCAAATTTTCGGAGTTTCCCATGTTAGACTAACTCAACTCTGAGTTCAGGGTTAATCTTAGAGTTTGTTAAACCCGCTACCTGGAATACCCCCCAGGGTAGGCTAATAATTACATAACGTTTACTGTCTGGTGTATGCATTTGACATGGCTATTAAACGTCTAAAAAATGCACATATAGGCCTAGGCTATACCAGGCAGCAGCCAGGTTAGATATTGTAAACTATGTGCAGGATGTTGTCGGAAAATAGCTTAAGCTAGATAGACTAAACGTAAACTAGCATATCAAACAAACATAAAATCAAATATTCACCATTGAAGTGACAGTTTTTTTTAGACTAGTACCCAGATAGCACACATGACAGATCAAAACGCCATTCATAACGTCGGATAAGCCTCGGCTAATGATCAGATTTCTTCTCATCTCTGTGCTCTATTTCAAACGTCGCAGATACGTTGGCTCATCACTGACTGTTCCATCATGCTCATTCCGTGTTGTAGGCCTATTGCAAGCATATCTAGAGCCAGAGACTCGCGAGTCAGAGGCGTTCACTTTTTAAACCGTTAGTTTGATTACCCCCTGATGAAGATGTATTAATGTTGTCCCATGTGTTTGTCATGCTCTGTTCAACAGGATCAGAATGAGCAAATTCTTTTTTTAATATTAATTATTCTCACAATGTCAGTGTAACTGACAATTCCGTACAAGCCTGTAAATAAAAGTAGATGTTGAGAGAACTACCAGTAGCTACATACATAATTCTCTGCATCCATTTCTGCGGCAGCAGTCAATGTCTCTTCGTCATCTTAATCATCATCATCATCATCTTTTGATGAAAAACATTCTGTTGGGGGAAACTGCTACTACAAATTGAAATAGGCACCAATTGATATTTACTTAGTATCATGTCGAATATGATTAAAACTAAGGTGACGTCGAGGCTACAATAACAAGAGTATAGCCTAAGCAAAATATGCGTTACCGGTTCGTAGTATGTTTTTACATTTAATAAAACATTGAACACTATTTCTCCTGTAATATTAACAAACAGTGGGGTTAAATGTTCAATTTATGGACTGGCTATTGCCTTCAGATGTATGCATTGACTCGGCAGCAATTGTCTCCCACGCCACTTGTATACGCTACTACAGCCATGTTGCTTTTTTCCTGGAATATGTGCTCGACCATAAACACGAAATAAAACTTGTATCTGAAGTTTGGTGGAGTATGCAACGTTTTTTTTGCCGTGTGCCATGGTGGATCCTAGAATCGGAGCTCCATTGATGTTGGCTTTCAATAGTTCTCATGCCCGCGCTTAACTCTGAGTTGACGTACTCCGAGTTGAGTTAACAAATTCATATCAGCTTTTCTCGAACCGAGTAACTCAAGTTCAGGGTTAATCTCAGAGTTTGTTTCATACAAACATAACACGATTCAAGCAAACAAACGTAACACGATTCAAACAAACGTAACACGATTCACAAATGTATTTCGTGATTCACAAATGTAACACGATTCACAAATAAATGACCCTATTACATTAGTTTGCAACCTGACAAACACAAGTTACAAATCCCTGCATTCGTTGGTGTGAATCCCTGCATTCGTTGGTGTGGATTTTTGGAACTTTCCTGACGCGCTTAGATTCCCAAATGCATTTTTTCTAAAAGATATCCTCTGCAGCCTATCAGATGTCTCCAATTTTAGCCAATCACCGGAGAATATCTAATATGGGTAGACGGGCTCTGTGTTAGCCTAGGAAACACGGAAAATGACTAAACATGAATCCTGCCATTCTCAACAATATTCAATCACGTATGATCATCGGTTTAATAAGATTAACAAGCAACCTTTCACCTACATGCTACCAGACGACATTGCTCGTGATCTGAAGGAGACGATGTCCGTCATTATGGCAGGTTGTTGAAGACCACATAGACACGTTAATGTGATTGGCTAAAATTGGAAGAGACGATCTGATAGGCTGCACAGGACATCTTTTAGAAAAAATGCATTTGTGAATCTAAGCGCGTCAGGAAAGTTAAAAAAATCCACACCAACGAATATAGGGATTCGCACCAACGAATGCAGGGATTCACACCAACGAATGCAGGGATTCACACCAACGAATGCAGGAATTTGTAACTTGTGTTTGTCAGGTTGCAAACGAATGTAATAGGGTCATTTATTTGTGAATCGTGTTACATTTATGAATCACCAAATACATTTGTGAATTGTGTTATGTTTGTTTGAATCGTGTTACGTTTGTTTGTTTGAATCGTGTTATGTTTGTATGAATCGTGTTACGTTTGTTTGGATCGTGTTAAGTTTGTTTGAATCGTGTTGCGTTTGTTTGTTTGAATTATGAAACTAATCTAACTCCATACGTTCACACTGCAGCAACGCGATGCGAGCAACAACATGTTTTCCATTCATTTTCTATGGGGCCAGGCGAATCGCTTGCGTGGTGGATTGTGCATAGCGACCAAGTTGAGATTTTCTCAACTTTATGCAAATGAGGAGCGATTTTCGCTCGCGATGGCCAATTGGAGTGTTTTCTTGTTTCTCGTAACGTAGCAACCATGGTAAACAAGTTTCAAGGTGGAGGAGAAACTAATCGTTTGTGTGGCTGCTTACCCAGTCCTGTACGACACATAGCTGTATTCGTACAGAGATGTTAATAAAATAAAATAAACTATGCATGGCGCAAGATTGCCAAAGTTGTTGGTGCTTCTCTTTTCAAATTCAGTCTAGTCACATTACGTAACTTCGTTCTGTGGTAACTAGCTAGCTAGCTAGCCCGGCTGGAACTCCCTATCGTATCGACAGATTAGCAGAGACTTTGAGTAATATAATAAAACGTTTTTTACTCATGTCAACGTGTATGTCTATTAAACAGTTTTGTATTTTGTATACAAGTTGTATTTTGATCGATGTTGCGAATACATATACCCAATGTTTTGTTCTATTCAATAAAGAACTAACCTCATTAAAGTCACAACATATCTCACAATGCTAAATCATTAGCTATCCAGTATAACTTATCAGGTCTACAAAACATTAAACTCAAATCTTGATCTAAACATCACACAAAAATCATTACTAATAAACTCATTAACCAAATACCTCTTTTTTTTTCTTTTTTTTTTTTTTAGATGTGTTCACAAATTCAGTCTTTCTGGTTTCCTAATTGTCCTGCAGATCTTCTTGTTGCAATTTCATCTGTAGTGTGTGCACTGGCTTGAGTTTCAGTGTGTGTGTCAGTGCTGCAATTTTCAGATGATGAAGAGCTGGATTCGGACTCAGCTTGTTCATCACTGAGCTCTTGGTCTGCAACAGTCCCTGGTGTTTTTAAAGGACTGCGCCGATTCCGTCTGATGATCAGTACTTCTTTGGTTCTCACTGTGTAGGACTGTGGCTTTTGTTGTCCATCCTTCAGGACTTTCAATCCTGACTGGGTCATTCCTTGACAGAGGCGGAAGCTGCTAAGCTGTTCTGTCATAGAAAGTCTTTTGCATCATCTTCTGTTGTTTTAGCTTTTGTTCCAGCTTTGGATGTTTCTTTTGCTTCGAGTAGCTTGGAAGTGTTGTCCTGAGTTTCCTTTTCATCAGTAGCTCGCCAGGTGACAGCCCACACTCCAAAGGTGATGCTCTGTAACTGAGTAGAGCAAGGTAAGGATCTGAGCTGCTGTCAGCTGCCTTTTTCAGGAGTTGTTTGAGAATATGGACTCCTTTCTCAGCTTTTCCATTGGACTGTGCATATAGAGGGCTGGATGTTACATGGTTAAAATCATAAGCTTTTGCAAAGTCTTGCCACTCTTTGCTGTTGAAACATGGTCCATTGTCACTCATTACTGTATGTGGAATGCCATGTCTGGTGAAGATTGGTTTTGCATGAGTTATAACACAGCTGGAAGTAGTACTTGATAGTAATGCCATTTCAGGATAATTTGAAGGAGATCAATGACTACCAAGTAGTCCTTTCCTCAAGATGTAACAAGTCCATCCCTACTTTGTACCATGGTGCTGTTGGTACATCAGTTACAGTCATGGGCTATTTAGTTTGCTTGTACCTTTATGTCTGGCATGTTTCACATTTGCTTATCATTTTGTCAATGTCTTTGTTTATTCCAGGCCAGAACACAGTCTCTCTCGCCCTTCTATTACATTTTTCGACACCAAAGTGCCCTTCATGAATTCTCTGCAGAATGTCCTGTCTTAAGTTTTGTGGGATAACAATCCTGTTTTGTTTTAACAGCAGTCCATTCACCACACTCAGCTCACCTCTTATGTGGTAGAACTGCGGACAGGATCCTGTAGCCCATCCATTCTGCATGTTCGTGATGACATGTTGCAGTTCTGTGTCTTTAGCAGTTTCTTCAGCAATCTGCATGGTCTTTGTGTCCGACACAGGGAGTGTGACAGACACCATGTTGACGTGTGCTTGAACATCATCCTCAGTTGTACTAACACTGTTCTTTGTGGGCGCTCTTGACAGTGCGTCAGCCAGAATCAGGTGTTTCCCAGGTGTGTAGATGAGTTCAAAGTCATATCTCTGCATCTTCATCATCATGCGCTGTATTCTTGGTGACATCTCATTCAAATTATTTTTAATCATGGACACTAGTGGGCAATGGTCAGACTCTACAGTGAAGGTGGGAAGGCCATAAATGTAGCTGTGGAACATTTCCAGGCCAAACACAAATCCCAGGCATTCTTTCTCTATCTGAGCATATCTACATTCAGTCTCTGTCATGGATCTGGATGTATATGCTACTGGTTTCCAATGCTCACCTTCAGCCTGTAGAAGCACTCCACCAATTCCATTCTTTGATGCATCTGTAGACACTTTAATCCTCTTAGTTGGGTCGAAGAATGTCAGTGCAGGTGCAGTGGTCAGTGTGTTTTTGAGCTCTTGCCATTCATTCTCATGTGAAGTTGTCCACTTGAAGTCATTATCCTTGTGCAGGAAGTCACGAATGCATGATGTCTTCGCTGCCAGGTTTCCCTATGAAGTTCACCATTCCCACTATGCATAGTACGCCTGTCTTGTCTGTTGGCCGTGGCATGTTGAGTATCGCACTGATCTTCTCTTGATCAGGTTGTATGCCTTGTGCTGACAGCTTATCTCCATGGAAAACTGTTTCCTAAACAGCGAATTGGCATTTGCTTATGTTGAGCTTTAGCCCATACTTTTGTATTCGCTCCAGAACTCTTGTAAGTCTCTGATTGTGCAGTTGGGGTGTTGATCCCCACACAATCATGTCATCAACATAAGCTCGCACACCTTCTAGTCCCTCAATGATGTGTTCCATCGCTCTGTGGAATATTTCGGAGCCGGATATAATTCCAAAAGGTAACCTCTGGAAACAATATCTGCCAAAAGGTGTATTAAAAGTGCAGTATTTGGTGCTACTTTCGTCCAGCTTGAGTTGCCAAAAACCTTGTGACGCATCCAGTTTTGAGAAGTATCTGGCGCCTGTAATCTCACTGTAGATCTCTTCACGCTTGGGTATCTGATAGTGTTCACACTTGATGTTTTCATTGAGATCTTTCGGATTCATGCATATTCTCAACTCACCCTTCTTTTTCTTCACACAGACCATGGAGTTGACTCAGTATGTTGGTTCCTCAATCTTCCTTATCACACCAAGCGTGGTCATTCGTTCTAGTTCTTTCTTCAGACTGTCCCTTAATGCAACTGGAACTCTTCTTGCAGCATGCACAACTGGCTGTGCATTTTCCTTAAGCTGAATCTTGTATGTGAATGGCAGTGCACCAAAACCTTTGAAGACCTCTGAGAAATTCTGCACTATTGAGTCAACAGTGTCAGATGAGGCTGTCACGTCAGTGTTGATTTGATATACTCTTTTCACAAGCTCTAAATCTTCACAGGCTTTATCACCAAGCAGTGAATCGAGTCCTTCAGGAACGACTGAGAAAAGTAAGCGGTGCATTTTGTCTTTCACTGTAACTTGCAGCCTGCAGGTGCCTAAACACTCAATGTTCTGTCCATTGTAATCTTTCAGTGCAAGTGTCTTTCCTTGTAGTTTTGGTCTTTTTCTCATTGCTTTGATGTCAGACATGCTAATCAGATTTGCTTTTGCACCAGTATCTAATTTCAGTGTGATTATAGTCCCATTTATTTGTAGTGGTACTATCCATTTAACCTCTTTAACAGCAGATATCTGATCTTATGGTTTCTCCTCACAGTTCACCGTGCCAACAAAAAATGTGTCGCTCAAATCAGTGTCCTCCACAACATTAACAGATTTCCCTTTCTGCTTCTCATTTCTTCTTGAAAAACACTGTTTTGCAAAATGGTTCTTACCCTGGCAGTTACTGCATTGCTTACCAAAGGCAGGACATTGCCTTGGTGTATGCTGTGTGCCACATTTTTGCAGTAGAATGAGTCCATCTTCGGTCTGCTGTGCGCACTGTGACGAGCATTATCAGGTTTTGAGATGGCACCAACATCCACGTCTTCTCTCACGTTAACAACTCCCATTTCACTGAATGTTTTTAAATGCTTTTGGGACATCTCACTTGCATGGCATATCTTGATGGCTGCTTCTAACGTTAGCTCCGCTTCTCTTATTAGCCTTTCTCTGACCTTTTTGTCGCCAATGCCAAACACGATCTGGTCTCTCACCATCGAGTCCCTCAGTGTTTCAAAATTGCATGACTGTGCTTTTATCTTCAGGTCAGTCAGAAAACTATCAAAACTTTCACTTTGCTGCTGCATTCTACAATGGAACACATATCTCTCGTATGTCTAATTTTTCTTAGGAGAACAGTGAGCCTCAAACTTACTCAGCATTTTATCCAATTTTGCACCGTCACCCTCCTCATCAAAAACTAAAGTGTTGTACACTTCGACGGCTTCTGGACCAGCTATTGTAAGCAGTAATGCTACCTTTCTGGCATCCGGCTTCGTATCCAGTCCCATGCCTCCAAATATAGACGAAATCGCTGCTTAAAACCACGCCAATTGCTGTCGACATTCCCAGTTAGCTTCAGGTGCTCTGGTGGCTTTAAATTTTCCATCATGTCGCTGTTCACAATCCGCTTCAATCTTCTGATTCTATATTCACAGTTGTTTCACTCCTGGTACCATGTTTTGTTCTATTCAATAAAGAACTGTATTTTTTATATAATTTTTTTTTCATGACGGGAATCACATTACAACGATGTTCTTTTTAGATCCACCTGTAGTTCTACTAACTCTAACTATAGCTATACCATTATATACCAGTAACCACTACTGACACCTAGTGGTCTGAGGTATAATACTACAAATCACCACACCTAAGTCTGCACACTTGGCCATTACAACTACAACAGTGACTTTAGAGAACTACATTCTACATTAATCTGTTTGAAACGCCCCCAAGCGTGTTGAACTGTGGGAAGGCGAGCGATGGCAAGCGATTCGCGTCGCTGCAGTGTGAACGCACTGTAAACGTGCTCGCGAATACGAACCAAGCCCCCACCCCTTGCCTCTCGGCTTGAAGCAACTTGGGTGTAGTTGGTATTGCATTTCCGATTTTCTACCCGACTCATCCGGTCGTTTTTATTCAATTAACTCCAGTCAACATATCTAAAACTATCTCCTCCCCAAACAATTGTTTGATTCTCGAACCTACATACAACTATTTTCAAAGATACTTAAAAGTACATCAAAAGTGAACTATTTTCGAAGTATACTTATTACAAAAGTGAATTATTTTCAAAGCATACTTAAAAGTACATCAAAAGTTAACTATTTTCTAAGCATACTTCTTAAAAGTATGTCAAAAGTGAACTATCCATATTTTAGTATACTTACATTTACATTTATGCATTTAGCAGACTCTTTTATCCAAAGCGACTTCCAATAGAGAGCTTTACAAAAGAGCATAGGTAACTGATCATAACAACAAGGTAGTCCCAAACATTGCAAGCAGCCAAAACATGAAGCATACATTGTGAAAAAACTAAACAAGTGCCAAAAGGGAAGACCCATAAGAGCATGCAGTTATACAAGTTACAAATTAAAACAACATGAACCACAAAAAAGTGCAGGACTGTACCTGTAGAAGAACAATCAACAGTAAACTATTTCACAGTGAGTACAAGACTTAACTTTGTTATAACTAACCTACAAGAGCAACAAGTCACTCAATAAGAGTCATTGTGATCCTGGAGGAAACTAACAACAGGTCCAGCCAAGCATTCCTAAGTGCCGTTGTACTCCCGGAACAAGTGCGTCTTGAGCCTTTTCTTAAAGGTGGGGAGACAGTCAGTGTCCCTGATGGAGGTGGGGAACTGGTTCCACCAGTGGGGGGCCAGGCAGGAGAAGAGCTTGTGTTGGGACCGGGCAGTCTTGAGCGGTGGGACCACCAGGTGGTTGTCTGAAGAAGACCGTAGGTGACGGGTGGGGGTGTAAGGTTGCAGGAGAGACTTGATGTAGTCGGGTGCAGTCCCGTTCACTGCTCGGAAGGTCAATACCAGGGTCTTGAATCTGATACGGGCGTTGATGGGTAGCCAGTAGAGAGAGATGAGGAGCGGGATAACATAGGAGCTTCTGGAATTGTAGACCAGGCGGGCCGCTGCGTTCTGAATCCTCTGAAGAGGGCGGCTTGCACATGCTGGGAGACCAGCGAGTTGCAGTAGTCCAACTTGGAGAGGACCAGTGCTTGGACTAACAGCTGGGTGGAGTGCTCAGACAGGTATATCCTGATCTTCCGGATGTTGTAGAGGGTGAATCTACAAGACCGGGAGACTGCGGCAATGTGGGGCGTGAGGGAGAGCTCGTCATCCATGGTAACCCCAAGGTTCCTGGCAGAGGATGAAGGGGTCACCATCGCAGATCCCAGGGTGATTGACAGATCGTGGGAGATGGAGGGTTTAGCCGGGATGATGAGAAGTTCTGTTTTGGCGAGGTTCAGCTGGAGGTGTTGCTCGGTCATCAAGGCGGAGATGTCTGTGAGGCAGGCCTCAATCCTTATACTTATAGTATACTGTAATATACTTATTTTTTGTAAGGGTTGCGTCGGTTGCAGGTGGGTCCGTTTTCCCTTCTAGTGATATTTTCAAGCATTTAGCCTACTCATATTGTATAATTCATTAAGAACACCCTTTAAAAATCCGAACCGCCTTTGAAACACGCAAACCCCCTTTGGAACAAGCTACTGTTACGACGTGGTCACTGGCAGTATTTCAGATGGAATTGCGATTCAAACAGTAGGGCCTATCGTCTGTTAATGTAAATATGTAAATATTTACTGTAAATCTGTAAATATGCCCCCCAAAATGTAAATACGTTTGACATTCATTTAGGGGACATGGCAAGAGAAGTTTGCTAGAGGCAAGCTAGCTGCTGTTGCTAGCCACACTTCACTGATTGTTTGAAAGCGCCAGAAATGAGAACGTTTCTTTTGATATAATAAAGTTTAGCCATAGCTGTGGCATTGAAGGCAGTAGCCTACTACTACACCAGCGGCGTAACAATGACTTGGCGGGCCCAAGTGCAGATCTCACCAATGGGGCTCTTACCGACCTATCATCAGTCAAAATGTAGTATTGAGTGTTGAGTTTAGCGATGCACAGGGAAATTTAGGCTACTTATGATGTACAATTAAGGGTTGCTACAATATGTTTTAATTAAAACACCAATGAACACAGTATTTCATCGATCAAACTGATTTTGGAGAAACAGTATTTAATGAGCAGATAGACAAACACATGGGAAAACATTAATACATCTTCATCAGGGGGTAATCAAACTAACGGTTTAAAAAGTGAACGCCTCTGACTCGCGAGTCTCTGGCTCTAGATATGCTTGCAATAGGCCTACAACACGGAATGAGCATGATGGAACAGTCAGTGATGAGCCAACGTATCTGCGACGTTTGAAATAGAGCACAGAGATGAGAAGAAATCTGATCATTAGCCGAGGCTTATCCGACGTTATGAATGGCGTTTTGATCTGTCATGTGTGCTATCTGGGTACTAGTCTAAAAAAAACTGTCACTTCAATGGTGAATATTTGATTTTATGTTTGTTTGATATGCTAGTTTACGTTTAGTCTATCTAGCTTAAGCTATTTTCCGACAACATCCTGCACATAGTTTACAATATCTAACCTGGCTGCTGCCTGGTATAGCCTAGGCCTATATGTGCATTTTTTAGACGTTTAATAGCCATGTCAAATGCATACACCAGACAGTAAACGTTATGTAATTATTAGCCTACCCTGGGGGGTATTCCAGGTAGCGGGTTTAACAAACTCTAAGATTAACCCTGAACTCAGAGTTGAGTTAGTCTAACATGGGAAACTCCGAAAATTTGGTTCCAGAAAAGCTAATATGAGTTTGTTAACTCAACTCAGAGTACGTCAACTCAGAGTTAAGCGCGGGCATGAGAACTATTGAAAGCCAACATCAATGGAGCTCCGATTCTAGGATCCACCATGGCACACGGCAAAAAAAAACGTTGCATACTCCACCAAACTTCAGATACAAGTTTTATTTCGTGTTTATGGTCGAGCACATATTCCAGGAAAAAAGCAACATGGCTGTAGTAGCGTATACAAGTGGCGTGGGAGACAATTGCTGCCGAGTCAATGCATACATTTGAAGGCAATAGCCAGTCCATAAATTGAACATTTAACCCCACTGTTTGTTAATATTACAGGAGAAATAGTGTTCAATGTTTTATTAAATGTAAAAACATACTACGAACCGGTAACGCATATTTTGCTTAGGCTATACTCTTGTGATTGTAGCCTCGACGTCATCTTAGTTTTAATCATATTCGACATGATACTAAGTAAATATCAATTGGTGCCTATTTCAATTTGTAGTAGCAGTTTCCCCCAACAGAATGTTTTTCATCAAAAGATGATGATGATGATTAAGATGACGAAGAGACATTGACTGCTGCCGCAGAAATGGATGCAGAGAATTATGTATGTAGCTACTGGTAGTTCTCTCAACATCTACTTTTATTTACAGGCTTGTACGGAATTGTCAGTTACACTGACATTGTGAGAATAATTAATATTAAAAAAAGAATTTGCTCATTCTGATCCTGTTGAACAGAGCATGGATGCTGTATACAGTGAGATGTTCATTTAATGGCAAGTGAATTTTGCATGTGGAACTGTGAAATGTAGCTAAGGTAATCTCACGTATACCCAGTTACAAGTAAATGAGTTGTACAAATTGCACCTCGTGAAGAAAGTGCCAAAAACTGACCAAGAGATGGTGTAGGCCCACTTAAAGTAGAAGAATAAAGGCTAATCTCCAAAAAGATTTACTGGAACACCAGTTACTATTTTGACCAAGAGATGTTGTACATAGGGCAGAAGAATAAAGGCTGATCTTGTAAGGCTATCCACCTGCCCCCACCTCTCATATGATAAAATATGGAGTTACTGGATGGAGCCTCAACTTGATGGCTCTCACATCTTTGTAACTTACTGTAGCATTGCTAGACATGTTGATAAGTAAGGGTCAAGATTATGGTGTGATTGTAGTTGTTCTTGGGTATAAAAGGAATTGTGAAGCATTGTTCTGTGGATTCTTGATCTCCTGAGACCTTCTCCTTAGCTCTGGCTTGGCCTAGGCCTACTCCTTCTTCCTCACCTCATGCTTTCTATCTCTGGTTTACAATAATCATGGTAGAGTAGGCATAAGAGTTAACTTAATTGATTGCATTCATTTGCAATATGATAAAATGATAATATTATTTAACCTTCATTTGACCATTCTTGCTCTGATTTAACCCAAAGAGTCAAATAACTGTAATTCCATTGGTATTGGCATTATTTGGTTAATGTTAATACACTGTTCAGTTTCCCATCTTCCTTCAAACCATAGGGGAATTAGTTTCGGTTGTTTGGCCAATATATAGACCAATTATCACCCTACGTCACACAACTGTCAAGCAGGCTCAACTGCGCATGTGGGTTGCAAAAGACGAACTTCTCCCCGTTCTATTAATCTTGGAGTGTCGTTCAGGTCATCATATATCTCTGGCCACTGGATTGCAGGGCTTGATATTAACTTTTTGAGGCTCTTGGCCTTTAGACAAATACATTTACGTTCACTTGTCTATGCACAAAAGTCACTTGACCCCGATACCCTTAAATAGCCTGTCCAAGTGATCGTGCAAAACTAGCCTGGCTAACGGAGGTCGCTTTCTCAGGCAAATGACGAATGAAACAGAGAAACTGACACAAAGAAATCCGAGATTCTGGCTATCTTCACCAGACTCGTATCTACATTAGGCAGTCCTCGACGTTTCTGGTGTAGAATGGAGTGAAATACAACATTGTGCACACTGCAGTGAGCGAGTCTGACTGAGGCTAACGTCAAAACAGTGTTAACTGGGATGTAGTCTCACTCAGATTGCCAGTTTGAACAAATCAGAAAAATAATCGTACCAGCTGACTAAAAGCAGAATTCCCATATCTCTTGAAAGCTGCCCTGCTCGACTTTTTAATGTAGAATTGACTGTAAAAGTGTTAAATTATGAACTTTGTGTCATGACGTGAAGACATGGTTGCCGCTCGACTATGCGGTCTGTACCGGGCGACATTCTCACTCAAATTTCAAGACTTTCGTGACCCAAATCAAAATTCTGATGCGACAGATCATTGGGTAATCGCTTTCTCTCCTATAGGCATGTCCTCCTCGACGCTTTTTGTCTTTTTAAATCTAACTATTTGTATTATCCTTGTGGTCCTTTTGCCATTTAAAATGTTATCCTTTCCCGGTTTTCTGCAGCCACAGTGCGCGCGCATCCCGATTGTTTACAAACAAATAATTGGTCTATTGATCCCCAACAATGTTGAAATAGATTTGCTGAAATAACAGTTACAGGACGGTAGCCTACATCATGTAAATTGTAGGAACAATAGCCGAGATAAATAGGCTACTTATTGTTGGATTTCTATTTGTAGGCAAAAAGAAGACCAAATATAATTTCAATTGTTTTTCTTTATTTAAGTGGCAAAAGGTATTTGGTCAATTCTGAGTGCAAATCCACGGCGAGTAACACTATCGATGAAGACCCAAGGGGTGAGAATGTTGCTAAAATAAATTACAGATTGTGACAGGAAACGGTGACGTTAAGGTATTTATCAGGGAATTAAAGTACATCAAACCGCAGTCTTAAAATCGTCTCCCGGCGTATAACTAAGCGAATTAAATTTAGTTTGAGATCGCTCGGCTGAACCAGGAAATGATATGCCGTGTCTGCCAACGCTATCAGGCTAAGAAAGTTGGGGCGGATCGGTTGAAAGCAGAGTTCGGCATGGAAAACCTGCTAGCGAGCAGGTTAGTTTCAAGGAGTAAGTTACCAAGGAAACTTACCAAAAGGTTTCGTTACCTCTCTTTCTGGAATGTGGAACTGCTATTTGGAAAACCCCCCCGGAAACTTCTCTTGACGTAAGCAAATAGGCCTACATGGGGTGCTAATTTACCCATTTCGGCAGTAGCGGTTAGAACCGAAACTGTACTGTCCTGTAGCTAGTGGTCCAGGACAGTGTAGCTAGTGGTCCAGGACAGCGCCTCCGCTGGCACAGGACAGTAGCTAGTGGTCCAGGACAGTGGTCCAGGACAGCGCCTCCGCTGGCACAGGACAGTAGCTAGTGGTCCAGGACAGCGCCTCCGCTGGCAAAGGACAGTGGTACGTGACAGCGCCTCCACTGGTACATGACAGTTACTGTTCTGTTGATAGTGGTACGCAACTGTCTCGTAACAGTTGCATTGGTTGTCTTGCAGCATTTTTGTTGACTGTTGCATAACATTTTAGAATGGGAGAACAGGCTATAAACTTTTATTTTCAAAATATAAGTTAAACTGTCTCTAAACCATGCTTGACGTGTCGCTACAAGCTTACCATACAAAGTAGTCAATGTTTACATTGTGTGTAATGTAAAGCAGACTGTTACGTATTGACTTAGTAAAAACGTATTTTACTCAGAGTAACTGAATTTAGACGTCTATTAATTGTATATTACACATAAATCTGTTTATGTAAATATAAAAAAGTAGGCTACAATTGTTTCAGTATCCACTTAACAAAACACACAGGATTCAGGAAGATCCGTCTTATATCTTAGGAACTGTTTTGTTTAAAAAGTTAAAGCCTATGACTATAATGTTAAAGAAGGCTATTTTAACTGTCTCGCAACACTCACATAGCGTATCCTGTTGTCTTGTGACAGTGTGTCTCTAAGTTAATTGGTTTAAACCAGAGCTGGTTTCAACCAGCGTTGGCCCTTACAGTTCTACAAGATTTTGTTTTAGTCTTGGTGCAATCAATGGCGGGTAAGGCGACATTTTCTGATTCTTATTTCAGATTTTAACATCAATTTGGTTTTGAAATAAGGTCAAAAGATCAAAGAGCAAATTAGATAGGCTATTTGACTGTATGATATCGTTTTAACACAAATGGTATATTTGTCCATAGAAGTGAGGCGATTTGTAAGAGCACAAATCCCCGCTGTCCTGTTACCGTTGTCTCTGCAGACTGCCACTGCTGCGCGACACTCACATGCTATTAAGCCTATCTCATAAAATATATTTTTAGCACAAACTGTATATTAGTCTATTGTAGGCTATAGGCCTATGTATTTGGGTTCGGGTTAGAAGCGTTGATTACCGGTCGTATGTTTACATTGAAGAGTGAAAAATATTTGCACTCGACAAAATTTCAGGAGCCAGCTTTCTTGACTTTTCATAGATATGTGTTTTATCATACAGTATTTTTTATTTTCAAAATCACACTGGGAAAAGCAGTAGGCAACATGAGTGTATGGCGGCTGACCTGAATGTCTTTGTTTTCCAGAAGCTGGGGACAGAGGGGTAGGAAATGTATTTACTGAGCATATGCCTGCATGAGGGAGTATGTGTTGGTTGTAGGTGTTGTGATTTTCTTATATTAATTACACCTGCAGTTCACTCTATCCAGAGGTAAAGACTCTCCTCTGGCTACAGTGTGAAGACTGCAAAGGATGGCTGCACACAGATTGTGCTGGTGTCGCAGAGCAATCCATCAGAGATCCCTACTGGTGTGGTTGCAAGAGACCTTTGCCTTTGAACTTTGATGGGTATGTGGCTGGTTTGGTATACTTTCCTACTTTCACATTACAAATTAAATGGATGTCAATGACTTGTTATTCTTTGTAGGACACTAAGAGTTCTGCAGCAGGATGGAGTGCAGGGTCTCATTGGTGACGATGAGCTCCAGGTAAATCTGGTTCACTAAACAATAGTAATCAACAATAATAATAATAAACACACATTATTGTATTGGCTTGTGTGTCTTATGGTCTGCAAAAATATGTCCTCACAGAAAATATATCAAGCACTGGTGTCTGATGAAATTAAGTCGAGCCGGATGTATCTTTGGAGAAATCCCGGAACCTCATTGAAACTGAAGCAGCTTTTAAGACCAAAGCGTTTCCTTTTCAATGAAGAAAATGTAAGTTTAATGCATTTGGTTATTAACAAAATATTCCACAAGTGCCTTGGATTAATTTATTAGTCATTGGATTCTGCTATGACCGTTACATATCTTTGAACAAAAATATATACTGCATGCGTTTGCCAAAGTAGCCAAATAGGTCATAGCCATGTGGTCAAATAATGTACATATGTCAAGAAGACAATTAATGATCCGGACATTACATTATATAATCTTCACATATTAATATGAAAACTCATTGTGTTCTTTAGCAAGAAACATGCATTTTCATAATAGACTATTTCTCTCTTTTCTTCATTTTGTATCCATCCCCAGAGTATCAAACTACTTGACAGAATAAAGGGTACTTTGGAGTTGGATGGTGACCTGGACACACTTGATTTTCTGTTTGATGTGATGATGCCTGAAGTAAGGAAATATCAAGTCAACACCTTTTATGTAATGTATATGTCTAAATTGGCCCTGGTCAAAATAATTGTAATAATATATTCTGTTACCGTTGTTTTTGATGAGCATTTCAATTGTTGATGTCTTTGTTAAGGTCACCATCCACATCATCAGAAAGAACGACAGCGTTTGCCTGTACATGGCTGAGATGTGCCTTGCCTCAGGAACTGTGTTTGAGTGAATATATAGTGTACTACAGTGTTTTGTACATGTACAAAAAGTGTTTTGAATTGTATTATTTATGTTTTCAAATACATCTATTTTTATTGAAAATATTAATGGTATGTGTTGATTTTTATTTTATTGAGAGAAATGCTTGTAAACAAAGAAAACTAATGTAACCTGGCTGTGCTGACTGACAGGGAACTGCAATTTAACAGTGTATTGGAAAATGAAAATACTCAAACCTTGTTATTATAAACACATTCATATTTCATTTTGTCTTTAAAATAATAAAGAAAACATAAATCTTCATTATTTCCATATGAAGAACAATGTCAATTAATGACACCCCTTGACTGCAAAATGTAGGTAACCTATAGCCTATGTTGACTTTAATCATTAAAATTAATGATATACACGCCGTCACTAGGAGGCTCTGATAACAATAATGCAATAATAACGTCTCCGGCGGTGGCTCATGTGTTACTCTGAGTAAAATACGTTTTTACTAAGTCAATACGTAACAGTCTGCTTTACATTACACACAATGTAAACATTGACTACTTTGTATGGTAAGCTTGTAGCGACACGTCAAGCATGGTTTAGAGACAGTTTAACTTGTATTTTGAAAATAAAAGTTTATAGCCTGTTCTCCCATTCTAAAATGTTATGCGACAGTCAACAAAAATGCTGCAAGACAACCAATGCAACTGTTACGAGACAGTTGCGTACCACTATCAACAGAACAGTAACTGTCATGTACCAGTGGAGGCGCTGTCACGTACCACTGTCCTGTGCCAGCGGAGGCGCTGTCCTGGACCACTAGCTACTGTCATGTACCAGTGGAGGCGCTGTCCTGGACCACTAGCTACTGTCCTGTGCCAGCGGAGGCGCTGTCCTGGACCACTAGCTACTGTCATGTACCAGTGGAGGCGCTGTCCTGGACCACTAGCTACTGTCCTGTGCCAGCGGAGGCACTGTCCTGGACCACTGGAGGCGCTGACCTGGACCACTAGCTACACTATCCTGGACCACTAGCTACACTGGCCTGGACCACTAGCTACACTGTCCTGGACCACTAGCTACAGGACAGTACAGTTTCGGTTCTAACCACCTCTCCATTTCGGATTGGTTTCAAACTTAGCAAAAATCAGGAAAAATTATTATATTAAAAAGCTAGTAGTATGAGCCAGGTTCTAGAATCGAACAAAAATTATTGGGGGAGATAGTTTTAGATATGTTGACTGGAGTTTATAGAATAAAAATGACCGGACGAGTCTTTTGATACATCATTGATTTCCTATTTTGTTAACCACATTTACACATTCTGTTAAAAATAATTGTCAATTTATTGTTGGGCATGAGCCTACTTTTTAAGTTTGCACTCTAGCTTTTCCTAAGCATTGGCCAGTTATGTTTCAGAATAAGATTCATAAAGTCACGATGTTTTATGCATACAAGTGTAGCCTCTCAGCAGTGGGTTACTGCTTAGTTGCCGAGTGCAGCGTTCTGTTTTGGGGAGGAGAGAGTGGGACATTCTGGGAAAGGCTGTGTAGAAGTAAGACAGACATCTAGATTTTGGGGGTGTAAATGTATTCAATATTGGACATCTGTAAAATGTTGTAAATTGTTACAACCCTCCATAGACCCATGTTTGACCATTGAACACCTTTGGTAACCCTTTCTTCTAATAGATAGGCCTACATTTCGGAAATGCCACCTTGCCATTGATTGCCTAGTACAATATTATTAAATAGTTACCCAAGAATTGAGGATAATATTTTTATGCACTTCGAACTATATGAAATTGAGTTATTTTCCATGGAATTGATGTTAGGCTATGTGTGTTAAAAGTCTAATGTGCTATGGTACATTGTAGTCAGGCACAAACTAATTAAATTGGCAATGAACAATTGTATTTCTGAAATAAAGGTAGCCTATTTACCTAGACCAAAATTGATTGGGTGCAAGTAAATCAGAAGATCCGTGTCTCTGAAAGGTATGGACATTTCAAGACACTCCGCAATAGACATAATAAATAAAACAATGTTCAGAGCTTGGTGTGCTAACACACATCAGAGAGATTTTGTCTATGTTTACGCTGATATCAGGCAGAGATAGAGGGACAGTGGATTGTGAGGATGAGAGAACGAAAAGGTGGAAAGGAGGCAAGAGGGATGAGGATAGCAGACAGGTTTTGAGGGATGTAATGCAAGTGAAAGAGAGAGGAAGACAGTCGGACAATGGTTAGAGATGGACGACGGGCAGAGGTTGGATTTATGAGTGCTTCACACTGCCCTGTAGGTCAGACTAGGGCTTGGCTTCACAGCTACTATTTAGGTGTACAATTAGCATGTGGAGGTGTGTGGAGAATCACTTAGATTTGGAAGATGTCAAGAAACTGCGCTTGTGGGGCAACTGGGGGATTTAACCAGAGACGATTGACATACATGCTAAACCCCCTCTCCCTCCATGTCAGCTAATTTAAGCCTCTGACTTTTCACTGAACAGTACCAGTTCAGAGAGAGAGAGAGAGACAGAAAGAGAGAAGAAACAAGCAACACAGAATGACAAATTGCAGGTAGGCAGGAGAGAGAGAACGAGCAAGAGATAAAAAGGAAGAAAATAGAGTTAGCAGACAATAGACAATTTAGGAAACAACAAACTCGGAGAGGTTCTGATTATTGTTGCAGGCACCCAGAGTGTAACATAGCAAGCCAGAAGAAGAAAAAGACCATGGTGGCCCAACATGTTCTGCAATCATCCTAGCTACTTCGATAATGATGCCATTGCTACCCGAGTGACTCCATTGTGTCTAATTTAGCACATCAGAGGAGACAGGAGGCCACTGAACAGTTGATGGATGAGAGAAATTAGGAAAACCATAGCGTCAGACCAGGGGCGTTGTTAGACCCTTTTTACTGGGGCACGTGCCCCAGAATAAATCTGCTGTGCCCCAGTAAAATTGAAAGTTTGAGTTTTAACAATCTATTAGTCAGTGCATTCATTTAGATTAATAATCCCGGAAAAAAATTATGCCGTATCCCAATCATTGCTTGTAAAATCAAAGCAGTTTAACCAAAAACACAAACCGATGCCCGCAGTTGCCAAATAGCCACTGCAGCACGCACACAAAAGTCCGGCACACATTCAGAATTGAGGTAGGCTAAGAAAACATTACAAAACTAAAGAAAGTTTTTAAATCATAGGCCTACTGATCATCTTATTTTGACTAAAACATAAAAACAATATTACATGAAGCTCAAAAAACAGCATTTGCGCTCAAATGAATGCAAAATAATATGTGCGTACTGGTATTAACTCTTGATGTCCCTGCCAAAGTTGATATCAAACTTGCGTCCTGAACTGTGGGTTAAGCAAGGGGAGTTTCTATAGTAGTGTATTGTGCGCAGTAAGCTTGGAAGAAAGGGATATAAGGGATAAGGGATATGAATAGGGCAGGGGTGGGAAACGTCCGGCCCGGCCCGCGACATCTTTTGGTCCGGCCTGCCATGGCACTGCAGGAACCATATTATGATGCATTATTTGTTGGTAGCAGCACTATTTTAATATGTGGAAGAGGACTGTGGAGGCGCGCAGCGTTGCGTATCAATGTACCCCAAAAATTGCGCGCTCTGGGCGCTCGCATTAAGTGTGGAATTCCGTACTAGCAAATCAAACCCAATACGTTGTTGGTTTGGCGTAAGCCCCGAATGTTTACAACGTCTGGCTCCGCACCTGATTAACACTCGGATCGATAAGCAGTCTCAAACATTTTTGTAATATAAAAAAAAATACAATCCCTTTCCGTAATCATGATATTAACCCCCCAGAAATGTTCATTGCACCCCAGTCAAAGCAGGCTGCATCCGTGCCAGCTAACATCACAAACCTCATAAAGAGAAGCAGTTCCAGCCATCACATTAGGGGTGAGTTAAGTAAATGTTTGACCAAATATAGCAGGCACATTCTTAAGTTGATAAGGGTTAGTCTGTACGGCCCCCGAATGATTTTATAAATATCCAAATGTCCCTTTGCAGAAAAAAGGTTTCCCACCCCTGGAATAGGGGATTGTGCCCCAGTAGAGCTTTATGTCTCACAATGCCCCTGCATCAGACTTTATTTTTACCACTTTTCTTTTCCATATAAAGACCAGTTTGTGACCATAAGTGAGGGTAGGAACGTAGATCGACTGGTAAATAGAGAGCTTCGCCTTTTGACTCAGCTCCTTCTTCACCACGACGGACCGATGCAGAGCCTGCATCACTGCTGACGCCGCACCGATCCGCCTATCGATCTCGCGCTCCATTCTTCCCTCACTCGTGAACAAGACCCCGAGATACTTGAACTCCTCCGCTTGGTTCAAGATCTCCTGCCCGACCCGGAGATGGCACTCCACCCTTTTCCGGTCGATTACCATGGCCTCAGATTTGGAGGTGCTGATTCGCATCCCACACAGTTTGACATCCCTCCAATCATTAATTGATATCTTGGCTGTTGCAATTTGTAGTTGGTTTCTCCTAAACACACTTTGTATACAGCTACACAATATGCCAGAAAAAAAAGTATTTGAGTGCTTATCGTTGCCTTGCATCACTTAGCATAGCATCAAGAATGCAATCCTTAATGGCCTGCCTCTTGTTTCCTGTGCTAGTTTTACCTACTAGCCCACCTATAGATAGTATCCATCTGTTATTAATCTTTCATGCCCTGCACTCTCTAGACCCAGATGTACTTCACTCTCTGACTTGAAATACACTTTAACCCTAACCCTCTCAAGTTGAAAGAACATTTTAACCTGTGCAGTCAGGGGTTACCTGGTTCAATTTGGTGGCTTCTGTGAACTGAACGATAGGAGTTTAAGAAGAAGAACAGCATGAGATTGAATTATTGAATGCCTCTGTGGCTTCTCCTGACTGCATGTTCTTAGCGTGGCAGTTTGTCGCTACATGGCTGGAAAAAAAAAGGTTTCCCATGGATGTTTCAGAGACTTAGGCCGAATCCCAATACTCCGTCTAAACCCCTGGCCCTTAGTTTTGCGCGTTCCAGTGAGAGTAAGTGGTATCCCAATACTGTTTTTGATCAAGGCCTAGACGAACGGGTATACACCCCTTAAAACCAAGTGAGCTTGGGAACTTACTTGAAACCAAGGGGTATGTTAATACAGCGCTACCTGCACCAATGGCGGACAGATCATCCTGAGTCCCATAAATGTAATATTTTTGGATTAAATAATTGATAAAAAAATTGACAATCTTGTTTTGTGCTCAACAAACACAGTCGTGTACATATGTATTTGCAATCATGTTCTTAATGGAAACGTTTGTGCATAACACCACTTGCTTTGGAGACATCGATATACGTACCGCAACCAAGTGGTGTCTCATTTCATAGGGCTATGTAGCCCCTTAACCCTCAGTTCTCTTAGTTTAGCCTTAGCCCTTGTCCCTCAAAACCGAGTGTAAGGGCCAGGGGGGAAAACATACCCCTATGAAATGAGACACCACTTGGTTACAGATACGTCATCTAGCACATCGATGTCTCCAAAGCAAGTAGTGTTATGCACTGATATCAAACAAAATTTGCTTCTAAAGGAGTTTAGTTAAAACTGTAGACATGCATGGAGTCTATTCAAGGCTAGTCAGAGAAATGCAGGACTTTTGTTCAAATCAGCAATGTAACGTAGCAAACTAGTGATTTTTTTTAACGTTTCAATTAAGAACATGGTTGCAAATATATATGTACAGGACTGTGTAGAGCACAAAACAAGACTGTCGTAATTTTTTTATAAATTATTTAAGCCGAAAATACATTTATCGGACTCTGGATGATTTGGCCGTCATTGTTGCCAGTTGCACAGTGTATTCTGGGTACACCTTGGTTTTAAGTAAGCTCACGAAAATACTTGGTTTTAAGGGGTATACCCCTTCCCCTTAGCCCTACCCTTAGATCTAAACAAGAATTGGGATAACGCTTACTCTCATGTGAACGCACAAAACTAAGAGGAAGGGGTAGGGGTAAGACAGAGAATTGGGATTCGGCCATACACAGGACACACTTCAGGGCCACAGCTGTCTGGTTTGAAGAAAGATGGCTTGGTGACCATTCACAGGGAAGGAGCAATATCTGAATCAATGTTTACTCAGATGGTAGATAGATGATGAAAAATTGTGTTTACATATCTCAGCCCTCCCATGTCACCTGTCTGTGTCGTTCGCCCCAATCACCCTCTGTTCCCTCAGCCAGGCGCAAGCTAGCTATAAAGTTCTACTGGGGCACAGGCCCCTACTCGTACGTACAGCTGAGGGACGTAAGTAAATCAGGGACATCAATAGTCAATGCGAGTGCATGGCGGCGCACAACATATATTTTTGCAATAGCTTGAGCGCGAATACTGTTTTTTGAGCTTCATGTAATAATATAATACGTTGGACTCATGTTGTATTATGTTTGAGTCAAAATAAGATGATCAGTTGACCTATTATTTAGAGACTTTCTGTAGTTTCATAATGTTTTCTTAGCCTACCTCAATTCTGACCTGCGTGCCGACACCTGGACTTCAGCAGTAGCTATTATAGCAAGCACAGAAGAGCATGCGGACATGGAATTCTGCGGCATGCATCAGTTTGTTTTTCGGTTGAACTGCAGTGACTTTACAAGCGTTGATTGAGATACTGAGTTTTTTTTCCGGGATTATCGATCTAAATGAATGCACTGAATAATTTAATTGTTAAAACTCTAACCAAACTCTAAAGTGTTCTAAAAGGGTCTAGCGCATGGCCTTCCCCCGTCCCCTGCAAGTCTGACCCTCATTGCAAATGTTTTTGTAGCCGACGTGTAGTGTTGTGCCGACTACGCCACTTAGTTGTACGTCTAGGAACTCAATTGGTTCGTTCTGAGAGAGAGGAACCCGTGTGTTTGACTAAAGGAACAGTCGACAACCATGCCATATAAAGTATTGTATTTTAATAAGTAAAAAAGGTATTTCCAGGCTTTCGAAATGTCTAAAAGTTTTAAAGAGAGAATGTCTCAGTCTAACAGCGTCACCCGTGTGTGCTGACTTGAAGCCTAGTCCGTAGGTCCACATCCGTAGGTCTCCCTCCGTAATCCGGATCACTGTCTTTCGGTCCTCTGATTACCTCGGTTTCCGTCTCGTTCCCACAGCGTCGTCAGGGTGTGCCGACTGTTAGCCACGTCCTTAGATTTCCCTCCATAATCCGGAACACTCCTTTGCGGTCCTCTAATTACTTTACCTCACGGTTTCTCTGTGACTTCATCGGTGGTCTATGACTTGCCTGTTTCCCTGTGACTTCCTGTGCTCCAATTGATACTTTCCCTTATTGTCAATCAGGCTCGGTGACTCCGGAGGTACAGCTCCGCTGTCAAAAGAGAAAGGCAAAACAACCACACAGCAACCAACCAAAGCACACTACTGCAAACCAAATAATAACCCAATTAACTAAATATACAAATACACCCTCTACCTCACTTTCAAGCCTGTGACACTTTCGCTCTAATTAAAGGGACGTATTGGCTGCCAAGTCTGGACTCTAATGTAACTGCAGACCAGAATCAGTCCACAATCACACACACACACACGTATGCACAATCCCACATACTTACCATGTTTTTGAACCTTTTTCAACATGGTGGTTTTCCTCTCCTGCCCAATTCTGGCAGTCATCCATGCGGGTCAGCATCAGTAAGGGGTTATTATGATAATGTCCTGTGTGTCCGTCTCTATGAGGAGTAACAGTGTCTGAGACTGCAATGGCTTCAGGTTGAATAATTGAACAGGACAGAAAGAAGGAGGGAGGGAGAGAAGGTGATGGAGAGGAGGGTGGGATGGAGGTAGGGAGAGGGAGAGTGAGAGAGAAGGTACAGAGATGGAGGGAAAAAGAGGAGGAACCAAGTGAGTGAAAGTGCAATACGATGTAGATGGAGACCTAGCAAATATAGTTAGTCAAAGTAATGTAGGTGACAGGTGCTTTCATAATTACCATCTATTTGTGTGTGTCTGTTTTAAAAGAATGAATGAATGAGTGTGCCAATTTTAAATGAATAGTCTGCCAAGCAGGTCACCTTCTGATCTGCGATGGAATTATGTGCTGGATCTGTGCAAAAATATGTATTTCAGTTAATCCCAATTTTTGTCATGGTCACCTTTATTATTTTAAAGTTCTGTATCAGTTAAGAAATGTAATTTATCATTAGGTCCAGTTAGTGTTCACATGGTCCTGTTTTAAGCGAACCAACGTTTGAAAAAATACAATGACGTTTGTAAAAACCAATGACACGCGGTCGCACAGGTTGTTAATCTTTTGGACAGAAAATGATTTAGGGAAAATCACTTCCTTGTCACGAAACAACAATGGAGCAACAGCAGCGTATTGAGATTGCAATACTATCTTTAATTGTTATGAACACGTTTTTTAGGTTGCTCGTTGGTCTTTTACTCAATATCCAGGTCATCAAACCATGGGAATAATTTGTTTTCGTCCGACGAGCTACCACTTTTCCATATATGAATATCACACTTATGTATTGCTGCCTACGTTTTTTAACTTTCAAACGACATTGGTCCACTGTGCAATAATAACCCTTTATTTCAGTAGGCTTATATCACTAAATAATGTAAATACCTCGCTATTCTTATGTGTCTCCACAAGTATCTCTGCAATATGATCATCAGCCCATATTTGCGGAAGACTTGCAACGTGGGGAACACGTTTTCCCTCAACTAATTTTGCTGCTAATGAGTGGCACGGCTGTCTCTGTCAAATGTCAACATCCTTTTTCAACTCACAATTCACTACATTTTGGTTTGCTTCCTGGAATAGGTCAATAATATGTCCGATTACGTTCACACCTAAAATGAACCGAATCATGGTTCACTTGGAACCGGACCGAGTCCCGTCTTTTTAGGGGGACCATGGTTCGGTTGTTTGATCCGTACCAGAGTTCGAATACGTGTTCTCACCTATCCAAAAGAACCAGACTTTCAGAGAAAACGGACCATGGTCCAATTAACGGATCAAATATGTCAGGTGTGAAAGCTATTTCTCAGATTTGACATTTAACATTGTCAAGAGTCTTCATATGAACTTGTGATTGAATCAAAGTTAGAGTTTTTGACTGGCAATATGTAAAGCAATATTTTAGCTTATGAAATAAGTCTCTCTGTCACCTCTCTGTCACCAACTGGTTGTTGACCCCGATCAGACACAATGTCCCCAAGGATGCCGTGGAGACAGAAAACGTGACCAACCAGGAGATCCGGGTCATGCCAAGGCAAAAGACAATAACTTTAGTTTCTTGGCTCACTTACTTGCTTAACAGAATATAAACTCTGTATATTATAAGCCTGTGTAACATACAGGTGGTTGACTGTCACAAGACTCGTGTTTTTTATTATAATACGAATAGATGAAAAGGTGTTCCGGGGTGTGCATTATGTAAGGGATAATGCCCGACGAGGTGTCCAATATTACCTGATAATGGACGATGCAGAGGAGTGAACCGTCCGACGCGGAGTAACCCCATATTGATGACGCATTTTACCCACATACTGTGTATCCCACCCTCATCTTCTAACCTACTTCCCCAGTTTGTGTGGTTCATGTACTGCTTTTTGAGCTGGTGTCTTCCTTTATCAATCCTCCAATCTGAAAATCCTGACTTCTTTTGAAGATGGGAAGGAATCCTTGATGCAAAGAGACAAAGAGGGAGCAGGAGAATGGGGAATCGAGGGGGTAGACAGAGAGAGAGATATAAAGAAAATGAGAGAGGTTGGGGAAAGGCAGAGACAGAGAGGGAAAGATTGAAGGACATATTGAGAAGGGAACAAAGAAAGACAAGCAAAACAAAAGCATGGAGATGGATACAACAGAAAAAGAGAGGAGAGAAAGAGGGAAAAGAGAATAGGAGATGGTAAAAGAGCAAGAGGAGGAGAAGGTAGATTAAGAATAAGGTCTGATTTGATTCCTGGCACACAGTTAATGATGGTTCATTTTCTATTAATCTCCTTCTGTGGGTGCGAAAGGCAAATCGAGTATTAGGATCTAGCCAGTGGGCATTGAGGAGAGCTATTATACCATCATTACCGTCTCCCTGTGTTATGGCAGGGATCCACTGAAGGAATTACCTCTGTAATGAGAGCAACCTGAAACTGCTGGCCCAAGGCAAGCCTGACATTTATTAGACCACACACGCACACAAACATCCTGGTTGGCCACAGTAATCACAAACAATTCATTGTATGACACATACACGGAATAACCTCTCCGCACACACACACACACACAAATTCTATAGATGGATAGATAAACAGTGGGTGTTCAATAAACAGAGAAGCCTTAGACACACACCACACACACCACCACCACAGACTATCACCTCTTCCTCCTGCATCAATCATCTTTCATCTTGCTACCCTTCTCTCACATCAACCTATTCATACTCTCATCCGTCACTCCTTACCTGTTGCAGGTCTTCATTATTATACATCTCCTGATGTCGTAAAAGCTCCTTCACATAGGTGTCAAGCAAATGGTCACCAGACCTTGTGTCTCCACCTAGTCCTTGTCACACAGTATCTCCTTAAAACAACCAAAACCCCCCTCTTCTTAGTCCTCAGCCCCAACATAAGGGTCTTATATGTCTACCAAGAGTTCATATTTGGGGGTAGGCCTCTCTTTGCACCCAAGGAATGCTGAACATAGAATCATTCTTATACAGGAAACCAGTTACATCTTTAACTTTTCAAACATCTACCGACGTGTGCCTTTCTAAAACATTTAATAGTGCTTTTCTTAATGGGGTGACTCACACACTCCTGCAGAGCAGTCAAATGAGCGTCAGGAAGTTGAAATGAAGCTTAGCGCAAGTTCAGTCAGGCAAGACCGATCCCTGTACTTGGGCATACTCGAAAATGTTTCACTACTTACTCCCCCCGCTAAGAACGCTCTTCTTTCCCTCTTTCCTATTTCAGGCTGTCATCTGGGTTTCAGTTCGATTAGCACTCCCGTCTACTGTCAAATTTTCCTTGTAGCTGTCAGCCTACCACAATTATCCCGTGCCTTTAAATACGATTCTCTTCCTGTTTCGTTTGTCCATGCGCGATAGCTACTGTGTGTCGTGTTGGCTGGACCTTCCCGTACTTTGTTTTTGGGGCTATGTCTGCTCGGCTCTCTGCCCATCGGGGCTACGACGGGTCCGCGGTCGCGGCTGCACGCTATGGGTGTCCTTCCTGCGCCCGGGTTGGATGTTGAGGCGGACTGCGTCTTTCCTGACCGGGTCCCCTCCCCCATGGCTTCCTGCTCTGTTAACTCTCTGGGTCGGATGCGTTCCAGGAAGTTGCGCCGTCCGGAGCTCCTGGATTTGGACGCTGGTGCGTCTGCCGCCCTGCTGTCGCTCCCCTGCCTGTTCCCGCTTCCAATCCTCTTGTGGAGGCACCCTCCTCTATTCTACTGGTCCTGGTGTTGTCCTTACAATCAATCGATGCCCGTCTGCAGTCTCTGGAGAGCGCCAGGACTTCTACTTCTGCTGAAGTAGTGCCCTCTTCTGTGGACGTGCCGCCTCCTGCCCCGGCATCCCATGTGCCTATTGAAGAGCCGCTGCACACCCTGGCCTCTGCTGTGGCAGCACCGTCCCTAGTTAGGCCTTACATCCCTTCTGGGGCTGACATTACTCCCCGATTGAGGTCTCACATCCTGCAAGGCAGGAATATTATTTTTTTCCAGCTGATCCTCGCCTGAGTGCGACGCAAGCGTCTCCACCAGCAATCAATTCAGCACGGTGCTTCGATCTGCTGACCCTAGGTTAGCAAGGGACTTGTCATTTGCGCTACGTAAGAAACATATTTTACCAATACCACAAAGGGTTTTCCAGCAAGGCTGCTCTCCAAGTCTCCCAATCGAATGTGCGTTTGGACTGGTCCGGCTCCCAGACTGTGTCGTGCTGTCCGTGCGGTGACCTGGGGCATCCTGCTCCCCTCCACCCGTTGGTGCCGTTTCGGCCGGGGGATCCTGGGCCTCAGCCTCATGCTCCTCGAGGGCTTAGTGCCTATGGCGGCAGGGCAAGTGTGGACATTCGTGGCCGCAAGGTGCATGTTGCACACAACTTGTCTATCTGCAATCAATTTAATGAAGGTGTTTTCACATTCGCCAATTGCAGTTTTTGTTGTGTCTGCAGCAGCTGTCAGGATGCTCACCCACGGCACAGGTGCCCACGCCGCTTTCGCCCTCAGCGGGATAGTCAAGGTGCGCCTGAATGAACGTAACTTCATCCCCAATAAATGTATTTGCAAATAACTGGTGGTTTGTACTCTAGCCTAGGCTGGCTGTAGCGTACGTACCCATTAGGTAAATAATTACAAGAAGGCGTTGGTCCTCTATTGCGAACGCATTCAACACATAATACATGGGGGCATCTGTCCCACGGCCTTTGCCCTGCTATTGCACAGGGCTTTGCTTGCCCCGGCCTTGAGTGGCTATTGCACTTCAGGACAGCGTCCTCTAGCCTAGGCTGGCTATAGCGTACATAACCATTAGGCTGCACGTATTCACAAGGGCGTCGGTCCTCTTGTCGGCGGGCTATCGCACTTCAGGGCATGCTGCCCTCTAGCCTTGGTGGCTAATGCTACAGCATATAATCACTTGCAATGATCCCGTTCCTTTAAATTTTATTCCCTCCCTGTTTAGTTTGTCCATGCTATTAAGTGCGCGACCCTCCACCTCCCCGTCGCCACCCGGAACCTTGACTCTGTTCTTCGACTCCTCTGGCTGGGTCGTCGGCTGCCGCCGTCGCCACTAGTGTCTGGATTCAGTGGGGGATCTTCTTCGGATGTTGGGCAGGCACCCTTTGATCAGTAATTCTCCATGGGATCTAAGCTTCAAAATACTTGTAGTACATTTATAATTCTGTAAATAAACATTACTGTTATGTTTTGAGTTTGTTGCTGTTATGTTTTGAGTTTGTTGCTGGTGCGGGTGGCATGGTGACGTTATTGCCCGCGAATGTTTCACGTCTTGTTACATTGTTTCAGTTGACGCAGCTTCTATATCATAACTGTTCATGCCTACATAGCTCGTGGTTCATCAATGGTTTTTGGCCGTTTGATAGCATCTTTGGTAAGATATATTAGTTTTGAAATGTTGAGGTTTCACCCAAGATAAATATCTGATGTAAAAGTTATTCTTATGCATGTGTTTAATATTAGCGAAGCTCCAGCTGTGTCCGCTTGATACGGTTGTCAAAGTTACCAAGTAAACATTATTTATTTAGGTAAAACTGAGCTTTTCTTATGTTTTCTAAATGTCCAAACTTTCATAATTAGAAATTTGTATCGCATGCTGTCTCTGTGATATCTTCATTTTGTTCAGAAACAATACTTGTCCTTACTTAGTATCGTTTGACTCAACTAAACTAAAGCTAGTATGTAGCAAGTATGTAACATTCTACTCTGTGCTGTACAGCCCAGCTGCTCGTACTGTACAGTTTAATGATTTCTTTGTTTATAAGCCAATCTGTACAATAAACTGCTTCTGTATTTATTTTGTAACATGTCACTGATGCATTGTTATGTATTCTCTCCAGTGTTACATTGTAACACTTTCAATAAACCAACAATGTTGGAGGAACACGTCTCCAGTGGATTGTTTGTGGAAAGAGTTTAGCTGTGATTGTAATAGAGGGCACCAAGAAGTCCTCAGAAAACAACTGGACCAAAAAACAGCAGGATAGAGCGATACTCTGATGCTTTAAAAAATATTTTGTGAAATGTAACAGAGTGGGGACAACGTGTCAGAGAAGATGGTGGCTGGATATCTTGCAGACATTTGTCAATCTCACGTGTCTCTTTGGCCATGCTTAAAGGCTGACAAAAAAAAATTAAGATGAGAACCGCAAAAACATTAACAAGGGCATAACTCCAAGCAGGACAGAATGCATATAGTCAATGCCATTACCACGGATGAGGTCAAAACTCTCAAGCTTGCTGATCCAAGTAGGACCCTTAACACCACACTCAGTGTCTTGAGTTTCATAGGCTGTTTTTGCCTTGTCAACCAACCTCTCTTGGGTGCGCTATGGGCCTTTTGGGTTTTCAAGTTTCAAGTCTTATTTGTCAGGTGCACAGAACAACACAAGGTTAGACTGGGCACTGACCATGATGTCAGGGTGTCAACCTCCTCTCTGTAGGCTGACTCGTCACTGTCAGAGATGAGGCGCACGATGCTTGTGTCGTCAGCAAACTTAACAAGGAGGTTGGAGCTGTGCGTTGCCACACAGTCGTGGGTGAACAAGGAGAACAGGAGAGGGCTGAGCACACAGCCCTGTGGGGTGCCTGTGTTGATGATCAGTACGGATGAGGTGCGGTCACCGATTCTCACCACCTGTGGCCTCCCCGTCAGGAAGATCCACTTGCAGAGGGAGGTGCTTAGTCCCAGGTCCACAAGCTTGGAGACCAGTCTGGAGGGGATGATGGTGTTGAATGCAGAGCTGTAGTCAATGAACAGCATCCTCACATATGTATTCCCCTTGACCAGGTGGGAGAGAGCGGTGTGCATAGTCAGAGCGATGGCATCGTCTGTAGACCTATTGGACCGGTATGCAAACTGCATAGGGTCCAGTGTGGGGGGTAGCGAGGAGCAGATGAATGATTTGACTAGCCGCTCAAAGCACTTCATGATGACAGAGGTCAGTGCTATTGGGCGATAGTCGTTCAGACATGTGACCTTGGTGTTCTTGGGCACAGGGATAATGGTGGTCCTCTTGAAGCAGGTGGGGAGTACAGACAGGTTAAGGGAGAGGTTGAAGATGTCACTGAAGTCCCCTGCTGAAATGGGAAGACATGAACAAGTCCTCTAACTCCAGTTTTAAATGTCATACCAGGCTGTTCTTTTGAGGCATCCAAACTTAAACTGCACAGTATTTAAGACTAATGCTTTTGCAGGTAAGTCACATGTTTCAGCCAAAACTTTCTACTGAAACGATTCAGTCGTTTCTGCATACTGGACAACAACATCATGCTCTTCAAGTCATTGAAGGGTATGACACAATGGCTTCAAAAATGTCAACATGCAACTGAGCTTCGATAGAAAGCTTTATAAAAGAGGACGTGGCTTGTTCTTCCAGCACACTGACACCACAATATTGGCATATGCTGTCATTTTTCTCAACTGATACTAAACAACGACTGCAATATTTGTGCATTACATAGATAATGCAGTAGAAATTTGAAAAAGGTTTTTGAATTTGCTGCTTAAGGAATCTGTGTTCAGCTCAGGACAAAGTAGTGAAATCAGCTTTTGTAAGTCTATGACTGCCTTTCCACTCAATCTGTGACAATTTACATATTACATTATAATAAGAAGACATTCTGCCACAGTTGTAGGGGCATTATCATACAGTGGTTTGTCTGAATTTGTGCTAGAATCATCCTTATCTGTTGAGGGAGTTCCAACCGAGTATGAGGCACTTCCTAAACACTCAGCCCAGTTTAAACCACTGTCATAGACCGAGTCCTCCAAGTCATGGAGCTCCTCTTCAAAGGTTGAGTTTGACTGGTCCCACTGGTCAACATCCCTTCAATGTGTTCTTCAATCTGTTGTGTTAAATCTTCACCCTCTTTGAAACTCTTGCTAGCTGTCCAAAAACCGTTGAAATTAACAGTTTTTCATAAGAAATCATATACTTTTTGTACATTACAATTAAGTTTAAAGGAGTCATTGATTGCAGAACCAAATTTACCTTGTCACAGTTGAATAACGATAGTTCAGTGGATAACATGGACATACAGTGAACCCCAAAGTCCATTGACACATCTTTCCTATGCAAATCTCACAATTAAAAAAATTTAGCTGTAAAACGGTAGGTTTTAAATAAGCCAATATCAGTTTGGTGGCTCCACCCTTTTTGGCTCTGGTCTGTATCTTTGTGACGCCCCCAAATTTGCTGTGCGCTGTTCTGTGTACTTGCACAGAATAACAAAGAAGAACGTTTTTCTAGCATATTGAAAATTGACTACGGTGGTAATGTTCCAGGCTGTACAGGGAATGCTGACACTTTTCAGACTCTTCCTAAGGAACCAAACACTCGACGGGCTGTGATATTAGTCTATGAGAAGATCCCTGTGCAGTTCGACCCTAAAGTACACGTTTGCTCGAACCATTTCACCAAGGACAGTTTTGAAAACCTGTTCCTGACTGTTTCATCCAAATAAATAACCTGTGTTGTCGTGTAAATTTACAATTCAAGAAGCATGTTTGTCCAGATCAGTAGCGAACCGTGACTCTTAAACTTTGGCCCTCTGACCCCGATTACTCGTCAGAAAAAAACACGATACAGCGCTCACACAGCAGCCTATGTCCTACTGCGCACACAGCATATAGGCCTACATTAAATTGGCTGGTCATTACGCACTATTTGAGCCAGCCGTTGCGGCACTATTTACGGTAATGACGTTGCGTTGGTACATTTAGCCTACAGATTGACCGGTCATTCGGCACAACACTATAACATCTAGGCAAGGCCTACAAAACAGTGGCACCTGCAGCTTGAATAAAATCAGTTGGCACGGCGACCGAAACGTTTTTAAATAACATACATAGCCTACCTTTGATGATCTTTACTTGAAAACAAAGTCCATCCTTCTGTCCTTCTCGATGAATTTGTTGATGGCTGGGTCATGCAACTGATCCTTTGCTTTTAAGTTCATCAGTAATTCCTTCTCGATGGAAATTAAGACCAAGTCTGACAGTCAGGCCTGCCCAGTCATGTTTCTTGAGTAGGTTTTTATGCGCTTCAGCGCTGAGAATTACCTCTCCACTGAGGCAGTGGACACAGGGATAGTCAGGATGAGGCACGTGAGAGTGAACACTTGTACCATGCTTTCTTTAAGTTCTGTTTTGATTAGAAACTGATGAATGTCAGCTGGGCTCTTACCCGCAAAGTCAGACATGCCGTACATGACGGTGAGTTCGGTGCAGAGTCAGGGCTGGTCGAAATAGGCACCATAGCTATCCATCAAATTTGATATGGCATCATTGGGAAAACGGGCACTGTAATGCCCGAACTGTTGTGGATCCAGGAGGGCCAGGAACGCAAGCTTTTTGTGGTCACTAAAGCGGTGGGCAATCTGGGTTAGAAGGCTGTCAATTACACTGCGGTAGAGCTCCCTGCACCGTGCACAAACGTCTCTGTGATCCCCACGGCCGCGCGGAGGGCCGACCAAATATGGAGTTAGATTAGTTTCATAATTCAAACAAACAAACGCAACACGATTCAAACAAACTTAACACGATCCAAACAAACGTAACACGATTCATACAAACATAATACGATTCAAACAAACAAACGTAACACGATTCAATCAAACGTAACATGATTCACAAATGTATTTTGTGATTCACAAATGTAACGCGAAAGCATGTGTTTCTTTCATAGACCCTGTCAAACTTGTCTTTCTCATTTTCAATTTTTCTTTGTAGCTCATCCACTTTGGCCAGGCAGAATTGCATATCGAGACCCTTTTTTTTGGAGAATTCCAAAGACAACATCCGAGTACGAGAAGATGGCATAGAAGGTTTTCAACCAAAAACAGAAATCGAAGCTGGCAAGGAGTGTGATGTATCCATTGGCGCGATGGATAGTGTCATCATCAAACTCTGTGTGGTGGTCTACGATGTGCTCAAACACCTAAGAGAGATACATGGCTTTTATGTCAACAATTTAGAATTCCAATAAACACTGATATTACCTTTTCTTACAGCTAATATTAATACTATCAGTTCTTCAGCCTTGGACCTAGGCTACATGTTTTTATAAGACTATTCAATTTCTCAATTAAAATGTGTATTATTATCATTATTATCCATTATTATCAATGTCATTATTATTACTAGGCTAGGCTATCCTACCTCTCTCAGTTCCCTGGTCTTCTCGGCCACTGTGCACACCAAACATGAATTAAAGCACCAGCGAGTGGGGGCTACTCGTGGGAGCCTATGCTGGCAAATGTCATCCAACAACTTGGTGCGCTTTGCTGAGCAGGAGAAAAAGGAAGCCAACCCGGAGAGGTGTGAAAAGAAGACCTTGCACTCTCTTATCTTGGAGGCTCCCTGTGCCATCACAAGATTGAGAACATAACAGTGAGCATAACAGTGAATGAAGAGGGCCTGTGGAATGGTTTCCTTCACTTTTGCTTGCACCCCGTTCAAACCAGATGCCATAACGGCCGCTCCATCATAGCACTGAGCGACCACTTTGTCAACACAGCCACAGACCCGCAAAAACTCCAGCAGCCGTGTTGCTATGGCCTCTGCTCGCTTGTCCTCTGTCACATCTTCATACTTAGAAAAATGTTCTTTCACTCCATCTTCAGTGACATAGCGAAGCACATATGACATCTGAGCCACATTGCTAATGTCTGTTGTTTCATCCAACATGACAGCCACAAAAGTTACCTTCCTTACCTCCTCCTTCATGCTATCTGATATGACATTAGCAATGGTGCTGATCAGGTCATTCTGAATCTTTGATGAAGTACCACTGAAAACCGTTGATGTGGCGAGGTGAGTGCGCAGGTCGCTGTCATATTCTGACACTAAATCCAGCAACTCCAGATAATTCCCCTTGTTTGCTGACCCTGCTCCTTCATCGTGACCTCGGAATGGCAATCCTGCTTGCCCAGAAACACCACGCAGTTAATGAGGCGTTTCAAAATATCCCGGTTCCTCCTTACATTCGCATTGTGAGCAATGCCATCGCGCCGTTGTTGCTCATCCAGCTGGAGCTCTATCCTGGTGTCACCAAATGTTTTAAGGCGAATAGTAGCTTTCAGATGACTTGACGCATTCTGATGGCGATGGGCTGACTTGGATAAACTTCCTAAATCAGAAAATCCATCTTTGGCCCAGGACCCACTCTCTGCGCCAAACAGCAAACAATCCCAACTGTAAAGTTTTTGCTCCTTGGTTGATCCTGTCATTCTGACGGCCCGCATCAGATTCAAGACCCTGGTACTGACCTTCCGAGCAGTGAACGGGACTGCGCCCAACTACATCAAGTCTCTCCTGCAGCCTTACACCCCCACCCGCCACCTACGGTCTTCTTCAGACAACCGCCTGATGGTCCCACCTCTCAAGACCGCCCGGTCCCAGCACAAGCTCTTCTCCTGCCTGGCACCCCAGTGGTGGAATCAACTCCCCACCTCCATCAGAGACACGGACTGTCTCTCCACCTTCAAGAGAAGGCTCAAGACGCACTTGTTCCGGGAGTACAATGGTACTTAGGAATGTTTTGCTGAATCCAACGCTAGTTTCCTCAAGGTTCACAATGACTATTGCCTAGACTGTTGCTCTTGTTGGTTAGTGGTAGCTGATTTAAACTGTTGTATTCTTCTTTTTTTAGTTAATCCTATTTTTATTGCTTTCCTACAGGTACACCTGCACTTAGAGATTAATGTTGTGTAATTTTAACTTGTTTAACTACATGCTCTTATGGTTTCTTCCCTTTAGCACTATTTTTTGGTTGTTCACAATATGTACTTCTTGTTTTTTGAATACCCGCAATGCTGTGGGGCTATCTTGTTGTTATTATCAGTGACCTATGCACTTTGTGAAGCTCTCTCTTGGAAGTCGCTTTGGATAAAAGCGTCTGCTAAATGAATAAATGTAAATGTAATGTAAATGTCATTCACGGGTATTGCATATAATTGCTGGAGTTGAAATGCCTCTCGAATGATTTAGTTTTCTGCACAACACTTAGTTCAGGAGTAGGTCTTCCTTTGGAGATTAACTCCAATTTATCATTAAAAGATAACCTAGAAAATGGCACATGATGTAACAATGTGACACAATGTCCTCCACAGTAGCGGGAACGTTAGCGGTTGCGGCTTCCATTGTGAAGTGATTCGGGAATAACTAGCTAAAACGAACAAGCTAACGTTCTGTTAGCTAGTCTATTGGCTTGGGATCGCTTTCCCACAGCGGGCGGAACTTCTCATAAAATTAGCGATAACAAAGCCCCCCCATTTAAAGGGAAGATATGATTGGTCAATTTTAATGTCAATGGAAATTAGTCTTTCATTGGATTTCTATCAAGCGGCCCTCTGTAAAATTCATAGCGGGACCACCAATCACAGAGCTGCATTTTCCTCCCAACAACGGAGGCAGCAAAATTCTGATAGGGTGACAATACTGGATTTTTTCATTTAACTCTTCACATTCCAACACAAACTGAATAGGCAGAATTGAAGGGTTTATTTCAGAAACATTGTTTTTAGATTGTCAAATTATGAATTGATAAAATAAAATAATATCAGATTACTTACTAAAATATATATTTTTTTAATATATTAGGCCCTCTCTGAGGGCCTAGAGGGCCCTTACGGTTCCTCACTGGTCCAGATCTATTTTTCAGCAAGATATCTAGAGCTAACTGAAGCTGAGTTGAGTGACGATAGTTTGTTTGCTAAGCTGTAGTGCTAACGTTGCTAAGTCAATCCGGTTTGCTTTGACAACAGTGGAAACAAATAATGTAATCAGTTCAAATTATATCTAGTCAATCTGTTGAAAACAGTGTTGTGTAGACACAATAGATTTATTTGTACGTTTTTCTTTCAAATCTCCACCTTCTTGTTTCAGCGATTGCTGTTGGCCGTGTTGCGTCTTTCCTCCGCAGCTTCAATCGTTGTAAACCAATCAATCAGCACGTAGCTTATCTATATATTCATGAGCATCCAAAGTTACATACCCTATTCGGAGACCATAAGGAACAGTTAAAAACCCAGTTAATCACCCCTTCAAGGTGTTAACTATACAAAACCTCAAAAATCTCAATTTTGACAGTAAACAGATTTTCAATCTTTTTTTGGCTAATAGCCTTCAATGAGCGGACACAACATCCAACGGGTTCTTGCAGACCACCACCCAATTCGGCTAATGTCATTGTAGCGTTGTCAACCTATTCGCAGCTAAATATTACATTTGATTAAAATATTTGATTTTTGTATCACCCAATATGTCACAACCCCACCCCCTTGAGCTTGTTTCCCTTACACACGTGCTCCTGATCATCGTTATCACTCTACTTAAGCTGTGGCCTGACATCCAGTCCCTGTCGGATCGTTAGACGTACCAGTGCGTTGCGCTTGAGTGCCTGCATTTGAATATTACCACTAGTCATTCTGTTCGCTGCATGTTTGTTACCACCATCACCTCTACTCACCTGTCACCAATAAATACATTTTTTTCACCACCTACCAGTCCCGGTCTGCATTTGGGTCCCATCACTGGGATTTGTGACACAATATGAAACAAAAAAAAGTGGGATGGTCTTGGGCCTGAAACTCTCGAGCTGAAAAGTGGCCCCACTCAGTTCCGGCATTCTCTCTATGTAGTTTTTCAGGATTGTGCACCTGCATTTACCTATTATCCCTTAGCTCACATACTAAGCAAAACTCAAGAATCAGATGTTTTTCCCAATCTGGGCCCAACACAGTAGAGGTATTCTAAGAATAATAATAATAATTCTGATTTTGAACTGTTATCCAATATCCACTATACAGCGTCTTGCGAAAGTATTCGGCCCCCTTGAACTTTTCGACCTTTTGCCACATTTCAGGCTTCAAACATAAAGATATAAAAATGTTTTTTTTTGTGAAAAAATCAAGAAGTGGGACACAATCATGAAGTGGAACAAAATGTATTGGATATTTCAAACTTTTTAACAAATCAAAAACTGAAAAATTGGGCGTGCAAAATTATTCGGCCCCCTTAACTTAATACTTTGTAGCGCCACCTTTTGCTAAGATTAAAGCTGTAAGTTGCTTAGGGTATGTCCCTATCAGTTGTGCACATCGAGAAACTGACATTTTTGCCCATTCCACCCTGCAAAACAGCTTGAGCTCAGTGAGGTTGGATGGAGAGCGTTTGTGAACAGCAGTTTTCAGTTCTTTCCACAGATTCTCGATTGGATTCAGGTCTGGACTTTGACTTGGCCATTCTAACACCTGGATATGTTTATTTGTGAACCATTCCATTGTAGATTTTGCTTAATGTTTTGGATCATTGTCTGGTTGGAAGACAAATCTCCATCCCAGTCTCAGGTCTTTTGCAGACTCCATCAGGTTTAATTCCAGAATGGTCCTGTATTTGGCTCCATCCATCTTACCATCAATTTTAACCATCTTCCCTGTCCCTGCTGAAGAAAAGCAGGCCCAAACCATGATGCTGCCACCACCATGTTTGACAGTGGGGATGGTGTGTTAAGAGTGATGAGCTGTGTTGCTTTTACGCCAAACATAACGTTTTGCATTGTTGCCAAAAAGTTCAATTTTGGATTCATTTGACCAGAGCACCTTCGTCCACATGTTTGGTGTCTAACAAGGCCAGAGCACAGAAGTGTGGGATGATGATCAGTGTGACACTGACAATCAAAGAAAATCTACTCAAAATGAATGTATCTCCCTTATTTCTAAAGATGCAGGCTATCCTCCATGTCTCAAACACAGCCACACAGGAAATAGTAGACCACTTGAGTCAGATATTCTCCTTATCTCAGCCACTGATCAAGGAGGCAATTAGTGAGACATTGCAAAGAAATGGTCACAATATAGAAGAACCTACACTGGATGAAATTGTTAGTGCTGTCATAGACTCCAATGTTCTGTTTACTGCTACCTCTAAAGTTGCAGAGTTGTCTTCATCCAAGCGCAGAAAAACCTTTATTGTGCGCAACTATCCATGTGTAATGCCAGTACAGTATCTGTTGGAGCAGCTTGGACATACCATCATGTATGTTCCCATCCTTCAAATGATTCAGGAGTTGTCTAAAAACACAGACATTCTTAACAAGATAACAAAACTGAATACTAAGCCTGGCCAATATGTGTCATGTTCAAATGGCTCTCATTTTCTTGAAAATTAGTTACTGTCAGCAGGGAATCTCATCCTACCACTCCAAATATATATCGATGACCTTTAAATTGCCAACCCGCTTGGCACATCACATAAAATGCACAAACTCTGGCAAGGATAGCACAATGTGCCACCAAAATTCAGATCAGCATTACACACCATACAGCTAGCAATGCTTGTAAAAGTGACAGACCTTCATAAGTATGGATATGCAGCTGTATTTGCGCCACTGTTGCGTAATATTCGTTCTCTTGAACGAGGATGGTGTGTTCATTGAAAAAGTTGGTCAGAATGTGAAAGGAACCATCTTCTGTGTTTCTGCAGATAATCAGGGTGCCTATGGATTGAGTGGCATTGTGGAATCATTTACAGCTGGCTATGTTTACAGATTCTGTATGGCTACGAGAACAGTTTCAAGCAACTGAAGTCAGAGAGAAAATGTTTTCTCAGAGAATCAAAGCCAGCCATGACCTTCTTGTACATCATGTTCAAGAAAGTGACACTTTGAGCAGTCACTTTGGTGTTAAGCCTGGCTGTGTCAGGCAAGAGTCCCTGAATTACTTTATCCAATCACAGGTTTTGCCTCCAGATATCTTACATGATCTTCGGGAAGGCATCGATCCTGTGGAGCTTTCTCTTTGCATTAAGTAGCTGATCTGGCTGAAGTACTTCCCTCTGGAGTCTCTGAACCAAAAGATTGCATTATTCCCATATCCCATATCACCCTGGGATCCGCTACGGTGACCCCCTCATCCTCTGCCGGGAACCTCAGGGTGACCATGCTCTCCTTCACAGCCCACTATGCTGTGGTCTCCTGGTCGTGTAGGTTCACCCTCTACAACATCCGGAAGATCAGGAGATACTTGTCTGAGCACTCCACCCAGCTGCTAGTCCAAGCGCTTGTCCTTTCCAAGTTGGACTACTGCAACTCACTGTTCTCTGGTCTCCCAGCATGCGCAACCCGCCCTCTCCAGAGGATTCAAAACACAGCGGCCCGCCTGGTCTTTAACCTACTCAGCCCATATCACCCCCATCCTCATCTCGCTTCACTGGCTATCCATCACATTTACATTTATTCATTTAGCAGACGCTTTTATCCAAAGCGACTCCCAAGAGAGAGCTTTACAAAGTGCAAGTTACAATTAAATAACATGAATCTCTAAGTGCAAGTGTACATGTAAAAAAGCAAGCAACAGTAAAATTGAAAATAAGATTAACTAAAATAGAATATTTCACAGCAATTACAACAGTTTAAATCAGTTACCACTAACCAACAAGAGGAACAAGTCTCTAAGCAAGAGTCACTGTGATCCTTGAGGAAACTACCATTGGGTTCGGCAAACCATTCCTAAGTACCGTTGTACTCCCGGAACAAGTGCGCCTTGAGCCTTCTCTTGGAGGTGGAGAGACAGACTGTGTCTCTGATGGAGGTGGGGAGTTGATTCCACCACTGGGGGGCCAGGCAGGAGAAGAGAGCATCTAGGTAGATTGTAGACCAGGCGTGCCGCTGCGTTCTGAACCTGAATTTGCTGGACCTGATGTTAGATTCCTCCAGGATTACAATGACTCATACTTAGAGACTTGTTGCTCTTGTTGGTTAGCTGTAACTGATTTAAAACTCAGTACTCACTGTGAAATAAGCTTACTGTTGCTTGCTTTTCTACAGGTACACTCCAGCACTTTTTTGAGGTCCATGTTGTTTAATTGTAACTTGTTTAACTACATGCTCTTATGGTTCTTCCCTTTGGCACTTTGGCCATGTCCTTTGGCATTGTGTTTTTTCACAATGTATGCTTCATCTTTCGCTACCCGCAATGTTTGGGGATATCTCAGTGTTATGATCCGTTACCTATGTACTTTTGTAAAGCTCTCTCTTGGAAGTTGCTCTGGATAAAAGCGTCTGTTAAATGAATAAATGTAATATCTGCACACTGATAAAGTGGATGGACCTCATCCAATTCCAAAGAAATTTCTGTCTCGAAGAACAATAGGTGGCAATGGGCATGAAAATGCCACTCTGCTCCGCCTGCTTCCATTGCTTGTAGGTGGTGTAGTACCAGAGGGTGAAGGTGCATGGGCAGTTTTGATGGAATTTAAAGAGTTGTTGGAGGTAGCTCTGCGTCCATCGTATACGAATGAAACCTTAGACTAATTTGAGGGCAAAATCAATGATCATAGGCGGGTACTACTAGAGGTTTTCCCTGAAGG